>NC_056054.1:198311908-198936908 GCF_016772045.2 Ovis aries
ACCTGTCGTATCTACAGCCCAGTTCTAAGCCTGCAGTATCTACAGCCCAGTTCTGAGTTCCAGATAAATGCTTGATGAACAGGAGCTCTCAACATATCACTGTGTTAAGTTTTAGCACTTATTTCCACTGTGTAGCTTTACTGTGTGACCAGTGACCAGCACAATTATTTAAGTGACACAGAGGATTTTCAAAAGAAACTTCTAAAGATTAATCTTTGACTCAAGTCCTAGCTAACATATGGGAAAATATGTTTTGGGGTGAATCAGGAAACAAAAAAAAGAAAGATGGAAAGAAAAAATTGGAAGGCTGGTTTTATCACAATAACTGACATCAATAAAACTGATTCTTCTTTTTATTTCTGAGGTTCCTAATAAAGCATCATGTTTTCTTATTTATTCTGGGGAGGAGAAGCAGTTTCACTTCTTGTACTTCCACCTACAGTATTTAAACTGTAATCCTACTGTCTTGTGATCAGCAAAGGGTTTTAAATCACTCCATGAAAGAGGTCCCACACTAATTGCTGAAAATCATTGTTACTCTGCTATTTTATATCCTTCATTCCTTTCACCTCAGAGAACTGGATGCCCAGGTGTGAATATAATAGGATTTAAAAATGAGGGAAATGAGTAGCAAATAGATTTCAAACTATAAACAGAGGCCATGTTTGCTGAGCTCCTTCGATTTACTGTGTTGTCATTACACTTTTTTAAGTATGCTACAATGCATTTGAGAAAGTTTAAAAGACTTAAGGGTTCCTTCAACTACCGCTCTCCTTAAGTTTCCAAGTGGACAACAATGAAATGAATTTCATTCAAGGCTACACCATCTTAGAGGTAAACTGCTGAGTTTCTTTATTTCACATAAACACAGAAAGTCAGCATGCTGAAATACTGAAATCCCAGGAGTATTGTTAAGATACTGCCAGAAAGGAAAGGTGTAACTGAATAAATTAGATCAGATTTGCTGTTCAACACCTTTAATCCAAGCCTTAGAACTCTGGCTCTCCTCCACCTTTTTAAACAAATCCATAAGAACTAAAATAATTTTGAGATGTTTATTTCCATAGTGGGTAATTAGGGACTGTGAAGGCCATGGATACCTATGTGTCTTGTTTGCTAGGGGCGGGGATAGGAAGTGGTGAGTAGGGAAGAGATTTAAACAAACGTTTACCTCTACTTACAACACCTCTTAACAGCTTATCATAATGTTACTTCTATTTGTTTTAGAGTTCATTTGTTGAAGATGGAAACATGCTTCATCTTGCTCCCTTTTTCTGCATTCTTCATACACTTAATATTCTAATTAGCCCCAATGGGGAAAAGAGTGCAACCTGTCTTAGTTACACCTTGGATTTACAGAGTGTATCTATTAAAATATTTTAGAAATAACAAGAAAAATAATTAAACAAACCTGTTAAGAGACGCTCCCATCATCAACAAATCTAAAATGTTACCAGGAGGGAAACAGATATGACACTCTGAGAAGGAGAAGAGAAGGAAGAATGCCAGACAGGCAAGGAGGGGACCATGGAGGGAGGAAATGAGGAGACAGAGAGGAAAGGAGGGAAGAAAGAGGCCCAAGAAGTTGTGGAGGACAGTGTGAAAGCTTAGCTTGTAGTTAAACTCATGAGACCTCTGGTAGCCCAGTGCATAAAACTGCACTTCCAAGGTAGGGGACGTGAGTTCAATCCCTGGGGAACTATGATCCTGCATCCCATGCAGTATGGCCAAACACTTAAAACAAAATAAAAACTCATATGTAAACATTTATCACCTCATTAATGCTGAATTCAGCATAGGAAGAGGGATGAAAATTTCATTTTTGCTTAAAGAGTTGTTGTTTGAGCTGAGAATAGGATTGCCAGATACAATTCAGCACACACAGTTAAACTTAATTTCAAAACCAATAAATCATTTTTTAATATAAGTATATCACAAATATGGCATGGAGTATACTTAAGGTAAAAAAAAAAATGTGTTTATCTGAAACTCATATTTAACTGAACTTCTTGGATTTATTTTGTTGTTGTTGTTGTTAAATCTGGCAACCCTAACTGGGAGTAATCTATAGAAGTTTTCTTAAATTTCTATTATTGAAACTTTGTATTTACTGAACCCCATACCTATCTTCCACAGTTATTAAAATTTTGCCAATCTTGCTTCAGCATCAAGGAGATTATGACAGGCAAGAAAGAGGGAAGAAACAGAGGAATATCTTGGACAGAGGGAACAGCAGGAGATCAGGTATGGGGGTTGAAAAACAAAACAAAAATCATCTTCTGATGCCCGACTGTGGGTCAGAGCATAGATTTGTAATCCTAGCTTACACAAAGAACACAATCCTCACAGACACAGAAGGCTTGCACTCCTGCGTACCAATTTAGTGTGTATTCTCAAGAAAAGTTACATAACTCTATCTGAGAAGTGAGGATAGTATTTGCTATCTTGACAGGTTTGTTATAAGGATTAAATGTGATAATATATATGGGCATGTGTGCTGAAAAACAAAAAAAAAAATTATAAACAGAAAGGGATTATTGTTATTAGTGGGAGACTGAGCCCGAAAGGAACACTTTGATCAAAGCACGTCATGCTTAGAGGTCAGTGTGAAGTCACTGACAATAGGCCACCTACCATTCTTGATCCATGTGTTGGAAAGAACCCTCTGTCTGACCCTGAAGAGGAGGAAGCTAGAGGGGAACAGAGTTGGGGCCAAGTGCGCTAGATGAACCAGAGGTCTGTGTGCTTCCTACAGTATGGAACCACTGAGAATAGGGATGAGACACATGGCCAAAACAGTTATCAGCAAGACGGCACTGACTTAAAGACTCTGGGGGCGTGAGATGAGAGATAGAGGCATTCATTGGTTAAGTTATAGCATTATTTCTGCATGTCACAGGGCAAGCCCTTTTGGTTTGTCCAACCTAATACTTCCCAGTGCTAAAAGGTATTTTCTAAACAAATCCATCTCCCCTAAATGAAGTTGCCCTTAATAAATGCTGATGACTCTTGCAAACCTCTAACACTCTGGGCAATTAAGTTTCATATTATGTGACAACTGAAATCAGAAAATCTACTCTTCAGAGAGTAATTCCTGACATTTTAGTTGCACATGTATATCTATCTCCTCAGATGAACCAAATTAAAAAAAAAAAAATCTCTTCTTCCAAAATGGACATTTTCCTAAATGCAGAATGTGAATAGTATCAAGGGTGAAACCTCTTGAAAACAGCAAGTACTCATGGAAATAAACCACTATCCAATCAATCAAAGAAATGTGCATTCTGAGTACTTCCTTTAAAGATATATCTGCTGACAGTAACATCTGATTATTAAGCCAAATCTCCCTTAACTCACTTTTATAAGTATCTTGGAATGGTTTGAACCGATTTGCTCAGCTTGCAAGCAAACAGCTGCTAACAGAATGGGGACTAAGCAAGCAGTAAGAATGTACTGCAGTGCTTTCATTATGCTCACTATATCTGAGATATCAGGCAGTTGGTATATGCACACACAGTATTTCCACTCATTTTATCTTTCTAGCCACCTGATTCATCTCCAGTTGGGACTCAGATCCAGCCCCTACCCCCCAAAAATGCTCAATGATTCCCAATCAGAGGACTAAGGGAAGAGAGCTGACAAAGATCATTTGTTTTAAAGGCTTTCATAACCTACAATTAATTCTTCCCTCTTTTAACCTGTTTGCATCAGGAGTTGAAGTTTACCAAATTTAACCATTTATCCGTATCCGTATTCACTGTGACATATAGTTTAGCTTCCTAAGCTTTTCAGAATCTGAGAAAGTAAAGCTCAATGGAATTTAACCTGCAAATCCTATAACTCTACATGCGGGATCCCAATCTGGGTACAAGACTGGACTGCACTAAGGTCACAGCAAATGAGGGACATATCAGATTAAGAACTCCAGGTTTCTTTCTCACAGTACCCCTTTCATGGGACCAGACCACCCATCTCTAGCCCAATTAACATTAAAATATTTTAATCTTGCTGCATGATTCAGCTCTCAAAGTTGAAAACTATGTAAACTTTAACAAGGTTAGCAAAAAGAAAAAGGGAAAAACTTTTAAGAAATCAATATCTAATTATTATATTTGAACAAAATATCAAGATAAACATTTTTTTTTTTTAAAAAAAGAATGTCCCATTCTAAGCAGATATTTAGGAATTATGTTCCAATGGGGCAGGGACGGAGAGGGGAGAAACGATGTGCTTGCTCTGTTTAGTGTACCAAACACTCTCATCAAACTAGTTAGATTATGATCTTAATCACTAACATCAATAAAAGCAACCTACAAATTCAGGAACCTACTTCCCAATTGCTAGGAAGGATCTGTTCTGCAGCAGCAGCAGCAGCAGAACAGTCAGAGAGAGACATGCACAGAACATACACAGAATGAAAGGTATTTTACTCTTGTTGCTTTTCAGCAGAAATCTCTAATGGAAAATTCCTGATTTAGACCAAGAGGAGCAGGAGCAATCCCATAAATCTGAAAGGCACAAAACCTACTGCCTTCACCTCCTAGTATCAAGTGGGTAAGCATAAGAACCTATGTTTTCGAAATAGAATGTGGATAAATTCTCATCAAGTCTCTCCTCTCCAAAACTTAAAAAAAAAAAAAAAATGTCAGACTATCAAAGCACTGTCAGTGCCAGTAAAACACATCATTAAGGTGAGTAATTTTCCTGTTTACTTCAAACACTTTTTTTCCCAAACTCAAACCTGGGCAGGTCTGATCAGGTAAGGCTTTGGAACCAGTAAAAGCGTCCCCAATTTCTACATAAACGCTGCAGGCCATGGGCAAGAACAAGTCTCAACTGAGCACTCCACAGTAGTCAAGCTTCCCGGCGCCTCCGGTCTTGTCTCCCTCATTCCTTACAAGTATCGTCATGTCTCCTAACCTTCAAAATCTGTTTTATCTGCAATACACATACACACATGCACACACACATACCACTTGTTTTCTTCCTTCTACCTGCAATTAATATATCTGTACATTCTGAACAAAACTTCTTCAGGATGATTCTTTATTTCCCATGCATCTTTCAAAATAAAATATTTTCCACTTGAATTCATGGATTTTTCATATGAAGACAAATGGTAGAGTGCAAAAGAATCATCCTTTCCTAATTGCTAAAACTGATCTGGTTTCAAAACCCAGTGGAGCAGAGACCTAACTCTTTTATTTCCTTTTTTCTCTTTAGGGAAACAGTTACTATTATTTTAAACAAATGTCTTCATGCAAATATATCTACAATGCGGTTTGTGTTTTCCTTCTTAAAAGAAAAAAAATTAAGAGAAAAATTGCTATATTTAAGGTCAGATTAATCCTTCAAATTGGTTTCTATCTAAGGAAACAGGAAGTTAGAGTTACAGTTTAGTCCTAGATCTATTTTGTCTATGTGGACGTATCAGTAGACCTTGAATTGACTTCCCAGTCTATAAAGCAGGGCATTAAAAAATATCCCGAGATCACAGGGATATTATGAGTTCTACTGCTTGCAGAGCACTTTGCATTCTTTGGGTGAGAGGTGTTGGGCTACTTGTGAAGACACTGCACTTACATAACCCTAAACACGCTCACCAATTGGGAAGGTAGTTTTCGAGCCAAAGGCACAATGTTTTCTTTATACTTAGATATGAACTCATTTGCATACCAGTCTGAAGTTCTCATTTGCTCCTGTTCATTCACCCTGCTTTCTTCTTGGTGCCATCACTGTCACTACTTCTGCTTTCTCCCACATATTTTGCTGGTTTTAGGTAGCACAGGGAGTGGAGAGAAAATTAAATAATGATCTAGGATTTACACTGAGTGGAAGTTCGTATTATTCCCCTACCCCAGGGGCAGGGAGATGGGCACAAAATAAAGGAACCAGCAGTAGAAGGCTTTAGCAAAACTAATTTCATTGACTGGTTATCAATAGGGAATCAGGAAAGATCTAGTCTGTCTTGCTCTCTTTATCTCATTCGAAGTGTTTAAATTGGGGTAGGCAAAAATGACAGCTATAAAATAGTAACAGCCATGAAATCGTGAAAACCAAGATAATAACAGGAAGGACCCTTCATTCAAGGGTCATTCACTCCTGGATTGATAGCATTGCTTTGCTATTTTTGGCTAGATGATATCAGGCCTAGAAAGATACATACCTCTGCATCTATAAAATGTGAATATTACTCACCTACCTTGCAGAATTCTTATATGAATCAGTTGTTATAATATTAAGTGCCTTGTGGAGCTCGTGACCTGATGCTCAATAAATGGTACCTAGCGATTCATCTCCACTATCTGCATTTTGGAACTGGTCACCAGTTGCTAACTCCTGACACCGCAACATCATGTTCAGGGGAACAAGCATAACTGACTCTATGATGAGGGGTAAAATTTTAAGTCAAACATTCAGTTCAATTCAGTTCAGTCGCTCAGTCGTGTCTGACCCTTTGTGACCCCATGAATCGCAGCACGCCAGGCCTTCAAACATTATGTTTCATTTAAAAAGGAGTGAAGAAGCAAACGGGTTTTTATTTTACCCTCCTTTGCTAGGTCATTACTGTAACTTTTGGTGTTCGCTGGTAAGTAGTCTCCAGTTCTAGTTACTGTGTCTGAGTTGTACACAGTATTGCACCTGAGCCATCTACTCAGAACAGTTGGTCTTGAGCAAACTCCTTGAAGTCAGGAAATTAGCTCTAATAGCTGTCCATCTGCCAGTCCCTGGGGTTGATTATAAGAACACTATAAGGACTTCCCTGACAGTCCAATGGTTAAGACTACTTGCAGTCAATGCAGGGGTGGATGCAGGGGGGAGGGGGTCCGATCCCTGGTTGAAGAACTAAGAACTACATGCCAGGTAGTGCGGCAATTATTTTATTTTATTTTTTAAGGAAGATAGCGCCATCTCTCCTGTCTCTAGGAGGACAGGAGAGTCTCACTTTGGTGAGACTCCTTTAAAAAAAAAAAAAAAGGATATTGTAGCCCATCACGCCCTATACAGGGAATACAAAGCTAACTTACATGGTTTTCATTCACCAATCACTTAGTAAAACCTACTGAGAAAAAGAAATTAGAATGATCACATGGTCTGAAGATTTCATTTCTCCTAACGAGAACGTGATAGCTTTAATGCACCCCAAGCTCCAAGCCAAAAAATAAAATGCAAGCCCTATGGATTGTAAATTAAAAATTACTACTTATCAGCCAAATGTCCGCTTCTTTAATTATAGTGTTCCTGTAACAGAGGAATACCATGAGGAGGAGGGAGGAGGCTCAAACAGTGCAAAAGTGGAATGGGCTTGCACTGCTCTTGTAACATGAGCACTTGACCAGAAAGCAGAGTCCTAACTCCACAACCTAGTATCTAGAGACTCAGACTCTTCACCTTCCCTGTGAGCTTCTGTATCCTCCTCCCACGCTGGAAGATGAGGATAATGCCCTAACCATGGAGTGCTGTTGTGAAGCTCACATTGTGGAAGTTAAAATAATCTGCACATTGCAAATGTATACATAAAACCAAGACTTACAAAGACCATGTAAGAAACATCTTCAAAGAGAATGGCAAAATTTTCTGCCTACTTAAACTACCCTCTGCAACAGATTGATACTTAAGCCAATCAACTGGGTGGAAAACTAATAATAAAGCTAACTAGTTAATCCATGTGGAAATATTTCATAGGCGCAGGAAGAACTCAGGAGCCAAGAGACCTCAACCAGATAAATAACTATTATCTACGTCAAAATTACAAGGATTTTTGTTGCTGTCGTCAGAGCTAGAGCCTGTTCTCACCTCACTAGACTCTGAACTCCTATCAGTTTTCATTTCAGGGGAAGCTGGCAGCACTGGTGTTGGAAAGAGAAACCACGCAGACAACAGAAGGCCAGGCTGTTCCTCTGAGTTAGCACGTCAGGACTATCTCATCCAGAAAAAGCTGGCATAGGAACTTTGGTTTTTCTTTCCCTGCCCCATTTCCCTAGTAATATAAGAGAACAATTTTACACAGTGGTTTAAACCTTACAGAGTCCTATATTATTCTGTGTCTCAATTGCTCCAGATCTTTTAAGTGATGCTCACTCCACTTTTACACATTAATTCCTTATTCCACTAATGTTTATAGAACATTTGCTCTTATTCCTTCGATGCCCAGAAAAGTACTTTATTTTTTCTTAATGCCCATATTAATTTGTTTTTTTTACTATAACTGTAAGTACACTTACAATTATGATTATAGATCATCAGTTGTCTTCTCAGCTGAAAGATTGGATTCTAGATGAAGAATTCATATTTATCTTTCACTCAAGTGGTTAAGTATAACAAAAGTAAAAAAATCTTGCATGCTTTGGGAAGGGAAATGACACATATACAAAACAGGCAAATGAAAAATATATTTGAGATTAATACATATATCACTGAAGTCTGTGATAAAATATTAGGAAAGAAAAGATGTTAATGAGTTCAGCTCCTGTCACTAAACTAGAAGTTTTGCACTCCAATAAAATGAAGGTTCATATTGACCTTCCAGGTGGTTTTCAGAATTTTTTTTAATTTGATAAAATGAACTTTACTCTTAACCTTTACCATGAAAATGGGGGTCACAATAAATCCAATTGAAAGGTAGATTAAAAAATGTTATTTTGTTTTTCAAACCCATGAATTATCTACCCTTTGTATCAGGAACTATGATAGACTGATAAAAGTGTAGCTCTTAACCACAATTTGTGAATGTTTAGCTTTATTTACTTATAAGAGTCTCTGTCTAAACTTGAACTCCAGATATGCTGAACTGTTTTCAAGTTAACAATAGTTTCATGATTTCCTACCAAAACCCTCCTCCCCCTTCCTATTCTAATCCCAGTAAATGGGCACTGGCCATTCTTTCCAAAGTCCAAGAAAATAAAGACTGACAGTGTAGCTAATATGTTATCAGTATCAGTACTTCCCAAATTGTATAAAGAAAGATTATTATATACCAGTGCAATGTGCCTGTTTAAAGAAGTACAAATATACCCCCAAAAAAGTTTATTCTGGCTAAAAAAAATTTAAGGCTACATTTTGATTTGCTAATGAAAGGATTAAAAGGGCTACTATTTGAAGAAAACTGTCAGAAAAGTATAGAGATCACTGACATTCAATTTAGTTAAGAAGGGTAAGGAACTAATTTTCAAAGAAGTTGTTTCAAACACTATCTAGATAAAATTTTAATATATGCACTCCTCTCTAAGTCTTCCACTCCCTTCCTTAATATCTGGGTCAAATAATTAAGCGAAGGAGAAGGGGAAGCAGACTCTCTAAAAACAGACAGATTCTAACTTGTTTGCTTGGATCTAGCTTTCAGATCCAAATGCTTAAAACTCTTAATCATATTATACTTAAGTACCAGTTAGAGTACTCTCTGCAGTGTACTTTTCAGAAACAGTATATTCTAGGCACTAAAGCAGGAAGAAACATTGAATTTATTTCCTGATTCCTCTTTGCAGATGCTTCAATTTCTAGGCAGGTGATTTACAAAGTCTTCCCTTTTGGTCCAATTCCTATAGCTAGGTTTAGAAATATAGTATCTGTCAAGAAAATGTTGAAATTTTCTTTGGGCATCAGTAAAAAGGAAAGCAGTTTTTAAAAAACAGTAAATATCCTTTGTAACAAATTTATCTCTAACACTCAGCAAAAAGGAATCGAGATTTTATAATTCAACTCACTGAACTGAACTGAAGGACAACCATAGGTTAAAAGCACACGTACATTTTTCCAGTTATTGATTTCGTAAAATAGCATTGCCTTTTTTTCATAACATGCTCCTTTTTCTTCTTCATTATACCCCAAACTCAAGCGAAAGATGCTTGCATTTCCTGTGAGCTACTGACATATATATGTGAACGTTAGATATATTATTCTCAGGGGACAGAGTGGTAAAGAATCCACCTGCCAATGCAGGAGACGCAAGGGATGTGGGTTCAATTGATCTCTGGGTCAGGAAGATCCTGGGAGGAGGAAATGGCAACCCACTCTGGTATTGTTGCCAGGAAAATCCCATTGACAGTGTAGTCTGGTGGGCTACAGTCCATGGAACCTCATAGAGGTGGACATGATGAAGCAATTGGGCACATGTGCACGCGCACACACACACACGTGCACACATGCACACACAGAGTGTTACATATTTTTACCCAGTAAACAGCCAAAAATGTTCATTCTTATATTTAGGATAAGAAATAGGAAGAAAGATTAAATATTTCATTATGTTTTGTTTTTTTCATAGATAAGGAAACTGATACCCAAAGCAGCAAAAAGACCTGGCCAAAGCCATCAAGCCAATCACTGGCTCCCTGGCCAGAGCATATCCTTCTTCAACTGATAAAACTTCCTCCCAGACTCTTTCCATGCAAGACAGAACCAGAAGGGGCAGAAGGTGTTTCTTGATTTGGTCAACTATAGACATGCGTGTCCTCTTATGCACAACTCTTTCTGTGCTCAGTCATATGCTTAGTTTGCAAAACCATTGGACTGTAGCCTGCCAGGCTCCTCTGTCCATGGTATTTTACAGGCAAAAATACTGGAGTGGTCTGCCGTATTCCTCCCCCAGGGGATCTTTCTGACCTAGGGATTGAAGTCACCTCTCTTGCACTTTCTGCCTTGGCAGGCAGACTCTTTACTATTGGGCCATCTGGGAAGCCCCCCCGCACAAATCAATAGGTTAAATAGCCAAGATGAATACAAAAAAATAAAAGCATAACACCCAAAATTCCCCCAAATATTTGAAATATAGATGCTTTGACATGTTTATTACCACAGTCTTGATAAGAAGCAGCTCTAAAAACCATTGTGGAGGAAATTCTACAATTTTAGGAGTCAAAACAACCCCAGTTATGGAAAGTGGGTTTCTGTCTCTGAAATACACACTGAAATTCCACTCCCAACTCCACACTCACCTTCGTTTCCTCTTGCCTTATTTCATCTGAATTACCATAATAATCTCCCAATCAGCCTGCCTGCCTTTAGTCTTCTCACCTCCACCCCACTGTCAGTTATCTTCTTGAATTGGCATATGAAGTCACCTCCCCATTAAAGTCCTTCTGTGTTTCCTCAGTGCCTATACAGCTGGAGACAAACTCCTTAGGAGGATTCAGCGGCCTCTGTATCTGGTTTTCTTAACTTCCCTCCAGCTTCATTTTCTGCTCCTCTCTAATTCCTCCAAACATGGCATGGTCCAGGTATGCCAGACCCTTTCCTACTTCGAGACTTCCCCAACAAAGTTGTCTCCATGCCTTCACTTACCTGAATCCTCTACCTAAATGTCCTCTCTCTTTTTCCCCATTGCAAGACCCTGCTCATCTTTAGAGAGTCAACTTTAAATGTGAAGTCCTCTGTGAAGTTGAATGAATCAGTTTGTTTTCTCTGCTGCATCACACTTTGTTCAGACAAGGATATCATCTGACAAATATTTGTTGAGACCCATTATATTATATAACCCATTATATGCGCCAGCACTAAGATACAGAGATGAAAAGACAAAGCCACTACCTCTGAGTTCACACGGTAATGGAGAGACAGACATGCTCTGCACTATGATTCTGAATATATGTACAAAAGTGTAATGAACATAAGAAAAGGAACTCCTTAGCATTTGTCGGGGGCAGGAAAGACACATGGCAAGGGAAAGACTTCACCTACAATTAAGGCTTTCAGTGAGTTTTAAAGGCTGAGTAGTAGTCAGCCTGGCAGACAAGAAGGGTGGTGGATAGGGGGACATTCCAGACAGATTATAGCACCTGTCACACTGAATTACAGCAAGGTTTATCAGTTTGCCATGATAGACTGTGAGCTTTCTGAAGAAGGGCTAACTCACCAATGAACAGGATTAGCCTACAGCATCAACTCTAAAAGTAACTAGCATGATTTAGGAAGGGACTGCTCAGTGACCAGCACTGGACTGAGGGCTCCCACGCTGCACTCTCAATAACCTGCAAGGGAGATCATTCACACCTTAAAGAAGAGAAAATAGAGTCTCAGATGAGTCTGTTCCCTTGCTTACTCATAAATAGTAGAGTTTTGTCTGTTTTCTCAAAAGTGTACCTTCTGTGCTCAAGAAATGCACTTGGAAACTAAAGATGTGTTTCAGTGAATTGTAACAACTGCAACTTAAAGATAGGGGTCATCAACTTAGCTTCAACAAAGGCAGTGGGGGGCACGTGTACATAGGCATTTGATACAAAACATTTCCTTCTCCAGGGGAATCTTCCCGACCCAGGGGTCGAACCCGGGTCTCCTGCATTGTAGACAGACGCTTCACCATCTGAGCCATCAGGGCAGTCGATACGAAACATATAAAGCACCAAATGGAGAAATTTTATGACAGCCATGATAAGTGTATACTTGCTCATCCCAGTTTGGGTGGGTGGTAATTCTGAAGGTTTAGAGAAGCTAAAATTTTAAACATTTCAACAAAGAAATTTTAACAAAACACAAATTAAGCTTTTGAATGTGAAACAATGCCTTCTCTAAGAAACTAATCAAATATAATCAACCCAGGTTCACTTTGAGTGACAAAATGCTTCTGATTTTTCCAAGACAAAGAACCATGCATGTCTTTGCCACACACAATATTTACAAAAACCTCAGAAAGTCTGAAAATATTTCGATTCATGAGGAAGAAAACTGTCATTACACTAAATTCCCTTTTAGAAGTTCAGAGGATTTGTTTTATTAATATTAAAAAGAAGCACTATTTTTAATTTGGACAAATTCCTTCCTATTTTTCTTACATTTCCTTTTCTTACCTTTTTTGCTCTTTTCACCTCTGTAGCTCATGCCTTTGACAGAGTGAAAAAAGAAGAAGGGACAAGAGAAGGGAAAACAGGAGGGGCTGCAGAAGTAGTGGGGAGAACAGCTCTTCCGTGGGCTCTGAATATTTGTTATAAATGACAGCATGCACCCCCAGCCTTCTTCCCAGTAGGTGTGTCAAGAAGGAGGTTGCTGCCGTAAAACCTGACTGCTTCTTGAAGAACAGAGATTTAAGTAGGTACATACATAATGGCTACTAAAGCAACAAAACAAGCAGGCTTCTCATGACCCCATAAGCTATTTTTTAATGTAATTCTCTATATATAATTATACATGTATATACATGATCTATATATGATAAAGACAAAGGACAGAGAGGGATAGAGACAATTAAAAATCCTGTTGTTTAATTGATAGTGATAGTATTAAAGTTTATTCCCCTCCCCATCACTGATTTCTTCTCCCTGTTATTTTCTCTTTGTTTAAGTTTTGGACAATATCTCTGAGTACTTGTGAGCAAATATCCAGGTTTCTCACTCACGATCCTTTGCATAAAATCTCTACCATGAACATTCAAAAAACTGAAACCATCATTTCTTTGTGCTTCTGGGATTAATAGGTAGATTTATGAATTATTAATGATACTCCTAATATTTTTACATCTGCTTCATTTTTGACAACTAGTTTTGTAACTCTTAGCTCTATGTTAGCACTGCCCACATACCACGAGGGTACCTATTTTAACCACCAGGCTATCAACACATATACTTGTTATATGAAGGAATAACATTTTTAGAGGAATCCTCTAAAAGTTAATAAATCTTTTTAGAATTAGGCGTGTTTGAACAGGCAATAAAACACAAACAAGTCTTGGCCCTCTCGTATGCGGAACGGGTTGGTTACAGATGCTTCCCTGCAAGCTACGTCTTGCCTATTACAAGAACATTCATCTCCCAAGCACATCTTTTCACCTACTTTGCCTGAAGCAACACAAAGCACACCCAAAAAAAGTCACAGGATTTGTAAAAATATTATTGCTAACACTTAAAGAAACTCATACACTAATGTGACATTCTCACACAGAACAAGAACCAAACATGATTTCCAAAACACCGCTTTCTGATGATGACTCGGTCTGCTTTTGCCCTGTGCAAGCTAATGACAGGAGGGGAGGCTAACCTGTGTCTTCACTTTTCTTACCTACAACACTGAGGCTGGGCCAGCACTGACTCACAAAGCTGGAGACATTAGCTCATGGCCGTGATTCAGCCATGAGAATTCTGACAGACAGGGGCCTCTCCCCACACAGGTGCTTCAAGGGGGAAATGAGTCCCTGGAAGCAATGACTTATGACCTAGGCACGGATGTTACTGTGTCTGTTATCAGGCCCTGGGAGAAGTGGGCAGTGCTGTCTGTGTGACAGCAGCCACCCTAATAGAAGACAATTGTTAGAAGAGCCTTACAGAAAGGTCCTTATCTCCTGCAAGCAGCCCTCCCAATCAGTCCAGGAAAAGCATGTGGGTTCTAGTCTACAGATCCCCTGGGTTCCTCCTCCACAGGGAGAGAGGAAAGGCAGAAGGGTCAAGTGTTGAGCAGCTAATAGGCTTTCAGCATTTGTTACTGGGGGTGAGAGAGAACATCTAGGAAGTTTTGAAATAGGCTGTATAAGAATCACCTCATTCACCCAGTACCTTTAGCTTAGAGCTCAGAGTGAAAAGACACAAAATTTAATTTTGCAAAACAGGAAGCTGCAAGCCTTTTCTCCCGCCTCAACCCCAATGCAGCAGGAGCAGTTTGCACGAGGACAGACTTCTGAGTTTACAAACCACTTTCACCTCATTATCTCACTGGATGCTCACAACCAAATTTGGAGTGTAGGTGTCATTCCCCTCATTTTATGGATAAAAACAAGGGTTTCCCAGGTGGCTCAGTTTGATTCCTGGGGGGGAAAGATGCCCTAGAGGAGGAAGAGGCAACCCACTCCAGTATTCTTGCCTGGGATAATCCCATGGACAGAGGGCCCTGGCAGGCCACAATCCATGAGGTCACAAAGAGTCAGACAGGACTGCAGGACCTCAGCGTGATGGATAAGAGCACTGAGGCACCAGGGAGGTTAAGCGACCAACAGAGGGTGCAGCTAGAACATGGCAGACTTTACTAACTGTTTAGCTCTCCTCTAGTAAGACAGTCCATCACTTCAGTCCCTTCCTTGGCTCTCCATTCCTCCTTCCTGCCTTCTTATGTGGCCTCTGGAAGCAGTGACTTCCACAGCTGCCTCTTGCCCTCTCAGTTTTGTCCTTCCCACGTCAGTGCTCCATATCACTGAGTCAACGAGCCCCCCATCTAGTTTCTGCACTACTGTGGCATTTTCCAGATTGCTTCCTTTCTCTGGCCCCCTCCAACTAACTCCCATACAATGCCGGATTAATGGGTTTTATCTACAGTTCCGAGCATGATAATTCCTGTGCTCCAAAAGTATTCAGCGTCAGTCCCACTGCCCGTGGGATATAGTCTAAATACCTTCACCCACATAGGCTGGCCCCATCCTACCTCTCGAGCGGCTGCTTCCTATCCACGACCACAGCTTCAGGCAGAATAGCAGAGTCCTGTCTCCAGGCGAGCAAGGCAGGCTGGCCTCTGTGTTCTTAGCTAGGCTGCTCCACTGCCTCGCTGGAAAGTCTGCTCTCTTTCCCACTGAACCATCTGCCTGGTCATTTGCTATCTTCTTCTTTCTTTCCAGCAACAAAGGCTTCTTTTCTGGATGCATAGACTTTTTTCTTTTTAATTCAAAGGGAACTTCAGAGACCACTTGATTCATTCTCTCACCTAAAACTCAAGTCAGGCTCTCATTTCTATCTTGAATCACTCCAGGGGCTGTGCGCTCACTACCACTGGAGGTGGTGCATTCCAGCCCAGCAGAACCCTGACCATTCTTCCCTCTGAGCTGGAATCTGCTACCTGGTGACTCTCTCCCATCTGTGGTAATTGTGCCCTCTGGGGCCATCCTGACAAATCTAGTATGTCCTGGTTTCAGAAAAGTTAGGCAAAAAAAAAAAAAAAAAGGAGCTCTGCTCACTGCTCAACACAATCACCATTTAGAGCATGAGTCCCTGTTCTTTGTGGGCTGAAGCTATAAAAATAACTAAAGTGCTCTCTACCACTCTCCCAGAGCAAATCAATTATCTCAAAATCGTGCCTCTTACATGGTTAAGGTATTTGTACATCAGAAATATACATGGCCATGTGCCTGAGTGTCATTCAAAACCACAGGATAAATATTACTCATCTTCCTGGAACTCTAATTTTAAAGATGCTTTTTTAAATGAGGGAGATAAATATATTTAAATGTATATTTGTATTAAAATGCAAAATTAAAATGTTTTACAAAAAATGAACAAATTCTGTTTTTCCTATGGAACCCTTCAGATTATAGTCTCAAGAAGCCCCAGGCAGATAGCCTTTTCCCTGCTCCTAACTGGGGTAAATGCTTTAAGGGCTGTGCTAACGCATCACCTCCACCATGTGGTGGAATGTGTCAGACGCTAGAGGTACTCCACAGATCGGATTCCCTACCGCAGTTCCTGATGTACCCAAATTCTAATCCTAAATTCAAGACCTAATCTAATAAAAATCACCATTTACCAGGCACTGTTATGCACTCTACATTTGTTACATCTAAACCTACCAATAACCTTGCTACCTCAAGATCCATTTCTCCCCATTTTAGGGTTGAAGAAACTGCCCTGGAGACAGTGTCTTGCCTAAGGCCACAAAGATAGAGAGAGGTGGAATTCAACACCAGGTCTATCTGACTACAAAGCCTGAATTCTTTCCACTTACCACTCTGCCTCCTTAGGCACTTTGGCTTGTTCTTTAGTAAAAGAACCACAGTCCCTGCTTTCAGAAAAAGGCAAAGCTGTGCTGGATGGCTGAGCGCTAACATGGGTCACAATATCTGTAACTTTCAGGCTTGCAAGGTAACTAAAACAGACACACTGTAAGCATCTCAGACATTTTACATTTTATATATTATAAAATATTTATATCATATCTCATTGTAATTTAGCCATTGAAAGAATATTTTCATTTTAAAACAGGAATTTATGGAAAAAGACAATTCCCTCTTCTGCTTAAATGTTTCAAACATTATTAATAGTTTCAGTTTCTGGAGTCTCAATCCTGAAGTCAAACAAATTAAGAAAGCAATACATTAGGAGCTGATCTATGCCCCACGACCATAGGCCCAAGCAACAACTTCAAAATGAATTTTCAATCCAGTTAAAAAAAGAAAAATCTGTTAGTTTGGGAATGCTTGTGAGCAAGTCTCTCAGAAGGATATAACCTTTCTCACTGTTCACATAACAGTATCCGCGGTACCCAGGCATAAAATATCCATGCTAATTTCTCCCTTGCTAATTAACTTGTCTTAAAGCATTCTCCATATGCTAAGCATCAGTGACCCTTAACTGAGACCACTGACAAAAGATTCAAGTAGCCCTGGTCATTTGTTTATATATACAGAAACCCACTAGGCTCCTCAAAGGCAAACAGTATGAATGTCAGAATCAATCCTAAACTCTGTGAATCTAGGCTGTGCTCTGAGTTAGCAGGAAGGAAAACATAGATTCAAAGTAACTGTAATAAAAGAATACTTGTGAAAGGTAGAAAGAATATACAATATTTAAAAATGCTTCAACACAAAGATATGGTTTCAATTACATTATGGCACCAACTAGAGTTAAAACCCACATCTATCAAAATAAAACCATCATTACTATCATGGAAAAACAGCCTTAAAGTTTTATTGCTTAATTTTATTTTACTAAAACACAAGCAGATAATTACAGAGATTTTCTTTCCTGGAAATTTCAAAGCATATAGAATCATATTTACTTACCATATATTTACTGACTAAGACCACCTAGTACATTTTGTACATTTAGTATACTTTGTACATTTTGAAGTAAATGTGAAAAGGATTAAGAGTTGCTAGGTAAAAGAAAGTAAGTCCCCTTTCCTCCCCTTTTCTAAAATAGATTAGTTAGCTCTTAAAAAAATACTAAAGGAAATAAGAGAGATTTTCTTATATGTCAAAGCAAAAACATCCAACAGGCTATCAAGTGCAGAAATGAATGAAGTGAAGATTTTAGACTAAATTTGAACAATTCGTTTGAAATGGTTTGGCTCTTTTCCTCAAAGTAGAAGTCCATGTCATGAAAACACACTCTCAGGGCTACAAAACTGTCTTAGAAAACATCAAACACACAAATTCGAAGCATACACATTTTCCTTTAAATAAGGATCCACTCACTGACAAATCATTCTACTTCCTCCCTGTATTGTTCTTCTTTTTGAATATCCTCTCCCTATTCCCACTCCTAATACTAAATTATCTAAAGAGGATAATTATACTTGAGTGAAGGTTGAGAGAAGACTTTATGAAAACTTAATAAAAAGACTAATCCTAGCATAACTCTTACACTTTTTAACAGCTATGTCTAAAATGTTTATGCAAAGAAAGGCATTATAGCTGAAAACTGTGGCATTTTCAAGGCAAGAAATCAATTCTGAAATATGAATACATTATAGAAACTTACACAAAAAACTATATATTATATTTAATTGCTTCATGAGTAGGAAACTAGACAGGAAAAACTCTATATTTCCTTCTAGTTCTGCTGCTGAATGAGACATCTTCTTTTCCCTCAATCTCAAGTTCCTCATCACTTGTCATTCCAACTTCTACAGCAAAAAGTTTATGAATGAGTTACTATGTGTTAAATTATATGATGATTGCCAAAATATTAAATATAAACATTTGCAAGCTATGCCTTTGTTACAATTATATTCAAAAGTGTAAACTGTAGTCTTTGAAGATAAACATAAAATCTAATCCATTACCAGTGAATATTATGAGAGAACGATATAAGCCTAAGGAATGAGTTATCCATGGTAATTCTTAGAGGTTGATAATCTCCCTTTGAAAGATTAATTAAAATAGCTATTTACCAAGCGTCTTCCAAAACTCAGAGCTGTTAGACTAAAGCATTTTAAAAGTGTGCACCTATTTTTACACACAAAACTTCAATGCATTCTAGGCATGAGAATAAGCAAAGGAAAAAGAGGTTATGTATCTATGTGGATGAGTTTTTTAAAAAAAGGAATTATTAATTATCGTAACAGGATATATTTCCTGTGCATCCACTCTAACTGTAGAAGTACATAAAAAGTTATTCCCGATTTCTATTGTGAAAATACTATTTACTTTATGAATTGGTCAATCTGTTTTATTAAATGACAAACTAAAAACCATTTTCCAAAGGCCTTCCCCACTAAGTGAGGGTAGGTGATAAACTTGAATAGATAGTGGTTAAAGTGGTTGCTTAAAAAACACCAAATCCTGGGTCTAATACACAAATTGTGTCCTCAAAGACCTCCACTATCAATCACCAAGGTAAAGGAACCAAACTCTCTATTAGCATCCCACCGTTCTCATGACCAGCTGCTTTGGGGGACAGTTATTCCTCTCAAAACCACTTCATTCTGGACAGTTCAGTGGCAGGCAGGGATAGTAGAAACACAGCAAAACTCTATTTTCAAATTCAAAAGAATCCAGTTTTTCTTTTCCATTCTTTTTCTTTTTCTCATAAGCAAAATCCATAACAATATATTTAATATTTTAAACAACTCATAAAAATTAAAATGAATTCAATGTCTTAAAATAAATAATGGTCTTATACTACAGAAATATCTTGAATATAATTATTAACAAAGGGAACACATTTTGTAATTATTCATTCTAATTCTCCTATTTTGAGAAGTGTAAGCTTCTCAAGTCATATATCAAATGCACCAAAATTTTGCTCTGTCACATGATAATTTAAATGTCTGTTCCACAGCATATCAGTTTTAGATAAGTCAAGTTTATAAAAGTAATTGTTAGGATTTTATAAGTAAACGATATAGATATATCAAGGCATACAAGATACTTAAGCAAATTTTATAGACCTATGACAATCATTTTGCTATTTTAAACAATTATCATAGCTTATAGGATTTTGCTTTTATGACATACAGTTAATCGTATCTATGACTTACTTGATGACAATTCTTTTGTCAGAAATGTAATCCATAATTATAAAGTTGCTCTTACAGGAAAATGAAATTTGCTTTTCCAAGAATACAGAGTCGTAAAACAAAAAGAGAGGCAATTTATACCATTTAAAGTTAGGACTCTCAATTCATAAATATGAAAATCTCAAATTAAAACACAAAGTAGAAGGAACAAGAAAGTAAAGGGGGAGAGAGAAGGAAGGAATATCTTTGAAGCCAAATTACAATTTTTGCAAATTAACTCCTTTGTTACTCAGCAAGAGTGAAATGTTTGTATTTAAATAAATATGTGTATTTCTTTTTGCATTTTTAAGAAAAAGAGTAAAGTTTTTTCCTAAGGATCTAGTAAAAATGTTGCTGTTGTTGTTCAGTTGCTAAGTCATATCCAACTTTGTGACCTGATGGACTGCAGTTAAAATGATCACAATTTAAAACTCTGTTACTGGAGCTTCCCTGATGGCTCAGTGGTAAAGAATCTGTCTGCCAATGCATGAGACACAGGTTCAGTGTCTGGGTCAGGAAGACTCCACATGCCATGGCGCAGCTAAGGCTGTGAGCCACAACTACGGAGCCCATGTGCTGCAAGTACTGCAGCCCACGTGCCCTAGAGCCAGCGCTCTGCAACAGAGAAGCCTCTGCAGTGAGAAGCCCAGACACCACAGCTAGAGGCTGGCCCCCACCAGAGAGGAGTCCCGCCTCCCACCATGAGAGCAAAGCCCATGCTGCCACGAAGACCCACTTCAGCCAAAAATGTATAAATTAATAATACCCATAAACACTTAAAAAAATAAATAAACTCTGTTACTAGTTTGCAGAAATATTACCAATAAAGTACTGAGACTCTTTAGAAAAATAGCATCTGATTAACAATTATAAGATCTAATTAAATAGGCTTTAAGAAGAAGTTATTTTACATTAGAAAAAAAATAACACTTATGCAAACATATATATTCATCCTACATTTATTTCTAGGGACTTGTAGACCTATATTGCTTCATTTCAGCTCTGTTTATAAATAGAAAACCTCAAAAAACTGCCTGAATTACAAGCATGGATATGTACTATTCACACAGATAAATCTAAAAACAAAAATGCAGATAATAACGTATTGTGTCTTCTGAGCTTCATTTCTCAGGTTCCCAAAGCACTTAGTAAACTTTAATTAAGCCTCCCAGCAATCCTAGCAAGTAAATGTTACAATATGCATTCACAGATGAGCAGAGGCAGAGTCACTTGCCCCATGATCACACAGCTTGTCAGTGCCCACTCTTGTCCTTCTGAGTTCTGTGTTCTACTCAATGAACCACACTCTTCAGGAGTCTGTCAAATGACATCTCAAATTCAAATGAGGATTCTTATGTTAAGCAATTATTATTCTTTCTATGTAATACAACTTCGAAACTACTCCAAGGAAAAACAAAAAGTCTTTTTAAATGGTGTCTTCATATTATTCATTCTATTTTCCACAATATTTAGTCCAGATGATACTGGTAAAACAGCATAAAGAGTAAAACCAAAATTGCAAACTCAGTGAGTAACCCACAAAAAAACACCTGTTTGACGTATTTGACAATGCAGAATTACTTCTACATAAAACAATTAGAAGTTACATTCCAAATCTTCAGACCCTTCTAATACAATGACAAGGCGACAAATTACAGTTTTGTTATTTACACTAAGAAATCATGAGCCTTCATTATTAGATTCAAACTCAAATGAGAAGGCTGATTCTATTTGTAAAGTGAGATTCCCTCTCTAATCTACCTCACAGTAAATTAGGTTCTACGGTCTCTGGCTACTCCCAGTTTCCTTTAAATTTCAGCTGAGGGGAGCCTGATGACAGGGTCATAATCTTTATTAAAAACCAGAGAGAGAGAGGGCAGTTAAGATCAGTCCCTTGAGGCCCCTGTGTGCCTAATTACAGGACCCCTTGCTCCAAAAACCACTGCATGTCTACAAAAGATCTGCAGGGCTTCAAAGAGTCTAAGATTCCTCTTTCTGTTCTGCAATAAACTTATAATCTCAAAAAAATTAGAAGCTGTTGGGGAGAAAGTTATGTCATTTCACATCTCCTTGCTCCAGTGACCTTACAGATATACAAATTGCTGTTGATATAAAACCATGAGGGTTTATTCCACATGCAGTTGCTTTTACTCATGAAAAGACAGCTGACAGCTAAATACCTTTCATGAGAAAAATACATCTGCCCTTCTCCACCAGAGAGGGTGGAGACTGTTACAAGACTTGATCACTCTATGGAAATGGTTAATATCAGGGAATGCAAACAGAAGAAGGTGTAAAGCTCACATATGGGAAGACACCAAGCGCAATACATGGCACTCATCCTTCAGGGCTGACTTGAGGATATTTCTGTCCATTTGAATGATATATTGCATTTTTCTTGAGCCATTAAAGAATACTATGACATCATTATCTGACTATATCTCAATTTCCCAGTAATTTTTGTCCTGGCACACTCTCTATGTGTTAATTACAAATCAGTCATCAGTTAGTGAACTGAGAAAACTGATTTGAAGCCCTTTCAATCTCATTACACTTCTTTGAATGCAGCTTTGGCCGATTTTAGAGAGTTAAGTTATAGAGTCCCATAAACTCTCTAAGGATTAAAACAAAGCAAATATGAGTCTTTCTTTACACCAAGGATCCAATGCTGCATATTGTTATATTTTTGTAAAACAAAATTTGATAGGAATGTGAAGGTAGCAAGGTCACTTACTGTAAGAAAACAAACTGAGGAAAGATCCACTTTGACAATGCACTGCTTAGTTAATTGCAAGGCAGTGATTAATCTATGACTTTTGTAAAGAATAGAGAATTATTATTTCTGAACAGAATGCATTCACTAGTAACTTTTCCCTTTGATGCTTGCTCTAGTTTCCAGTTTTTTCATTTACACTTTAAGTAATTGTCTCTTGTCACTGCTACATACATTGCAAAGATGGTCTTCAGTCGGACTACTGTTTCGTTTGGTCTGTGGTTTTCACAACTTTTTTTTTTTTTAATGAATGCTATCTTTTAAAGATATGGAGATATCACATGAGAATCAAGGTTTCTACATGCTCTTGAAAAATTCCATCTTTTAACTTCAGGTTTACCTTCCCCCATGACACCATGTTGGAGTCGCAAAGCAAATGCCCTTATGGACAAGGTATGCAAGCTCACTTTGACACGAAGCCCATCCTTACCATTTGACTTGTTTAGGCTACTCTCTAGTCTCCCAAATATCTGAGTTTTCCACCTCCAAGTTAGCTTATTAGTCAAAATGAATTTTTTTTTTTAGAAAAATTATCCTTATGACCTGATCCCTGTTCTTGATGGAAATTTCTATGGTAATTTATTTCTATCACAATCTTCCTCATAATAATCCACCCTTCCAGGAAATCAAAGCTATAGTGAAAAAACAAAAGATCAAGTGGCTGATTACCAAACCTACTACTATGAATGATGACATAAATGAAGGAGGAGGAGGAGGAAGAAAAGGAAGGTGGGGAGGAAAGGAAGCATGGAGGAGCAGGAAGAAGAGCAGGACAAGGGATAAAAAGGAAAAAAAAAGGGGGGGGGAGCTACTGCTATTCTTTTTGTAGTAGAAAAATAAAGGCAAGTTTTATTTCAATTTAATGCTTCTTTTTAATCATTGGTCAGTTCTTGTAATATTAGACTTAATAAATAAATATCAAAATTTTCCCTTTAAAGAGAATCTCTACAGTGCATTCAGGAAATCACTCAAGCATAACATGCCAAGGCCCTAAACATCACATGAGGTGAAACTGGCTTATCATGAATACATTAACCTAGAGTTAATTTAAATAAGTTAGGGCAAACTTGCTGACTAAGTTATTCTGCTCTGGACCTGGAGACAACACCCCTACACAAGGGCTTACAATGGAAATTCACTTTAAAGTGCAAAACCTGGAGTTAAGTAAGTAACATGAACCATCCCCAAGAATCTCTAAGCCCTTTATTTAGGATATTCTTCCTTAATACTCTGTGAACTAAGAAATAGCTTGGATAACAGGCAACAATACTCAATGTTATTATTTTCTTTATTATGGGAGGGGCATAAAATGACACTCCTTTATGTATCTCTGGAGATTTATAGGACAGCCCTGGCAAGAAGTGAAAATAACTTGTGATTAACAAATGTACCACTGGCAGGAGCCAAGTCTACTGACTTCTGTTCCTCAGCAATGAAATCTGACAGCTACTCGGTTAAGAAGAGCCCCCGTTAAGGCTCAAGCATTGATGAGAGAAGTGTTTCCTTTCGACAAGGAAGCTGATAAATCATATTCATCATGGAAAAGTTTGTCTGTACATCATGTCCTTTGATGGGCTAGTCTTAAGAGCCCCAAGATTCCAGAAGGCCATGCAATGGGCTGGCTTGCATTAGATTTCTGCAGAGCTGGCAGCCTTCTTCTGGAAGTCTTACATTACAGGTAACCCGATGACAGGCAGGATGGGCCACAGGCATGCATCTCAGCTCGCCTGTGGAGGAGCCAAGGGGAGCAAGCTTGCGAGACCGATAGGCTGGGATCAATGAAACTCTCTTGGGGAACTGGATGTTCCCCTTTCAAATGTCACCTCCCTAATCTCTCCACTTGCTCAAGTTATATTCTTCAAAGCTCTGAACACAACATGAGGCTGGCATGATTAGGAAAGTCAAAGAAGAGGGCCGTCTAAACCATGGGTGGAAGAAAAGGCATCGAATTCATGAACAGTGAACAATCAAGGTCAGAATGAAGGGACGCTGTTCAGAACATAGTCATTTCCTTTGGCCATGGGGAGAAAATAAAGTTTCTTTTTTTAAATTTATTAAGGGGTCTGCTGTATGCTGAATATGACTCTGAGCACTAGGTCAAGGTGCCTGTTCTATGAGACCTTCATATCTATGGAAGGAAAAAGTCACCAGAGCAAAAGGGATGTATGTCCAAAGGCCAGAGCCATTATCTCAGACTGAGTATAACAGAAAAACACTAATCTGAGGATTTTCCCAGTATTTGCATGCAGATAATACTGTGTGTCATGGGTTGTGAGAAAAAATAGCTCTCAAGATGAATACAGGTCAAGACAGATTGATATTCACACAAAAAAGTCTTGTCCTTGGAGTCCAGCAAAAGAAAGCATTTTACTCCCAGAAGTGATGTACGTAGCAGTCCTCTCAAAGCTCTAGTAGGTGCCATAGAAAACTCATCTTTTCCTTACTCTCAACTCCAAAAGCATTCCAGATTCATTTCAATGACCAGGGAGTATTTTGTCAAGTGAATATGACATAATTTATAGCATAGCCAGTTCCCCACTGCTGAGCGTGTAGGTTGCCTCCAATACTTTTGGCACAAAAAACCCAGATATTCTTTACTAAAAACAGAGAATTAAAAAAAAAAAAAACAACCAACAACACATCCCCATAAATGAGAAATAAACACTGGAATTCACCAGGTTCTTAAAACTGGAAAAGGTCTTTCTCAGTGAAGGCAAGGAAAGCCTGCATCTGCTTGGACAGACAGGAAGGTTGCATGGCCAGCCTGCAGCATAGCAGCCAGCATATGGGAGAGACTGATACCACCCTATGCCATTTAGTTATGTATTTGATTGGTGGATAATATCACAGTCCCATGGGGCTGCAGTATGCATGTTAACAGCCCAAAAGCACTAGGAAAAATAAAAAAAATAGAAGATAGTTTTCTTTGAATTCTCTCAAATTACTACTTATGGCCCAAGTGAACCCTCAATAAAATTAATAAACTCATGAAGCAAAGAGATTCAAGTTCAGACTCAGTAAATGCATTTGTGTCTATAACTAGCCAGTGCCTTTACACATGCCACATAATCCTCACGATAAAGAAAATAGAAGGAAGGTATGAGCATCCCCATTTGCCGGTGGTACAGTCAGGTTTAAAGAAATTGAACTCTTTGAGCAGGTCCTAAATGCTGCTAGTAAATTTCAGGGTTGAATTCTGCACATAAGTTTCTTTCTATTTCCAAATTACCATACTGACAAGTGGCCTATGACTGATGAGTCTTAGCTATAACGCTAGACCAGCACTTCATTATATTAAATGGTAGGCCTCTATCAGAAAGTAGTAATTACATTGTAGAAATAAGAAAGTTTGAAATTAAGTCCTAAATTCCATGTTGGTTTGGGTGTGACTACGTGTGAGTGTGTGTGTGTGTGTGTGTGTGTGTGTGTGTGTGTGTGTGTGTGGAAGAGAGAATATGGAAAATGTCATTGTTCTTCACTTTATTTCACTGGAAAAATTTTAAAATAGAAACCACATTTTCATGGAATTGGAAACACACTCATATTCAT
Source organism: Ovis aries (assembly GCF_016772045.2). Classification (NCBI taxonomy): domain Eukaryota; kingdom Metazoa; phylum Chordata; class Mammalia; order Artiodactyla; family Bovidae; genus Ovis; species Ovis aries. Next base: position 198,338,133 of record NC_056054.1, read on the forward strand.
TATTGGGAACAGAAAAAGCAAAAGAAATATGCATATATACTTTAAAAATATTAATTATATTTTGGCAGTGAGTCTGAGTAAAGCCAGAAATTATAAGAGAAAACAACACAAAAGGATGAAAAGTGAAAAAATGGTAGAAACAAGATTTTTATTAAAGAATTACCAGACAACGATGTGGTAAGTGTGACCCTTCCTAATGACAGCTGCTTCTGCTGCTTCCAGTTTGTGGGCAGTTTTTAAAGTTTGGTGTTTTATTTTGAAAGACTGCTTTAAAATGAGCAGATGCCTAAGAAATAGATGTTGTATATAATGTGGCATAAAAAAATGTCCTTTGTTAGGTGGTTTCACTCCATACTACACAGGGCCTGCTAGTGCTTGTACGTCCCTGATTCTGTCAGTAAAGAGAAAGGCAGTCTAAATAAGATGGTAAGTAAGTAAGTAAGTGGTCACTCAGTTGTGCCTGACTCTGCCACCCCATGGACTGCAGCCTACCAGGCTCCTGTGTCCATGAGATTTTCCAGGCAAGTATACTAGAGTGGGTTGCCATTTTCCTCTCCAGGGGATCTTCCTGACCCAGGGATCAAACCTGGGTCTCCTGTACTCCAGGCAGATTCTTTACCAACTAAGCGACAAGGGAATCCCAAATAGGATGGTAGAAATACTTGAACTGGGAGAGAAGCCAGCCTGGGTTCCTCTATCTCCTGGGCTGGTGATGAACCAAGTAACCTATACTTCTTGAAGTTTCCTCACTTCTAAAACTGGGGATAACAGCCTTGGTTCTGAGGTTCCACCTGAGACAAATGTATGAGAGAACACTTTAAAATGTACATCAGTGTGAGGATATACAATTTGGCTCAAAGATTTAGATGCTCCTAATGTATAAGATACTGGTGTCCATGGCTAAGAATTACATGTTTTTAGGTGATCTCAGCAGTTACTCAAACAAGAGTTTAAATGAGCTGGATTTAGAAGAAGTGTAGCTGGGCCTAAAAGAAATCTAACTGTGAACAAGAAAGAACACTAATACAAATGTAAGTGCCAAGTGCTATATTAGTAGGTGGAATAGACATCTAATTCAATTTTATTCTGTAATACGTACAACATAGACTGCAGACAACTGAACATAAATCTTAGAAAGGCAAACCAGCTTAACCAAGGTCACTTATTGAAATGAAGTGAAGTGAAGTTGCTCAGTCATGTCCAACTCTTTGCGAGCCCATGGACTGTAGCCAACTGGGCTCCTCCGTCCATGGAATTTTCTAGGCAAGAATACTGGAGTGGGTTGCGATTTCCTTCTCTAGGGGAACTTCCCGACCCAGGGATCGAACCCGGGTCTTCCGCATTGTAGGCAGAAGCTTTACCATCTGAGCCACAAGGTCACTTATTAATGGCAGGCAAAAACTTGATTAGAAGCCAAGTTCTTTTGGAACTTCCCTGGTGATCCAATGGCTAAGACTGTGCTCCCAGTGCAGGGGACTTTCAGTTTGAACTCGGGTCAGGGAACTAGATCCCACACGTCACGTGCCTAGTTATTTGTCTGACTAGGCACAAGCAAATAAATGATTCTTTTTTTTTTTTTTTTTTTTAAGAAAAAGAACCTAAGTTCTTCTAAAACCTTTCTATGTTGATGATGAATACTATCTCACCTAAGGAAAGGGAGTACTTTTCACCATATGCACCCTCTTCAGAGGCACAGACTGAATTCTAGAAAGATGAAGTGACTTGGCTAAGGTCATGAGGATGATCACGGTGAGAATCCAGGTTCTCTGGCTCCCAAGAGATGCTCTTTCACCACAGTGCCTACCCCTTTTGTAGGGTTCTGATACCACTGCTGCCACATGTAATGAACTTTTACCATGTACTCTATAAAACATTTTCTTTGCTGTTTAACCCTCTGCTTATGTAAACACGCCTAACCTTTTTTATTGAGACACTGTGCTTTTCTGAGAGAGGGGCTTTGATGGAAGATGGTTCAGAACTGTGCTAAAACTGAAAGAAAAAAAAAAGCCTTAAGATTTCTGTATGAGAAGGCGGGAGGGAAAAATGAGGAAGAAAGATTAATTTAACATTGTAGTTGCATCACGCTCCATCCCCACTCCATGCCCCATCCCCATGCTCCACCCAGCCTAAGCTACTTTGGAAGGGCAGTGATTCTTCATTTAGTGGCATCAAATATGCCCATCATCGCTCAGATGCACTCACTCCTACTAGAGTGGAGCTCTGCATGAGCATGCTAGATGAGCAATAGTAAGCTTTGAAGATCAGTGATTGTAAACATCCACTTAGTGACCCCTATTCGGAAACATATCAGGGCTCCATTTATAAAATGGCTGTTCTAGTGGCAAAATATTACTTAGATCAATCAACCAATCTATCCTTAAGGCCTATGGACTTAAGTTTATTCACCTGGAGTGTCCACCTTCATGAATATTAATATAAAAGAGACTAAACAGTATGACAACTGACTGAAAAATCACACCCTGAAGAGAGATCCAGTTTTAAGCTAATACTTCTGTTATGGTTGAAATAGGAGCTATGACAGAACAACTTCTCAAACCATGAAAGAAAAGCACTGTTATAAATTCTTAGACAAGTTTGGAACATCCTGATGTGAAACTGTAGAAAAAGAAAGCAAGCACATAATCTGGGGGGCAGGGGAGGGAGTAGATGAGGTGGCGGTGACAGAATCCGAAATAGGACCAGCTATACAAAAGCCTCTGTGACTTTAGGGATGTCACTGAAACCCCACTTTCTTTCAGTTTTCCTTAGTAAAGTGGGAGTTGTGAAAAATACCCCACTGAGTTCACAAAGAAGTGAGGTCAAGATGGGGGAATGTAAGTGAAATTATGCTGGAATTTAGTGTTATTAATGCAGATTGGTTTATAAACTCTGTACTACTGGAGTAAAGCCTCAATACTGTGGCATACAAAGAAGAAACGCTTTCCAAACAAAACTATTTGCCAAACAGGAAATAATCTGTTAAAACAATTTGAAAGCTACTTCTCCACAAGAGGATGCCATGTGAAAGATTTTTATAATCCAGGCAAAAGTTAACTTCTTTGACAAATGTGTGCCACTTTGGTCTTGGGCATTCTTTGATCAACCATTTAAAACCAGACTTATAGGTCTCCTCCCTTATAGTTGAGCTTTATTCATGTTATAATAAATTATCAAATCAACTCTAAAATAGAATAAACATTCTTACAGCTTTATAATTTTTTCTTAGGCTGCCAAATCTCTTTTATAAATATTTCCGTCAGTAGGTAGGATTTTTTTTTTTTTTTTACTTTACAATACTGTATTGGTTTTGCCATACATTGACATGAATCCACCATGGGTGTACATGAGTTCCCAATCCTGAACCCCCCTCCCACCTCTCTCCCCATGTCATCTCTCTGGGTCATCCCAATTATCAATGTTTCCTTTTCTTTTTTAGCAAAGTTATGTTTTTTCCAACATTTTTAATCAGAATCTCTTTGAACCTATTTCAGGCTTCTGATGTGTAGTTCTTGAGGCTTTTTTTTGGCGGGGGGGGGGGGGGGTACATGCTTCTAAATGCAATAAATAAATGTGTATCAATAAAGCATGAGTCATGTTAAGAGAACTTACATGTATGAACAAATTTAGGCTTTCCTTAATAAATAGGAACTAGCCTACATTCCGCAGACTGCAAACACATATATCCTAGGATTACATTTCCCATCCATGTAATGCTTTACATATTTCCAAAAAAGTTCACACAAAAGGTGAGGCAGGCAAGAACACATCAGCTAGAATTACCGGAACACAGGCCTTTGGTTTCCAGATCAGGTCTGTTCCTAGTAAATGGTACTTTTTCTCTTTCTGGTTCAGTGTGGAATATTCCAAACCAAAATATCTTTAGAGGACAGGGAGAACATTTCCACCATTCAATATGGAGTTCTAAGATTTGAGGGAGGAAAGCTTTGATGGAGGAGAGCCTTGGGGGGTGACAGAGAAATGCCACATACCTGGGGGGGTCAGGTTCAAGGGCACAGGGGCACCCATACTCTTACCGTCCATGTTGCAGACTTGGCGGTGCTTGACTGCTGGAAGGACACATCGAAGCTGTGTGGGCCTGGGTAGTCGGTGTTGGAGGGGATGGCGGGTGACGGTGAGAGGGCGTCGAAGGTGGAGCTGGGCTGTGCGTAAGGCGAGGGCGCCGTGACGCTGTTCTGCGCGTGGTCTGTGTTGTAGGGGCTAGTGGACGAGGAGCCGTTCTGGATCTGCTGGTCCATGCTGTTCAGGAGCCCCAGGTTCGTGTATTGTGGCTGCAGGACACCCAGAAACCCCCATGTTAGCCATTTAAGCTGCAGATTGTTGCTTCTCAAAAGGCATCTTTTGGTGCATGCCTTCCACAGAGATCAGCCTCAGATTTGCTGCACTTTACACTCAAAGGAAAATGACTAATTAGTGATGCATAGTTCAAAACACCAAGAGAAGCGCTAGGCATGTGGGTATGTTTTGTGAAGACCTGCACAGATCACACAGCTTCATGGGTAGCCTTTGAAAACTGAGTCTCCCCAAGAGCATCTGAAAGTAGATAATGTGCTTATTTGCAAACTGGGCAAAAAACATCACTGTTCAGTAGCTGCTTATGAATTTCTTAAAACAAATGAATACCACCTGCTATTTTTTTCTTCTTCTGTCTTGGTAGTAAGGATGAAAAAGACCACTAGATACACGTCCTCTAGAGAAGATTTAAAGTCAACTTGTCTACTGAGCAAAATGGTTGTCCTCCAGATTTTCTTCACGTTTTATTCTAAATTCTGTCTCAGGGTACCAACTTGCCCCCCAAAACTGGGTTCATGAAAACTGGAGGGGAAGGAGTAGCAATGTGAGAAAGAAGCAACTATGTATTTTATTTTTTTCTAAAAATACTTAAGTAAATCTCTTTATTCACGAATATGCAAAATTGTGATTTTTAAGCTTTGTCATATGTATCGGCAATTTAAAAACCTCATCAGATTTACCTTAAGTTATATGGCATGTATATTTATTCACTCAAAACAATAACTTTTAGGAATTAGTGTAAATTATTTGAAAGGAGAGACCACATGTGCAATTTATTTATTTTTAACTTTTTATTTTGTATTGAGGTATAGGCAATTAAGAGTGTGTGATTGTTTCAAGTTAACAGTGAAGCGACTCAGCCACACATATTCAAGTATCCCTTCTCCTCCAAACTCCCCTCCTATCCAGGCTAGAAAGGCAGCTATATATTTTAAAAAGTAACATGATACCATCCAAACAGCCTAATTTTCCATCTGTTCTTTCATTTTCTTTGTAGTAGTTTATTTTCTAAAGCAGAACATGTGTAAGAGAAATATCATCCAGTTATGGTTAAAATTCTGTATTTTGTAATTCAGAAGTACATTAGTTCATACAGTTTCTCTGCCAGAAATTTTATTTCTTCTAGGAAAATCAGCACTGAGTAGATAATTCAATAAGATGTTTACTGAAGTAATGATTTAACTTCCATTTCATTGACAAAAATAATCTTTACTGTATTACTATCAGAAAGGGGAAGTGAATTGCTCAAACATTGGCTAATAAGCCAAGAGTAGTTATTTTGAAACCAAAATCTGATTCTGAGTCTACACCATCACACCTGTCAGACTGATCAGATAATTCAAGTCATTCCCGAGTTAAACTGAACACATTTGTAGAAGCAGCCACCAGCTTGTGTGCTATTTTCCCTTTGTGAAAACTTCTGACACAGGGAATCCTCATTGTTTCTTCAATTCAGTGATAGGAAAACAAATCAGAAGCAAAGAGAAGGCAGTCCTGTTGGTACACGTTTTATAAAGAAAATGAGGAGTTTGGCTCTTCAAGTGAAATATAACCAAGAGTTGCAGGAAAAGTCAAATTAAAGAGAACACAAACTTGTAAAGAAATTGATGCTTGAAAACAATTCAACTTAAGTGTAAGGAAGTTATTTTACTAAACTTTAAGTATTTCAGATGGGGAGGAGAAGGACTCTGCCATTCCATTCAGTCCAGAGAGCATCTGTCTAAATGTTAACAGTCGCATGCCCATTCCATTACATTTATACATTCGCATTCCCCTGCCGAATGCCATGTCCCCATTTGCTCTTCAGATAACTATTAATCTCTTTACACTTATCCCCCTGCTGACAAGAGCAGCTGTTCGTCTCGCCTCTGCTCTCCTCTGACTTCCACAGCTCCCTCCTCACCTCCTTCTTCACCTTTCCCCCTTGACAGGTGAGGCAGACTGCAGGTGAGACAGCTGTGAGAGAAAAATACTAAAACCTGAGGCCCTGATGAAGGTGTCCACAACCCTGGCTGAATTAAAGCTCTTAGGTGTCCAAGCCTGGGGGAATGATCTGGGAAGGGGATTGAAAAGAAATTATTATTTGTGTTCAAGTGAGGGGTCAGTATACAAAGCACTCCTGAGCGTCCTGTAGGAATCAGATAATGCTCCCAGAGGCACGTGCTTCCCTCAAGCAGTACAATTAGGGAGGCAGTCGGCCCTGACAAAAGGGACAAAGAAATTCACTGAGCACTTTCTCACAGGCAGTAAAAAAGCCTGTTAGGTCAATCCTGTCCTCCTCCTCCTAGCTACACAGAATGGAACTTCAGCTAATTGTGGGCTTGGAGAAGAACAAAGGAACATGGCCCTTTGAATTTTTTTTTCCAATAAATATAAAGAGAAAAGTTTGGGACCCAGCTTTAAAAGCCAGTGAGTAAACACTCAGTGTTGCTTGAAGGACTTAAGAGAGATGGAAACTCCATTTACCTCAGAGGTACAAAGAAGACCTTTCTGGGACAGCGGTGAGACTGAACGTATTGGGTGGCACTAAAGAAGCAGAAAATGTATTGCAAGTCATTAACAGGTGATGGCTGTGCTTTTACCTGCCATAATTTTTAATCCCATACAGTTTGGGTGAAATATTTTACTTCACAACAATAGGATTTGCTTCCAATCCTGACTCGTCAATTTATATAGTATAGAGCTAGATTTCTCAGGTTTGAGCAAAGAGCTGCTAACTATTTAATATAAAAATGGAAAAACATATTTCAGTTTAAGCTTTCCTCAAATTTTACTTTAAAGAAACAAAAGCTAAATAGTATACTCATTTGTCTTTTTTTTTAAAAAAAGAGTGTAAAACCAATATCATCTTTGTATTAACTAGTCTGAAACACATACAACAAACCCACCAAAGTAAGAACAGTATGATTAGAAATTTTCTTGGGGGGGAAAAAAAAGGAAATTTTCTTAGAGACTTTTCATGGCTTTACTAAAAATTTATGTCATAAACTTGCCATAGGAAATAGTACTTTGGAAGTTAATTTAAAAAGCATTTAGTTAACAAAAACAAAGGGCTCTTATTTGCTTATTTCTTTGATTTGAAGAGAGTGGACATGTTGGTAAAGTACAATTAGAGGCAGAGGGCAGACCAATATAGCCACGAACAAGTGTTAGGTAGGCAGAACCAGCAGAAATTCATACGGCCCATTGCAAAATGAACACTCAGGGCCTATTGTTCATAAATTATTAAGAGTTTCAAAATCATGACAGCAGAGCATTAAACAAAGCACAGGGCCCTTTCATGACTACACATTTTGGAGCCTATGAAGTTACTCTGTGCCAGGTTAACGTGAATAATATTTATTTCATATTTTCCACCAAGTGAAGCTGGCAGGGTGAAGGAAACAGTACCTGGACCCTTTGTTTATCGTTTGTAATTTCATAAAAGATGGGAGAGATTTGTGTTATGCTGGGATGCTAATGAGATGCCAATTTACGATGGCAGCAGCAGCAAAGTAGTATCAAACACTCATATGAATAACAAAATGTGCCCTGAAGGAACTCTGTGGGGTCTCCTTGTCCCATGTGTTTGTTATGTAACAAAGTTAGTACATTTGGAATGTACTAGGAAGTAGATTGTCCCTTTCTAACCACAAGGTATATTGATGTGGGAATAACCTTAACATACTTAATAGACACTCAGTGAATGAATGAACAATGTTATGTATCTACTGTATCATGTCTGGAAGAAGAGACAAACTTCTTTCCACAAAATTTTTGTCACTCAGTTGTGTCTGATCCCATGGACTGTAGCCCACCAGGCTCCCTTGTCCATGGGATTTCTGGGCAAGAATACTGGAGTGGGATGCCATTTCCTCTTCCAGGGGATCTTTCCTATCCAGGGATCGAACCCACATCTCCTGAGTCTCCATCATTGGCAGGTGAATTCCTTATCTCCGAGTCACCAGGGAAGCCCATGTCTGAAACAGGATATGATCTTCTTTCCAAAAAATATAAAAGATGAAAATGAACATAATTTGATATCTATTATAAACCTGGTAAAGTAAAACAATGGATTTTTTTTAAACTCAAAGAGATGCTTTAATTCCTATAAAAATAACTTTGAAAGTGAAGATACTGCGTGGACTCTAGAAAATTACCAGCATCTGTAGCTTTAGTGTATTCAGTTTCATCGCAAGCTAGCTGATCTGCCCTCAGAGAGGATAAAACACACCCTGATGACAGAAAGCTCAATAGTCTGGTTAATTACAGAACACCTTGGAGGTGTTCTAGAACATGAAGCTGGTATGGCAAGTGTAGGGACACCCAGAGGCTGAATCTCAAACTGCCTGCTCTCACCAGTAGGAAAGAGCAAGTAAAGCTGCCATTCCCAAATATGGAAAGAGTGTTTCCTCATTTTTTTTTTTAAATCTCTTCTGTAAGTTATTTTGGATTCTCATAGTCATCTATGGACTCTGATTTATTTCTTCAGTTTGGATGATTAGAATTAAAATAACAATAAAGATGAGATATTTCTCCTGACTTGTCATCATTTTAAAAGTGTTCTGTAAAGGCAATCCCTTTAGTTTCACTTCATTTTTATTTCCTGGATTGCATTGTTTGATGATCTTATATTCTAAATATATTGTGAGCCTGAAATTTCTTCTCATCAGCTCAGTAGTAATATATAGCAGTATATATCACTGTAAATAAAATTTAATATTGAATGCTTGGGTTTACACTTATTTAAAGTTGACTTTGTAATTACTCTTCTATAAAATAATTTAATATCAAAAAGAAGTCTAATCAAGTCACATGACTGGTGCATCATATCCCATTTCTAAAAATCTCCTTCAATTTATCTGTGTAAGAGAAATTTTATAAGTTCTCTGTCCTGCTTTTCATAGATATTACTATCTGTAATAGCTACTTTATGGCAAGATGACAACAACAGTCCATACTAAATGGCAAGTGATTAATAAAAAAAATGGGAATAAGTGCCATGTCAGGCCATAGGAGAGGTAACTTTGGCAACATATAGTCAACTTATTTGCTTCAATTCAAATGGACCTTTGTCACAGGAAACAATAACTTGCCTACATTTCATTTGAAAGAAAGTATAGTTCTTGACTGTTAGAGATGACCAGGGAACTGAACATTCTTCTGCACTCCTTTTTCTCCTAAATGGATCCTAGTAATATGGAAGAACTCTGAACTTAGACTTGGTGACATGGGGTCAAAGTCACAACTGCCACTAATGTGCCATTTACCCCTGAGCAAGGTGGTGGCTCAGACAGTAAAAAATTTGCCTGCAATAAGGGAGACCTGGGTTCGATCCCTGGGTCAGGAAGATTCCCTGGAGAAGGGAATGGCTACCCACTATAGTATTCTTGCCTGGAAAATTCCATGGACACAGGAGCCTGGCAGGCTACAATCCATGGGGTCACAAAGAGTCACATACTACTGAGTAACTAACACTTTCATAAGGTGCTTAAACCAACCTGGACAGTAGTTTCCTATAAAGTAAAATCTAAATAAAATTGAGGAGATTGAACCTGAGGATCAGACATAAGGGTGAACCATTCTAGCATTCTTCTAGGGCTGACTATTCTCATCTACAATACTATTTAAATATAATGCCAAAAGATTGCTTTCAAAAAAAGAGACGACTGGTTTTCATTTTTTTGTGTGTGTGTTTTTTTTCTTCTTTCTTTATATAGATTTGCCAGAGCAAGCCTACAAATCCAAATTGTTTCAGGCAGCATATATAGCTTCTTCAGCTAATATAACCTTTCACCTCAGGCTTCATGGAGGTGCTTTTGAACATTCTAAAAACTCTCCTGGGAAAAGAAAACAGTTTTCTTTATGACCCTGGCTTTGCAAAGCATTCATTCGATTATGCTGTAGCAGACAGTACTACATTTTTATCCCCACATATTGGCAAGATAGTGACTTTTCAACAAGCACTGCCTGAGGGAGAAATACTTGTCATTTTTTTGTTTTCTACCACCTGCCTCACCTCAAAGAATGATGGTTTGTTTCATGCTAGAATTAAACACAATTGATTGAAAGTGCTCCAATTGTCAAGAAGATATTTGTATTTTAATGTCAAATTAAGGCACTATCTTTCCACCTTAAGAATGTACTGAGCATCACATTTTTCTCAAAACTAGGTTTTGTTAAGTAGAGAATATATTTCATTTCTTTCCTCTTCCAAATGGCCCTAGAAAGTAAGTGTTTAGAGGTAAAATATACTCATACCTTATAACAAACAAAATGTAAAAATAAAGGTTTTAAATACATAAACCTAGAAAGACTGCAAAGAGTTATCAGAATGTTTTGTTTTATAATACAAAGTGTCAAGATTCCTTTGAGGTCCATAACTCAGATTCCATAACTTATGAGAGATTTCCCTAAAAGCTCCAGCCAAGACTGACAAGGGCAGGTGAGACAAAAAAATACAAAGTTGGCTAATCCAGTAGACAACAGTGTCAACAAATATTAGCCATAGTACTTGAAAAGCCAGGAAGTGTGTAATGTAGTGAAGCTAAAATTCAATCCAAATACAGCTAAATTACGCTGTGTAGAGCTCAATTAAGGAAAAATAAACTTTAAATTCTATTATTTCATTAAGTACTCCCTTTTAGTAATAATGACAAATAAAACTATTATCATGAGCATCCTCAATTCTAAAAGAAACTGAGATCACCATTACATGCCAAAGAAGTATTAGGCTTAGCAGAAAGTATAACTTTAATATTCAATAATTCTTGATCCAGATAATATGGAAAAGTATACAGAGTTTTAGTTTCTTTAAAGTGAACCAGGCGTTATTAACTAAAATCAGATCAAAAATGTGTTTGAGGAAATTTTCAATCTGTGATAATCCATGTCAATAATTTTTTAAGTAGACATGGTAATGCTAAGAAAAGAAAGTACATAGCAATGAAGATCTTTAGTGAAGGTTATACCACCTATAGGGAAAACAAACCATGGTAACTTTAGAAGCTCATCAATAATGTTTTGCTGGTTTTTAAACTGAGTTTACAAAGAAGGCAGTGGCACCCCATTCCAGTACTCTTGCTGGAAAATCCCATGGACGGAGGAGCCTGGTAGGCTGCAGTACATGAGGTCGCTAAGAGTTGGACATGACTGAGTGACTTCACTTTGACTTTTCACTTTCATGCATTGGAGAAGGAAATGGCAACCCACTCCAGTATTCTTGCCTGGAGAATCCCAGGGATGAGGGAGCCTGGTGGGCTGAAATCTATGGGGTCACACAGAGTTGGACATGACTGAAGTAACTTAGCAAAGTGAGTTTAAAATATTTAAAAATAACTTTGGCAATGTGTGTAAACTATTTCAGAAATTATGACTTAAAAACAGGTGATTAAATGTGATTAATGTTTTATCACAGGTGATAGTTTTGCTCACCATGATATGAAATTGATTTCAATAAAATAATGGTGCCCATCAAGATTAAAATGATCTGAACCCTGTATGGTATCCTGACTTTAGTCCTCTGTGAAAAGAATCTTAGGTATTATATTACTATTGACTACAACTACTGCTAGTACTAAATTCTTTCTGAGTCTTACTCTGGTCCTTATAGTGTTTAAGTGCTTTGCATATATTTACTCATTTAATTCTCAGGAGCTATTGGAATTATTATCTCACGTTTCATGCAGATTTTATAGATGAGGAAACTGAAGCTCCACAAGAGTAAGTGCTCATGGTAGTAAGTGACAGAACTCAGATTTGAAACCAGAACATCTGGCTTGAGATTTACCCACTTTCTTAAGTATCCTTAACTTGGAATCACTCAGATTTCTGCCTGGAATCTTTATCTAAGAGTTACATTCAATGAAAGCATACTTATTTCATATCTAAAGAAAATGCTTTCCACTCATTAACAACAGGATATAAAACCTTAACTATTCGTTTGGAGACCCAGCATCTTGCCTATCACTGGAAATTCCCTGAAGATCTGACCATGTCACTCTCATGCTTGAACATCTTGAACAGGTTTCTAATCTAGAGCCCAAGGCCTCCAATCTCTAAGTGCCTTACACCACACTATCTGAGACCCTCCTTTTTGCTCACTAAAGAATGGCATTCCTTCAGTTTTCAAAAGCAAACTCCTTCAGTCTTCAAGCCTTTTATAGCTGCAGGCTGCTTCACAACTGGTCTTTCAGCTTCAACGTCATGTCCAAGTTGAAGCCTCTCTGGAGTGCTCAGGTAAGTATTTGTTTCACATTGTCATGGCACAGTAACTTTCCCCTTTACATCATATAATTATAATTGAAATTAATTACTATATAATACTTTTAATGCTGGTCTACTCGGCTAGACAATAACTTATAAGAGATAATACCTGGTTTGTTGAGTGCAGAGTCTCATCTGGAACCATGGCTGAGACATAGGAGATGCACAGGAAATATTTAAGAAATGCAAAAAATTTCAAAATGAAAATCACTTTCAGAAAGTATATTCTATTCTAACCCAATTGTAGCCTAATTAAGGATTGCTTTTTTGTGTTAAAGTAAATGGCTCCAAATCAGTCACCTCTTTACATACCATTGACCTTGAATGTTACAGTGAATCTCCAAATAATCTCAATGACCTTAAGTTTGTGTTTTGATTTGTTCTGCTAGGTGGGAATTGAGGTTTTAACTTTAGCTTTTATGGGAACTAGTAGCAGAATAGCCAGTCCTGTCACTCACAAGGCCATGAGTAATACTTGGTAGCTCACACCTATCTGGGAAGTTTATTAATGACTTCTACTTCCTTGAAACAAATGCATACACATTTTTGTGCCAAGGTGGTAATTCTTACCTGATGGTCTAGATATTATTTCTCAAGCATCTAGGTCAGCAATAAGAATCTAAATCTTTGTGGTAATATAATGATTTACTTCCTATGGATGGAGAAACCACCCAGACACAAGCTTCAAGTAAGATGTTAGTTTCTGGTAGAGACGCCACAGAATTGGTCCTTCCATCTCTAATTTCCATGACTTTCTGCCCAGTTAGCTAGAATTCAGTTTAGAATAATGCCATAATTAAAGGCTTACAAATGTGTTGGGTGTTTTGAGGAACTGAGATAGTAGTTTATCAGACTTATAAACCATTTCTTGCAAATGGTCTCAATTCATGACTTCATTTTCCAGACTTTTAACACCCCCCAACGTCGGACACAATTGAGCGACTTCACTTTCACTTTTCATTTCATGCATTGGAGAAGGAAATGGCAACCCACTCCAGTGTTCTTGCCTGGAGAATCCTAGGGACGGGGGAGCCTGGTGGGCTGCCGCACAGAGTCGGACACGACTGAAGCGACAGCAGCAGCAGCAGCAACAACACACACACACACACACACACACACACACACACACACACACACACCAGGTTGAAACATTATCCTCTAGGTGCAATTGGAAAACTAAAGCATGAAATAAGGACCATACCCCTCCATTTTACTATTCTGAAGTGAAGTGAAGTCACTCAGTCGTGTCTGACTCTTTGTGACCCTGTGGACTGTAGCCCACCAGGCTCCTCCATCCATGGGATTCTCCAGGCAAGAGTACTGGAGTGGGTTGCCATTTCCTTCTCTAGGGGATCTTTTACTGTTCTATATATGTTCAAATCAGAAACACTGTTTCCAAGTTCTAATCTGCTTTTGCTTGTCAGGTTCTTTGCTGATTGCTACATTTTTGAAAAGACACTAATCTATTCATTTCATTCTATTTACTCCCCTATGAAAGTAACAATCAATCAATCAGTTTAATAATTACAACAGTTCATTAATGTTTTATTTGAACAACAACAACAAAAAAAAAAACTGAGGCACCACATTTAAGAACAAAATTACTTAAAGTTTTCTCAAGCATCCTTTAGTAATAACACCATAGAATATAAAATGTGAAAGTGTTTGCAAATCATCAAGTTTATTCATCCAGAGCAAACCACTCACATCCTTGGTGATGATGGAGAGACATCAGGGGACAAAATGAATGAAGGGAACAGTGTGGAAGCAAGCAAACACATTTACAAAGTGACTGCAAAGCAAGATAAAGATCTAATACGTTCTGTTTTGTAGAAAAATCAAACACATTCTCTGTCCTCCAGGGTAATCAATTAAGTGAAAGCAGTACACCTTACATTGTTCACTTCTGTTAGAGAGCAAACCATTCCTTACTAAGGAAACTTCTCTTTCTTTCAAAAACTTTGCCACTTGAAGTATAAGGAAATAAATAGCTGGATTCATTAAAAAAAAAAAAAAAGACTTATAAGATGTTAGAGAAAGCCATATGATTCAGAACCTTCAGGTGGAGACCAGGCTTGTACAATGTATGCAGTTGCCTTGCTCTTGGCACAGTTATAAACAGCCATTTCTGTAAGTATTTATAATACACCTTATTTTTATCTGAAGAGAGCCCTCCGAGCAGTGGCAACAGATACATGCCTCCAATGCATTCAGAAACATTATTTGGTGACCCCAGGGAGGATGTAGAGATAAATACCACACACCCTCTTACCCTCCAAGAGTTTGCAATCTATAGACTTGGAGAAGCAATCAGGGTGGAACAAAGAAGCACAGAGTTCAGAGGAAGTCTAGGTGATTCTGGGAGGGCAGCCAATGAAACCTGAGACATTTTTAAGGATGAAGCAGTACCCCCAGCAAGGTTTTAAAACCTGGAAAGGATCTGACCTGAAGATAAATATTTGGAAGGTGGAGTTGGAATATAAAAGAAGGCAGCAAAATTAATTTTTCTGAATTTTCACTATTCTGATTTTCAGGCTTCCAAGTGCTTTGGGATTATCCACTCAAGTAATTTGCCAAGCCTAAGGCTTATTATAGGCTTTGTACTTTATCCAGTGTGACCATTTCTCTCTGTGTAGATCTTGTGGAGTCCTCAACTTTAGCCTGGTGACAGTCTCACATGGTCTATTTAAAAGTAATCAAGCCATTCCCAAAACATCTGATGTTGCCCTTTGAGAGGGTAATGGTTTTCCTTTTAATTCTAACTCCATCAATAAAGTGACACTAATCCAGACTGATTTGAGTAAACAGGGCATATTCCCCATTGTCTCTGTGATCTGAGAAAGAATGAACTTGAGAAAGATCACTGCCTGGATTGGAAATGGCCCCTTTGGGTGTTTTGCGCAAGCTTAAAAGGAAAAAGAAAATGCCTGTACAGAGTTCTTTCCAAGGCAAGCTCACTTTGGGGGTGGTAATGCTCATAGGGGTATTATACTAAACTGCACCTATTAGTGGCTTTAGCAGCAATAAGAAAGTAGAACTATTTCTTTTGTAGTGTTTCCAGAAATGCTGACGAGAGTGTTTCATAAATTTCCGCCCCTGGCAAAACAGCACAGCTTGACTCAAAATTCCCTCTTTCAGCTTTTATATGAAAAAAAAAAAAAATTTTTTTTTAGTCCCATATAAGAAACACGGACAAGATGCAATTCATATCACCATTTTTGCATATCAGTTTATACTTTGCACATATCCACTGACATTCCAAAAATGTTTTATTGTTGCTAGTTATTCCCTTACCTAGAAGCACCATGTGCTTTATCTTAACTCCAGCAACTGAATTTTAAATTGACAGGTAAATATTATCTGGGAAAGCTATCTCAAAATTTACAGAACAGCTTAGTTTTCCTTTGTCTTTGAAAAGAGACTGAAACTGAATAAAGTTAGTCATTATTTCAAACATGAAATAAATTTGGAATTAAGAACTAGGTTTTTGGGGCGAGGCAGAAAATGGAAAGGAATGCGTTGAGTAGGGGATAGGGGTGCTATATATCAGACCAAAAAAAAACAAAACAAAACAAATATGGGGAAATTTAAAGTACTGTTTCTGAAAAGATTTTTACAGACACTTCAGGTAACTACTGTTTTCTGCAAAGGAGGTTGTATAGCAACATGGTCATATGTGGAACTTCACTGTTTCCCCTAATGTTTGCAGAGGTAAAGGCAGAACAAACCACATTTCAACATCAAATATTTTCAAAATTCACTTTACATCAGTAGAGGATTAGGTTTGTAAGGACAAGAAAGGAATGAGATACAAGCTTGGCCATCCCCCCATTTATCATAGAGCCTCAGTCACCCTCTCAGCGACTCTCTTTGTCCTTTAATCAAGTCACTGAGTTTCCTCCCCCAAGTACCTGCCCTTGCCTACCCCACCATCATCTCTTTAATTGCCTAGGTTTTCATCTTGAGTGAGATGGAAATGATGCAGGAGATTGTGGAAGGAGATGATATGAACAGAAAGAAAGACATCTGCCCCAATATTTCTGTTCAGATCTTAAATAAAAATGTATATCCTTGTCCAAAGTGAAATTTGAAAATTTTATTTCCATGTTTTTTAAGTTTGTAATACCAAGAGCTTGATTTTATTATTGTAATTGTTTTTGGTTAAACTAGGGTGTTGTTTCTTAAAAGATATATTCATATTTGCTTCTGCTCTATTATTTCCCAATTGGGATTCTCACCTTGAACAAAAGTCATACTTGGGATATTGTGTCACATTTAGCTCCATGATCTCTATCTTCTTTTAGAGCAGTGACCAGAGAGAAGAGTTTTCTCATTCTAAAATGACTATTTAACAAATAATGTTGACCCTAATTAACATAGAAAATCAGTCTAGAGTTTGTTCCTAGTTTTGATTAATTTAAGAATGCAATTACCAACTCCCTATAAGGGTTAGAAACCTTATCTATCTCTATAGTGGTCTAAGGAATGGGAACAGGAAACAACTTCACCCAAATCAAGCAATCATTTGGACTAGTTTTTCTTCCTCCTTGCAGGATGACATCTGTCACTCCTAGAGCATGTAGACAAAGTTTGGATCTCAAATTCTGATCATGGCCCATGCTTTCAGAATATGCATGGGTTCTAGCTCTTAGTGAGATAAAAGCCCTTGTCATCCTTTTTTTTTTTTTTTTTTGCTATTTCTTATACAAGTGTTCCATTTTGACATACAGATTAAACACAGGTCAGTTTTGAATCAACATTCTCTTTTCAAGTCAATATAGCATGCTCTTTCATTTGGTCCTATGCAGTTGTTCTTTGTACTTTTATTAATCTTCTACCTTCTACCTAGAATGATCTTCTGTCTTCCCCCTGTGGCTTAATTCTAGTTCTCAAACTATGTGAAATATTACCCTTGTCAAGAACAGATTGACCCACTTCACTGTCTTTGAGAAACCTTGGTGTCTCTTACGACATTCTGCTTTAAACCAGAGTCACCTATGAATCAATACTTTATGTACACACTAGGATTGTGACTTCTCATAAGCCAAGGGCTATAACTGCTCTCCTTTTGGTGCCTAGCACAAGCACCAGGACTATACTTAACTAATTCTCAGTAAGTTGGGTTGTAAGAAAATGCTTCTTTTCCTAAGGGAAACAATTTAATTGATCTGTGGCTGGGATATCAAAGCTACTGTATTTAGTTTAGAGACAAATATATACCACTGTTTTTTTTTGGGGGGGGGCAGGGGGTAGGGAGGGGGGAATAATAAAATAAATGGTGTGTGTGTGAAAGTCACTCAGTCATGTCCGACTCTTTGTGACCCCATGGAGTATACAGTCCATGGAATTCTCTAGGTCAGAATATTGGAGTGGATAGCCTTTCCCTTCTCCAGGTGGTCTTCCCAACCCAGGAATCAAACCCAGGTCTCCTGCATTGCAGTTGGATTCTTTACCAGATGAGACACAAGGGAAACCCAACAAAATAAACAGTGGGTCTTTATTTATAGGATGACCATATACTTTATCCTCCAAGAGGAACACTTTTGGAAAGTAAAAGGGATGCTATTGATAAGTGCATTTGAATAGCAGGAGTAAATAGGGACATACCAAGACCACTAGTTCCCGACTTATCTATGGCAGGAACCATAGCTATGAAAGAGAGCTATGGGTAGAGAAACACAAGTTGCATGAGACTTTAGAAACAATTCATTTCTACTGTTCCAAAGGTTCCAGAGAGGCAGTGTATATCCTTGAAAAATCAAGCACCCGATGTGCAATTCAGAGAAATGCATTTTTATCTTTCTAGGCAGCCTTCAACAAAGCCCTATATCGCCCCCAAGAGCACTCTAATACAGCCCTAATTATACCATTCCTCTGTTTAAAATTCTTCCACGGCTTATCATAGCCACTATATTAAATGTGTTAGGACACTCCATGAGCCACTCTATCTTATATTTCTATCTTTATTTTCTAATTATTTCATACTTTCAGTTCCATCAAAACTATCTGACATTTGAGGACCCCAGTATGCACCTGCTTCTGTGTCTCTGCTGATGCTTGTTTCTGCACCTGAAATCATCCTTCCCTCTTTCATTTCTAAAACTTTAGAAAGTTCTCTACTCATCCTTCCAAGTGAACCTGCATCACACACACATATACATAGACTCGCAAGGTCGTCTTGCTTCAGAGTACTCTCTCTCTCTTTGATACTTCATATTATCTTGCTCACACTTCACATGTGACACTCAAGGTCTCTCCTATATTAATCATAACTGTATATTTTAATTCTCCCTATGAACTGTTACTTATCAGTGTAGGAACTGTTTCATATTCATTTTTATATCCTATATACCATCTTATATGTAACTGATGCTCAGTAAATATTTATTTACACAGAGTAAGTCAGTAATCCTTTTCATAACTTCAGTTTCTCCTCTTCAATACCACTCCTCATGAATATTGACACATTTCAACTTTATTAAAAAGTGTAAGTAAAAATTACCAAATGTTGATAGAGATAACACCTTAATAAGCCACAGGCCCCTATTTTCTTGTGCCTCCAAACTGTGTCCTGAAGAGAAGATCCGGAATAAGAATTATAGCTTAACTCTTAGATCAACTGTTTCACCTTGACATTTCAATCCATTCTTTTCCAGAACTAAAATCTGCTACCCTACTGGATATCCTTCATAGGCAACTCCTTCCCTAAATTGGCCCTGGACAATAAGACTGTACCAGCCATCTGATTTTTTGCTCGTCATATAGTCAAAAGACAATTCTGAGTTCACTGAGATTTGGAAAAACTTCCATTTTCAAAACAGTAAGACTTTTATGGAAATAACCAAGTTATTTTTCACTGATGTCTTTTGGGTGTCTGTGTTCACTCTTCCTTACTTACTGATATAAAACAATTAATGTTTGAAGTAGTAACGTTTAAAACTCGATATGGGAAAAGTTTAATTTCCCACTATTACTATAAAGGAAGGATTTTTACCCATCTGCCTCTAACTCACCAGCACAGATCCTTACCAAAGCAATTATGTGCTCCTCAAAGAAAGGTTGGGTACATTTATGGTAACAGAATTCTCAACTGTCTGGCCTATGTCTTTCCTTGATCAACATAAAGTCTCATGACCTCAAATACATATTCCCTTAACATGAAGAATATAGAATCTAAATTCTATATGTGCTTATTTTCTAAACAAATTTCAGCAAACTTTGTATTCAGAAAATATATATTGTATGATGAAAGAGCAACCAATATTTTTTTGATTGTTTCAGTTAACCATCCATTCATTGATATTTCCTACTGTCTCTCCACACCCCCTATTGAGGATCATTGCTCTTCTAGGAAACAAACCAAACCAAACATGCTTTTACCTTATCAAGGTAAAGAATAAGTGATTTATTATCACTACTCATTTTTCCAATAGCAGTGAAGGAAAATACGATCTACAATCTGTGATCTCTCTCTCCCAGTCCCCTCTGGGCTTGAGGGCAACCAATTGTAAAACAAGTAGTGCAATCTAAGACCACAACATGGAGTGAGGAACGGCAACCAGCCTGACACCTGAATTAAGTCTGCAGCTTCTGCTTCTTACCTCTGTGATTTTACCTGTGGTGCTAAAAATTGCAGAGGTACAACACTGGAAAGTTAAAAAGAATTCATGTATTCACTTCAAAAATAAAAACCACTCCCATAGGCAAAAATCTGCTTCAGTCTTTGGAAATGGTATTGGGACAGGAAAGACTATTTTCCTTGCCAATATGCACCCAGAGGTCCATTAATTGGCAATGACCTGAACTTATTCAGGTCATTGAAGGTTCATACTGCTGCTTCAGCACTTTTCTTCCTACTCTCAACTAGATTTACATACCAGTTCTTTCTGGAAACTTTTTGGAGCAGTTACCATGAATCAGAATAGTCCTTTTTAGAGTGTACTCTCTCCTTTTTAGTATCAAAGAAAAAAAGGTTAAGTAAAAGGAAATCATTTTCACAGCTATAGCTCTCTCAGAAAGAAAAGTCATTAACCTCGATTTGTAAAATGAGGTGATTCAATATACGAGCCTTGAAGTCTTGAATGTTGTAACTCATTCACCAAAGTACATTTTCGTCTTCATAAACAAGCCCAGATAGGGATTTTTAAATAAAATACCATCTTTCTAGGAGGAGTTTGAAAGTTTTCAAAGTCTCTCTCTGTGTCTTTGTCTCTCTCTCACACACACTTACAGACACTGGACCCAGGTTTTTTGGTAAGAAAATGGAACTCCAACTTAATCTGTGAAGAATTTCCTTTCTTTAATGCCTTGCTCTCCAAGCTTTAGACCAGTTCTGGAGGCTGTGTCATTCCATCCTGGCGCACTGGAAAGGTACTTGCTCGAGGCCTCTTCATTGTAACCCAAGGGTGGAACCTTAAGCCAAGCCTGTTGTATCCAACTTGCTTTCCCCTCCCTTCCGGACCCTTTCCTGTTCAATAACAGCTTCCCTAAATTCCTCTCTGCTTGAGGGCAAAGAACTGGAAAGTTAGAGGAAAGAGGAGGAACAGCTTGCTTATATTGTTTTTGAGTTACCAATCCACGGAAGTTGCTGGCAAATTAAATGGAAACATTATTTGAAGTCAGAGAAAGGGTTGCGATTTTCAAATAATTTTCACTCTCACGGGAAGTGGCATGCCTTTTTAGCCTTAATCTAACAATTTAAAAACAATTCTTATATGATAATCATAAATGGCTGATTCTGTATTGACGGTTATTCATGAATGTTATCAGAAGGTGAATGCTGAGACGTTATAAATTTGGAATGAAATGTCTAAGTTCTCAGGGCCATGTGGTCCCAGGCGTTTCGTATACCTCCTTGTAGAACTGCATTTCTACAAAGGGCTAGTTATTCAACCCTATGCAGAAAAGAAAGCTGTTCTTAAGCAATAGAACGGAAATGAAGCCATGGAGATAACACATATTATACATACTAGCGGAAGGATATAAAAATCATGACAAAATACAGGAAAAGACTCAGGACAGTAGAGAAATGCCGCCATATTTTTTTCATCGCTAACTTCTGTGTATATTAGCAGCATTTCAAAAGAAAACAGACAGTTGCTGCCTCTTCAGCATCTGACCACACATCCCCTAAAGTTTTGAAAAATGCAGACTCGTGTAAAGGTATTTTCTTTCACCGTGAGGACGCCATACTCTCACATACAGCATGACTCCTTTACCTCCATAAAAGGCAGTCATTCGTACAAATACGTTCTCAACACAGTGTTCATGCAGTTTTTTTTTTTCTTTCATGAGAAATAATCAGTTCTTTCCACTTCACATCAACTTTATACTTTTCTTAGAGATACTTCAAAGTCAACTTTTGTTTCTAACCTTTTTTATTTACACACACAGGAATCCTAACCTGATTATAAATGCGCGCCAAATTTTTCACGAACACAAAGTCAGATATGATATGACTGACAGATCTTTTCCTTTTTTTTTTTTTAATGATCAAAACAGGACAACATTGGATCAAATAGAAACAAGATAATCATAAGTGTTACTTCCATTTTTTGTAATTGCTTAGTAACATTTTAAGCTGACTTTCAATATTAAAGCAAAACAAGAAACTCAAGTTTCTCCACCGAGGACAAGCAAGCCTACTTGAATGTTTTAAAGGAAAATAGGCACTTCCTTTTCCTTCTTTAGATAACTCGATATTTCCCCTGCTATATTTACACAGTTCAGGTGTCTAGACAATAGCATGGTCAATATGAAAGCACTGGCCCGGCTTTGTTGCCCAGTGTGGAGGCTTCCCTTGTGCCTTCTGCCCAGAGTACTATGCATTTTGTTCTGATTTTTAAGGAGCTCTATTTGAATACTCCAGTCTACTTTTCTAAGCATTCACCTGCAAGCATTTTTATCCAAAACACTGAACTCACTCTCTTCACACTGCACTCCCCCCCTCCCCAGTCTGATTAGTGTCAACACAGCTGCCCTATTCTGAGGAATGTAAACTAATATTGTTGTTAGACCTCCCTCAACCTTAGGAAACTTCCTCAAAGCCTTATAGTCTCTTCAGGATTTTTTTAATTCAGAGATTTAAATCCCTGAGACAAAAGTGTTGAAGACAGATCAGGGCGGCAAACATTAATTCCTTAAATAAAATCCTATGTGCTATAGTATACATTTACATGTATGCATACATAAATATTTAATAATGCATCACTCCATAATAACTGATTATACTGTGAAAGTTGAAGTCAAATCACCAGACAATAGGGACATGAATGAAGTCCCCTCAGGATTTAGGTGGGTCTCTGGATTGACAGACTTCAAAACAGAGATGGCTTAAAAAAAAAAAACAACAAAAAAAACCCTCAACTGATTACTTTAAAAAAAAAAGAAAAAAACACTTAATTTGCTTTTAGGATGAAGTCTGGAGATAAAACTGAGAACTTAACTGAGTTGAGACACAATCAACAAATTTGTCTTACTGGTAAGTGAAAACCCAACAGAGGAGTCATTTCAGTGAGTCTGGCAGAATATGATCTGCTCTCTCAGTCTGTTCTCATACAGAGTGATTTTCTAAATTCCTGAATATTGAGCTTCTTCAAATACATAACATCTCCCCAGAAATTTTTCTTCTCCCTTTTCTCCTACTGTTTCATCTTTTATTTTAAAAACACTCTTACAGTCACCACAGAAAACATTAACCAAGAAAAAAGAGATTCCTATACACAGTTTGCAAAAACATTACATTGGGTGACCAAGAACCACAAATATGTAAGCTTTTATTTTAAAAAGAGAAATAAAAATAGCATCTCTAAATGGAGTGCTAAAATCTAAAAGCCTTACCTCACTAAATTGAGTCTGGGCATTGTTTTCCAGGTACAACATGTTAGCTGTAAGATTGATCAATGCCGCTGTCCTCTCTTCTGGCTCCAGGATTTTGCCAACCCCCCCACCCCCTCTGAGACCCTTACAGTAGAAATCTACTAGGAAGATAACAGAACTCAAGTCCTTCTCTCTCTTTCTCTCTCTGTACATAATTTTAGGTTCCCTCATATATACCCAACTATAGGCATGAGGGGGCGGGACTCTTCTCTTTACCTGTCCAATCCATCAACTTCCACCTGGACTCCTCCACTCCAATGGAGTGAGGCCTCTCCCATCTCATTAAGTAGTTAGAATTCCTTATCACCAATCTTTAAAAGAAAAGGAAAGAGAGAGAGAAAAAAAGAACACTGGAGAGAGACAGGTAAAACTTTCCCTTGTCTCTTTCATAAGAAAACACACTCTTTCCTGAAAACAAAATCTCCCCAAACAAACCACAGATCGTACCACCACCAGGACTTAAAGAAGGCACTTCAGAAAGTTATTTTACACTTTGCAATGAAAAGTAAAGCTTCAGGAAAAAGCTTTCAGAAGTTGTTTTTTTGTTTTGGGTTTTAAAACCTAGATGTGGATTTTCAAGAATGATTACACAGTTAGAAATTTGGGGAAACTACCCAAATCAACGCATATGTATACTTAATATAAAAATTTAAAAATCCACTGCCTGATAGGTGAAGGATTTCCCACTTCTCCCTAGAGAAATATCAGTGGTTTCAAATGAATCTATGCCAACATACACCACTTGATTGTTCAAAGCATGTTTCAATAACAATTTAAATCATTGGCCCCGTTAACTTGTAAAAACAGACAAACATCCATGTTATGTACAGGAAATAGAGAAGCCGGGAAAAGTGCCCTTTTTTTTTTTTTTAAAGCCCTTAAAAAATGCTTTTTTTCTACCATTATTTCTTGAAATATAGAATCAGTATGATAGCTTATCTATTTGAATATTTATTTTCTCTACCATACCTAGTTGTATTAATGCTCAAAGATAGTAATTTTATAAACATAATTAACTACTATTAATAAGAATAAATCTTCAGGTCTGAAAGACAAGTCAGATTTTGCTTTAAAAATATATTTACTTAAATACACAACATTCATGTAGAATTAGGTTTTGCTTGCTATGGATTCAGTAAAGATGAAATGCATCCTGATGGCTACTGTGGGATCCACTAACATATGCTCATTGCTGTGGAGTATAATTTAGTTACTTATATCTAAACATCACTTCTCACCTCACACTCGGGAATCCAAATTACCTCTTTCCTGCCTAAAAGTTACAACTGGACAAGATATCTATAAGTGAATATTTAGATTACTTCCAAAATTTAGAAGGAGATTAGAAGAAAACTAGAAACCAGAATAGATTAGCATATAAACCTTTAAAATACCCTGTGCAAATGCATTCGTGACCTTGGAGTTGCCTCCCCTTTACTTCACTTTTTGCCTCCATAAAATGCATGCACGTAAGGATAATATGACCATGAGGTGATATTTATCTTAAGTCCCTAAGTTATTGGTAAGATGTTTCACTTTTTGCAAAAAATTTTCAGTAATACCATTTTATTTCAACTGTGCAAGGATATGACAACACTAATTCTATAAATTTATATCAGACAAAATGTTGATCTCTTCACTGAAATACTGGGAAGGTTATCTCTTACTATCTGTAATTAACCAAAGAAGCATTGGCTACAAGACAAAAACAAAAACCAAAAGAAAAAAAAAAAAAGAAAGAAATGATTTGTAAAATGCAATTCATTATTTATACTATGTATTTAAATTATATACCCACTGACAGCTTCCAGGTCAGTAGTAGAAAGCAGATAGTTGTTTCCTGAAAACTGTGCTCTATTCCAGTGGTTCAAAAACTTGGATGATCCTGAGAATTATCCAGGGTGCTTTTTAAAAACAGAGTTCTTGATCTGATCCCAGATCTTTATACCCTAGTAGGAAGTTCTGAATGAGGCAAGATTGGAAATTAATCTGGAGTAAATGCATTAGCACAACTGCCCAGAAAGTCATTATTGGATTTTTTACATGAATAGGGTAGTGTAAGCATTTGAACCCCTAAATCCAGGGTTCACATTATCAGATGCTGATGATATTCAACCAAATGTAAACAAATTTCATCTTGCGCAAAGTCAAAAGCTTCCCAGCAGTATTTGATGGATGAAAAAGATCAAATTCCTTCTCTCTGCCACCTTAGCCTTCAGCGTATGCCGGTTAGACTATGATCTCTATCTAAGGTATCGACCAAATCTAAAACATGTATATTTTACATATAAGATACAATAAATCTGCTAAGGCTACGTGTGTGTTTTGGGTACTGGAGGGGAAGGAGCACTGGACGAGGGGTTAAAGGAGTAAGTATGATATACAAGAACCACTTCCAACTCTGTGCCCTTGGGGCAGGTTACTTAACCACTCTGGATTCACGTTCCTCATTTGTGAAATGAGAGGCAGAACTAAATGATTTCTAAAAACCATTATAAAGATAAGAGTTTTTGTCCAGAATTTGTGGAAGTGATTTAAAGGATTATTCACATTTCTCATATTTTACTGGGGTATTTGTACCTCAGTTTGCTCATCTTCAAACTGTACAATGAAGCAGATGAGTTGCACAGATACTAAGATGCTTAAATGACATAAAGAAAAAGCCACAATGTATTGAGGGGAAAATTCATGGTTTTTGCTTTAGGGTATAATAGCTCCTGGGCTTCCTTGGTGGCTCAGATGGTAAATAACCTGCCTGCAATGCAGACGATGCGGGTTCAATCCCTGGGTCAGGAATATCCCCTGGAGAAGGCCATGGCTACCCACTCCAGTATTCTTGCCTGGAGAATTCCATGGACTGAGGAGCCTGGTGAGCTACAGACCATGGGGTTGCAGAGTCAGACATGACTGACCAATTAACACACTTCATAGTAGCTACCAATTCATTTAAATTTGAACTTAGCACACACATTTCCTTAAAAGAGTGAATGAAAGTACCTCTGATTACATTTGATTTCAGAATTAGTGTGAATACTTGATGTAAACATCATGCATTTATTTAAGCAGAAGGTTACAGAGAAGCAACCACTTTCTGTATTCACCATGCAGCAATGTTTACCTTTGACCCCAAAGGTTTATTAATGTGTATTAATTTTCCTAATAACCTAGTGATGTAGGTAAGTATTATTATCAACATTGTGCAGATAAATAAATAAACTCAAAGATTTTAAGTAGGTTTCCTAAGTCTTCAGGAGTCAGAACAACTTTATTTAACTTTACTTACAGGTCATAATTTCTCATTCTCAGCAGTTCCCTCAAATTCTTCACAGATTCATGGCCTCAGACTCAGGGCTCAGCACTATCTCTTGAATGAAATTGTCACTGCTGTAAATCTAGTACATTGGGAGCAGAAGTCATTCAAGATGTACGATTAACACACACGCTTTCTTGAAAGAAGTGTGTTACATTTTTGTTGAATATCCTTCTTTACAGATACTCATGTAAGAACTCTTTATATGTAAAAATATTAACCTTATAATAATTGCAACAAATAATTTTCTGCTATGTGCCTGGCTGTATGTGTTTCTGGTGTTTCAAACTCATATATGGATTTATGATTTGTTCTTTGGTGTAGAAGATTTCTATTTTCCATAACTAAGTTCATCATTTTTCTGTTATGATTTGTTACTTTTCAAAGAGAGTTTGAAAGGTCTTTGCCAGTCCAACATTATAAAATCCTTTGGCCATATTATAGTTTCATATTATTATGGGGCTTTTAATTTTTCATATTCAAGTCATTTAATGCTCTAGAATTTTTATTGAATTTGTATTATGAGAAATAAGTGAATATTCACTCCTCCCCCAAATATATAACTTATTTCATCATTTTATTGAATAATTTTTGTCTCTAATTTGACATGCAATCTTTATATCATACCAAATGTCAATGGCTCCATTTACACCTCTAAGTGAGAAAGTTAGGCAAGTACATAAATGCTTGGTACACATAAAAATGACAGAAAGTGAAGAGGAACTAAAAAGCCTTTTGATGAAAGTGAAAGAGGAGAGTGAAAAAGTTGGCTTAAAGCTCAACATTCAGAAAACTAAGATCATGGCATCTGGTTCCATCACTTCATGGGAAATAGATGGGGAAACAGTGGAAACAGTGTCAGACTTTATTTTTTGGGCTTTAAAATCACCGCAGATGGTGATTGCAGCCATGAAATTAAAAGATGCTTACTCCTTGGAAGGAAAGTTATGACCAACCTAGATAACATATTCCAAAGCAGAGAGATTACTTTGCCAACAAAGGTCCATCTAGTCAAGGCTATGGTTTTTCCAGTAGTCAGGTAGGGATGTGAGAGTTGGACTGTGAAGAAAGCTAAGCACCAAAGAATTGATGCTTTTGAACTGTGGTGTTGGAGAAGACTCTTGAGAGTCCCTTGGACTGCAAAGAGATCCAACCAGTCCATTCTAAAGGAAATCAGTCCTGGGTGTTCTTTGGAAGGAAAGATGCTAAAGCTGAAACTCTAGTACTTTGGCCACCTCACGCGAAGAGTTGACTCATTGGAAAAGACTCTGATGCTGGGAGAGATTGGGGACAGGAGGAGAAGGAGAACACAGAGGATGAGATGGCTGGATGGCATCACCAACTCAATGGACGTGAGTTTGAGTGAACTCCGGGAGATGGTGATGGATAGGGAGGCCTGGCGTGCTGCAATTCATGCGACTGCAAATAGTCGGACACGACTGAGTGACTGAACTGAACTGAACACATAAAATACTAGTTGAATTTCTTAATCCACATTATGTAAGGTTGGGTAGGGAACAACATGGTCTCTATAAAGTTCTAGAAAGTAAAAAATGGAAGCAATTTAGTCTCTCAGATCTATGTCTGCCCCCTATGATTTGAGGTAGGTAAAGAAAATAAGGAAATATTTAGGTTTCATGCAGTCATAAAAATGGAGATAAAAGTTTTAGTGAGTTCCCCTCATGAAGACTTTAGGTCTATTGAATTGAGAAAACATAACTTAAAAGTTAGAAGAGGCTTCATTGTATCTGGTAGGATTAGGTAGTTAGTTATGGAAAAAAGAGACTGGTGACTTGCTTTTATATTAGCAGTTGAAATTCCAAGAAAGAACATGTGCTTGACTAGAAATGTATCAACCCTCTATGGTTTAATCAAAAATTTAACCATATCTATCAATGTCTCCACATTCTCTCCTCCCTACAGAGGGCTCTCGCCATCATTTTTATCTTTCCTAAAGAACAACTATGATTGTGTTATTCCTCAGGATGCATCATTGCCAATGGAATAAGCTGTTTTCATAGGCACTCAAAATCCTTCTTCACAGGTTGATTTCAAGCTGCCCTCTCAGCTTCATATTCCTATATTCCACTCTACTTGCTACATGCTGGCCCCAGCTGAACATTTTGCCCCTCTGCTCAACCTGGTCCCTCAGTTTGGAATGCCTTCGTCCCATTTACCGGTAAATGAAAACACTTTCAAATTCCTTAAATGAAATTGAGTTCTCCAATTTCCTAGTTGAAGTTAAATCTTTTCTTATTTTATGTGAATATATAGTTTACAATGCAAAAATTGTACACTTGTCAACTCCTCTATGAAGCTATGAACATTTGAGGTCAGAGTACATTTCAGTTCATCATATCACATTTAGTGTCTAAAACCTTGATGAATATAAGTTCAATCAAATGATTTAACTCTAGAAAAAAAACTAGAAAGTTGAAAAGGGATTATTTACCCAAAGTATTTATTATGACATGAATGCCTTTCCTATAGGAATCAATGCATAGCACCTAATTACAATAGGAGAGAGAGAAAAATGATGCTTTCAACTCAAGGACTGTTCCCCAAAACTTCAATAATTATTTGTCAAGAAGCAAAATTGTCAGCATGATAAATCTACAACAGTCAAAAAATATTGGGATTTTATAGAGCATGAATGAAAGCTAAGAAATGTTGGGACTTTCCAAGCTGCTCCAGAACAAAATCAATGAAATCATTTTAATACCAGCCACCATAAAGTCAAAGGATGATCAGCAGGACACACTAACTTTCACAGCTCTAACCTTTCCCCAGTTAAGTGATTTCCTTCCTTGCTTACTCCAGACAGGTAAGAATGAGCCTTGGAGAAGCTACTGAAAGCACTAAATCAATTTACCAAATCAGTTTTCTCTGAAGGCTAAAGCTAAATTCCAAACTAAGCTAAAAGGTCACCTCCAGTTTAGAGTCACTAGTGAGACTCTGAAAGATAAGCAACACTTATAGGCACAGAGGAGAAAATAAACTCTGTCCTATATCTTATAGATTTATTTCTTTATTTTTGTAAACCTTCAAGTAGAAGGTAAAATGGTAGACAACATTTAGTTTCTCTCTCTTTGTATATTTTGTGGGTCAGGTATTTTTCAGAGCACTTTATATATATATCAAAATTCAATTAATGTTCATAAAAACTTATGATGTATATACTGTTATTATTTTTCTCTTACAGAGGAAGATGAAGACAGTGGTAGTGGTGGTTTAGTCACTAAGTCCTGTCTGACTCTTGTAACCCCTGGACTGTAGCCTGCCAGGCTCCTCTCTCCATGGGATTCTCCAGGCAAGAATATTGGAGTAGGTTGCCATTTCCTTCTCCAGGGGATGCTCTCAACCCAAGAATCAAGCCTGGGTCTCCTGCATTGCAGGCAGACTCTTTACTGACTGGCTTATGAGGTAAGCCCTGAAGACACTGATATATAAAGAAATACTAAATGGGGAAATCAAGATCTGAAGGGATTCAAAACAGTCCAAGGAAATAGGTATCCATATGCAAAAGAATATGGCTTCCCTTGTAGCTCCGTTGGTAAAGAATCTGCCTGCAATTCAGGAGACCAGGGTTTGGTTCCTGGGTTGGGAAGATCCTCTGGAGAAGGAAATGGCAACCCACTCCATTATTCTTGCCTGGAGAATCCCATGGACAGAGGAGCCTGGCAAGGTACAGTCCATGGGGTGACAAGAGTCAGACACAACTTAGCGACTAAAACACCATGTGCAAAATGATAAGATCATCTTAATATAATCTTTAATTTGCATTTTAAAATTTTAGATTATAAAAATAGTGTGATATTTTGAGCCCAAAACTGAAAAACAAAAATAAAAAGTTATCATAATTACTGTTAGAAGTTTCCTTTGTCTTTTTCTTACGTGTATGTATATATTCTGTCTGCAAAATTA
This sequence comes from Ovis aries, assembly GCF_016772045.2. Lineage (NCBI taxonomy): Eukaryota > Metazoa > Chordata > Mammalia > Artiodactyla > Bovidae > Ovis > Ovis aries. The sequence continues at coordinate 198,368,800 of NC_056054.1, forward strand.
GATTATATATATATATATATACACACACACACATAAATGTTATCTTCATATTGTAAGCTTTTTCCCATGTTGCTGCTGCTGCTAAGTTGCTTCAGTCCTGTCCGACTCTGTGCGACTCCATAGACTGCAGCCCACCAGACTCCCCCATCCCTGGGATTCTCCAGGCAAGAACACTGGAGTGGGTTGCCATTTCCTTCTCCAATGCATAAAAGTGAAAGTGATATGTATAGAATCAAGTTATTTTCCAAAGGGCTGAATCAAATTGTATTTGTATGAGGTTAAGAACCACAGTATTAGAGTCATCTTTTCCAACTTTATAAATGAAAAAAATATTTTCTTACTTTAATATGAATCCCCTTGGTTGTGAGAAAAATTAAATGCATTTCAATATGTTTATTAGCCCTATGCATTTCTTCTTTACATGATCTATTAATGTCCTTTGCTTTCCCCTCTAATCTCTACCTCATTGTAGTAACATTCTTTATCAATAAAGATATTAGCCCTTTGACATATTTGTCGTATATTTTTCAAGCTTCTTTGCTTTTTAGTATTACATGTATTGAAATAGAAACTTTGATTACTTTATTACATAAAAATGAATTATTAGACATTTATCCCAGAACCTAGAGATAACCACTGTCAAAATTTTGGTATTTTCTTTTCCATGTAACTCTGTGTGCTTTACAAACTAAACATATGATAGTACATATTAAAGGTATATTTTACTAAAAATGTATGTGTGTGCATCCTAAATCACTTCAGTCATGTCCAATTCTTTGTGACCCTCTGGAGAGTAGCCCGCCAGGCTCCTCTGTCCATGGAATGCTCCAGGTAAGAATACTGGAGTGTGTTGCCATGCCTCCTCCAGGGGATCTTTCCAACCTAGGGATCAAACCCTCGTCTCTTATGTCTCTCGCATTGGCAGGCAGGTTCTTAACCACTAGTTCCACCTGGGGAGCTCCTAAAACTGTATATGTGTGTCTATATAAATATAGGCACATAATTATTTTTAAAATTCACCTGTTAATATGATTGCATACTCAGGTCATAACTCAGGTATCTTAATTAAACCCTATATTTTTTCATTGCCATATAGTCTTATTGAATTAATTTAGCCATCTCCCATTAATGGGGTATTTAATCTGCTTCTGTTTTTCATTAACTCTATTTCCCAGGTGGCACAGTAGTAAAGAATCCACCTGCCAATACAGGAGGCACAAGAGATGTGGGTTCAATCCCTGGGTCTGGAAGTTCCCCTAGAGGAGGAAATAGCAACCCACTGCAATCTTCTTGCCTGGAAAATTCGATGGACAGAGGAGCCGGCTAGGCTACAGTCCACGGGGTTACACAGTGGGACATGACTGAGAGCACATACACACACATATTTTTAAAGCAAACATTTATTATGCTATTAATTAAAATATATTATTAGAAGTTATTATTCTAATTATTAAAAGTTATTATTCTGTATTATTTGGTTAAGAGATATTTAAATATTTTAAAGCCCAGTAGATACTACTAAATTGATTTCTAGATACTATACCAATTTCTGTTTAGATCATCAACATAGAAAAGAGCTTACCCTGCCACAACAACTAAGCAGCTACAAATGTTTTAAATATTTTTAATATTTTGGAGTAAAAAAGCACAAACAAAATTAACTTCCTCCTACTATTGTTATACATGATTTATTAAAATGAGCATAACTAATCTCCATCCATTAGTTGGTCTCCTTTGAAAAATGCAACTATTTGAATCATACCAACTTGTGTTTGAATACTGCTGTGTTTACCTATTTTCTTTGAATCTTTATCTATAAAATCAAAATACCATCCTATATTATAACATTTAACTTCCTAACTAACCCTAGAGCAGTGATTAGCTTATCATAGTTCTAAATGGGTTTCAGTACCCTTCTATCCTTTTGGACTTGACTTCCCTGGTGGCTCAGATGGTAAAGAATCTGCCTGCAATGCAGGAAACCTGAGTTTGATCGCTGGATTGGGAAGATCCTCTGGAGAGGGAATGGCAACCCACTACAGTAGTCTTGCATAGAGAATTATGAACAGAGGAGCCTGGTAGGCTGCAGTCCATGGGGTCTCAAGACGTCTGCTAGGACAAAGCAACAGTTTCTACTTTCCTTTCTTTTCTCCTTTTACTTATTCACATCTGTAGTTCTGGACATGCTACTAAATACCTGCTAAAAGTTCTTGCTTTTTAAGCACTAGATTTTCTAGTATTTCAAGGGATAATCTGATTAAAATTATATTTTATTCCTTTCTTTTCTACTTATTGCCACTCCCTCCAAATGGCTGTTGCTGAAATAAGTGAAGACAATACAGTCAATGCCAACTTGGAAGAATGGAAAAAATGCTGGAATCAACAGCAGCAAACCTGTGGTCCACATCTCCACTGCAATTTTGAGTTCATTTGTTTGTTTGTTATTTTAATTAACTGGTGAATAATCAACAAATACTCAAGCTAATTGCATAATACATCGCCATTCTTTTTTTTTCATACTGGAATATATTTCAATATGATACCAGCTTTTAAGTAATTTACCCTACCTGATAAACCATAGGGAAACCAATCCATCATATCTTTTAGGATCCTGCATAAAAGGATATTGTCCCAAGAGTCAGAGACTTTGGATTAAGTTCTGGCTCTGCCAGTAAATTATATTACTTGAAGCAGGACATTCTTCTATCCATCGTGAAGTTTTTCAACCTGTTAATTAGACGTAGATTTATTATATATGTGTATCCTATACTACTGTGATTCTAGTCTCCTTGGTGTTCATGTTTTCTGTTTAATCACAGTCTGAATTTCACTACTGATGGAGACACACAACTTTGCCATCGACTTTATATCTCAAATCTTTTGCTTGTGTTATTTCCTTTCTAAAGAGATGGTGAAAGCAGTTGATTTCATAGACTAGTTGATTTCAACCAAGCTTTCAGTCTCACTATCAAGCTGGAGACTTTAGGCTTCACTTTTAGTTCCTCATTTTTTTTTTCTCTCCTCAGCAGGAATATAGGTTGGGCAGGGGATATCTTATTCTTCCTGGAGGCTGTATTTTGAGGCAACTCAGCTTTCTTTCTTACGTAAATCCTTTCCACCCTTTTAGGGGGAAAAAAAATCCCAGGCAAAATAAAAAGGGGGTGTGTTAACTTTGGAGTCCTGGATGAACCCCAGGAAAATAATCATATTTTGTCTCTTTTAATTCAGACTCTCAGAAAAAGCGAGTTCTAATGTCTTTTTCTGGTTTCAATTCACCGATCTGCACTCATCTTTAGTTATAGGAAATGTCTCCCCTGGTTAAACACAGTACAGTACCAGGCAACAAAATGAAGTCACTGGCTTGTTACTTTGGGAAGACTTCAATGATTCCATCTGTGAATCTCACCCCATCCCATACACACACCTGAGGTGCACAGTACCTCTGTATCAGGGACCATGGGAATTTAATTAAGCCATCCTTGGAGCTCTGTTTTCACTCATCCTCTCTGCTGTACTATTCATGCTTGCACTACATCTAGATCCTATGTACGAGAAACTGGTATACATAAATATGGTGTGTGTGTACGGAAGAACTGTACAAAAAAGATCTTCACGACCGAGATAATCATGATGATGTGATCACTAATCTAGAGCCAGACATCTTGGAACATGAAGTCAAGTGGGCCTTAGAAAGCATCACTATGAACAAAGCTAGTGGAGGTGATGGAATTCCAGTTGAGCTATTTCAAATCCTGAAAGATGATGCTGTGAAAGTGCTCCACTCAATACGCCAGCAAATTTGGAAAACTCAGCAGTGGCCACAGGACTGGAAAAGGTCAGTTTTCATTCCAATCCCAAAGAAAGGCAATGCAAAAGAATGCTCAAACTACCACACAATTGCACTCATCTCACATGCTAGTAAAGTAATGCTCAAAATTCTCCAAGCCAGGCTTCAGCAATACGTGAACTGTGAACTCCCTGATGTTCAAGCTGGTTTTAGAAAAGGCAGAGGAACCAGAGATCAAATTGCCAACATCTGCTGGATCATGGAAAAAGCAAGAGAGTTCCAGAAAAACATCTATTTATGCTTTATTGACTATGCCAAAGCCTTTGACTGTGTGGATCACAATCAACTGTGGAAAATTCTTTAAGAGATGGGAATACCAGACCACCTGACCTGCCTCTTGAGAAATCTGTATGCAGGTCAGGAAGCAACAGTTAGTACTGGACATGGAACAATAGACTGGTTCCAAATAGGAAAAGGAGTACATCAAGGCTGTATATTGTCACCCTGCTTATTTAACTTCTATGCAGAGTACATCATGAGAAACGCTGGACTGGAAGAAATACAAGCTGGAATCAAGATTGCCGGGAGAAATATCAATAACCTCAGATATGCAGATGACATCACCCTTATGGCAGAAAGTGAAGAGGAGCTAAAAAGCCTCTTGATGAAAGTGAAAGAGGAGAGTGAAAAAGTTGGCTTAAAGCTCAATATTCAGAAAACGAAGATCATGGCATCCGGTCCCATCACTCCATGGGAAATAGATGGGGAGACAATAGAAACAGTGTCAGACTTTTATTTTGGGGGCTCCAAAATCACTACAGATGGTGATTGCAGCCACGAAACTAAAAGATGCTTACTCCTTGGAAGAAAAGTTATGACCAACCTAGATAGTATATTCAAAAACAGAGACATTGCTTTGCCAACTAAGGTCCGTCTAGTCAAGGCTATGGATTTTCCTGTGGTCATGTATGGATGTGAGAGTTGGACTGTGAAGAAGGCTGAGTGCCGAAGAATTGATGTGTTTGAACTGTGGTGTTGGAGAAGACTCTTGAGAGTCCCTTGAACTGCAGAGATCCAACCAGTCCATTCTGAAGGAGATCAACCCTGGGATTTCTTTGGAAGGAATGATGCTAAGGCTGAAGCTCCAGTACTTTGGCCACCTCATGCGAAGAGTTGATTCATTGGAAAAGACTCTGATGCTGAGAGGGATTGGGGGCAGGAGGAGAAGGGGACGACCAAGGATGAGATGGCTGGATGGCATCACGAACTCGCTGGACATGAGTCTGAGTGAACTCCGGGAGATGGTGATGAACAGGGGGGCCTGGCGTGCTGCGATTCATGGGGTTGCAAATAGTCGGACACGACTGAGCGACTGAACTGAACTGTATACATATATATGCCTTTTTAAAAGTTCTACTTTCTGTCCCTGTAATGCACAATGTGATCTTGAAGTAGTTATCTAGCCTCGCTGTTTCTCTACCTCCTACAAGTACCACAAAGGGCTGGCCAATTCCTGTGAGATTTCTAAAGTCCTGTCTCAGCCCAAAAGTCTCAGATTCTCCATACACTTTTTTAGTAGAATTAAAGATTCTTTAAATTCTAAAGTGCTTTACAATTTTCAAGAGTTTCATACACATGACTTCATATATCCCGTAATAATCCCGTTTTCCCCCTAACTCCTAACTGCCCCTCTCTTCCTACCCACTGGTAGCCTTTAGTTTGTTCTCTGTCGTTTGTGAGTCTGCTTCTTTTTTGTTTTATTCACTAGTTTGTTGTAGTTTTTAGATTCTACATGCAGTATTTGTCTTGCTCTGACTTATCTTACTATAATGCCAAGTCCACCATGTTGTTGCAAATGGCAAGATCTTTATATTTTTGACTAAGTAATATTCCACTGTGTGTGTGTGTGTGTGTGTGTGTGTGTGTGTATCACATCCTCCTTATCCATTCATCTGTCAATGTAATCCCTATCAAAATAGCAATGGTATTTTCCCCAGAAGTAGGGAAAACAATTTTAAATTCATATGGCAACACAAAAGACCCCAAGTATCCAAAACAATCCTGAGAAAAAAGAAAAGAACTAGAGGAATAATGTTTTTGCTGACTTCAGACTAAACTACAAAGCTGTAGTAATCAAAACTGTATGGTACTGGCATAAAAACAGACATATAGATCAATAGAACAGGATAGAGACCAGAAATAAAGCCACACTCTTATAGTTTTCATATACTTTTAAGGGACACTAACTATATTGCTACCATGTAACTATTGTGATCATTTTGGGGGGGGTAGAAAAATGCCACATAAACAAGGAACACTACATTTGAAATATAAGTCAAAATTATCAGGAAAAAAGAAAGACCGAGGCCCTAACTAGACCAGCATAACTGATGTCCCTACTACCTCCAGCAGAAAGGTCAAAGTAATTTAGGACTGACAAACTGTGGTATTCTTTTTTTTTTCCAGAACTGGGAAAGCAGCATGTACTGCTTGTTGTCTCAGACACAGCTGTCACCAGGCTGCGATAATCTTCAGTCTGTGGCTACAGGCCACGGGAGTAAAAGTATCGCTTACTCTAAGCATGGAGTACAGCAAGCCTTGGTCCAAAAAAATAATAATAATAATGACGACATAAAAGTAAGTGGCTTCCTGGTGTAATGTTTGTTCCAGGATCTCTGAGTACAGACAAAAGTAAAGCTTACGTGGAATTAGAAGCCTCATAAGTAAAGTTTGGAGGTAAACCCTGGGGACTGTTTATTGAAAAGGAAAACCAAATCCAACATCAACAGTATATACATGACAATGTGGCAGTATGGACCAGTTCTAGATTTAAAGTCTACAGGACTATCTTTATTTTAAAAATGTCTTATGAATGGACAAAGAAGAATGCAGAAGTTTGGGGGCTTTATAACAAGAGCCTTTAGGATGTGAATTATACATTGAAGTTTAAAAGCAAATAGATCTTATATTTCCCAATGCTGCGGTTTTGTATAGTCTGGTTCTTCCATTCTCTCAGACAGGTAAATTCAAGTGTATTCTTCAATGCCCATATTAGGTGTTTCTTCTATTTTACTCAACACTTGAGTATCTGCTACACACTCAGCATGGTGCTTGAAGCACTCTTGGATCATTTTTGTCTTTTCTAAGCAGCCAGTTACTTTTGCCTCTTTTTCTCCAATTTTATGGATACCTATATGATTATAGATCTCATCTCATTTCTTTTTAATTCTGCTTTCACGAGTCCCACACTAAAATATGAGGACAAGGGTGATGCCTATTTAGTTTTGCACTTCCTACACCTTTGGAAGTATGGATAATAGGCACTCAAATTCTGTTTATCAGATGGCTATTCTGGTTTGATCCATCAGACACATCTGCAAAGCAGGCTTGTTCTTATTACTCCCACTCCTTAGATAAGGCAATCAGGTTACAGAGAGGTTAAATGCTGTATTCAGATTCACATATAAACTATGCTTAAGGCTTCATATGGTCTTGTGCCATACAAGTTGCCTGTCACAGAAGAGATTACCCTGTCACACACATGCCTTAACGATGGGGATGAATTCAGCCTCAGAGAAAATCAATTTGTTTGCATGCTAGGCAGGAAAAATGAATGGCGATGTTGCTACAAATGACTCCCAAAGATTTCTTTCTCCTTTAGCAGCTTTTCCCCCTTCATGTTGATCTCCTATGCTTCTTACTGTTACAGACACAATGAACGGACTTAATTCCAGCTTCCCAAGCCTGATTCACAGCTCGATTAAAAAGTGGTGCAACTGAGTAGGTGTGTTTCTATGACCTGAGTGGTTAAGCCAGATCTTCTGGTCTTGGAGGCCACCGGTTTGATTTTGTAAGAAAACATTATCTGCATCGATCATTAACTGGACAATTCTGAAACTGTTGTCTCAAAGAGATTAAAAAAAAAAAAAAGCAAGACTCAAAAGGAGAGCTGCATCCAAAAACTCTAGGTAATTTCCAACAGCGACTAATAATGACTTTAGGATTCAGCTACATGTTGCTTAAAAGTAAAGGGAAATTCAGTATTATGGCTTCCTAATAATAAAGACATCATTTCTTCAAATGAAATCCAGTGCACATGTTATATTCAAGTTACAGGGAAAAACAAGTACCAAAGTCAGATTTCATTATATGTAATCTGAATACACATACACACACACAGACACAGACACACAGACACACACAGACACACACACACACACACACACACACACACACACACACACAAGCTTTATGGAGCAGATGGGGGCAGCTGCCCCCAAAGTGAGTCATTACTTGTAAGTCATTTGCTCCATGAATGAAATGGGTATACACTATTCCTATCTTAATCAACATCTTATGCTCTCTTTTAAAATTATTCCTTTTTCTGCATGAGGTTTTATAATTCAGATGTATTCTCTGCAAGGTAAGGAGTTTAAGAAATAGTGTCAAACAGCTTGAGTCAATGACAGTAAAAGTGGTGTGTCCTAAATCTGTAAGATTATGACCCAACCAGGATATTGATACTTCAAACTGAGCAACTCTTTAAAAGATAATATACAGCTTCTTTCCTCCCAATGCATTCCTCAAATAGTCCATATTCTTACAATTTTTATTCAGCAATCATCAAATATTTTAGCCATGGTCAGTAGTTAGAAAACTACTTCAGTCAGTCAGTTCAGTACCTTCATGTCGGACTCTTTGCGACCCCATGGACTGCCACATGCCAGGCTTCCCTGTCCATCACCAACTCCTGGAGCTTGCTCAAACTCATGTCCATCAAGTCGGTGATGCCATCCAACCATCTCATCTTCTGTCATCCCCTTGTCCTCCTGCCTAAGTTTCACCTACGTAAACTAAAACTCATGCATGGGCTTCAACTATCAGATCACCTCTCTCTTTGGTCACCACTTAGTCCAGAGAGGAAGAGGTCAAACATGCATGTTGGTATACCTCACTGGGAAAAGGTTAATTTCACTTTGACTTCTCCCTGCCTACGTAGGTGATCTAGTTGATTTGATATTATCTTACAGGGAAATAACAGATCTATTTGGGGTACACTAATGCTGTTAAGGGATTGTAAGGAATACCTGAGATCATCATTTGTAAGGGATATCTGAGATCATCATTTGGCAAACATATTACTTCTTTCACACACACACACACACACACACACACACACACACCTGCACATATGCACTTATCACTTCTAACATTAATTGAATCCTTTATTGTATAGGGTCTTACAATAAGACTCAAAGAAGAATAAGACTATCTGTCCTCAGACTTCCTGATCCAGTGAAAGAGACATATGTAAAAAAAAAATATATATATATATATATATATATTTACATTATCAGGATGAAAATAAATAGCAAGTATAAGTTACAAGTAGAAGTTCTATGTAAACACAGGAGGAGTGATTAATTTTTCATGAGAAGAGTCTATGTTGAGTCTTTAAGGCTGAGAAGGATTTGGGAGAAAGAGAAAGAAGACATTCCTGAATAAAAACAATAGCATGGGTCAAAAGACAAAGACATGAAATTATGGATTCAAAGGAATAAAATGAGGTAGGTGAGGGGGCTGGATATGGGAGATGGAAGGTGGAGTAAGAGAGATAGGTTGGAATAAGATTGTGGTAGATTCAAGTTATTTCTATTTTGCTTATACTCAAGGGAACTAAGCCTTTAGGATTTATGATTAAAAATGTCCCTGAAATTATAGTTTAATAAATTTGGCTTTTAAATTAAAAAAAGAATGATTACAGAGTTGTGTGTGTGTATATATATATATCATAATATTATAAATATATATATCATCATCATATATATTTCATATATATATCATTCACATACATAGATGCCTTTTTAAACACAAATATAGTTCAATAAATTTTGCTTTAAAAGTAACAACAGCAATAAAAAAACGTACAAACAAACAAAATAAACTACCCTGAAGGCAAAGGTCTAGGCTGTGCTGTGTGCTCAGTCACTCAGTTGCATCTGACTTTTTGTGACCCTTTGGACTGTAGCCGACCAGACTTCTCTGTCCATGGGATTCTACAGGCAAGAGTACTGGAGTGTGTTGCCATTTCCTCCTCCAGGAAATCTTCCAGACCCAAGGATTGAACCCGCGTCTGTTTTGTCTCCTGCATTGCAGGCAGACTCTTTACTGCTGAGTCATTGGTCTGGACAGATCCTCTCTTATTTCCTATGACTCTACCTCCTTAACTCCTTGGATTAAAAATGGAAAATCTTCATGTGAATTGAAAGGATATCAAAAAGTTTCTACTAATTGAGGGACTGTCTTCTGCCACTGCTATCACGAAAGATCAACATCAGCTAAGCTTCCTTCTCTCACCCCCTCCAGAGAAAGGTGCCTGCCAAGTTCACCTAACTGTCACAACAGCATTTGCCCTCTGACCTTCAGCAAACAATGCACAGAATGCTGTTGGAGACTACTGGATGCCGCCCTCTTACTTCTTTAAAGACTGACCTGCAAGCCTAATTAGAGAGTTCAGTCTTCTGCTTATCTGAGGCTTAACACTTACATTTAGAACTGTAAAGTAAAACCAGCCCTTTGACAGAGCCACAGGCTTGGAGGACTCTAATCCATCTGGGGCTGGCCTAGAAGGGATATTTGAGTTTGTTCTCAAGATGGTTTAGGGACTCAAACATAAGGACCCCTTTGTTGATCACTATTCTTCTTTAAGACTATGGACCTCTGTGGTGAGCAAGCAATTAAGAATTTGCTCATAATTCCATTTCCCATTTTTCCCTAGGACTATTAGTAGATATAATTTCTCTTCTTGTGTCACAGCAAGAAGACCAAGGAAAGAATAAAGAACCCTGTCAGTTTCTCTGGAGGGAAATGTAGTATCCTAAAGAAGATAAGGGATAAAAGAGAACGCCTGACTTGTACTGATGGCCATAGGGGCAGTCATTCTAAGTGATGGTAAAAACAGAACGAAAAGCATATTACATCATTGAAAAGCTGTAGAGATCATATAGCCAAAACTTTTCATTTTAGAGACAGACAACATAAAACCCAAAGATGGAAAATAAGTACCCCCAAAGTTTGCAATCATTGTGTGATTAGGAAGTGGTTCTCCTCATTCTTACAGTACTGCATCCTTATCTGAAAGAACTGCATTATCCGTTACATTTAACTAAGAGAAATACATGTTTATATATGTTGCCATGGCTTGCATGTATAAGGGTACCAGAATTGCATCTTATGGACCCAATTTAGCAACTTCAAGTTCTACTTTGAAATCTGTTAAGTTTTGGTCACTATAACGGATTTTCTAATAACCACATTATGATATTAGTAAACTTTGATCTCCATTAAGCTCTGATTCTCTGGTGAAAAGTTTTTCAGTTTTAAGTTTGAGCCTTCTAAAATGTAAAACAGATATGAATTGAGGAAGGGAAAATTAGATATCTGTGAAAACTGATGCTTTAGATACTCAAAGAAATATAATGGATACCCATGTGTATTGAAAGTTACCTCAGGAAAGTTTGGAAGAAAAGAAAACGGAAGGACAAAACTAAGTGGAAACAAGGAGAGAGAAAAAGTGAATTAGAATCTAAGTAGCTGTGTAGAAGGCAGTTTTCACTTTACACTGCAAGGACAGAGCTTGGAATCTAGCAAAAGGAGCAGCACCCTCTGGGTTTGGGTTGAAAAACAGCAACAGCAACAAAAAAAAAAAAAAAAAAAAAAAAAAAGGAAGTAAGACTGACTTGGGGGAGAATAGTTTGGAGTTATAAAAAGCTAATCTACCTATTAAGCTAAAGAAAGTGAATTCAGCTCATGTCAAATGACTTATTTATACACAGTTTTTAAGTCTATTTCTTTTCTGTAGAAAGAATTGCACCCAAAATAGCCATTTGAGGACATGGGTCTTGGGGATATATTTAATGACAGTATCTACTAACATTTATATAATTTTTCATATTAATAGTTTGATGTGCTATGTAGTCCTCCCTTGGAATCTTCAGGAGATTGATTCCAGAACCCCTCATGGATACCAAAACCCCAGATGCTTAAGTCCCTTATGTATAATGGCAAGCTATTTGCATATAACCTACATGCGTGGATGAGTGCCAAGTCACTTCAATTGTGTCCCACTTTGTGCAGACCTCTTGGACTGTAGCCCACCAGGCTCCTCTGTTCATGGAATTCTCCAGGCAAGAATACTGGAGTGGGTTGCCTTGCCCTCCTCCAGGGGATCTTCCAGAACCATTCAGATACTGAACCAGAATCACTTACATCTACCTGCACTGGCAGGTGGATTCTTTACCACTACTGCCACATGGGAAGCCCTACAACCTACACACCTCCTTCCATATACATTAAATCAGCTCTAGATTACCTATAGTAGCTAATATAATATAAATATTATAAAATAGTTGCTGGCATGCAAATCCAAGTTTTGCTTTTGGGAACTTTATGGAATTTTTTTTAATGAATATTTTTGACTCCTGATGAGTTGAATCCTTGGTTGGTTGAACCCAAAGATGCAGATAAGGAAAGTCAATTGTATCCAATGTTATACTGAAAAGCATTTGCACTTGCCTGGGAGAGCAGCTACTAAAAGTCAAAAGGCCTGCCTTAAAGTCCTGGTCCTGCTACTTGCTACATCTGATCTGTGGTCTTAGCGAACACCTGAAACTCCATTTTCATATTTATTAATGGGGATACTGCCACCTCCATCACCTCTTATAAGGTAACAGTGAGGGTTGTCAAGTGAGACAGTATGTTTTAAAAACTTTAAGGTGAGAGGGAAAGAGAAAAGAGATGAGAACGATGAATAGTAGACTGAGATTGCCAAGTAAGTGATACATGCAATCATCTGTGGGGTCTCTGATCACACTCCCATCAGCTCACAGTAGAATCTGGCTGCAGTGAAAGATGTCTGCAGAGGCACTGCTGAGTATACATAGCTATTTTTTTTTTTATATTTTGCTAAGTATGAAATTTGTTTTAAAGGGAATGCTGTTTGTTAAAAGAAAGCAAATGTGTCTTTAGATAACACATTACTATCTAGCCATGAATTAAAGTGAGTTTTTTCCTTTCCACATCCAGTGACATTTTTCTGATCTTCAGGGGACACAGACAGGATGAATGGATGTCTTCCTTTCCTCCTAAAATTAGGCCAGTTACTTTGTGGATGTTTAGTTGCTCAGTCATGCCCAACTCTTTTGAGACCCCATGGACTACAGCCCACTAGGCTCCTTTGTCCCTGGGATTCTCTAGGTAAGAATACTGGAGTGGGTGGCCATTTCCTCCTCCAGGGGATCTTCCTGATCCAGGGGTCAAACCTATATCTACTGTGCCTCCTGTATTGGCAGACAGCTTCTTCACCACTGAGCCACCTGGGAAGCACCCCTTACAACCCTGCTGCTGCTGCTGCTGCTAAGTCGTTTCAGATGTGTCCGACTCTGTGCGACCCCATAGATGGCAGCCCACCAGGCTCCCCCATCCCTGGGATCCTCCAGGCAAGAACACTGGAGTGGGTTGCCATTTCCTTCTCCAATGCATGAAAGTGAAGTCGTTCAGTCGTGTCTGACTCTTAGCGACCCCATGGACTGCAGCTCATCAGGCTCCTCCGTCCATTTTTCCAGGCAAGAGTACAACCCTGAGATTTCTATAATTGAAGAAAAACAATACGAATAAAAATCTCCTTTCCATACAACACAGTCAACTGGCAAACAAAACAGAAAAAAAAGAAAATAAGATGGAGAAGATGATTCCACAATATGTTCAGTGTCACTTAGTATATATGCGTGATAGTTTAATCTCTAGAAATTTATTCTTGTCTTTAATAAGGAATGAAGTTACCTAACCTACAAACACATGTGACAGCCAGTATTATTCTCCAACTTTTCTAAGGACTGACTTCTGATTTTTGAGTCATGATCTGCTAAAAGGAAACAATTTTGGCTTAGCAGCTCACCTTCTTTGTCTGAATTAACAAGATGTGTACAAAATTAATGAAGGCATATGCAAAGAGATCTCTGAGTTCATTCACCTTATTAAACACAGCTTCCCATCACAATGGCTTCTTGGAGATACAATGGCCTGAAGCTGTCTAAAAGATTTACTGCCTAACGACTATGACCTAAAATAAGATTTACAAGGGAAATATTTCAGGAGTAAAATAAATGCAAGAATGAGACTCAAAAGGGAGAATAGTCTGATGTGATTGGAAGGGATTAAAAAATACAGCAAATGTCCTAGTCGGTACAGTAAAAGTTTCTTTTTTCCAAGCATTGTAGGGGAAAGTGCATACAGAACACTGCCCTAAGATCAAGATAACATTTAGAGCGATTGCTTCATATCCTGGTGAGTTAACTTCTCAGAGAAAGAAAAAGAAAAAAAAAAATCACCACTGGTCTTTCTTTGAAAATCGTTTCACTGATTTATTGATTGTGGAGATGCCCACTGAGTAAAAGGAAAGCCCCCAATCTCTCTTTACACTGACGGGCCTTGATGTTTGAGGATACAGCTGCCTTCAGATGCTCAGATAAAAGACACTGAGTGCAAAGTAGTAGTATTATCTACTTATTATGCCCACTTATCTGCTTATTCCTTCCTTGAAGTCCTACTTCTGTCTGCAATATCAATCACTTCTCTGGCAGCCTGTCTCACTACAAAGGGAGGATCTGATCCCTTGCTTAGCCCTCCAGAAGCAGCAGACTCGTGCAAGAAGAATTCATAATACCACCACGGCTGCAGGACTGCATTACCTGGGGACTGGGGGTGGCTTCCTTAAAGCACAGTTCCTGAAAATGCGGCAGAAATTCAATCTACCTTTCATCAGACTCTCCAGTCCGGGCACTAAACTTGACACTGAGTGAACACCAAACACATTAAGAGGAAGTCTCAAAACTTTCTCCAAGTATAGATGAGTTGCAGCTAGGCAAAACTGACAATGTGAGAGCAACTATTTAATATTATCCCCCCCAATAGTTTGATAGTCTTGAGTTGGTACATACTGATTCATGAAATGTGGAGTTAGGTTCGAGATATATTCTATACAAGTGAAAACTTAAAAGAAAGAACCGTATGATAGTGGAAACAGTCAGTAAACCTGGACTCTAGGCTGGCTGCTTCACCAGCTGGCTGTGTGATATAGGGCTTGTCATTTCAATTCTCTGAGGTTTAGTTTAGTTTGTTTTTTTTTTTTTAAACTGGTAAAAATGCATTAACTAATATACGATTTCAAAAGCCAGTTCCAGCACTGACATTCTAAGTGGGGAAGTATCATGTTAGGTTATGAGGAAAAACAAGCTGGATTTTCATTAAATGCAAATAGGTGTTCTGCTTGGAAAGTGATACATAAAACTTTGGGCCAGGTACAAGAAGCAAATTAGCAGTGTATGTCTGTATGAACTGCTAGATTCATTAGAAAGGTTTGTTTATTTAACTGCCTTCATTAGCTGCTCTTAGTACATCAAAGGAGTGTTTCCAAACCCTTACAATTAGCCAGGTAAACAAAGGCACAATGTATCACTTCACTAGACTCAACAAACAAGGTTTTTGATACACTATCAAATCCTACTTAAGGATAATATCCCAACTAACACCATTAGGTTGGACATACAAACACTAAAGGAGGGTCTTGCCCATAGAAAAGTTCAACACATTTTAAGGGAATCAATGGACGTACTGAACGGTTGATGAGAACTGACCTGTTGATCAACGTTAATAAACATTCCCCAGACATTTTCTGATTTAGTTGAATGAAAGCCAAGATCTCACTCTCTGATAACAAGCAATCAACCAAACAAACCTTTATTCACTCTTAAGTAGCACTGATACAATTCACTATGCCCAAATAGTCAACTTAGGAGGTCTAAAACAGAGTTTGCAATATTATTAAAAACAAGGCAATCATGAGTAATAGAGGGATGGTTTCTTCAAGACCAATCACGTGGTCAGTGCTGAAAATGTCTTTCCTGGTCATATTACATATTATATACAACACATAATTTTATACAAGTTACCTGTAGATAGACCTGTCACCTATAGACACACACAGGGCTAAAACAATGTTAAAGAAAATTTGTCTTTGAGATCCTTTCCTTTTTAACTTGAAGCTCCAGAAAAACAGCCAGTTTCAGTTGTTTAACAGTATAAAATATCATGGATGCCTTTTATTTAGTCATACATACTAACCTGTCCACTAATGAAGTTAAATTCCTTTTAATAACATTTAATTACACCCAAATCCAAAGAGTTAATGTACTTAGAAGGGCATGAGGTACACATCTCATGTAGTTGTGAAGATCAAGAGAGATAATGGATATGAAATAACTTTTTTAAATTGCAGAAGGTTATTCAAGCATAAGATATTTTATTTGTTTGCTTTTGATGAATATATATCATTTTCTAAATCCTTGCTGCAATTAGCTTTGATTCATTCATACTAAAACCCCAGACATAGAACATCAGTGGAAGTGATTGATTAATTCAAGAGAAAACTTGCAACATTAAATGTTTTGTCCTGCCTAACAATCTTTAGAAAGTACCTGGATTCGCCTCTTCAAATTTGCATAAAGTCAGAGAAAAATGATCTTCAAAAAAAAAAAAAAAAAACCTTCTAGACACAAAACTTACAGATAATTGCCCCAAATGCCCAAACTTCTACTGCTTAAATATATTGCACTTAATAGGTATCAAGGAAACATTTTAAAATAATATTTACATGTTCCAGATGAACAAACAAACAAACAAAAAACCCAGAAAACATAAAGGGGATAGCAAATGTCCAAAAAGGATGGACAAATATTGTCAGAGGGCTTGTACCTAATTTTTAAAAGTTGTATCAAGACAATGACAAAGTAGGACTGATTTGATTTTAAATTAACAGAATAAGAGCCACTTAGTATAATATCCCCAATCAAGTTCTTTGGGAACACTCATAAGACTCAGGCGGCACCATTTCCTAAAGGAGCTAGCAATTTATAGAGGTGGCCCACTGTATCTCCAAGCCATTCAAAAACATTTGCTGAACACAAAATTGTGCCAGGCTTTGTAATGTTTCTTACAAAAAAAGATAGTAACGGTTACTGATTTCCTGGAACTCTGAGCCTGGTAAATAACCTGTTGTAATTTATGTATCAGTTGTGACTCATTTTTGGAATGTGTCAATTTTTCAAGGTGACAAATGTCTAGCCTTAAAAAAAATGAAAAAAAAAAAGTATTCAGCACTGCTAAATTTAGTGCATAAAATAAGTGATCAAATTGGGATAATATGATTCTAATTCATTAAAAAAAAACATTAAAATAAGGGTGTATTTTTTTATGCTCCTGCTAAGCTTCAGTTGAAGAAGAGGAGAAGGTCCAGGAATGGAATTATGCAAGGTGCTCATTTGAAAGGAAAGTATATTTGAATATCTAGAAGGGTATGATCTTTTTAAAAGCTTTATTTATTTATTTATTTATTTGGTTTTTTGATGCATCCAGAAGGGGGTACATCAACTATATACAGTATATATTTATTATATTTTTACTCGGTGTATGTGTGTGCTCAGTCACACAGTCATGTCTGATGTCAATAAAAATTAAGGATAGGGTTAGGATTAGCCACACAGGGACTGGATTGCCATTTCCTTCTCCAGGAGTTCTTTCTGACCCAGGGATTGAACCCAGGCCTCCTGCATTGCAGGCAGATTTGTTTATTTATTGAGCCACCAGGGAAAGCTTAGGGAGGGTTAGTTACTCATATTACCACACAGGGACTGGGGCCCACCAGGCTCCTCTGTCCATGGGATTTCTTAGGCAAGAATACTGGAGTAGGTTGCCATTTCCTTCTCTAGGGTATCCTTCCAGTCCAGGGATTGAACCCACATTGGCAGGTGGATTCTTTACAACTGTGCCACCTGAGAAGCCTCCTTTTTTTCTTTTTTTCTGTTTACCCAGACATCATATTATTTTCTCTATTGGATTAATTCTAAACAAATGATTATGCTTCAGATGAATCCAAACTAAATGGGAGAAAACCAAGAAAGGAGCAAACATAGCAAATGTATCCACTGGACACACAATCTCTAATCCAAACAGATGGAAGTGAAAGAATTTCAACAAGAACAAAAAAAAAAAACTACACATATGTAAAAATATACATAATATCATTTTATGTCCAATGTTTTCAAAGGGACTGACTCTATAGATAACACACAAATAGATATCTAAAATAAAATTATATTTTCTTTTCTCCTAGAATAAATTTCTATACTGCTATTCAATTTTATCATTGCATAGAATCAGTTTCAGAGAATGATATAGATAGATAGACGCTTCCTAGGTAGCGACCATGACAAAGAACCCACTTGCCAATGTAGGAGACTTAGAGATGAGGGTTCGATCCCTGGGTATGGAAGATTCCCTGGAGAAGGGCATGCAACCCATTCCCATGGACAGAGCAGCCTGGTAGGCTATGGTTCATAGGGTCACAAGAAGTTGGATATCACTGAAGCAACTTAGCAAGCACACACAGATACACACGTACATACATAGACAGGTTCATCAGGATTGTGGAGCAATTTGATGACCAATTTGATGAAATCCAGAGCTTGTAAAATAATAATTTGCAAGTATTATAATCATTGTGAGTCAATATTTTGAAAAAAAGAATTATACAACAATAAAGAAAAAAAAGGATCTTGAGGCTGGTAAAACTCTATAACTTCTATATAAAACTACCCCTTAACTTGTGCTTATTTAAAACAACCCTTTGTGTTCCATGACTAACAAAAAGTAAATATTATAAAAAGCTAAGATTTATTGAGCAATGTTATTGTGATAATCTCTTTAGATTTACTATCTCATTGTTTTCCCAGTAGTAATATTAATCCCATACGGTAAAAGAGAACAAATAATAACAACAAAAACCCTAAAGGCTGGTGGTGGTTTAGTCACTAAGTTGAATCCAACCATTGTGACCCCACAGACTGCAGCCCACCAGGCTCCTCTGTCCATGGGTTTTTCCAGGCAAGAATATTTGAATGGATTGCCATTTCCTTCTCCAGGGCATCTTCCCGACCCAGGGATCAAACCCAGGTCTCCTGCATTGCAGGCAGATTTGTTTACTTATTAAGCCACCAGGGAATGCTTAAGGAGGGTTCAGTTCAGTTCAGTTCAGTTCAGTTGCTCAGTCATGTCCGACTCTTTGAGACCCCATGAATCGCAGCACGCCAGGCCTCCCTGTCCATCACCAACTCCCGGAGTTTACTCAGACTCAGTTACTCATATTACCAGGATATTTGAATCAAGAGCCCAAAGTATTTAGCCCTTGAAATAAAACTCTAATAATAAAATATTACTTGATTTGTTTTATGTGTTAGCATGAGATTTCAGTTTTGTAGGTTATTCTGCTGCTGCTGCTAAGTCGCTTCAGTTGTGTCCGACTCTGTGAGACCCCAGAGATGGCAGCCCACCAGGCTCTGCCATCCCTGGGATTCTCCAGGCAAGAACACTGGAGTGGGTTGCCATTTCCTTCTCCAGTGGGGGTATTCTAGGAAACCCTCAATATCTCAATCTAGACAACAAGATATCTAGGTTTGAATATCAGTTATCTAGACTATTTATAAGTAGGCAATTGAAACTAGAGACGGTTAGTGAAATGTGTCAAATTACTCAGCTAAATTGTATAGAATTTGTGACCAGAATTTAAATTTCTAAGGTAGCATTCTCCTCTCTGTACAACAGGCTTTTTTGGAATAGACTGTACACTTGATATGGATATTTGAACCAAGAGTCTCTTTCTTCATAAGATAATGTCTTTTTTCTATTGCCTATCAGACAATTTAGCACCATATACTCCACATGTTAAAAACTGAGACTTGTAGTTTTCCAACCATGAATTACTTTTTAGATGAATAAGGATAATTTTACTACATTGTTACATGAGGGGAATTAGAAATGAAAACTACACTTCAAATTTGCCAAACCTCAAATGATTTGGAGAATTCCTTAAAAAACAAAATCAGCAAGGAAAATGCTTATTTTATCCTTCACCATTTAGACTTTCATCAGATACAGGGAAAAAATCAACCTCTAGGACACTGTGAATAGACTCCCACTTTCACTACAAAAATTGAGAGATTGGCATATTTTTACTTTTTTTTCCCCCATGAATCCAACTTGCAAACTATCCCTATTTAGTTAGGAAATTTACATGATCAGAATAAGAAAATGCTATTTGAATCCTTACCACTAGAGATTTTTTCGTAGGACTAGATAGGCAGCTAGATCAAACAAACAAACAAACAAACAAACAAACAAACAAATTAAATCACCAATACCTTGGTTATTGCCTAACATGCTATTAATATTATACAAAGAAGAAAAGTTTTAAAGTACATACTCAATAATTATTAAATTTCCTCTCACAGATTAAGACTTTTTATAAGTTTATAGGAGAGCATTCATAGTTTATTATGGAGAAGGCAATGGCACCCCACTCCAGTACTCTTGCCTGGGAAATCCCATGGGCGGAGGAGCCTGGTAGGCTGCAGTCCATGGGGTCGAGAAGAGTTGGACACGACTGAGCAACTTCACTTTCACTTTTCAGTTTCATGCATTGGAGAAGGAAATGGCAGCCTACTCCAGTGTTCTTGCCTGGAGGATCCCAGGGATGGGGGAGCCTGGTGGGCTGCCATCTATGGGGTCGCACAGAGTCAGACACGACTGAAGTGATTTAGCAGCATAGTTTATTAAAAGATGCTTGCTTCTTGGAAGAAAAGTTATGACCAACCTAGATAGCATATTAAAAAGCAAAGACGTTACTTTGCCAACAAAGTTCCGTCTAGTCAAAGCTATGGTTTTTCCAGTAGTCGTGTATGGATGTGAGAGTTGGACTAAAAAGAAAGCTGAACAGCTAAGAACTGATGCTTTTGAACTGTGGTGGTGGAGAAGACTCTTGAGAGTCCCTTGGACTCAAACCAGTCAATCCTAAAGGAAATCAGTTCTGAATATTCATTGGAAGGACTGATGCTGAAGCTGAAACTCCCATACTTTGGCCACCTGATGTGAAGAACTGACTCATTTGGAAAGCCCCTGATGCTGGGAAAGACTGAAGGCAGGTGGAGAAGGGGATGACAGAGGATGAGATGGTTGGATGGCATCACTGACTCAATGGACATGAGTAAACTCTAGTAGTTGGTGATGGACAGGGAGGCCTGGCATGCTGCAGTTCATGGGGTTGCAGAGTTGGACCTGACTGATCGATTGAACTGAACTGAATTGATAGTTTATAACTGCTGCTTTGCATTTTATTGTCTGTTAAAATAAAAATGCCAGCAAAGATAACAGAGTTAATATTTCCATAAAATCTCCCCTAGGCTGCAGCATGAAGAATCACAATATGTGCATGTGACAAAGAGGAAAGATTGCATCAAAAGAGCTTAATTCTTGTCACCCCAAAGAATAAATGCAATCAAGAAAAAAATCTTTCTTTAAAAAGTGCAAGGCAACTATTGTCCTAAATGCTCTTGCTTTTGCTATTTTCAGGTGACAAAGGTAGTGGGTTTGTACACGTTTAAAACCAAAGGAGAGATTTTGTGGACAACATTTACCACTTTTTTTTAAAATGTGATTTATGGTTTTAGAGAGGTTCATTTGCAGAAGAAATCTGAATGAAGGAGATGGTCTGGTCTGCAGAAAGACATTCCAATGAACTGGTTAGGCCGGTAGTTGTTTGGAAGGAACACTGCCTGGGGACTTGTGAGGAAGATAGAAGTAACACTTTGGAGGGAGTGAGAGAGGAACAAAAGTGGGTTACTTCTCCTTTCACCAGCTCCAGAGAGTATTCACATTTATGACTAATCTTATGAGTGCAATCCCTCACCGCCTACCTCGCCTCCACAAAAAAGCAATGATTAGGAAGTATTCATTTTCTCAGATAAAAAGTGTTGCTTTTGTGTTTTGATGTTTGCCAAATCCCCTCAACCTCCTTGCCCTTAGAGAGCAAAAATAAAAGAAAGATTTTTCACAAAGCCTTTAGATTCCATATACAGCAAACCACAATGTAGAACAGGTTTTGTTCTAAGTTTCAAACAGAACATATTGGCTCACAGGTCCTTTCAGGAATTGTTCTGGAAAATGTGCTGGCCTGTGCTATGCTCCCACATTAAGACACAACAGGAGTCCTAGCAAAGCTGAATTCAGAAACAAGGAATTAGTGATTTATCTATTACAGTGGATGAGAGAATTGAATACACAGTTGTCCAGTTCCATGTTTTCACACATAAGAAAACTAAGACCAGAGAGGGGAAGTTATTTTCCCATCAACAGAAAGTCAGTTATTGACAGCAGCATAAGGACAAGAAGCCAAGACTCCTGACTCCCACACCAGTGTTTTATCACTAAAACTCATGATTGCTATAAGTCTGAGTACCTTTCTATATAATAAGAATACTAAATTTATAAAGCCTCATACTTAAAATCCTAAATTTCCTTCCTACACCAAAGGATCTCCAAAGAGTTTAATTTTACATGTGATGTGTTAATTCCTAAATCTCAAGAAAAAGGGACAACATACTGGAATATATTTGTTTCCCAGTATCAATTATTCACAAAAATAGATTGCCTCTCTTCTATATCCGCCTTAGTTTTCCTTCTATCAGATCAATGAATTGCAACTGAGCTGTTTCTTTTTCTAAACAGGCAAATTTGCCAAAGACAAATAAAATACCTTTTGGCTACATCTACCTAATTCAATAGCAGAGATGGTTTGTGCAGATCCCCTTCATCTAGGGAAGGTAACATCACTAAATCCATAATGCTCCATTAAAGTTCAGATTATAGAAAAATCATCTTGGTACTCCACCCAACCACTGAAAGAGAGGGCCATTTTTAAAAACCATATTTTATAAGGCCATCTAGCTCTAATTTGAAAGGAAGCAAGTAGTCATATTCTTCAGAACAAAGCATGACCAATTCTAAGACAAATCATGTAGGTTTGGTTTCTAAATTAGTTTCTGATTCACCACTCTGTGCTATGGAGGTACAAAATTGAGATGGCAAAATACATGCACTCTTTCTACCTCCTTAAGAGGGTGTGGTGAGAAATGGCTTGAATAATACCATTAGGGCTCTCAGCTTCTTGGGAGGATGATAAGTAAACACAATGAAATAAGAACTGGTTTTTTTTTTTTTTTTTTTTAATCTATAGGTGAATTACATGTCTTTCCTAAACAAAGAATGACTTGGATAGACAAAAAAGACCAAAAGCAAACTCACATCACTGCAGACAATATACTTCTGATGGCCACCCAACTCAACTAACCTTTATCCACAAAGGAAGTGAGAGGCTCACACTACAAAGCTGTCTCTCTCTTTCTCTCTCTCTCTCTCTCACATGTGTGCACAAGCACAAACACACACACACACTTTTTACTTTTTACCTTTTACCAGATGAAGAGTTTCATAATCTTTCTAATTAGAAATAATCAATTCAGCTATGATTTTATCAGCCTTGTTTTATATCTCTATTTCAACATTTTGTCATCATGGTTCTTATTTTCTAACTAGTGGATGTATAGCTCTGTCTCTCATTAGGTCATAAAGTGGCCTTTCCTGGTGGTTTGGATGGTAAAAGAATCTGTCTGCAATGGGGAAGATGGGTTCAACCCAGGAAGATCCCCTGGAGGAAGGCATGGCAACCTACTCTAGTATTCTTGCATGGAGAATCTCCATGGACAGAGGAGCCTAGCAGGGTAAGTCCATGTGGTTGCAAAGATTCGGATGCTAATGAGCGACTAAGCACAGCACAGCACAGGTTATAAAGTGAAAGGACTCTTAATTTTCATCTCTATTCCTACTCCAAGAGCTGGTCCTTGGTATATTCTCAATAAATGTTGAGGAAGAAAAAGTAGACAGTGAGCAGGTCCTTATCTGACAAGAACAGTCATCCATAGAGATTTAATCATAGTCCCAACACACTCACTTCTCTTGACAATAAGCACATGGCATGGCGGATAGAGTTTTGCCAGGAGAATGCACTGGCCATAGCAAACACCCTCTACCAACAACACAAGAGAAGACTCTACACATGGACATCACCAGATGGTCAAAACCGAAATCAGATTGATTATACTCTTTGCAGCCAAAGATGGAGAAGCTCCATACAGCCAGCAAAAACAAGACCGGGAGCTGACTGTGGCTCAGATCATGAACTCCTTATTGTCAAATTCAGACATAAATTGAAGAAAGTAGGGAAAACCACTAGACCATTCAAGTATGACCTAAGTCAAATCCCTTATGATTATGCAGTGGAAGTGAGAAATAGATTTAAGGGACTAGACCTGATAGACAGTGCCTGATGAACTATGGACAAAGGTTCATGACATTGTACAGGAGACAGGGATCAAGACGATCCCCATGGAAAAGAAATGGAAAAAAGCAAAATGGCTGTCTGAGGAGGCCTTACAAATAGCTGTGAAAAGAAAAGAAGTGAAAAGCAAAGGAGAGAAGGAAAGATATAAGCATCTGAATACAAAGTTCCATAGGATAGCAAGCAGAGATAAGAAAGCCTTCTTCAGTGGTCAATGCAAAGAAATAGAGGAAAACAACAGAATGGGCAAGATTAGAGATCTCTTCAGGAAAATTAGAGATACCAAGGGAACATTTCATGCAAAGATGGGCTCGATTAAAGGCAGAAATGGTATGGACCTAACAGAAGCAGAAGATATTAAGAAGAGGTGGCAAGAATACACAGAAAAACTGTACAAAAAAGATGGTCATGCCCAAGATAATCATGATGGTGTGATCACTCATCTAGAGCCAGACATCCTGGAATGTGAAGTCAAGTGGGCTTTGGAAAGCATCATTACGAACAAAGCTAGTGGAGGTGATGGAATTCCAGTTGAGCTGTTTCAAATCCTGAAAGATGATGCTGTGAAAGTGTTGCACTCAACAGGCCAGCAAATTTGGAAAAGTCAGCAGTGGCCACAGGACTGGAAAAGGTCAGTTTTTATTCCAATTCCAAAGAAAGGCAATGCCAAAGAATGCTCAAACTACCACACAATTGCACTCATCTCTCATGATAGTAAAATAATGCTCAAAATTCTCCAAGCAAGGCTTCAGCAATATGTCAACCGTGAACTCCCTGAAGTTCAAGCTGGTTTTAGAAAAGGCAGAGGAACCAGAGATCAAATTGCCAACATCTGCTGGATCATGGAAAAAGCAAGAGAGTTACAGGAAAACATCTGTTTCTGCTTTATTGACTATGCCAAAGCCTTTTTGTGGATCACAAAAAACTGTGGAAAATTCTGAAAGAGATGGGAATACAGACCACCTGACCTGCCTCTTGAGAAATCTGTATGCAGGTCAGGAAGCAACAGTTAGAACTGGACATGGAACAACAGATTGGTTCCAAATAGGAAAAGGAGTACGTCAAGACTGTATGTTGTCACCCTGCTTATTTAACTTATATGCAGAGTACATCATGAGAAATGCTGGGCTGGAAGAAGCACAAGCTGGAATCAAGATTGCCAGGAGAAATATCAATAACCTCAGATATGCAGATAACACTACCCTTATGCTAGAAAGTGAAGAGGAACTAAAGAGCCTCTTGATGAAAGTGAAAGAGGAGAGTGAAAAAGTTGGCTTAAAGCTCAACATTCAGAAAATGAAGATCATGGCACCTGGTCCCATCACTTAATGGGAAATAGATGGGGAAA
Source organism: Ovis aries (assembly GCF_016772045.2). Lineage (NCBI taxonomy): Eukaryota > Metazoa > Chordata > Mammalia > Artiodactyla > Bovidae > Ovis > Ovis aries. Next base: position 198,394,276 of record NC_056054.1, read on the forward strand.
CAGTGGAAACAGTGTCAGACTTTATTTTGGGGGGCTCCAAAATCACTGCAGATGGTGACTGCAGCCATGAAATTAAAAGATGCTTACTCCTTGGAAGAAAAGTCATGAGCAACCTAGATAGCATATTCAAAAGCAAGAGATATTACTCTGCCCACTAAGGTCCATCTAGTCAAGGCTATGATTTTTCCAGTTGTCATGTGTAGGTGTGAGAGTTGGACTGTGAAGAATGCTGAGCACCGAAGAATTGATACTTTTGAACTGTGGTGTTGGAGAAGACTCTTGAGAGTCCCTTGAACTGCAAGGAGATCCAACCAGTCCATCCTAAAGGAGACCAGTCGTGGGTGTTCATTGGAAGAACTGATTCTGAATCTGAAACTCCAATACTTTGGCCATCTCATGTGAAGAGCTGACTCATTGGAAAAGACTCTGATGCTGGGAGGGATTGGGGGCTGGAGTAGAAGGGGACAACAGAGGATAAGATGGTTGGATGGCATCACCAACTCAATGGACACGGGTTTGGGTGAACTCCGGGAGTTGGTGATAGATAGGGAGGCCGGGCGTGCTGCGATTTATGGGGTCGCAAAGAGTCGGACATGACTGAGCGACTGAACTGAACTGATGGGTGCCAACATCTCCACGCCTCCAGTCACCGATCCTCTAGTCACCCACACTCTGTACCCTACCATCACTTCAGCAAGGCCACCAGGTTAGAACATACTACAGTTTTCCTTAAAGTGACCTCAACTCTACTGTTTATGTATTCCCATATTCCTTTTGCTTGTTGGGCTTCGGCCAAATCAAGCTGTCTTTCCTCCATGATGCAATTCACCAAATTTGTATCTACACTTACATCAAGGAGTCTCAAAGTTATAGTGGATACATATGTTCTGTGGGTCCAGGGAATTTAAAATTTGCATTATGCTAGTGAGGCAAGTATTCTCTCTAAGCTTCACAATTTCCCATTCTCGTACATTGAATGTTTCATACAATTAAGCCTTTAATCTAACTAACTTAAATGGTTCTCTTCACCAAGAATTTTTACTGTCTTTCCCTTCTTTTTCATATAGCCAATATATTTCCTGAGCTCTCAAGTAGAAATGATCATTAGAATTCCTGCTGAAATTCATATTCTGGTGCTTACCATTTCTATCTTGATAGATAGAAATGTTTGTATCTTCTGTCCCAAAATAAACTGGGAGGTTTGGGAGATAAGAATATTCTCTTTGTCTATTCATTAATTCCCCAGATTTTCTCAAGTATGTCATCCACCAAATATTAACTAGATGGCATGAACACTAGCTACGTAATGCCTAAGAGTTATCCTTCATACAGAGTGTGTTGTGAATATTGCCCCTGAAGTTATAGAGCCCAGCAGTCAGTGCTGATGACTAAACTCTGGTCTGGTGTTCAAAGTCTTTTCTATTTATCCCTCAACAGGTATGATCATTCAAATCATTTATATCTAGTTCATTAATTTCATATCTGTCTCTCCCACCAACTCTATGTTATAGGTAGTAATAGACTCAGCATTTTTTTCAGCTCTTTTATTAAACCTACACCTAGAGCAAAATATCTTGAACTTAGTAAATAATTGGTAAATTATTGATGAATTGATAAGAACATAAGCTTAACAAACTTCATCATTTTGCCAAGGTAAAGATTCTTATGAACTGTCCTTACAATTGAAAAAACAGGTGTGCAATCTTGTTTAATAACATGTTACTGATAAAGACGTGTAGCCAACCAGTTAAGAAATATATTTAATTACTTCTTCTAAAGTATTACATTCCATCTTTATTTTTCAACTGATACAACCCAGAAGAGCTTTCTACATGTTTACAGGTGAATCACAGCTAGATATATCTGTTTTACAGTAGAAACTGGCTTACGCATTTTTTTCTCTATCATTATGACTGTGTCCCCTTGGGCAAGTCACTCTACCTACACTCGGACCCAAATTCCCTCATCCATAAAAATATGTTTTTGCTGAAACACTGAATTTTACCAGTGTTTCTCAAACAGCAGAATCAACTGGAAGGCTTATTGAAAGATCATTGCCCTCCCTCTCCTAGTTTCTGATTTAATAGATCTAGAGTAGAACCCAGGAATTTGGATTTCTTAATAAGCTCTTAAGTAAGGTTGATGCTGCTGACTTGAGACCACACTTTAAGAACCACTGAATTAAAATGTCTGAGAGTCTCAGGAGCTCTGACTTCATTATCATGCTGCAATTCAAACCCAGGTGTATCTAAGTGCATAGTTTTCATTAGCAGACTGGCAAAAGGAATATTTTATCGTCTTAGGATTACTGCTATTACTGAATGGCAGCCAAATAACTAAAATAATATTAATATGTAATAATTAAACTGAAATGTTTTCTTTGAATTCTTCAGTTTCTAAAAGAAATATGCTTCAACATTTGATTTTAACTTAAAGGAAATTTTATCCAGTTTCAAGTGGAAAAGGGTGGGCTAGACAGATTTTACAGAGTGCCAGCCTATCTTCAAATATTACCCTCTTTTTATGGAAATACAAGAATACAAATCTAAGCAAATTAATTTTTTTTCCTGTATCAGTAATTGCTCTACTTAAAATGAATAATTTCTGGTTGCAAAATTATCACATTCAAGAGTGTAACAGCAAAAACTACCACCCATGAAAACAGATAGAATGTAAGGTATTTTGTCGATTGCTTTGTAAGACTGAAAGACTGTCTTCTCTCAATTCTCTAAATAGCTTTTCTTCGGTATGTTACCAACAGCATCATCTTCATTTCACAGGTGGGGAAACTGAGGCTCAGAAACGTACCAGATTTAACCAAAATCACCCATAGTGAATGTCAGAATTGGATTCAAATGCAGGCAGTCATATACCTGCAGAGCTATAGCTCTTAATATATGTCCAATAGTGGAAGGAGAGGCAGGTTTAGAAAAACAGAAAACTGAGTTAGCCCTGACTCTCCCACAAACTCTAATGGAAACGTTGGAGGAGCCAATAGTAATCAACTTGGATCTTTGCTTTTCTATCCATTAGAAGAAGGCTGGACTAGGACTAGATCATGTCTACACTTCCTAAATTCAATAAACTAGATTATTTCAAGTTTTATAGATTAAAACTAAATTAAATAAACTGGTGACCAAAAGCAGGACAAGTGACTAATAGGATGGGTGTTGTTTCAAACAAATCAGATTCTCCTTAAGCCAGCATGCTAGGATTTCAACCTGATTGGTTTTTAAGAGGATGCAAGGTCAGAATCAGTTCCAGTGTTTCTGCTGAAATCCCTTTTTGTTTATCTGCCCTCTTCAACTTTGTCATCTTGAATGCATACACACTGAGCACAGTGTCTTAAGTAACATTGCTGAGGTTACACCAAAGACAGGTGTTAGGGGAACTATTTCCCCCTGGGCTATCATTTCCAGGTCTCACTCCTACAAAACCAAGGGAGGGGAGAGCAGGGAAAAGGTTTCTTTTCAGATTAAACACAGCAACTACAAACACTTTCCCCTAGGCAATAAATTCTCTGCCAGTGCATGCTGCAGTTTACCCAAACACCAAAGCAAAAAGCAAACAGACCCTTTTGTAATGGAGGAGTTGTCACCTGTCAAGTGATGTTTGTGAGTTTCTAGAGAAGAGAGAAAAAGAAAACCCTTTCCCTTATTTTATTAAGCAGACTGTTTATTCAAGGTTTGAAATGCATACTTGGGTTTAAGGTAAAGTCTCTGGCTTGGCACTCTTGAACAAAGTAATGCCTTCCGATTGGTTACACAGTACAAAGAACAGAACAGAAAAACAGTCTGCTCTTCAGGGGACACATGAATTTAGTCTAAACTCAGTGATTATTGAGCCACCTCATAAGCAACATGAGTACCTGCAAACCCATTTTCCAAAAATTAGAGTGCTTTTGCAATACAGAATATATGTTCCTGTTTGTTGCATTTGTGTTCATAGAACTAATACATAAAAGCTCTGTTGTTCAGTTGATCAGTCATGTCAGAATCTTTGCAACCCCATAGACTGCAGCATGCCAGGCTTCCTTGTCCTTCTCCATCCTGGACTTTGCTCAGACTCATGTCCATCGAGTTGGTGATGCCATCCTACCATCTCATCCCCTGTCATCCCCTTCTCCTCCTGCCTTCAATCTTTCCCAGCATCAGGGTGTCTTCCAATGAGTTTGCATCAGGTGGCCAAAGTACTGGAGCTTCAGCTTCAGCATCAGTCCTTCCAATGAATATTCAGCTCTGATTTCCTGTAGAATTGACTGATTTGATCTCCTTGTTGCCAAGGGACTCAAAAGTCTTCTCTAGTACCGCAGTTCAAAGGCATCAATTGTTTGGCACTCAGCCTTTTTTATTTTCCAGCTCTCACATCTGTACATGACTACTGGAAAAACCACAGCTTTGACTAGATGGACCTTTGTTGGCAAAGCAATGCCTCTGCTTTTTAATATGCTGTCTAGGTTGGTCATACCTTTCCTTCCAAAGAGCAAGCATCTTTTAATTTCATAACTGCAGTCACCATCCACAGTGATTTTGGAGCCCAAGAAAATAAAGTGTGCCACTGTTTACATCGTTTCCCCATCTATTTGCCAAGAAGTGATGGGACTACATGTCATGATCTTTGTTTTTTGAATGTTGAGTTTTAAGCCACCTTTTTCATTCTACTATTTCATTTTTATCAAAAGGCTCTTTAATTCCTCTTCACTTTCTGCCATAAGGGTGGTGTCATCTGTGTATCTGAGATTATTACTTTTCCCTGCAACCTCAATTCCAGCTTATGCTTCATCAAGCCCGGCATTTTGTATGATATACTCTGCATGCAAGTTAAATAAGCGGGATGACAATATCCCATCCTGACATACTCCTTCCCTAATTTGGAACCAGTCCATTGTTCCATGTCCGATTCTAACTATTGTTTCTTGATGTGCATACACATTTCTCAGGAGGCAGCTAAGGTGATCTGGTATTTCCATCTCTTTAAGAATTTTCCACAGTTTATTCTGATCCACACAATCAAAGGCTTTAGCATAGTCAATGAAGCAGATGCTTTTCTGGAATTCTCTAGCTTTTTCTATGATCCAACAGATGCTGGCAATCTGATTTCTGGTTCATCTGCCTTTTCTAATTCCAGTTTGAACATCTGGAAGTTCTTGGTTCACATATTGTTGAAGCCTAGCTTGAAGAATTTTGATCATTACCTTGCTAGCATGTGAAATGCAGAGAAGGCAATGGCAACCCATCCAGTACTCTTGCCTGGAAAATCCCATGGACAGAGAAGCCTGGTAGGCTGTAGTCCATGGGGTTGCGAAGAGTCAGACACGACTGAGCAACTTCACTTTCACTTTTTACTTTCATGGATTGGAGAAGAAAATGGCAACCCACTCCAGTGTTCTTGCCTGGAGAATCTCAGGGAGAGCGGAGCCTGGTGGGCTGCTGCCTATGGGATCACGCAGAGTTGGACACGACTGAAGTGACTTAGCAGCAGCAGCAGCATGTGAAATGAGTGCAAATATGCAGTAGTTTGAGCATCCTTTGACATTATCCTTCTTTGGGATTGGAATGAAAACTGATGATTGATGATTTTTTTAATGGCGACTTCACTTTTCACTTTCATGCATTGGAAAAGGAAATGGCAACCCACTCCAGTGTTCTTGCCTGGAGAATCCCAGGGATGGGGGAGCCTGGTGGGCTGCCGTCTATGGGGTTGCACAGAGTCAGACACGACTGAAGCAACTTAGCAGCAGCAGCAGCAGCAGCAGCAGCAGCAGCAGCAGCAGCAGCAGCAGCAGCAGCAAGGAGTAAGAGGGTTAGGGATACTAAAAGCAAGGTTTAGACGTGCCAGATAGCAGAGGAGAAAATAGGCCCATACCAATGTTCTGCATTAATCCTAAAGTAAAGTTTATAAATATACTCTGTATATCCCTCTTTTACCACCTCTTTCCTTACATGTTTCTCATTCCAATTAGGCCTACTCTTCCTGCTTATAGATGTACCATTCACTAATATGTCTTAGTCATCTACAGGCAACACTACTATCCATTGGTACTTAAAAATGTATAAAGAGGGATTATTTCATCTTGATTTGCAAACAACTGGGGCTTCCCTGGTGGCTCAGTGGTAAATAGTATTTTTACCAATGCAGGAACTGTGGGTTCGATTCCTGGGTCAGGAAGATCGCTGGAGAAGGAAATTGTATTCCACTTCAGCATTCTTACCTGGGGAAATCCCACAGACATAGGAGCCTGGTGGACTATAGTCCATGGTCTCATAAAGAGTCAGACACAACTCAGAGACTAAGCAACAACAACAGAAATTCCTTTAGGTGCTTGGACATATTTGCAATTTTTTAAAGCAGAGATTGTATAATCAAAATTGATTTCCACTTTATGGACAGTTTTGCACATTTGGTGTGAGTTGGGAAAAAAATTTATTAAAAGAAATTTGATAATATTTATCTATAACTGGTGTGCATATACTTTACTCAAAAATTATACTTCTAAGTAGCAAGAACAAAAAGTGTTTTGAATGCAAATATTCTTCTTAAAAATCTGTGAGTAGAAAAAGAGGTAAACAAATCATTATATACCTATATAATAATTTAAAATACAGTGATTAATGTTGTTTTGAAGATTAGTGGATAAGATATAAATGTTAACTATAGAAAGCAAAGAAAAAGAAGCAGATTACAAAATTTATATATGGCATGATCCAAATATGTCTTGCAAAATCTATTTCTTCTAAGAAAACAACTGGAAAAAAACACCTAAAATTTTCACAATTATTGTCTTTAGGTAGGGATTCTATATAGTTCTGATACTAACTTGTAAAATTCTTTTTAATTAATTAAAAATGTATTACTTTAATGATCAGGGTAATCTTTAAATTTGCCCTTTATTATAAAATGTAATGCATATGGACCTGTCTTACAGAGTTGTTGTGAAAATCAGCATAGATGGACAAGTAACAACAAAAATAATCATTTTTAATTGATAATATATTTATACTTCAATCAATTATAGTCAATTAATCATTCTGACTCATTGAAAAAGACTCTGATACTGGGAAAGATTGAAGGCAAAAGGAGAAGGGAGAGCAGAGGATAAGATGGCTAGACAGCATCACCAACTCAATAGACGTGAATATGAGCAAACTCCAGGAAATAGTGGAGGACAGAGGGGCCTGCTGCACTGCAGTCCATGGGGTCACAAAGAGTTGGACACTACTTAGTGACTGAACAGCAGCAACATATTTATAAGCCAGGAACTATGAATAAAAACAAATCAGATAATGAAAAAACTCATAATTCTTGAAGTTGCTGATCAATATTATATCCATCCATAGAAAACAGGAAGGAGAGGCTCATAGAGATTTTCAAGTTCACACAGCTAAGATTAGTAAAGACAGAATTCCAACTTTAGTATGTCTGATTACAAATCTTATGCTGTCTCCAGGGGATCTTCCCAACCTAGGGATTGAACCCAGGTCTCCTGTATTACAGGTGAATTCTTTACCACCTGCTGCTGCTGCTGCTAAGTCGCTTCAGTTGTGTCCGACTCTGTGCGACTCCAGAGATGGCAGCCCACCAGGCTCCACCGTCCCTGGGATTCTCCAGGCGAGAACACTGGAGTGGGTTGCCACTTCCTTCTCCAATGCATGAAAGTGAAAAGTCAAAGTGAAGTCGCTCAGTCGTGTCTGACCCTCAGTGACCCCATGGACTGCAGCCCTCCAGGCTCCTCCATCCATGGGATTTTCCAGGCAAGAGTAGTGGAGTGGGGTGCCATTGCCTTCTCCGACCTGAGCCACCAGGAAAGCCCAAGAAAGGTGGACTGGGTAGCCAATCCCTTCTGCAGGGGAATCTTCCTGACCTAGGGATGGAACCAGGCTCCCCTGCACTGCAGCTGAGCTACCAGGGAAGCCCCAGTGAATACTGGACTGGGTTGCCATGCCCTCCTCCAGGGGCTCTTCTGAACCCAGGGATCAAACCCTTGTCTCTTGTGCCTCCAGCACTGGCAGGCAGATTCCTTACCACTAGCGCCACCCGGGAAACCCCTGTATAAATCTACAGTGAGTAATAAATTATAAAGCCCTATATTAAATATCAGGTAGTCAGTCATCAAAGTGAAAAATAAAAGCCATTGTTTAAATCTGTCTGCACTTAACTCTACTGGTTTTCTAGAAGACCAGAAAATGGGGGGGAGGGGGAAGTGAGTGGGAATAGGAAGAGGCAGGAACCTGGGAAAGGGGCAAGGGGATGTGTAGGAGGAACACTAGGAGGATGGTGGTGAGGGCTGCTGTGGAAGTCTGAAGGAGATCAAGTAGAAAGAGAATGGAAGGGAAATAGCTTGATGTGAGCTCTTGACATTAGTGTCAGACTTAGAGTTGGGTAACACTGTGCATCTCTGGTACCTAAGAGACACAGACACATAGAAAATTACTGCTGTTTGTATTGTATAGCCTTTCTACATTTGAGCCAGGAGAAGATGTGTAAGGAAGAAGATTTAGAATGCTTGTGTGACTCATGTAGCAATGTACCCAGCCCCTGGCAGCTTGACTGGAGTGACTTACTTAAAAATGTTTTGTTCACACAGTATGTTCTTAACATGTATAACAAATGAATTTATTAAATGAAGACAAAAATATTGGCCTATCAAAGATTATTTTCATGCAATTCTATAATGTTGGAAAATAACTGCAGATGTTGTTCAGATTGAGTTATATGAGTCAATGTGTATGTGTGTGTGTGTTTCTGTGTGTGTGTGTTTCTGTGTGTGTATGTGTGTGTGTGTGTGTAAAGTTGGAGGGAGGAAATGATGAGGGAGGCATGGAGGGAATGTTTACAAACTTTTGTTCAATAAAAATTCATCAAATGAAAGTTCTGATGTGGTTTATGATTCTGCTTAGAAAATGCAAGTACTTCTTTTTCTTTGAAAAAAAAAATCATTCTGATGAATTAAAGGGTGCATGGAATTCTTTATTTTTTTCTGATACTATCCAATCAGAACTATAATTTTGGTACAAAGGAAGAAAAATTTCAATGATAAATATCCTGTTCAATAAAACAAACTATTTTCTTGAGTTCTTTAAAATGTATTTGACAGTTGAAAGTAAAAATTATACCACTGTCTGAGGTAGCATTCAAGATATATAGATGTAATATATATATGAAAACTATAACATCATGGGAAATGTTATGAAATCAATGTTATGGTAAATTTTCTGCATTCCATTTGAAGTGGTAAAATGTTAATTCTCAATAGACAGTGAAAATTATGAATAATTCAATCTCTAGAGCAATAGCTAAAAACTACTCAAAGAGATAGAGCCAGACCAAAATAGAACAATTAAAATCAAATACTAAAAACAGGTCAAATAATCTAAATGGTAGCGGAAAAAGAAAAACAGAACAAAGGACAAATAAATAAACATTAGAAGAGATCAAAGATCTCAATTCAGTAATATAAATGTTCAATAGAAACAACTTAAAAAGAAGAGCAAAATAAACCCAAAGAAGCAGAAGAAAATAAAATAAGATCAAAAATAATGAAGTTAAAAGCAGAAAGACAACAGAGAATATCCAAAAAGACGAAAAGCTGAGCTGGTTCTTTGAAAGATTGATACAACTGATAAGTTGCTAGCAAGACATAGAAACAGAGAACACAAATTACCAATATTAGAAATGAAACAAGAGGATATTACAGATCCCACAGATGTTGAAAGGGTATTAAGGGACTACACCAAACAATTCTGCACATATAAATTCAAAAACTTTGAATTTAACCAGTTCCCCTGTGGTTTATGAAAACTTAGCCAAGGTCTAATAGATCATTCAATAGTCCTATTACTACTAAAAACACTAAATTTGTAACGAAAGAACTCCCCCAAAATTAAACATTCAGGCCCAGATTGTTTCAATAGGAAATTCACCAAACAATAAGAAATAACATCAGCTCTACATAATCTTTCTCAGAATATAAAGGATGCCTCTCACAAAGCACAGGTAGAAAAATCACACTGAGGTTCATGAGCAATAGGATTGCCAAGATGAAAATGACCACACATCCTAACTAGTAATACCATCTTTCAATGTGGGCTTATCTTCATGGGCTTTAAACTGCAGTTTCTATCTAGCACAGTCCAAAAATTTTAAAGTATAAAGAATTCTACCTGGTTGTACCATTTTGGATATTACAAACAATGATGCAATGAAGCTTTCATTTATGTGTGTGTTTATGTATGTGTTCTTATATATACTTATGTACATGTTTTAAATCATTTCATAGAAAAATAGCCTAAAAGGGGCATTTACAGACCAAAGGGCATTTACAGACCAAAGGATAAGTACATTGAAAATTAAGTAAAAGAGAATAGGAAAATTGCCATCCAAATTTATACTTCTACTAGAAGTAAAAAGACTGTTTCCCAACAACCTTACCAGCACTGGATATCAATCATTTAAATTTTTGCTGATCAAATGGATGAATAAACTCATTGTTTCAACTCACCATTTTTTTTATTACTAGAAAAGTCGAACATTTCATGTCTATTAAATACCTCTGAACTACTTACACTCTTTGCCAAAAGGGGAGATTCATCTTTCTCTTATTTTTTTGGTCTGGGCCAAGCAGCTTGTAGGATCTTAGTTCCCTGACCAGGGATTGACCCCATTCCTCATGCAGTGGAAGAGTGGAATCCTACCCACTGGACTGTCAGGGCTTTGCAGAAACGTGGCCGAGAGGAGCTACCCCACACCCGAGGTCAGGGGCGGCGGCCCAGAGGAACAACCCCATGTCCAAGGAGCAGTGGCTGCGCAAGTGCAGGAGGGCTGAGAGGAGCTTTTCCATGTTCAAGGTCAGGAGGGGTGGACCTGAGGAGACACCCCTCATCAAAGGTAAGGGCAGCGGCTGTGCTTTGCTGGAGCAGCTGTGAAGAGATACCCCACGTCCAAGGTAGGAGAAACTCAAGTAAGATGGTAGGTGTTGCAAGAGGGCATCAGAGGGCAGACACACTGAAACCATACTCACAGAAAACTAGCCAATCTGATCACACGGACCACAGCCTTGTCTAACTCAATGAAATTAAGCCATGCCATGTGGGGCCACCCAAGATGGGTAGGTCATGGTGGAGAGGTCTGACAGAATGTGGTCCACTGCAGAAGGGAATGGCAAATCACTTCAGTATTCTTGCCTTGAGAACCCCATGAACAGTAGAAAAAGGCAAAATGATAGGATACTGAAAGAGGAACTCCCCAAGTCAGTAGGTGCCCAATATGCTACTGGAGATCAGTGGAGAAATAACTCCAGAAAGAATGAAGGGATGGAGCCAAAGCAAAAACAATACCCAGCTGTGGATGTGACTGGTGATTGAAGCAAGTTCCGATGCAGTAAAGAGCAATATTGCGTAGGAACCTGGAATGTTAGGTCCATGAATCAAGGCAAATTGGAAGTGGTCAAACAGGAGATGGCAAGAGTGAACGTCAAAATTCTAGGAATCAGCAAAGCAAAATAGACTGGAGTGGGTGAATTTAACTCAGATGACCATTGTATCTACTACTGTGGGCAGGAATCCCTTAGAAGACATGGAGTAGCCATCATGATCAACAAGAGTCCAAAATGCAGTACTTGGATGCAGTCTCAAAAACGACAGAATGATCTCTGTTCATTTCCAAGGCAAACCATTCAATATCACAGTAATCCAAGCCTATACTCCAACCAGTAACGCTGAAGAAGCTGAAGTTGAACGGTTCTATGAAGACCTACAAGACCTTTTAGAACTAACACCCAAAAAAGTTGTCCTTTTCATTATAGGGGACTGGAATGAAAAAGTAGGAAGTCAAGAAACACCTGGAGTAACAGGCAAATTTGGTCTTGGAATAGGGAATGAAGCAGGGCAAAGACTAATAGAATTTTGCCAAGAAAACGCACTGGTCATAGCAAACACCCTCTTCCAACAACACAAGAGAAGACTCTACACATGAACATCACCAGATGGTCAACACCAAAATCAGATTGATTATATTCTTTGTAGTCAAAGATGAAGAAGCTCTATACAGTCAACAGAAACAAGACCAGGAGCTGACTGTGGCTGAGATCATGAGCTCCTTATTGCCAAATTCAGACTTAAATTAAAAAAAGTAGGGAAAACCACTAGGCCATTCAGGTATGACCTAAATCAGATTCCTTATGATTATACAGTGGAAGTGAGAAATAGATTTAAGGGACTAGATCTGATAGAGTGCCTGGTGAACTATGGACTGAGGTTCATGACATTGTATATGAGACAGGAACAAGACCATCCCCATGGAAAAGAAATGCAAAAAGGCTAAATGGCTGTCTGGGGAGGCCTTACAAATAGCTGTGAAAAGAAGAGAAGGGAAAAGCAAAGGAGAAAATGAACGATATAAGCATATGAATGCAGAGTTCCAAAGAATAGCAAGGAGACATAAGAAAGGCTTCCTCAGTGATCAATGCAAAGAAATAGAGGAAAACAACAGAATGGGAAAGACTAGAGATCTCTCAAGAAAATTAGATATACCAAAGGAACATTTCATGCAAAGATGGGCTTGATAAAGGACAGAAATGGTATGGACCTAACAGAAGCAGAAGATATTAAGAAGAGGTGGCAAGAATACACAGAAGAACTATACAAAAAAGAGCTTCACAACCAAGATAATCACGGTGGTGTGATCACTCACCTAAAGCCAGATATTCTGGAATGTGAAGTCAAGTGGGTGTTAGAAAGCATCACTATGAACAAAGCTAGTGGAGGTGATGGAATTCCAGTTGAGCTATTTCAAATCCTGAAAGATGATGCTGTGAAAGTGCTTCACTCAATATGCCAGCAAATTTGGAAAAGTCAGCAGTGGCCACAGGACTGGAAAAGGTCAGTTCTCATTCCAGTCCCAAAGAAAGACAATGCCAAAGAATGCTCAAACTACTGCACAACTGCACTCATCTCACATGCTAGTAAAGTAATGCTCAAAATTCTCCATGCCATGCTTCAGCAATACATGAACTGTGAACTTCCAGATGTTCAAGCTGGTTTTAGAAAAGGCAGAGGAACCAGAGATCAAATTGCCAACATCTGCTAGATTATCAAAAAAGCAAGAGAGTTCCAGAAAAACATCTGTTTCTGCTTTACTGACTATGCCAAAGCCTTTGACTGTGTGGATCACACAATAAACTGTGGAAAATTCTGAAAGAGATGGGAATACCAGACCACCTGACCTGCCTCTTGAGAAACCTGTATGCAGGTCAGGAAGCAACAGTTAGAACTGGACATGGAACAACAGATTGGTTCCAAATAGGAAAAGGAGTATGTCAAGGCTGTATGTTGTCACCCTGCTTATTTAACTTCTATGCAGAGTACATCATGAGAAATGCTGGGCTGGCAGAAGCACAAGCTGGAATCAAGATTGCCAGGAGAAATATCAATAACCTCAGATATGCAGATAATACCACCCTTATGGCAGAAAGTGAAGAGGAACTAAAAGGCCTCTTGATGAAAGTGAAAGAGGAAAGTGAAAAAGTTGGCTTAAAGCTCAACATTCAGAAAACGAATATCATGGCATCCGGTCCCATCACTTCATGGCAAATAGATGGGGAAACAGTGGAAATGGTGTCAGACTATTTTTTTGGGTTCCAAAATCACTACAGATGCTGATTGCTTACTCCTTGGTAGAAAAGTTATTACCAACCTAGATAGCATATTGAAAAGCAGAGACATTACTTTGCCAACAAAGGTCCATCTAGTCAAGGCTATGGTTTTTCCAGTGGTCATGTATGGATGTGAGAGTTGGACTGTGAAGAAAGCTGAGTGCTGAAGAATTGATGCTTTTGAACTGTGGTGTTGGGGAAAACTCTTGAGAGTCCCTTGGACTGCAAGGAGATCCAACCAGTCCATTCTAAAGGAGATCAGTCCTAGGTGTTCTTTGGAAGGACTGATGCTAAAGCTGAAACTCCAATACTTTGGCCACATGGTGCGAAGAATTGACTCATTGGAAAAGACTCTGATGCTGGGAGGGATTGGGGGCTGGAGGAGAAGGGGACAACAGAGGATGTGATGACTGGATGGCATCACCAACTCAATGGACGTGGGTTTGGATGAACTCTGGGAGTTGGTGATGGACAGGTCGGCCTGGCGTGCTGCAATTCATGGGGTCGCAAAAAGTTGGACACAACTGAGCGACTGAACTGAACTTAAATATATATTCATATATATCTGAGTACTTTTCAAAAGTGATTTTGTACACACTTGCCTTCCTGCTATATTCTGGTCTTCTCAAGGCTAGAGACCATGATTTTTTCAGCTGTATTACAAAGAACATAGCATATATAGGAAAGCAAATTCTAAAGAAATATATATGGCTAGGTCTAGTATATATAATCTATTTGAAATCTGATGTAATATTGGGTTACAGAAGATACAGGGTATTATGCTATGTGCTGGGGCCTGTACTGTGGTTAGTTGCTCAGGCATGTCTGACTCTTTGCAACCCCAAGGACTGTAGCCCACCAAGCTCTTCTGTCCATGGGGATTCTTTAGGCAAGAATGCTGGAGTGGGTTGCCATGCCCTTCTCCAGGTTGCTGTGGCCTATGTCTTTCCAAACACAAAAGCACTATCTGTTTGTGGTATGTAGGGCTGAAGACTCTTCATTTATAACTGAATGCTCTAATAACAATTTACAAAAATGGATAGTCCTATGTATAATATGGTCTTTGGAATCCAGATGAATAAATCATGCACGTGTGCAGGATAAGCCACTTCAGTTGTGTCCAACCTTTTGTGATCCTATGGACTGGGGCCTGCCAGGCTCCTCTGTCTAAGGGATTCTCCAGGCAAGAACACTGGAATGGGTTGCCGTACCTTCTTCCAGGAGGTCTTCCCAACCCAGGGATTGAACCCACATCTCTTTACTTCCACTGCATTTTGGCAGGCCTGTTCTTTACCACTAGTGTCACCTGGGAAGCCCTGGAACAAATCATGGTCTTAGATAGTAATTTCTAAACATCCCTAGGGAGAAACCCAATTCAACTAAACAGGGTTTTCTTCAAAGTACAAAGACTAAAGAAACGCAAAAGTAAATGTCATACAGTTTCCCATCCATCATTCCAGGAAAACCTTTAAGTGTCGATATCATTATCTACCTCTTAAGGACATGACAGGCATGCTTAGACAGTTTATAAATTAGGCAAAGCTGAGATATAAAGTAATACAATAGACAAGAGAATGAAGAACTAATAAGGATCTTGGAAGCATAGCCTAAATTATAACACTTTTTTGAGAAATCTCATTCAATTCATTTGTTAATCCAATGTAGTTCATTCTTCAGTGACACTAAAATCATCCTAGTGAAGAAGGCACGTATTCTCTGCAAGTCAAGTTCTCTTTGTTCATAATAAGAGCAAAATATTATGACTCCACTTCATGACTAGTTTTTAAGATGAAGGTAGTTTTAAAAATCAATAAAAATGTGATGACATTCTCAATTTCAAGAGTTTTGTCCTTGATAATCTGACAAGTAATTTCATGTTCACAGATTCATATTTCTTGCATAGTGAGAAAATGTTTGGCATGGATCCCAAATGTTTTTTATTATATGCAAGAGAAAAGCAATTTATGTGCAGAGTTTTGTAACTATTTAGCTATTAACCTATACACAAAAAAGTGAAAATATGCTATCAAGTAATGAACTTAAAGAGCTTCACACCAGTTGCAACTGGCTCTCAGTTTAGAAGGATAAGGAATCTCAGTGGATATCAGTTCTTACTTTCTAAACCAGAGCACCAGTTACTATTACATCCTGAGCTAGTCCACCGTTTTGTCATTCATTTAGCTAAGGACTATCATTGTTATCTAGTCTTACCCATGTGGCCTCCTCACATGGATGCCTATGAAGATGTTGGAATGGTCCTAAGTCAAGGGAAAACCCAGGATTCATGCAGAACTATACTTTAATAGCAAGGCCTCAGTTCTTTGGAGAGAAAACAGAAAGACCACAGAGAAGCAAACGTATGTAATAAATTCAATCTCACTCTACTTGCACATTCCTTTCAACACCGTTGTTTCCAAATGATTTGTTTCCCATTCTGGCAAAACTCCATTTCATTTTGTTTTCCAGTTTTCCCTAAATCACTTCAATTCCCTGCTCCTTGCAAATGTTTCTATTCTGCTCTTATATCCTGATTTCTTGTTACCTTCAATCTGACACATTTAATTTCAAGCTCTAAGCTGCTGGTGAGTGATAGCAGCGCTCTGTTTCATTATTCCTGTTAGCAGTGGTGTCCTGTGCCTGCCTCCCCGGAGAAGAGAAAGGTATGGAGACTCTCTACTGTATGGCTATCTCTTGGTGGAAGAGTGGAGGCTTTCCCACACAGGTAAACCTTAATCTCATAGAAACAGAGGTACTCAAGAAGAAACAGAGGCCAGATTCTACTCAAATGCAATACCGTAGAAAAAGAATAAGAAAAGATTGCATCCAATAATGTGGGCAAAATACTGACACTGCTGATGACTATGCATATCATCCTAGCAAAGGGTTTTAACCACTTTTTGTTTTGATTTATTAAATTTAATTGATTTTTAATTATTGGTTCTATCAAAACAATGATAATAATTTCTAACTCATGAAGTTCCAGAAAGGATTAAATAAAATATTAGATGTGTTAACCATCATCTGATATTGAAGCCTAAGAAAATTTGTAACTCAGACATCTAAGGGGTACATTTAAATCACCTTCAAATGGAATACTCTCAGTTTCAATGAGCACCAGCATAAATGAGCATCAACAAAAATCAATTAAAAAGAATCAATATCAGGCATATAGATTCATAGCCAATGCTCAGGAAAAAAATTTTGAATACAAATGAATAATCCTTTCAAACTTTTCTTAAATAATAATAACCTAAAAAACAAGGCAGTGCCTTCTTAGCTAAATAAGACACGGCCACAAGAGCAATTATATCTATGAATTTTCTTGTCTTTCTCTCCTTCCTCCTTACCCTCTTAGGAGATCACTGTATAACTTAGCTGATTCTTCCTTAGATACTCCACTAGGTTTTCTCCAAAGTTTCCTTTAGCTCTTTTGTAAAAGCACCAAAAGTAAAAGTGTTATTTGCTCAATTATGTCTGACTCTTTATATAGACTGTAGCCTGCCAGGACCTTCTGTCTATGAAATTCTCCAGGCAATACTGCAGTGGGTAGCCATTCCCTTCTCCAGGGGATCTCCCCAACCCCGGGATCAAACCAGGGTCTCCTGCATTGCAGGAGGATTCTTTATCATCTGAGCCATCAGGGAAGCCCCCAAAGCACCAAAATAAACTTTAAATGACTGAATCTTTCTAACTCAAATGGCGAATCTGAGTACTTTCAAACAGAAGTGGGGAAACAATGGAGGTAAAGGAGCACAAAGCTTTTTATACTGATCTACTATAATCAAAATGGAAGGAATACAAGAGAAGAACAGGACAGAAAGTTTTGCTGTTGGGAATGTTGAAGCAGAGAATGGTTCCCTGATTGGTGGTATTCTAGAACTTTGCTACCCCATACACTACCAACTAGCTGCACGAAACAATTTAAATTTAAATTAACTAAAGTTACAATTAACTAAAGTTACAAATATGGCTCGTTTGCACTAGCCATATTTCACATGCCCAATGGATTCACATGGCTAATGGCTACTGTGTTGAACAATAGACATATAGGACATTACAGTCATTGAAAAAAAAATCTTTTGGACAGGGCTATCTTAAAGAGAACATTTTACCTTTTTAGATAACTTTCAAGTCTCATTATTATGACTTTAAAAATTCCCGAGGGCCTACTATGGGAAAACATGGCAAAAACAAAACAAAACAAAACAAAACTGTGTATAACAAAATATGACACTGGTCCCCTTCAGAGATAGAGAAAGAAATAATATATAATATTAATATTATATAATAAGTCTTATGACTAAAATTATACCTAGATTGCTTCTGTAGAATGATCTCTAATTCAGACTGGTAGAGAACAGTGATATGGAATCTTTTCCTAAAGAAGGTAAGGCAAGCTTGATGTTGAGGGATGGATAGGAAATGGCTAGATACAAGGAGGAAAAAATGAGACATTCTCAAGGAGAAAATGTCTAACAGCAAAGGAGAAACAGCATGGTACATTAAAAATCCATGTGCTTCAGTATGTGAGAAGATAATAATAACAGGAACTGTAAATGAAAATACTTCATTCTGCATTTTAAATTAAATAACTTTGACTTGCTTTTATGAGAAACAGAAAATCCCCGCCTGGAGAGAATGTAAGAAGACACAGAGCACCAACCTAGGCAAACCTATCAGTGTAAAAGGTGATATTATTCAATGAATTGGGACTATCCTAATTTCTAAATCACTGTTAAATCAGAATTTATATATTTATAAATATTTATGCTTAATTATCATACATTCCAAAGCTTTGAATTACTTAACCTTGGATTTACTGAGCAGTTTCTTTTCACTAGCTCAAGGATAATTGAGAACTGAATCCATATTAAGATGGAATGGGCCAATGAAGAAGTGTATTTTTCATTTATCAATTTGGTGACAAAATATCAGTGTATTTGTAAAATTACAACTTTCTATCTTTGGCCATTTTCTCTCCTTTTTCCCCCACCTCCTCTTCTTCCAATATTAAAAGTACAATCTATATGAAAAAATATACAGTGAGAATTCCAGTAAAATCTTACATTGAATCAGAAAGGCAAGGGTATACCAAAACATCTTTCATCTGTACCACTCCTTCAAATGAAGTTACCTGGTAATCATCCCCACCTCCAAAAGAGAAAGGCATGGTACATTATAAGGCGCTCTGTTTAATTACATCAGCAGACACTCTATGACACCCCACCCTCTTTCTAGTTCTTTTAGTTTCTATTTTTCCACAGATTTTTGTTTGCTTTTATACAGGAAAAGCAGTAGGGCTTGTGGGATGAATGAATGATTTAAAAAAAGAAAACACACCAGTTGGCATAATGGATTGCACCAATACAAGAAAGGTCACCTAAGTACCTCAGTAAAATGGTTTACTATCCTTAACCTGTATACTCCTTAGCTGCCAGGGAGGTGTGTATATGTAAGTTCTTACCATTTTATAACTGAGATTTAAGGTCATGAGTGACCCAGTGGTGAAGTTAAAAGAAAAATAGAGAGCCTATTTTAGATACTAGCTTCTTTCCTCTTACTCTATTACCAGGTACTTGAATCTGTGTATTTGTGTAGAATTTACTTCATTCTCCTTCATTTAAAAAGGATAATTCTACAAGAAAGGCAGTTTGCCATAGAAGAGAGTGCTTTGGATACAATTCAGGACTTGACTTTGGTTCTGTCTCCACCAGCTGTGAAACACTGGGAGGAGCAATTCAGATAAAGAATGCAAGGAATTAACTCCAATCCCCTTCTCCACACCAATGGAAACATATACATTACGCAGAGATGAGGCAGACTCAGAACCCACAGCTCTTAATTCTTTCTCTGCTGACCACAATGACTCTCTTTCCAATGGCCTCGACCATTCAGAGTCACCTGCTTTTTTATGTGACATGGAAGAGGTATAACAGAGAAGTGGATAGCATGGCCCACAGATTTAAAGGGGAAGCCCATGCCACTCACCCACATGGGGTCACTCAGGTCCGAGTCCTGCATGCGAATACAGTCCATGCTAATCTCAATCTTGTTTGTTGCACCATTTTCTGATGGTTCATCCACAAAGTTCAAGTCAATGGGCTGAACTGAACAGATGGGTCTGCCACAAAGGAAAACAAAAGTGTGTTAGATGTGGAAAGAGACTAACACACACTCATTCAGTTGGTAACAATGAGCTCTTTTTGCTTTAAAGTTGGCAAAGCTCATTGGTTGGAGTCAGAAACCCTCATCATGAATTCTGGCTCAAATACTTACCAGATATAAAACCTCTGGCATTCCAAATCTAAGCTCCATCTGTAAAGTAAAAATCACTGCCCTCATCAAAGAATCACTAGGTGGAACACAGAATAGAAGGAACGAGTCAGAGATGTATCCTAATCGTATGGGTCCCCAATACTCTGATATTGTTTCATCTTTCCCTTAATTTACTTAGGTGCCCCAGCCTAATCTTGAGGAGATAATTATCCTTTTCCTAGCAAGGTATAATGAACAATAAAATAAAGTGTTTTACTTTCTCAGAGATTATTTACAATATAAAAGTATATGAGAGTCTTTAACCCAAAGGAATGAATTTGAGTATCAGAGAGTCATTGGGGAAATGGGTTAGGTAGGCGAGTCCTTCTGATCCTCCAAAATTATACCACCTTGGAACAATAATGATTTTCTGGTGTTGAAAACTGAATAAATCTGGGCTGAATTTTGAACACAGAGATGCTATTGGAGAGAATAATTTTTTCCCAATAATATCACCTGATTTTTAGTGATTCTAAAAACATGCCTTCATAAGCAGTACTTCGACTGCTTATAGGTACTACCACTACCTATTTATAACAATTCACGTAAAACAGCTTTTTTTGCTTATTTGATACTTACTGTTCCAGAAAATCCCAGATGTGCTGGAAAACCTCTGGACTGAGGAATTCATTTGTCTGTGTGCTCTGGGACATAGTGGATCGGTAATAACTTTCTTTCCAAGAGAAATGGGCTGGGGTTTCTACAAACCTTAAAAGGATAAAAAATGAAACTAGGGTTACAGTTTCTATATTAATGAGACAGAATATTAAAATTAAAACATAGTCAATCAAAAAGTTGAGTGAGTGAAGTTTCAAAAACATGCAGGTATACGCAGCAAATTTTGCAAGTTAAGCAACTGGTATCTCTTTAGGCAGTGGCAAGGATCCCATTTTGCCATTAAAATCAGGCAATCGAGTCTTCTATCAAAGCTCTATTTCTTAACTAGAAAAGTTACACTCTGCACCTTCACTATCCAAAATCTACATTCTGCAGATTTCAAAACGAAAATAAACATTCCCTCACTAAGCCTGACAGTGAGTCTAACCTATTATTAAGCCCATGTCACAAATGTCTTAATTGATTATCTGCCCATTCAGCCTCCAGTAAGTAAAAAGAAAAATCAGAAAATAAAAATAAAAATGAGTTTAGAAATCTTAAATTTTACCCTCAGCATAATCACCCCTCTCATAACTACCATCTTAGCATCAGGCCCAGGGACAATAAATTCAAACTTTTGAATTCAAATTTTTTTTTTTTATCACCAGTTACACTTCTTAATGTACACGTGGGTGGTTTTTAATTGGAGTGTAGAATTCTATGTCAGACCAAGGGATAAGCAAACATCTGAATACACAACAAATGAATGATATTTCTATTTGCTTCATTTTGTTATAGGGTCCTCAGGTTTGCTTTTACTTTAAAAAAAAAAGAAAGAAAGAAAGAAAACTTGATCCTTATACATGTGAAGGAAAACATCGGCTTTCTCAGGTGATATAGTCTCCAAATCTGCATATCTCACCTTAAACGTATATGATTCATTGTGATTATCAGTAGACTAATTTTACTCCGGGATGAACTCAGCTAAGCTCTTAATCATTACTGTTAGTATAATAAAGAGTTAAAGAAATAGTAGGATAGTCAATCATCTTAAATTTGCAAAAGAATGCTTTAAGTCTAGTTATATAGCAGAAGATAATAAGATTAGTTGATGGTTTTCAAGCTTACAGAGAGGCACATTCATTTACTAAAGTCAGATATACAGAGAACATCTATTATTTGTCAGGAAATTAATGGGCACTGGAAATAAAAGTAAATAAGACTGTTTCACCCACTAAAAGGTCCTGGTAAAGAAGTTAAAACAGGGGGGAAATCTCTAATAAATGTGATAAAATGTGCATAACACAGTAAAAGTACAACGATGACATACACCATCACATCTGATAGATCAAGGAAAAAGCCTTAAATGATGAGAAGAAATTAGTCAGGCCAGATAAGGACTAAAGTTATAGAGTGAGCAGGATGTGACTCTATTAGCCTAGAGTAAAAATTTGGGGCTGGGAATGCCAGGAGATAAAGGTGGAAAGCAACATGTTGTGACATGTTGTTTTAAAAGCTTAAATTCTTCTGGTGAGTGTTGAAGAATTTTGTAAGATATTTTTAAGCAAACTTTATATTTTGAAATAATTATAGTCACATACAGTTATAATAAAAAATAAAGAGCATATCCATGTACCAGTTACCCAATTTTCCCCAATGGGAAGTACCATCTTACGAAACTGTCATATAATATCACAACTAGAATATTGATATTGATATGATCTTATTCAGAAATTCTAATATTACTGTACTTTCCTTTGTATCTATGTGTGTGTATTTATTTCTATACAATTTAAAAAAATCACATACGTAGGTTAATGTAACCATCTCTACAGTATTAAAGGATTTGAAGCATGAGTTTGACACAGCATATGTCTTACATTGATCAATCTGAAAGTTGTATGGAGGAAGGATTTATAGCTTATCGGTTTATGGACAAAGTTATTTATGAGGTTGTTGTATAAGTCCAGATAAGACAGCAGGATGATAGAAGGGAGGGTGGAGAAGGTGGGGACAATTTTAATAACTAGTGAAAAGGTTAAATCAGATATTGTTTATATTACTGATGGAAGAAGAAGCAATAGTAGAGTCAAAGATGACTCCAAGTTTCCAACCTTACTGAACTCAGTGGTTGATGATTCCATTAACTAAACCAATGAATACAGTTGGAATATCTGGCTTGGAAAGAAAGGAGAGATGATGAGTTCCATCTTAGCATGTTAAGTTTGAGGTACCAATGGGATATATTAAAAGTGTAGCACACAGTTGAATAAACCTTAAACTTATGGGAGAGAAACAGGCCAGAAGTTTAGAAACAGAAATCCTCATCATAGGGTGAAAATAATCCATGAGAACAGATGTAATAACATAGGCAGAGCAGGTACAATGAGTAAGAAAGTTAACCTGATGGAGGTGGAAATAAGAGTGGCTATGAAAGTTTACCATGTTCCTCATGGGCCCATCCAGAAAATCTGTCTATAATTAGAAGAGCATCTGAAAATCCAATATCTTTACATCAAAAGAGTACATTCATTTTTTTTTTTTAAATTTCTTTTGGGGAAAGAATCCAGACTTGGTTTATATACTCCCAACTAGTCAGTAGAAAAGAAGTTAAATTTAATCAATCTAATACTGACTGAGAGTTAAGATTTCACCCACAGGTGACACTTTTGAATATGTTTATGTTCCTTCAAATAAGACAGAAGGAGAAGGAAGGGGAGAAAATAAAAACAACTCCTAAGCAGTGAAAGAAATGGAGGTAAACAAATGTATGAATTATTCAAACTAAAAAATGTAAATAAACTGTCATATGGATTATCCTGTACATGGACCCACAAGCACATCCCTAATGTCAAAACACTTTAACACCATGTTGGTATCCTGACGGCCAGGTGAGTACTAGAAGGTAAACCCAGCAGCACGAAGATTCTCAGTGATGTTCAGTGTGACATTTAATATGAAAATTAGTATAAGCTTTTTCTTAAAGGTGGCAGAAACGTAGATATAGTTTCTAAGAGACTGACGGTTAACATAACCTAGATCTTAAATAACAGACAGTATGGGGCTGACTCAAAAAGAAGAAAGGAGCATAGATGGAAGTTAGACACTGTCACTCCCCTCTGAAGCAGAGAGAAAAAATATCATTGACTCCATAGTCACTTAGGATTTCTACTTCTTTTACTATTTCTACATGGAAGTTCTGGATTATCTCATGCTTACTCTGATATTCCTTTGTTTCATATTTTCCCTTTAGTTTCTCTTTGATTTCTAAAAAGACCTTCCCTGTATCTCTGATGTTACAGCTAACCAGCTCCATCCCCTTGAAAATGCCCCTCAGTTGTGTGAGCTTCAGTTTTCTTGAATGTTACATAAAGAGCATCATCTCTACTCTGCTGGCTTTCAAACGCCTGCCCAGTCCTCAGTGCTCTCCAGCCCACAGCAGATTTCCTGGTTGCTTATTTGAAATAAAATTTTTCTTTAAATATTTTTGGCCTCTTGTTGCATCTCGCAAATGCTAGCTTTTTACTTGTGTAACAAATATGACAAAGAATTTTAAATAATTGAAGACTAAGCCTCCTCCTTGAAAGAAAAGTTATGACCAACCTAGATAGCATATTCAAAAGCAGAGACATTACTTTGCTGACTAAGGTCCATCTAGTCAAGGCTATGGTTTTTCCTGTGGTCATGTATGGATGTGAGAGTTGGACTGTGAAGAAGGCTGAGCACCGAAGAATTGATGCTTTTAAACTGTGGTGTTGGAGAAGATGCTTGAGAGTCGCTTGGACTGCAAGGAGATCTAACCAGTCCATTCTGAAGGAGATCAGCCCTGGGATTTCTTTGGAAGGAATGATGCTAAAGCTGAAACTCCAGTACTTTGGCCACCTCATGAGAACAGTTGACTCATTGGAAAAGACTCTGATGCTGGGAGGGGGTGGGGGCAGGAGGAGAAGGGGACGACCAAGGATGAGATGGCTGGATGGCATCACGAACTCGATGGACATGAGGTTTGGGTAAATTCCAGGAGTTGGTGATGGACAGGGAGGTCTGGCGTGCTGTGATTCATGGGATCGCAAAGAGTCAGACACGACTGAGCGACTGAACTGAACTGAAGCCTAGATCTCTCAACTTTTCAGTTTGATAGTTCCTTGAGGTTAGAGTGGAATGAACATGGGTATTGGAATAAGACAGACTTGGGTTCAAATCTCTGTTTTCCTATTGACATTCTATGAAGCCATGGCCATGCTACTTACTATTTTTGTACTATACATTTTTCAGTTATGCTTCCTTCACAGAGTGGTTGAAGGCCTTACTTGAAAGTTTTACCTATAGAAAATGTGTTATACATTTTTGTTTACACAAGCAATGATTGTATTTACATAATCAATACACTGATTCTATTAGATTTAATACTATATAATTTGTATCCAGACAATACTTACTGAACTAAGCTACCTAAATAGTGTATTTGAAAGGTTTGTTAAAGTTGCAAAAGTGTCACACAGACGTATTGATAATTGCATTAAACTGGAATCATCCCTCATTTCAATTCAGCTCAAATCTTGCATTCTGTATCTGTATCCTTGGACCAAATCAACACCTCTATCACCTCTCACTTTCTTCTAGGTCATCTTTGTCTCAGGCTTGCAACATTGAATTGGGTGCTTCCTCCCTCACAGCCTCAAGCATCAAGAGGGCTTTATTTAAAATGATGAGTGTGGGGTGTGGTATAGATTGGTGGTTATCAAATTATTTCATGAAACCCTAGGTGCCTCAGTGTACTCATATATGTAAAGAAATGGCCATATCAGTAGATCTCCAGAAACATACTTGTCCTTAATACAATGAAGTTTGACTTTTGTCTGTTTTCCATGTGTTAGGGCTCTGAGCAAGATTTCATTTGAAGAAAGGATTCTGTTAAAAAAAAAAAAAATCAGTTGTCTAGGTTTAAGGATCTCCAGGGTCTCTCTTCTGCAAACCCAGTATTGATTTCCATTTGTGAATAAACATGCAAAATATTTTTCAGAGAAAGGAAGGGAAGTGATCAGCTGGTATCAGGAAGAATGAAGTAATTCCTACCTATCTTCCAATGTTTTGCCTTTGGGTGAAATCTCTGTATTAATTCAGGGCGTCCCTGGTGGCTCAGTGATAAAGAATCTGCCTGCCAATCAATTCAGGAGATGCGGGTTCAATCCCTGGGTGTTGATTGGCCTCAGGAGCAGTCCAAATCACAAAATTTCTTTTGTATTTTTAGTTCAGAAACATTCCCCTGCTTTCAGTTTACTCTGCTATTATCATTATTAATTGTCATGCTTAATTTTAAGGATGCTGAAGAGCACCTTGATGTCTTTTAGTAAACCGCCTCTTTATTGAACCCAACAGTGTCCAAGAGCCCTGGAGGAGTAAATTTATTCAAATACTTGAGGTAAACTCATTTCCTGGAAGCCACCTGCATAATCTAAAGCAGGCCCATTAAGAACTTTTTTTGGAAGGAAAAATTTTCTTTTCAACTTCATTTTGAAAAATGACCACTCTGTTCCTTCTCTTAAAGTTAAACCAAATCTTCCAGCTTCACTTTTGACAAACAGGCTTGAATGGATAAGGGGAAAGGGTGGGAGAGATAATTTAGGAGTTTGGGATTAACATACATACACTACTACATATAAAATAGATAATCGCCAAAAGGACCTACTGTATAGCATGCCCCAACCCCCAAATTCTCTCATTAGAGTTAGTGTATCTAATGTCAACTCACCAGTTCTTAACTCTCAGGTGATCTTCCCTCTCTTAAGTACTGAATCTTCTAAGACGCATATTTTGTGCCCTTCTTTTAATCATAGGCATTTGCTGCCTTAAAGGTAAGTTTTCTCTGATTTGTAGATAGAAATCTTTTCTTATACTACCAATTCCCACTGAACTTTCTTCCTACCTTCATTTCACTTGTCAGAATTCTCTTCTAACCTGCATATGATCATCAGTCTTTCCCAGACAGCATTTTTATCAGGTCACTTTTCCCTGACGCAGAATTTGCAGTCACTCATCTTTGTGCCCTAGACAAAATCTGATCAGCTCTGGCCCATCATTCTCTTTATTCTTTTGAGAAGACCCTCTTTTCTAAAATATTCAGCTAGCTGCATTCTACATCTTGCTTGTTTAATCTTTTCAGATCATGATCTCTTGTATTCCACTATCTTCCCACAAGCTTTATTATTTACATTTACCAACATTCAGTAGAAAACTCAGTTCAGAAGGGCTGCTGCAACAGACTGAATGTTTGTGTTTATCCCAAAATCCGTATGTTGAAACTTATTGGAGGTGAGGTCATGGGAGGTAATTAGGTAATGATGGTAAAGTCCTCATGAATGGGATTAGTTCCCTTAAAAAGAGGTTCCACAGAGTTCTCTTGCCCCTTTCACTATGTGATGAAGTTAGCAGTCTATGAACAAGGAAGTGAGACCTCATCAGACATTGAACCTGCTGGTGCCTTGATCTTGGACTTACCAGATCCCAGAACTGTGAGAAATAAATTTCTGTTGTTGATAAGCCATTTGGTGGTATTTTGTTATAGCTGCTGGATAGGTTAAGCCAGTGACAATATCTTTTTTGTTTGTTTGTTTGAGTTCATTTCCTCAATTTGGCAAACTTCAAGTACTCTTTCCTTAGTTAATTCTTTTATAATTTACTAATGTTGAAATGGCATTGCCCCAATTAACAAGTAAGGAACTGGAAGTCAAGAACCATGTTATTAATTTCCTAGTTCTTTACAACACAGAGTTGTAGAACAACAATAACAATGACAACAAAAAAATTGGAAAGGACTTTATTTCTCAGCATCTATACTTTCTATAAATGAGGCTTCACAGGGGTTTTATTGATAGTCCCATATGAGTATAAAGGTCTAGAAGGACTGTGGGGAAATTGAATCAGAGGAATTTTCTTAATATTGACGAATGCACTAGATTGAATTTAGACAAATACATTCAATAAAATCATTCTATGAACTTCTATATATTTTTTTCAATCACTTATCTGCAACTGTATTATATATTTATTGGCCTGCTGACAGTTCTCCATCAGAATACAAAGTCACTGCGAGCAACCATTGCTTTGTTCGCTTCTACATCCCCAGAACCTATTACAGTATCTGGAAATATAGGCTTCCACTGCTTTCTGAAAATATCTCATTCCTATGAAACCTTTCATAAGGTTTCATAAGCAAAGAATATCCTTTCCTTTCTGAAAGTTCTTGTTATGCCACTTTGCCATTACTAAAGAACTACGTTAGTATTGGTTTTCATGAAAGAAATCTAAAGACATTTTTTTTTTGCTTTTAAGAAAAAAGCTATAGGGACTTTCCTGGTGGTCCAGTGGCTAAAACTCCATGCTCCCAATGTCAGGGGCCCACGTTCAGTCCCTGGTCAGGGAACTAGACCCTGCATGCCGCAACAAAGACCCAGAGTAGACAAATAAATTAACAACCAAAAATATTTTTA
Organism: Ovis aries; assembly: GCF_016772045.2. NCBI lineage: Eukaryota > Metazoa > Chordata > Mammalia > Artiodactyla > Bovidae > Ovis > Ovis aries. The sequence continues at coordinate 198,422,326 of NC_056054.1, forward strand.
AGAAAATAAAAAAGTCATTGCCATACTGATGTAAGTATTTTTGTACCCCTCGCCTACCACTTCCCCCAAATTCCTAATATTTCAATGTCGGTTAATGCCTTAGCTCTACTTGAGAGATGTGAGAAAATTATAGTTATGAATGAGTAAGAAACTTCCACATTATAGTCTCCCAAGACAGAAAATTGCATGAATATGTTTTTGTATCCCTATAAGTACCAGAATTCCTGATGAATGAATGAATGACCTTGGTTCATGCAAACTAGCATAGTTAGTATACAAATACAAATCAGATTGACTCTGAAGTCTTCACTCTTTATGATAAATCACAAAGATTTCTAAAGGAGGGAAGTGGATGTTTTGTAGCAATACAAGAGACAGAAAAAAAAAAATAAAACCAAGAATGGAAACAAAGAGGTGAGTATATCCTCAGAAGCCCCTGAGGACTTTGCTGTAATGATACAACCCAGTGAATAAGGTTTTCAGTGGTAATTCTGAGTCATCAAGCATTTTCATGGCACATACCTTCTCGGTTTGGTCTGACTCTTATGACCCCATGGACTATTGCCTGCCAGGCTCCTCTGTCCATGGGATTATCCTGGCAAGAATACTGGAGTGGGTTGCCATTTCCTTCTCCAGGGCACCTTCCCAACCCAGGAATCAAACCCAGGTCTCCTGCATTGCAAGCAGATTCTTCACCAACTGAGCTATGAGGGAAGCCCTGTTCTTGGTTTAGAAGGACAGCAGAGTATGTATGCCTCATTTTCAGAAATATCTACATTACAATATAAACAGGAAAAAATTCTATTTAAACAGTTTATCTAAAAAATGTACCTACATGGAATGACATATTTTCTAAGGGATCCTTGTAGATGAGTTTTGTTTTTTGCTGAACCATTATGGCCCTTTGTGGTTCCTGTCTGATCAGGATCACATCTTTTGTTAGAGTCTAGTTTTTTATTTAGTTTCCATTGAGTGGTTGGTTGTTTAAGATAAGAACATCATTTATTTCAGTTTTTAGATTTTGTGGCTTCACAGTATAGCAGAGTATCTGGTACAAGGGTGGGGTGGGAGCCAAGTCAATACTTACTGAAGTAAGTTTTTGGAAAGTTGGAGTAAAAATAGCAATGCCAATATCTAGAGCAGAAATAATGGTTAATATTTGATTGTGTCTATGGGCAAGGTACTCTGCAACATACTTGGCATATATTAATTTTCATAATATCGTCTAAATACCAATATTATCCCATTTTCCAGATAAGAAAACTGAAACCTAGTCATGCTTTTCCCAAGATCACATGGTAACTGGGAAGATGGCAACTCAACAGGTCTTAAGGATTTGACCTCAGAGGCTCTATTCTGTTATTTACAAAGTCAATCATTTTGGGAAAGTTATTCAGCCTCTCTAAGCCTCAATTTCCATATCTGTTACAGTGAAAAGAGAAGAGTACCTATCTCTTATGGAGAGGGAAAGCCTCGGATACTGATTATAGGAGGTTATTCCACTTCCCCAAAATGGAAGTAAGTGCCAAACTTCACTGCTCTACAGGTCTGTATTTGGAAAATATAGAGTCCCTGTCCATACCTCCAAGAGATTCTAGTTCAGATAATCTGGAGTGAGGTCCAGGAATCTACACTTTAACAAAACTGCACATGAAAACACACAGCTCTGCAATTCACCTGAAATCTATTCCGTTGCAGTTGTTATCAAAAATAGAGCACCTTGAGAAATCTGCATTTTCTCCAAATCTGAATCCTTAAATGGGTATTATGACAGTCTTATTCACTAGGATTTTTTTTATCACTTGAGTAAAACAGTATGGTATAATAATAATTACTGTTGTAGAACACATATCACATGTTAGGCATTGTTCTAAATGTTTTACAGAGAGCAATGCTTATAATCTACCCAATTACGCATAATAAAGTGGACTATCATTATCCTCATTTTAGAGATGAGGGAACTGAGGCACACAGACAACTAGTAAGTTCCCCCAAAGATGCACACTTGATAAGAGAGGCAGCAGGCTCTGCAGGCTGTGCTATTTACCATTACACTGTGAGGACTCTACCAGGACAGAGGTCAAAAACTCATCTTATAGGTGATCTTGGGCAAGTCTCTGACCCTCTATGGGATTTACAGTCCTCCTCTGTGAAGTGAGGAGGCTGACACTGATGATCTCTAAGATCCTCTGGGTCTAAAATTATATTATTCATTCTGCAGGAGGCTTTTGACCTCGTTATCTGACGGACCAAGGCCTTAAAAATTCTGACTGTAAAACACTCCCACTTCTAGAACTGTCCCATTATTATCTCTACTTTACCTGTCAATTCAAAAAAACTTCCTTCTGAGTAATCTGTCCTTTGCCACTCCTTCTGCTGAGGAAACCAAATATTCTTCAGCCCAGAGCCTGTAGATCTGTCTTTACAGTTTCCTTCGAAATCCTAAAGCCTTTGCTTAATCAGGCTAGCAGAGTGCTTCCACCTGAGTCCATTCGAACCTCATTACCCTCCCCAATAGGCCTCTAGCCTCTTGCTCTTTTTTCCTCTACTCTTGAGCAATGGCCCTCTTCTGGCCTAATTCATCCTGTGAATCTTTCATCTTCTTTTAGTCTTGTATTTCGCAAACTTGTTTACACAATAGAAGACATGAGAGGCTCAAAATATAGATGGATGGGCACTCCTGCAAACCAATTAAATCCAAATTCGGAAGAGTGGAATCTGGCCAGGAGTACTATTTAAAAATTCAAGAGTTCCACAAGAGCTGCTAACAGGAGGCATTGGTTAAGAACCATTGGCGTCTAGCTCCAGGGATTCAACAGTGGGGAAAATAAGCAAATCATAATCACCTGGGCTGCTGGCTGACCCAGACTCCTAGAGAGGGAAGTCTGGACATGCAAAGCAAACAAGGGGACAGCCTACAGGAGGTACAGAGAAACTCCTTCATGAAGCAAAGTTCTAGCTGAACCTCTAAAGCAAAATGGTTCACTATGCTTTCTTGTCATCCATCTTTACAGAATAACCCAAAGCTCCTATTGCATCTTCCTCCAAGTTAACATTTCTAATCATAAAGAGCAATCCAGAGGATAATGCACTCAAGGGTAATATGCATATTCTTTTTGTTGCTGTAGACTAACTGGCTGGGTAAGTTTGGGGGAAACCCCTTTTTCTTGCAAGTCTTGATTTTCCCCCATATGTAAAGGAAGGTTATTGGATTACTAGATAATCACCCAGCTTCCTTCCTATTTTATTATTCTACTGTTTTAAGGCCCCAACCCTATTGTTCCTTGACTATTTTACAACCAGGCCCAGTTTTGCTACATTCAGCTGACACCAGACTTCAACACAGCTATTTCTGACCCTTGGGGAAGACTGCCCACTGCAAGTCAATGACAGGGCTGCAAAGACTTTGTGCCTCAAGTTCCCTCACTATGGAAAGAATCACTGCTGCCCCAACTGTAGTTCAGGCCTCCCCTCCAGAAAAATTTTCCTTCTCTATGCTCTCTGATGGCATCCCCATCTGATAACAATCACCTCCTTTGCTTCTGGGCCTCCCACTTCCTATAGGCAGCCTGCCTTCATGAATGTGACTTGGAAAGACCAACCTTGTCTATGGACAGGCCCTTTCTCTCCCCCTGCAGCTGCCCAGACGTGCTTAGAAGGTGGTTACAGAGCGTGGCGGTTTTGCCAGGTGAGCCTTTGACGTTTGCTTGCTTTGTCTTAGTGTGAGAGGGCCAAGTCCATGAGGAGGTGCTGCAATGGTGAATATGAAGCAGAGAAGTGGTAGTTGGAGTCTCTCCCTTTCCTCTCCCTGACCTCTTCCAGTCTTAGTGGAGGTGATGGAATTCCAGTTGAGCTGTTTCAAATCCTGAAAGATGATGCTGTGAAAGTGCTGCACTCAATATGCCAGCAAATTTGGAAAAGTCAGCAGTGGCCACAGGACTGGAAAAGGTCAGTTCATTCCAATCCCAAAGAAAGGCAGTGGCAAAGAATGCTCAAACTACTGCACAATTAACTCATTTCACACACTAGTAAAGTAATGCTCAAAATTCTCCAAGCCAGGCTTCAGCAATACGTGAACTGTGAACTCCCTGATGTTCAAGCTGGTTTTAGAAAAGGCAGAGGAACCAGAGGTCAAATTGCCAACATCCGCTGGATCATGGAAAAGCAAGAGAGTTCCAGAAAAACATCTATTTCTGCTTTATTGACTATGCCAAAGCCTTTGACTGTGTGGATCACACAATCAACTGTGGAAAATTCTGAGAGAGACGGGAATACCAGACCCCCTGACCTGCCTCTTGAGAAATCTGTATGCAGGTCAGGAAGCAACAGTTAGAAGTGGACATGGAACAACAGACTGGTTCCAAATAGGAAAAGGAGTACGTCAAGGCTGTATATTGTCACCCTGCCTATTTAACTTATATGCAGAGTGCATCATGAGAAACGCTGGACTGGAAGAAACACAAGCTGGAATCAAGATTGCCGGGAGAAATATCAATAACCTCAGATATGCAGATAACACCACCCTTATGGCAGAAAGTGAAGAGGAACTCAAAAGCCTCTTGATGAAAGTGAAAGAGGAAAGTGAAAAAGTTGGCTTAAAGCTCAACATTCAGAAAACGAAGATCATGGCATCTGGTCCCATCACTTCATGGGAAATAGATGGGGAAACAGTGGAAACAGTGTCAGACTTTATTTTTGGGGGCTCCAGATGGTGACTACAGCCATGAAATTAAAAGATGCTTACTCCTTGGAAGAAAAATTATGACCAACCTAGATAGTATATTCAAAAGCAGAGACATTACTTTGCCGACTAAGGTCCATTTAGTCAAGGCTATGGTTTTTCCAGTAGTCATGTATGGATGTGAGAGTTGGACTGTAAAGAAGGCTGAGTGCCGAAGAACTGATGCATTTGAACTGTGGTGTTGGAGAAGACTCCTGAGAGTCCCTTGAACTGCAGAGATCCAACCAGTCCATTCTGAAGGAGATCAACCCTGGGATTTCTTTGGAAGGAATGATGCTAAAGCTGAAGCTCCAGTACTTTGGCCACCTCATGCGAAGAGTTGACTCATTGGAAAAAACTCTGGGAGAGATTGCGGGCAGGAGGAGAAGGGGACAACTGAGGATGAGATGGCTGGATGGCATCACGGACTCAATGGACGTGAGTCTGAGTGAGCTCTGGGAGTTGGTGATGGACAAGGAGGCCTGGCTTGCTGCGATTCATGGGGTCACAAAGAGTCGAACACAACTGAGCGACTGAACTGAACTGAACTGATACTGTATAAAGGAGTTGAAGGGAGAATGGCCTCTAAGGCTGTCTACAATGATACCCTTTCTGGGTACTGTGTATAAATATGTATATTTTACAAATAATTGCAATAAGCTTAAGCTAATAATGGTAATAAAAATCATACAGGTAATATTTGACTGGATTAAAAAAAAATAAAATCAGAAATGTTGATGGATTTTGACCTGGTTTTTAGTAGCCTAGATTTTCCTCCTTTGCCCTAGTTCTTACTTCTGAATTTGGGAATGGAAGAAGGAAAAAAAGGAAGAACTAACTCATTTAGCATGGGTAGTTTGATCAATCTGCAAAATAAAGTGCTCTGAGTCAGAGGAGACAGTGTTAAAAATGAAAACTTTGTAGTTTCAACTTGCTGGGGTAGGGGGATTCGGGATAGCAAAAAAGATGAATAGAGTGTAATATGTGAAAATGTGGGAAGAATAAAGAAGAAGGGAACTTGCCATTCAAGGTTATAGATTGTGTCTTCTTTAATATCCTTCTAGAGACAAAGAATAAATGAGAATTTTAAGAAATGAAATGAATAAAAATTCTTTTAAGTTTTACTTGATGACCTTGTGCTTCTTAAATGACATCCCACTTAGAGATCAAATCCAGGCTGGTCATAGACACAAATAAAATAAATGAAAATGATATTAAAGGCATTTATCTAAATTTCAGGAAAGATTTCAAAAACAGTAAGAAAAGAAGAGGCCGTAGAAAAGAAATTCCATAGAAAAAGACTCTCAAAGGAAATTTTACTTAAGAAAAATGGAAGTGTCTCATCTACAAAAGAGGTCTATAAACTACTATCAACAAATCTACCATTGCCTGTTTCTGTAAATGAAGGTTTTGGAGCAGAGCCCTGTTTAGATGCAATATATGGACAATGTCACACCACTCTGCCAGAGCTGAGAAGTTGTGACAGAGGCTGTGGGGCCTGCAAGGCTGCCAATATTTACTATTTGACCGTTTACAAGAAAATTTTGCTGACCCAGACCTACAAAATAAAAATTTAACTGCATAATCCTCAATACTTCAACTTATAAAGGGGAGATGGGGTGAGTGTGTATCAGAATGTTTATAAAAATGATATGAGGACATAACAGGATTTCACATAAATTAGACTTGAAAGAGCACCTATGAGCGTGAAGTATGGGCGTGTAACCAAGGGAGGGCAGGTGAGCCTGATGGGGGCTGCACACACAGATTAGGAAACTGAGGACTCAGAACAAGCCAAGTCCCCGCCTCCAGCCCAAAAAAGCTACAGATATGTTTTAAATTATGTGATAAGCACAAATGAAAAAAAAAATTATTACCAGGAGGAGTACAGTTTCTCTAGGTACAAGTCCCCTCACTCTCACCAAACCAATTCTTAAAACTTTTGTTTATTTTTTCAATAACTATTTTTCTGAAATATAATTAATTACAATTTTGTGTTAGTTTCTAGTGTACAGCAAAGTGATTCAGCCATATATACATATATATGTATTATTTTTCTGATTCTTTTCCACTATGCGTTATTATAAGACATTTAATTAGTTTTCTGTGCTACACAGTAAGTCCCTGTTTATTTTATACATATTAGTGTATATAAGTTAGTCCTTGCTTATCCATTTGATACATATTAGTGTGTATACGTTAGTCATCAAAACAGTTTTCTATGGACTGGTTTTTCCCTTTTGCATCTACAGGTTTTGCCTTTGCCACTAATTTTTTCTTGACCATCCTCTTCAATTCTAGCAATTGAGAAATCTTCCTTTTCTCATTCAGTCACATCTATGGCTGAGAGACTGGAGAAGGCAATGGCACCCCACTCCAGTACTCTTGCCTGGAAAATTCCATGGACAGAGGAGCCTGGTAGGCTCCAGTCCATGATATCGCAAAAAGTCAGACACGACTGAACGACTTCACGTTCATGCATTGGAGAAGGAAATGGCAACCCACTCCAGTGTTCTTGCCTGGAGAATCCCAGGGACGGCAGAATCCCTGGTGGGCTGCCTTCTATGGGGTCGCACAGAGTCGGAACCGACTGAAGCGACTTAGCAGCAGTAGCCTGTTGTTAGTGTATTGAGCTTAGGAAAATTTAAATTCAGCTTATTTGTGTTTAAAATGCTATAGTTCCAGTTACATGAAAGCAGTGTATCTGTTTTCATTTCTTATTTCATCCAAATCCTTCTAGAAGCAGTAAACTGTTATCTCTACTTATGAACCCTGCATCTTTGTTTTAAAAAACTTTATTCATTTATTTATTTTTGAAAGTTATTACCTTTGTCACAAGTATTACAATGACACTCTGTCTCAAACGAATACATGATTTGATCCATGTGAAAGATAATACTTAGTGCATCTTTATTATGAGATTATCTATAATTGGCCCACATAATAGTAGGTATTTGTGTGTTAGGAAGGTTATTGAATAGTAGTAATAATTATTGAATTTCACAGATTCTGAAACATGGAAGTAGCTTTAATGCAGAAAACATTGTGTGTGCATGTCCACATTTGTCGATTTGGTGCATGTGTACAGTTATATTTCAGAGGTTATTATGATCCATGGTTTGAAATAGAGCTAATGATACTTGGAGATTCTTACACCTCTTTCTGGGAGGAAACAAATGGAATGGTAGGTAGATGGACAGAAGAAAAATTGCAAAAAAAAATAGATTAGTGTCACAATGGGAAAAGAATGTTAATGTGATCACTGTTATTTTTGGGGGGTCATTTTCAAAGGTTCGCCTGCAAAATTCAAGTTATCATAATGTTACTCAGTCTAGTCACAATAAGAGTCATAGATTTCTTGCATCTCCAGTGTGTTTAGTGATATTAAGGCTGCAAATTTCCTTTTCTTTTTATTTATTTTTTAACTGAAAGATAATTGCTTTACAGAATTTTGTTGTTTTCTGTCAAACCTCAACACAAATCAGCCATAGATATTAAAATTCAAAATAATTGAGGAAGGACATAAAATGTTCAAATGATCACATTGTTTCCACAATGTGTCCAAAGTCCAGTGACTGATAATTTGAGAAAACTTTTAGGATGTAAACTCATTACAACAAAATGTTCACTGCAGCACTATTTTACAATAGACAAGACACGGAAGCAACCTAAATCTCCATTGACAGATGAATGGATAAAGATGTGGTTATATATACAGTGGAATATTACTCAGCCGTTAAAAGGATGAAATAATGCCATTTGCAGCAACATGAATGAACCTAGAGATTAACATACTAAGTGAAGTCAGTCAGAAAGACATATCATATCGCTTATATGTGGAATTAAAAAAAAATACAGATGAGCTTATATACAAAACGGAACTAGACCTGCAGATACAGAAAACAAACTTAATGTTACCAATGGGGAAAAGGATAGGACGATAAAATAGGCGTTTGGGATTAACATACACATACTACTATATATAAAATAGTTAACCGACAAGAACCGTCTATATAGTGCAGGGAACTATGCTCAATGATTTGTAATAACCTATATTTTATAATACATATAATAATGTATACCTGAATCACTTTGCTATACATCTGAAACTAACACAACATTGTAAATCAATTATACTTCAATAATAAAAGTGGCAAAATATATATTCATGAAAGGCAGCATTATACATAAAAGGGAGCTATCCAATACAATTAAAAAGATACAGAACCTAAAGTTCCATAGGTCCATAATAGAAGTCTGGAACACTAGTAGGAACAGGAATTTGGGAATTCTGGTTTTGCCACAATGCAGATGGTTGACCTTGAGCAAGTTGCGTATGCCTCCTAAACTTCAGTTTTCTTATTTGGAGAACAGACATACAAACACATAATGTGTTAGGTTGCTACAAGAGTAAAGTGTTTAGTACAGTACCTGGAAGGCACTAAATAAAAGGGAGGTAATGATTATCCCTGTTGTAAACTGTGGTCTAAAGTTAAACCCTCATCCCCCTGGGAATGATGAATCACAGGGGTTATACCGAGGGGCGTGATTCAGTTCCCAGGAGCCTCAGTATTCACAGAGGCACTGAGTTATTTCTCAGACAACTTTATGGTCTCTTGATTTTTTTAACAAAAGAAAAACAAACAAACCAAATTGCTGCATAGAAACTTATACAGTAATAAATCTTTACTATTCTGCATTAGGGTTCATTGTGGTTTAGGTACAGAACCCAAATTCTTCACATGGCTAACTGTTCTAATTTTTAGCACCAGATTTATATACCATGGTGGCTGGACTGCAAACCACCACAGAGATGGTGTCAGACTCAGTACTTATGACCTTATTAAGGGTATAAAGTCACTTACCATAAATGGCAGTAGGAAACTGTAACAACTGTCTGCTGACTTAACTAGTAGGTCTTTGTTGATCAAGACATATTTTCTAGAAGAATTAAAGTAACACATTCATAGATAGGTCAAATGTATCTTCCCTGAGAACTTCATCTTTTAGCTTACCAGAACATACCTTGCCTGATCTTTGTTTTAGAGTAAAAGCTAACTACAGTGAAAAATAAATGCCATAATTTCAAAACAAATGACATAGTCAAAGTTTATTTCTCACTATACCGTCATAGGAGGATATTTCCTTTGGGGTGACTCTTTCCTACACCTGGGTGCAGCTTTCCTACTACTTCTAGACAGAGATTCTGAATTCTTCCATCTAGTGGCCAGCCTATCACCTATGGCTCAGAAAATTTCCTCTGAGCCTTATCTATCCAGCCTGGAAGTGAAGAGAGGAGAGAGGAGATAATGGGAGGAGAGGGAGAAGAGGGGAAGGAAAGGTTAGAGAGCAAGCAAAGGAAGATCCCATTTCCTGGTGGCTCAGTTGGTAAAGAATCTGCCTGCAATGCAGAAGACTCCAGTTCGATCTTAACCCCTTGGAGAAGGGAATGGCAACTCACTCCAGTATTCTTGCCTGGAGAATGCCATGGACAGAGGAGCCTGGAGGGCTACAGTCCATGGGGCTGCAAAGAATTGCACAGGACTGAGTGATTCACACATTCACTTTCACTGTAACCTTAGGATGTCTGAAAGTAGCCTGCAACTCTCCTGCTCATATTGTATTGATTAGAACAAAGTCACATGGTCATATCTAACTTTAAGGAACTGGAACATATATTTATGCCCAAATGGAAAATAATAACAGTTTGTTGGACACAGATCAAAAAACTTTTTCTTGGATATATATTTTTTTTAGTTTTGGTTTTTAGATACCAGACTTCCCCAGTAGCTCAGATGGTAAAGCATCTGCCTACAACACAGGAGACCTGGGTTTGATCCCTGGGTTGGGAAGATTTCCTGGAGAAGGAAATGGCAACCCACTCCAGTATTCTTGTCTGGAAAATCCCATGGACAGAGGAACCTGGTAGGCTACAGTCCATGGGGTTGCAAAGAGTCAGACATGACTGAGTGACATTTACTTTACTTATTTACTTAAAAAAATGTCTTTTACATAAATAAAGAGGTGTGTGAATATAAGTGTGTGTGTGTGTGTGTGTGTGTGTGTGTGCGTGTGTCTGTAAAACTGACTCATTAATTCTGAGAAGCATGCTGAAGGAAATCTTGGGCATTTGTTTATCCCTTTCTCTCATATTCTCTCCCAAGAAACCAGTACCCTCTCATTTTTTAAATTACTTTGGAAAGGTTTAAGGATGATCCTCAACCAATGGTAATCTACCAAAGACTGTGATATACATCAAGGAGAGAGAAAGTCTTAAAACAGAGGTCTCCAAGACACAAGTCACTTAAATAGCATTAAAGTGTACAGAATTTCTAGGCAGTTGACCATAAACATATGCCTTATTAAACCACTACCAAAGCAAGATTTTTTTCTATACTTATCCTTTGATTGTTGCTATATCTACATTGTTCTCTGGTATATTCTACAACTTAAACAATGAGCCGACGCTATTTTAAGGGACCAGAACTGAGTTCCTAATCTTTTTGCATGTATCTCTGAAAGCTTTCAGGACAAGCAGAGCACTAGGGTTAGGAGAAAACACTGGGGACGTGACCACCCTTCACAAGGGCACGGCAGGAAAAAGATGAACCCAGAACTTGAAGAGTGAACACTTAAAAGTTTATCCCAACTTATAAAGGATCTATGTTATACATCTCTCTCAGATACGCATGCATAATTCCACTTACATGGTGTCTTTAATGTGCCTATAGGTAACAATGATATATCATTAGCATGTAAACTGGAGAGTTGTTTACCCAGATTGCTTTTGGATTTCAGATGTGTCAAGCACAATGAGAACTATTAAAAGTATACTTTATAGAGAATGACGACTAGGCTTTACCCACTCTTTCCATAGTGGACAAAACATTTCACTTGATCAAATGTTTTTGTTTTTTTGAACTTTTTATTTATTTATTTTACTTTACAATATTGTATTGGTTTTGCCATACATCAACATGAATCTGCCACGGGTGTACACGTGTTCCCAATCCTGAACCCCCCTCCCACCCCACTCCCTGTACCATCCCTCTGGGTCATCCCAACTAGAGATCTGTAATGTCTTTCTAAAGGCTTAGAGAGTAACTTGTACCTATTATATTATTATTGACTTGTTTATTAATATACTAAGCAATTATATATGCTATGAAAGCATTACTCACAATTATGAAAAGGGGTAAAAAAATTTTGAGGTAAAATATACATAATATAATCAGCTTAGTTCAGTTCAGTCACTCAGTCACGTCCAACTCTTTGTGACCCCATGGAGTACAAAATGCCAGGCTTACCTATCCATCACCAACTCCTGGAGCTTGCTCAAACTCACATCCAGTGAGTCGGCGATGCCATCCAACCATCTCGTCCTCTGTCGTCCCCTTCTCTTCCTGCCTTCAATCTTTCCCAGCATCAGGGTCTTTTCAAATGAGCCAATTCTTCGTATCAGGTGGCCCAAGTATTGGAGTTTCAGTTTCAGCATCAGTCCTTCCAATGAATATCCAGGACTGATTTCCTTTAGGATTGACTGGTTGGATCTCCTTGCACTTCAAGGGACTCTCAAGAGTCTTCTCCAACACCACAGTTCAAAAGTATCAATTCTTTGGCACTCAGCTTTCTTTATAGTCCAACTCTCACATTCATTCATGACTACCGGAAAAACCACAGCTTTGACTAGACGGACCTTTGTCGGCAAAGTAATATCTCTGCTTTTTAATATGCTGTCTATGTTGGGCATAGTTTTTCTTCCAAGGAGCAAGCATCTTTTAGTTTCATGGTTGCAATCACCATCTGCAGTGATTTTGGATACCCCCCAAAATAAAATCTCTCGCCGTTTCCATTGTTTCCCCATCTATTTGCCATGAAGTGACGGGACCAGATGTGATGAGCTTTGTTTTTTGAATGTTGAGTTTTAAGCCAACTTTTCCATTCTCCTCTTTCACTTTCATCAAGAGGCTCTTTAGTTCTTCTTTGCTTTCTGCCATAAGGGTGGTGTCATCTGCATATCTGAGATTATTGATATTTCTCCCGGCAGTCTTGATTCCAGCTTGTGCTTCATCCAGCCTGTCATTTCACATGACGTACTCTGAATATAAGTTAAGTAAGCAGGGTGATAATATACAGCCTTGACATAGTCCTTTCCCAATTTGGAACCAGTCTGTTGTTATATGAGGTATTTAATAACTGTCTCAGCCAATTAATTCTAGACAGGAAATTGTAAATTATCTGTTCAACCTTGTTATTTATAAGATAGTATTTTTTGAAATATATTTATTTGTTTTATGGCAGTATTCAAAGTCTGATCCTTTCAAAAGAGGAAATAAATCAGGGATATGTGAAGCTTGACTCCTGAATCTGCCACTGGATCAGTTCATTGATGGCAAAGCACAATTAAGACTATTCCCTAATGGTTTCATATGAATGAGACTCACCTCAGGAGATGAGTGATTTATCTAGGCACTCAAGGAGAAAAAGAAAGGAATCAAAAGCTAGTCTTCTGTTCTGCTCAAAACCAGTTGTTCACGCACAGACTGTTTACCCAAGCTCTGATCACCAGGTTCTGCCTCACTCGTTAGAACAAGTTAGAAGTCTGTTCATTCAGCAAATACTTACTGAGTGCCTATTACTTACCAGTCAGTGAATTAGGAGAAAATAAATCAAAGAGAAGAGAGAGCCCAGAGAAACACCTTGGGTTGGAGAAAGAGTGGCCATAAAACCCATATTAAGAGCTAGGTTTGTGCATCTCAATATATATCTGACCCTTAAGTCAAATAATCAACAATTCCAATACTAAATACTATCAATACTATTTCCTTATGCTGTGGTGGTTTGGGGAATTTTCAGACAAGCCTAGCTCTTTCTTAGAGCTGTAAGATGCAGCAATAATGCAGCCACTCAACACCCCTGAGTTTATTCATAGACCTGTTTCACTTCACATCTCAGCTATCTTCAATGATCAAGTCTGAAGTCCAAACTTAAAGGAATGACATTGAAGACATTTGATGATCTGACCCTAATCTCAACTCATAATAAAACATGATTCATACCCTAGTCTTAATTTTTGAAATAGTATTTGCATTTATGGTGTCTTTATTTGCTTACTCTTTCTTTCAATCAAGGATCTTCCCTGTAGCTCAAATGGTAAAGAATCTTGCAACGCAGGAGATCTGGGTTCAATCAATGGGTCGGGAAGATCCTCTGGAGAAGGGAATGGCAACCCACTCCAGTATTCTTGCCTGGAGAATCCCATGGACAGAGGAGCCTGGTGAGCTACAGTCCGTGGGGTCACAAACAGTTGGACATAACTGAATGACTAATACTGCTACTACTTTTTTCAATCAAAAATACCATTCCAAATGTGTTTACTAATCAACAACCCAGCTAGTCTTTATATTTCACCTCAAATATAATGCTTCATAAATGTTTCTTATTTCTCCCTGGTCAAAATGAATCTGTCTCCCTCCATACTTCCATGGCAAACTGCTAGTTCTTGCTGAACTTCATCTTGTGTAATAGTTGCTTACATGTCTATCTGTCTCTGTTCCTTGCAGTTGGAAACAAGGGCAATGAATTACTCTATCTCAAGAACCAACGCTGTGCCTATTGTACTATTCATGTAAGTATATGCTCAGTGAATGCAATTAACTTGAATTGCTGTGTTTTTCTTATCTGAGTTGGGTACTGAAACTCCCCAGAGGAAGATAGACTTAAGTTCTGCCTACCAGCTACTATTAATTTCTTATAGGGGCTGCCAGACCCTCTCTTCTTTGACCATTATCAGCCATCAACAACCATTATCAGTCACCTCCCATTAAAGAAGCTCCATAAGTCTGCCTGTCTCTCTCATATTCTTTATTCTAGCCCCAAGGGTCATAGATTCAAATGCCTATACATGCAAGCCACATAACATAAATGCAAGAATCCAGCTGGTATAAGATAAGATGGAGATGCATTTGATTGGAGACAAAATGCCCATATGAAGACAACTACATTATTATTTTTAATTTCTAGATAAACAATACTGTTTGTATTATAATTCAGTAACATAATGCTACCATTTAACACAAGGGAATAAGCCATTCTAATAATCCACTGAACTCCATTCTCTGTACCATTTTTTACTCATTTTTTTTTCTCCATTGGAAGTGCCCCCATTTTCATCTGCCCTTTAAAGTCTTGAGCCAGTGTTACCTCTCACTTGAAACATTTCTAATCTATCCAAGTAAAATTCGGAATTTCCCCCATATATCCATTTCATCTTTTTTAACACCTCTAGTATAACACTCATCAAAGCTTCCCTCACACTAACCATACTAGTATATGTTGACCTCTTCTATTTATGTTGTCATCCTCTACTTCAGTCAGCACAGTGCTTTGCATACATCAACTCTCAATGTGTGTGTGTGTGTGTGTGTGTGTGTGTGTGTGTGTGTTAGTCACTCAGCAATGTCTGACTCTTTGTGATCTCATGGGCTGTGGCCCACCAGGCTCCTCTGTTCATGGAATTCTCTTGGTAAGAATACTGGTGTATGTGGGTTGCCATTCCCTTCTCCAGTGGATCTTCCTGACCCAGGGATTGAACCCAGGTCTCCTGCACTGCAGGCAGATTCTTTACTGTCTGAGCCACCAGTGAAGCCCAACTCTTAACATACATTGTTGAATTAAGTCACATCCCTTTTATCCCTCCCCTGAGCAGCAGAAACAGGATTCTTGGCCCTAAATCACATAACGCAGGTTTCTGACAATATACCTAAATTGTGAATGGGAAAATCTGTTTCAAATAATTAGGTAACGG
The DNA here is from genome assembly GCF_016772045.2 of Ovis aries. Taxonomy (NCBI): domain Eukaryota; kingdom Metazoa; phylum Chordata; class Mammalia; order Artiodactyla; family Bovidae; genus Ovis; species Ovis aries. The sequence continues at coordinate 198,437,853 of NC_056054.1, forward strand.
TTCCTGATGCAACAGGATGACTAATGGCCATATGAATGTCAGAAGTCTTATCTCTGACAACACAAGCCCCATACCATGTTGCCTACAAGATATTTCAAACTCTCCAAGAGAACAGAGAGGCACTATCATTGATGAATACACTCTTGATATTGAACTTAGTTCTTGGAGGGGGAAGAAACAGTTTGGTGAATGTGCTGTTAAAACTCGAGGAACTTGGCAGCAGCCAGCAGCCAGGAATTCCCCCTGCTTTGCATTTTAACACTGCTGTGATTTGTAGACATCACTATTTAATGAAGCACACAGCTGTGCAAGAAGAGTAGGAGGTGGAGTTTGGCAATAAAGGGCCAGCAGGAAATCTGCCAATCCCTGTCATCTGGAATTTCCCTGTCAAGCCACCCGTCCTTCCATCAACCTCCAGTCCCTCTCTGAAATGACCATGTTAACTACACAAATAACCAAGCAGAGAAATGGCAGTGTAAGATCTGCCCTTTCATTCCTGTTTAGCAAGTATATTTTTGTTAAGTCCAGGAATTAGAGTTGGGCAAACCAGCAAGACAAAATAAGAAATGATTAAAATCTTCAGCTAAAACTGTCATGGAAACATTGAGAGAAGCTAAAAAAGAAACTGCTTTGGGTAATATTATAAATTATTTCTTTTAATTAAATTAGCCCTGCCCTTTCCTATTTTAGCTGTAAACAGAAGTTTCCAGCACAGTAATTTGAACTTTGAGAAACCTTGTGGTGCCCTGTAGAGCTGAGTTTTATAGTTAGGTTCAAATTCTTGTTCAAGACTTCATCACTCGGGAGGCGTGGGCAAGGTATCTGGCCTCACTGAGTTCTATTTTCCGCCTCTACAAAATGGGGATAATAGTATATACCAGTGGGGTTGTTAGGAGACTTATCTGAGAAAGTATATTTATTGAGACAAGTTAGTGTGTTTTCTCTTTTCCTTTTCTCCTTCATCACTTACCCCCAACACATACACACATTCCATGACTTAATAGTACAGTGTAATTCTAGTGAAAAGTAGATGCTTTTTCAAACATAATAGATTTAAGTAAGTACTTGATATCTAGGTATCACAAAATACATTCTTGCTGCTATTACTAAGTAAATGACATGAAAAGTGTCTTTATTTCAAGAATTCAAAGCAATTATTGACATATATTTATTTTCAAAATATTTCTGCAAAGTGTAAGCAAGGGTACTCATCACTCGAATAAAGAAAATGAGAATAAAGGTTAGGTTGTATGGCCAAATTCTTTCAAGGAGAACTCTAATCCCTTAGAGTTATGCAATCCTTTACTGTAGCTTTCCCTTTATTACATTGTTCAAAGTATCTTCTGTTGGGTTATAAATTGAAGACAAGGTCAATGATCCACAGAAATATTTACTAAAGACACTGTAAATAAAAAAGCAACTATAATGTTTAAATAAAGCAAGAACAGCAATAAAAACCATGTTCTCACCACTATGTTTTCCATTAATAGTTAATAACATAAGGCTATATTAAGTAAAGACTACTTTTAAATAAAGACAAAATTTTAACATTATACTTCAGTTTTATATTTCATCTCTATAATGGAAAAAGAAAAAATTAAGACAAAAGAATGATGAAAGGTTAGAAAGAAATAATCTTGATGTTTGCTTAAGTCTTCTGAAGCAAAGCTATAACTATTTCATGAATTTAGCTCTTTGGAACAAAATGTCTATTTAGATTGATAACAGGAAAATGTTATAATAATTTATCAAAACAAATTTAACTCCTACCAAAAAGGGGAAAGTAGTAGTTTATTTAATATTGTATCTTTCTGTTTTCCATAAAAGTCAAACATTAATAGTAATTATTGTCTTAATCACATGAAAAATCTATGTTTCAGGTGGATTTTAAATCTAAATTATGTTCAAGATAAATAATGTACTGTGTTATCATGGATTAAAATGACATGAAGAAGAAAACAGGGCTGAACACTAAATAACTACATGGGAACATATAACTACATCAGCGAATGTAATAAGACATACTGCAATAACTTACATATTGCATATGTGAGATGACTTCTTTTTGTAGGAACACAGGAAAAAAATAGTTGGCACTCTAGAACTTCTTGAACAATGGAAAGATTCACAATCACTTTTATGTCCATATCTTTAAGCCATAAAGCAATATGTGGGTAAAAATTCTATGAGTAGTAATAGCATTTTTAAATATTTTAAGTGAATATTACCCCTTGCATATTATGCTCAGTTCAGTTCAGTTCAGTTCAGTCCCTCAGTTGTGTCCGACTGTTTGCGACCCCATGAGTTGCAGCACGCCAGGCCTCCCTGTCCATCACCATCTCCCGGAGTTCACTCAAACTCATGTCCATCAAGTTGGTGATGCCATCCAGCCATCTCATCCTCTGTCGTCCCCTTCTCCTGCCCCCAATCCCTCCCAGCATCAGAGTCGTTTCCAATGAGACAACTCTGCACATTAGGTGGCCAAAGTACCGGAGTTTCAGCTTTAGCATCAATCTTTACAAAGAATCCCCAGGGCTGATTTCCTTTAGAATGGACTGGTTGGATCTCCTTGCAGTCCAAGGGACTCTCAAGAGTCTTCTCCAACACCACAGTTCAAAAGCATCAATTCTTTCGTGCTCAGCTTTCTTCACAGTCCAACTCTCACATCCATACATGACTACTGGAAAACCATAGCCTTGACTAGACAGACCTTAGTTGGCAAAGTATGTCTCTGCCTTTGAATATGCTATCTAGGTTGGTCATAACTTTTCTTCCAAGGAGTAAGCATCTTTTAATTTCACGGCTGCAGTCACCATCTGCAGTGATTTTGGAGCCCCCCAAAATAAAGTCTGACACTGTTTCCCCATCTATTTCCCATGAAGTGATGGGACCAGATGCCATGATCTTCGTTTTCTGAATATTGAGCTTTAAGCCAACTTTTTCACTCTCCTCTTTCACTTTCATCAAGAGGCTTTTAGCTCCTCTTCACTTTCTGCCATAAGGGTGGTATCATCTGCATATCTGAGGTTATAGATATTTCTCCTGGCAATCTTGATTCCAGTTTGTGCTTCTGCCAGCCCAGCATTTCTCATGATGTACTCTGCATGTAAATTAAATAAGCAGGGTGACAATATACAGCCTTGACATACTCCTTTTCCTATTTGGAACCAGTCTGTTGTTCCATGTCCAGTTCTAACTGTTGCTTCCTGACCTGCATACAGATTTCTCAAGAGGCAGGTCAGGTGGTCTGCTATTCCCATCTCTTTCAGAATTTTCCAGTTTATTGTGATCCACACAGTCAAAGGCTTTGGCATAGTCAATAAAGCAGAAATAGATGTTTTTCTGGAACTCTCTTGCTTTTTTGATGATCCAGCGGATGTTAGCAATTTGATCTCTGGTTCCTCTGCCTTATCTAAAGCCAGCTTGAACATCTGGGGTTCATGTATTGCTGAAGCCTGGCTTGGAGAATTTTGAGCATTACTTTACTAGTGTGTGAAATGAGTCAATTGTGCGGTAGTTTGAGCATTCTTTGCCATTGTGTTTCTTTAGGGTGGAATGAAAACTGACCTTTTCCAGTCCTGTGGCCACTGCTGAGTTTTCCAAATTTGCTGGCATATTGAGTGAAGAACTTTCACAGCATCGTCTTTCAGGATTTGAAATAGCTCCACTGGAATTCCATCACCTCCACTAGCTTTGTTCATAGTGATGCTTTCTAAGGCCCACTTGACTTCACATTCCAGGATGTCTGGCTCTAGGTGAGTGATCACAACATCGCGATTATCTTGGTCGTGCTACTATCTAGTAGTTTAAGCAATATTCATTTTAGCCTAGTAAAATAGTGGATAATGAAAAAAATCAATGACTAAATCTCGACTGTCAGCTGAACTTCAGGTTTTATGGCCCTAGCCAGCCTGCTCTAGATATTCTTGTATATATGGCCTTTAATAATTTGTTCATTTATGGTCTGAAAACATGTTTAAAGATCTCTTTTTTGCCAAGCACTACTAGCTACTTTCACATACTATATCTTAGTAAGTATATGCCATTTGCATTTTCCCCCAGAGATTATATTTAGTCAGGCCAGAGCAAAAATTAATCAACCAAACTGAATGTTGTTATATGGCATGAGTCAGAGTTTAGATTTCCATGTAAAATGTACAAGTGGCAGAAACAAATATCAGATTCTAGCTAATGAACAAAAGAGGAAATATAAAGGTAAATTGTGATTTCTTTTACACTTTTGCTCACAGAATAAAAAATTGGTTTTCCTTAACTGAATATATTTCTCATGACTGCTATAACTGCTGAGAGATTATTTGTAGGTTCCAAACACGAAGTTCTAAGACAATACATATAGATGTTTAAATTTAACCTTAGTAAATCATTTTTTTAAGTTCTACATAGTGCAAATCACCAATGCTCCTTCCAAAAAGTATTTATTAATCTCCTGATCAAGATGAAATCAATTTAGTGGGCTGTGCTGCACTAAGTCGCTCCAGCCATGTCTGACTCATTGTGACTCTATGGACTGTAGCCCACCAGGCTCCTCTGTATATGGGATGCTCCAGGAAAAGATACTGGAGTGGACTGCCATGCCCTCTTTCAGGGGATCTTCCTGACCCAGGGATGGAACATGCATCTCTATGTGTCCTGCATTGGCAGGTGAGTTCCTTACCACTTGCACCACCTGGGAAGCCCCATTTAGCAGGCTACAGCTAGCTTAAGGAAAGGTGAGTGAGTGAAAGTTGGTTAGTTGTGTCTGACTCTTTGTGACCCCATGGCCTATACAGTCCATGGAATTCTCTAGACCAGAATACTGGAGTAGGTAGCATTTCCCTTCTCCAGAGGATCTTCCCAACCCAGAGATCAAACCCAAGTCTCCCACATTGCAGGCAGATTCTTTACCAGCTGAGCCATAAAAGAAGCCCTAAGGAAAGGTAGGGGGGCATGTAACAGATGACTCTGGAATAAATCACAATGGAGCAAATGGAATATATCAGATCCCACTGTATGTAGTATGGGTAAGTATGTGTCTATGTAAGTGTATGTGTGTTCACAGCGCACATATGCTACCTAAGCCACATATTTTTATTATTTCTAGTGATCAAAAATATTGGAAAGCTACTCGAATTAATTGGCATCCCCAGTGGCACAGTGGTGAAGAGTCTGCCTACAGTGCAGGAGATGTGGGTTTGATCCCTGAGTTGGGAAGATTTCCTGGGGAAGGAAATGGCAACCCACTCCAGTAATCTTCCTGAGAAAACCCCATGGACAGCGGAGCCTGGTGGGCTGCAGTCTATGGGGTCACAAAGAGTTTGACAGGAGTGAGCATGCATGCACTCTAAAGGACAGTGATGATCCATTTTTACTTAGCAATGAATTTCTACTTATATAAGTACAATATAATTTTTGAAAGTTTTAAATACAGGCTTTAAATCTGCTTTACTGATTTTTTCAATTTAATTTTAATGGAAAGATAATTGTCATAAAACATCAATTATTTTCAGGTGTAAAACAATAATTTGATATTAATATATACTGCAAAATGATCAACACAGTAGGTCTAGTAATCATCCATCACTATACATGTTATAGAATTTTTTTGTGTTTGTGAAGAGAACTTTTACGATTTACTCTCAGCAACTTTGAAATATACAGTACAGTATTAGTAACTATAGTTGCCATGCTATACATTCCAAACCCATGACCTATTAATTTATTTTATAACTATTTATTTTGTAACAGGGAGTTTGTACATTTTGACTCCCTTCACTCATTTTGTCCACCCTCACCCTCCACTTCTAGTAACCACAGATCTGTTCTATTTATCTGAGAGCCTGTTTTATGTTTGTCTGCTTGCATGCTTTAGATCACACAGCAGTTGTCTTTTTCTGCCTATTTCTCTTAGCGTACTGTGCTCAAAGTCCATCCATGTTGTCACTAATAACAAGAGCCCATACTTTTTTATGGTTGAGTAATATTCCATTGTGTGTGTGTTCTTTTTCCATCCACTAGTGGACACTTAGATTGTTTCTGTATCTTGACTATTTTAAATAATACTGCAATGGCCATGGGAACGAGGTATCTTTTTAAGATAGTATCTTCATTTTATTTGAAAGATATACAGAATAGGAACTGTGGAATCACAGGTAGCTCTATTTTTAATTTTTTGAGGAATGTCCATACTGTTCTCCATATGGCTGCACCAATTTATCTTCCCACCAACAGTGTAGAAGTTTCTTCCCTTGTCTCCACAGGCTCACTAATACTTGATGCCTCTTATCTTATGATAATGGCCATTCTAACAGGTGTGATATAATATCTAATGGTTTTGATTTGCACTTCAGATTTTTAATTTATAACAGTAGTTATAGTATTAGGATATTATATTCATATAATATATATGATATATATCATGATATGTATTAGGAAATATATATATATAATATAATGGGTATATATTATGAATATATAATATTATATTCATATTTATGTCTTTTAAAGATTAATCATCTTCTAGGGTAATAACCTAAATTTCAAATTAGTAGCATTCTGCCTAATAAGGTTTTACTATGAAATATAAAAAAGAGCAAAAGTTTGCATATGTTCTAACCATGAATGCATCCTTCCCCTCTGACATAACAAACCTACATCTGAGGCTATTTCCAAAGAAAAGTTTTCAAAACAAGGAAAATACATGAAAGTAGATAAATGATGACTACAGAATTGTTCATAATAGCAAAAAGTATATCTACAAAATGGAAATAGAGTTACAGATGTAGAAAGCAAACTTATGGTTACCAGGGGAAAACATGGGAGGGGATAAAATAGAAGACTGGCATTGACATATATACCCTACTGTATCTAAAATGCGCTCTCCTGATAGCTCAGTTCAGTCAGTTCAGTCACTCAGCTGTGTCCGACTCTTTGCGACCCCATGGAGTGCAACATGCCAGGCCTCCCTGTCCGTTGCAAACTGCCGAAGTTTACTCAAACTCACGTCCATCAAGTTGGTGATGCCATCCAACCATCTCATCCTCTGCCATCCACTTCTCCTCCTGCCTTCAATCTTTCCCAGCATCAGGGTCTTTTCAAATGAGTTATTCACATCAGGTGGCCAAAGTATTGGCGTTTCAGCATCAGTCCTTCCAATGAATATTCAGGACTGATTTCCTTTAGGATGGACTGGTTGGATCTCCTTGCAGTCCAAGGGACTCTCAAGGGTCTTCTCCAGCACCACAGTTCAAAAGCATCAATTCTTTGGTGCTCAGCTTTCTTTACAGTCCAAGTCACATCCATATGTGACTACTAGAAAAACCATAGCTTTGACTAGACGGACCTTTGTCCTGCAATGTAGGAGACCCGGGTTCAATCTGTGGGTAAGGAAGATCCCCTGGAGAAAGGAATGGCAACCCATTCCAGAATTCTTGCCTGGCAAATCCCAAGGACAGAGGAACCTGGCGGGCTATAGTCCATGGGGTTGCAAAGAATCAGACACAACTGAGCGACTAAGCATAGCATATATAACTTACCTAAAATCAACATAAAAGATTATTTTTTAGTATATATTGGTAAATCTACACAGCACATTGATATGCAGTCCTTAAAATGATTACTCTGAGGCAAATTCAGAAAAATGCATATGTGGTACATTTAAGTAATACATTTTTATCTGTGCTGTGATTACAGTGATTCAATTATACAAGCATCAATCTAGATATCAGAAGGGAATAGGAAAATAGAAATGATTAATTTGCGAGAGTGATAAAACACAGAGGCATTTTAAAAAATTCTCTTTTTAACTGATATTATAAACCTGTGCTATTAAATACTATCATAGTATATTTCTAAACTGCATCAATGTTGACAATTATCAGCAAAGGTAAAATGCTTCATCCACATTATATATTGCTAAAATATAATGAAAATGAGCTAGCAAGAGTTCTTTCAAGGAACCATAAGGAAACAAAATGAATTGAGACATTACATGTGGTTGGAGGATCTTTTTGCACGTAGAAGAAATTATGCACTTTATGGAGGGTTATTCCTCCTGGGTTTGGATGGCCTATTAAAGTTTCTATCTTAGCAGCAGGGGTCTGTTACTGCTTTAGGCAATGTTTCAAGTCCCTTCTCAGGCCCTCCCTTATCTATTAATCAAAGCTGGTGATGACCTATGTTCCAAGTGGTCTTAGAGAGCTTTACTTTTCACCTGGCTGATATGTAGGATCTAGGCAATCCTCTATCTGATATATAGGTACTGGGTAGATGAGAAGCACACCAGGATCAGATGTACGGCCGGATGTCACGGAAGCTAAAGGCCCATAAGCAGAAGATAGGAGGAGTCTCCAGGGCAAAAACCAGAGTTAAGGACTATGGTCACAGCAGCAAACATCCATTTTCTTGCCAAGATAATGTCTGTGATTCTCATCTTGTATGCAAAGGGGGAAGGTGGAGATGATACTAGGGGGTTAATTGTGACATAGTACAAGGTGATACAGCTTCTCAGGAGGCTCAGTGGTAAAGAATCTGCCTGCTAATGCAGGAGACTCAAGAGATGTGGGTTCGATCCCTGGGTCAAAAAGATCCCTTGGAGTAAGAAATAGCAATCCACTCCAGTATTTTATCCTGGAAAATTCCATGGACAGAGAACCTGGTGAGATACAGTCCAGGGGGTCACATAGAGTTGGACACAACTGAGCCACTGTGCACACACAAACACACACACACAGCATACACAATGACACAATGCGATATAGAGAAAATCTCTATTTAAAAAGCACATTTCAGAGCAAGGTGAGAGCAGTCCATTCCATGTAGACATAGGGTCTGAATGTGCAATATGGAATTAATGACTTCGTTTTGCAAGTTAGCCCAGCTTGCCTTCATTTCAGATCTCCTAGGCCCTGAAGTGCTACTGTGAAAGGGCTGTGGGCATGGTTAATCCACAGCAAACTGATATGCTCTCCCTAATATGAACAAGCTCAAGTGGCAAGTGATCTCCTTTTAGGTCTAAACCAGTGTTCCTTTACACTTTTTGACATATAAAAAATCTTTCACACACCTGGAATATCCAATGTACCCCCCAGGAGGATTTTCCTTTACCCAGAGTCTTGAAAGCAATAGGTTCTTTTTTCATTTTCCAAATATGATACCCTATCTTATATTAAATCTGATTTGATGAACCCTACATGCTCTCCAGGCCTACTAGAGGTTCTGATTCAAGTTGAGGGTGGGAGGCACGATCTCTCCAGGTGAGAAAAGCAATTCTGCGTTAAAGTGAAACTTCAGCTATGGAAATGATATGTGTTAGGTGACACCAACTGTGAGCTAAGAATGAAAAACAAAACCAGAATGCTGGAGTGAAATGTATATATATATATTTGTATAAATATATTAAATGTATATAAATATATGTGCATGCATGTATATGCTTAGTTGTGACTGTGAACCTACGGACTGTAGCCCACCAGGCTCTTCTGTCCATGGGATTTCCCAGGCAAGAATACTGGAATGGGTTGCCATTTCCTCTTCCAGGGGATCTTCCCAACCCAGGGATTGAAACCCTATCTCCTGTGTCTCCTGCATTAGCAGGGGGATTCTTTACCACTAAGCCACTGGGAAAGCCCATAAATATATGTTTGTCTTATAAATAAGTATATATTTATTATTTCTTATTATAAAAATAAGTATATATTTGTTATAATAAATATGACAGAAAAACATACACATATATATGCATAAAAAATATATATGACAAAAGTTTCTATGAGATCAAGACAGTCATTTCTTCTATAGGAAAGTATACAAATGTTAAAATGATTCCATTTGTTTCACTGAAATATGCCAGTCACCTAAGTGTTTAATCTTTAAATTCATATGGGGAGATTATACAGAATGGATATGTCTGAGAATTGAGAATTATTAATAATTTTTGCTTAAGCTGTGAAATGTACATATAAGCTAAATATATATATATACAGATACATATAAGCTATATATATATATATATATATATATATATATATATGCCACTGCACAGGCTCCACCCTAGATTCAGTAAATCAGAATCTGTAGGTGTTGGGTCAGGACATTAGCAGTTTTCACAACTCCCCAGGCAATTCTAATGTGTAGCCAAGGATGGGAACTTTCTAGGTTAACAGGCTACAGAATGTTAAAGGGCAAAGGGCCTTTGAGATAATCTTATCCAATGCTTTTCCATCTGTTTCTTTCTCCACTCCCATCAATAATAGTAGTTCAGCTTGTATTTGTTTGTTGTCTTTGCTTTCTAGTAAATTTTCATTTGGAAAAAAAAATCAGAAGTAAAAAGGAAGGAAGATAAAAAAACTTAGACCAAGTAGCCATCACTTTTCTTCAAAAATCAAATTGAGACCCCCCTCCCCACCCCCTGCAGAGGAATACTTCTTTGTTTTAGGTTGCAGTGGTCTAAGTGAGAGCAAAACCACAGTTTATTCCCTGGTCATAGGGGTTTTTCTGCTTCCAAGGAGTGCTTTTCTGTTACTCCTCTGCTTCAGTGGAAATAGTCAGAAATTCATAAACCGATTACCTAGAAATGATGATACTACTCTTGTGGTTTTGATATTCTTATTACAAGGTGAAACTCCAATACTTTGGCCACCTGATGTGAAGAGCCAACTTATTAGAAAAGACCCTGATGCTGAGAAAGGTAGAAGGCAGGAGGAGAAGGGGACAACAGAGGACGAGGTGGTTGGATGGCATCACCAACTCAGTGGACAAGAGTTTGAGCAAGCCCCTGGGAAATGGTGAAAGACAGGGAAGCCTGGCGTACTGCAGTCCGTGGGGTCGCAGAGAGTCGGACACTACTGAATGACTGAACAACAACAATTACAAATTAGGATATCGCCATCTAGAATCCTTTTATGGAGGATTCATTTTTGATGTAATATTGATTATTTGGAGACATTTTTCATACATATTGAGACATATATCTTTTTGATTCCTGGCCTCCTCTTTTCTGATCTCAAATTCTTAAAAGTAATAAAATTCTACTATTGGAGAATATTTTTTGAGAAACTAAAATAGCTAAATACCTTTACTTTTTCAGCTTAAACTTGTTTACCAAACTTATTACTGTATGTTAGACACTGTGCATTATTAGCCCTTAGTACTAATTAGCCCTTACACCAATCCCGTGGTGCTATTATTATCATCCCTATTTTACATATGAGGAAACTGAAGCTTGGAGTGGTTAGATAACTGACCTGAGGAGCACACCCAGAAAGTGACAGAGCTGAGAACGTAATGCATTCTTTATACCAAAGTCCATGCCCTTGAGCCTTTCCTATGTACCTTCCCAGATGGCTTGGGAGTAGCAAAACCTGGACTGTCAATCATAAAATAACATTTGTAATGACCACATTTTATATATAAAACCCTGATGCCAACGTGGACAATTCTTGAGAAAAGTCATACAGCTGGATAAATGTAAATTTAAAAATCATGACATTTTATAAATATTTGAGATGGTAGAGTTCCGTAATTTTTATATTTTTCCTCCCAAAGGAAAATGTCACTCCAAGGAATTTTTCCAGCTGCATGGATTTATTGAAACTTATACAGCTTCCATTGGGGAGGGATTTGAACCTGTTTTATTCATTTTACTTTCAAAATGGTTTTTAAAAACATTTTTTAATGTTTCAAAAAATTTTTTTGAAAACGTTTTAATGTTTCAATTTTTTTTAAATTAAGCATTTTCCAAGTGCCAACGTTGTAATAAATTCCAAGGAAACAAAATTCAATGATAGTGCCAGAAATGCAAAGGTTATGTACAATACAACAGGACACACAATACTCATTCAGTTGAGAATTATTTATTGAATGATTCCATACTAGGTCCAGAGGAACTAGAGCTCTGGACCAAAGAGACCTGTCCCTCCTTACAATTATGGTCTGGTGAGGAGACAGACATCAATCAGACCTAGCAACACTCATAGAACTCTGACAAGTACAAGAAGAAAGGAATAAAAGACAAAAAATATGCATTAGAGGGACCTGAACCTGATCAAGATATCTCTCTAAGGGACAATTAAAACTGGCATCTGAACTGTGGGGAGGTGTTGGGCTATCTGGAAAGCTAAGTGGTGGGTGGTTTCACATGGGAAATCATGGGAACCGAGGTTTTCAAAGTTAATTTAATATCGCCACATACAGAACCGGAAGATGAACATTCTGGAAAAAAACCAGCATGAGTCAACATGACCTCATCACTTAACCTTTTAAGTGAGAGGAGGATAGAAACCCACACATATGCATCCACAGATGACATGTACTCTGGAACCCTGACCACCCTTTCTGTCCCCGCTGTAGCTCTTCTTTTTTCCAGCCTACCTCACAGGACTAGCTTAAGCTATAAGTAAAATCTGGTTAGTAAGTAGAAAGAAGACATGTGGCTTGGCTGTCCAAATATGAACCCAGAGACATGTTCTCCAGTACAGGTAACAACAGAGTGACTTTAATTCACACTGAAGTGTAAGTGATAGCTAGTAGGTTCCTATCAGTGAGTAAACTTTTGTTAGAGATCTTGAGGTTATCTCATTAATTGCGGTCCCTCCATTAGAGGTCAGGATGAAATTACAAGTAGCGTGTAAACTGTTCTGTCATAAACTGACTTACCTGGCTCAGAATAAGTCACGAACACTTTCTGAACCTTTGCTTATTTTTCTTTTGAGAAAGAAGTGCTAGCAGCAGAACTCTTAATTCCTATGGATCGTTGATGACTGTGTGACAAGATACAGGACACTGATGCACTGCCTGGCTCTTCTCTGCTTAGGATTTAAGGAGCTGGATTTTGAAAACTACTTTTATTTAAAGCTTTAAAAAGCCCTGCTCTCTCCCACTTCTTTGAATCTCATCACATACAAACACTACTGAGACAGGGAGCAACGTGCCTATTCTTTTCCTTTTCATACAGACAGAACTTTGAATTGGGCCTCATGAGACAGCCGTGGTGAAAAGGGCTTATGGAGAAGAGATAGGCTTTGGAGTCAGGCCTGGTTCTAGTTCTGGCAGCACCACTCACTAGTGGGTTGGAGAAAAAGTTACTGAACCTCACTGATTCTAGTGTGTCTTATCTGCAAAGTGAAAACGACAATAATACCCACTTTGTAGATTTCAAGGGGCTGAAATGTGAAAATACATAAACGATGCCTGGAACACATTGCCTGAGTCACTGCTCAACACCTGTTGTTAATGAAATGATTTGTTAATTTCCAACTATTCTTTATACATATATTATTTCTAATAATATCAGTAACACTTTAAGATAGAAATAATTCAGTGCACTTTACAAAGGAGAAAAAAGGAACATGAAAGAACTTTATTGTTTCCCAAGATCACAGTTCCAATGAAAGAGCAAAGATTCAAATGAAAGTCTGTGCTTTTTGCTCTACTCAATCCTGATTCTGTGCTGAGTTAAAAACAGAGTAACAGTCATAGCAACCCCAACTACTCAACCTCATCTGTCTCCTTTTGCTCTTTCCATGTGGCATCTGCCCTGCTCCTTATACCCTTGGCATGGCTTGGGCTGGTTGCCTTGGGATCCAGGCAAAGGAGAAAGCTTTGCGGAATGTATTGTTGGAGTCCTACTTATCTTCTGAATGAGTAAAGAATTTAAGGCCCTAGGGAAGAGGTGCTTTACCAATGAAATCTATTCTCAATAAGTCAAGAAACAATGGAGAGATAATCTATGACAGCCAGTAAAAAAGCTCCCTAATGCTCTAAAGTCCCAGAGTGGCCCCTGGAGGGTTTCAAATTTGAATCATTTTGATTGAGAAGGAAGTTGGTTTCAAGTGAACTTTTGGAAAGTTGAGATTCATTGTCAATAAATCTTCCCTACAGTTTCTGTCTGATGTTTAACATTCAGTTAAAACCTTTAAGTCTTCCAGGGAAATTACTAAAACAACAAGCAGCCCTTTGGAAGCTTAGTAACCAAACCATTAATGCAGCTTCAGATCCAAGGAACCCCCAAAGATCAATTCAGCAGGACTAATCCTCAAGCACAGGTTCCCCAGGGATAATATGAGGAGAGTTCTTTGGCCAAAGCTATACTATAAGGGATGCTCCATAAAATAATACATCACAGTTACGAATTTCAAGCCTCCCAAGAGGTTACCCACTTACTCAGCTAATTAAGGGTAAATCCTGCATGTGGTGTTGATCTGTATGGGAAAAGAAGAAAACGAAAACAAAAAAACCCTAGCATCGAATCAAGAGAGGTTGTTCTGTCTCAAAGAATGCATTCAGCCAATATTACTGAACATGACTATGCCAGGCAGTATTAACCTTGCTTTGCAAAAGAGGAAGAGACCATGAGCAAGCCAACCAATTTCATTATCTAGTAAATGGCAGAAAAGGGATTGAGGCTTCCTATGGGCAAGCTCAAGTCTAGCCATTTTTCCACTGGGCTTTGTGAACTTGTGAATTCTTTTTAATTTTAAAATATTTTTATTCTCCATTATCCAAATAATTACTGATTTGTATTATTCCACATTACCTGCTCAGCTTAAAATTTATACATATCCTTATATTACTACAAATCCCATACACCCTTATTGATGTCTTCCTGAAAGATGATTTTCCATAATCAGTTAGACTTCCCCTGATCTTCCATTCCTGTTGGATCTGCCTCACTTAAAATTCTGTTTTATCCTTTAAATGAATCACCGGTCATTTATCATGATTTTTAGAAATGCCAAGAGAGGAATTCTCATAGCCTTCACATCTTTACAGAAATAGACAAATTTGTAATTCCCTTTTTACACACATAACCCTTTAGGAGCAATTACTAGAGTCATCTCCCTGTAATACAAAGGCTTTACTGAAGTACAGTTCAATACTAATACTACCACCAATAATAAATAATATTTACTGGGAACTACTTTGTTCTAGATTCTAAAGACTTCGTATACATTTGCCCCTTTAGTCTTCACATTAAATGTATAAAGAGAGGTGCAATTTATTTTATCTTTTTTACAACTGAAGGAACTGAATCTGGAGTGATAACTTACTCTAAGTAGCTAATAAGCTAATGGAGGGAGGGAGCAAGTTGTTTTAAAGTTGACTGACCTCTAGAATCTTATTTAATCCACTTTATCATAAACCATAGAAAGATAATAACCCCATACTTCATCTCCCCTTACTCGTAAACATAGTTGCAATCATTGTAAAGTCTATTATTCTTTTTAGAAAACTTGGGAACCACTCTTACCTACCCTTTATGAAGTCAGAAATCACAGATTTTCTGGTTTGGATGGACCTTGGTAATCTACCTAACCAAAATTTATAACATCACTTCTGTGCTATATTAATTGTCAAAAAAATTTGGAATGTGCTAATATGACCCAGGCCTTCATAGTTTTCTAGAATGGAATAATTTGATTATTACCATTACCATGGTCTTCATTGAGCTCTGTCGTATATGACTCTTTGTGACTTCATGGACTATATAGTCTACCAGGTTCCTCTGTCCATGGAATTTTTGAGGCAAGAATACTGGAGTAGGTTGCCATTTCCTTCTCCAGGGGATCTTCCTGACCTAGGGGTGAATCCTGCGTCTCTTGCATCTCCGGCATTCACAGGCAGGATTTTTACCACTGCACCACCTTGCAGGTGCCATCACAACCATAATCATTCCTAAAATTACCACTGGAAGATTTAGGGGGTAAAAATAACTCACTATCTGAACTTCAAGAAGTGATAAAGTCAGTGCTACTAGATGGTCCTGTTTCAAGTTCTCTGTGTGTCAACTCTTTTCATTAGAGCACATCAGGTGAAAGATGACAATGGATGGTTTCCCTGATCACATCAAAGGGGCACAAGATACGTTATTGTGTTGTAACTGCCCAGACTATAGTTCCCAAGAATATCTGATCCCAAATGGTGATACCTATCTAACTAGATACCCTGTACTGGAGTTTCTGTATTTGGAACTAGAACATCAGAATGTTATTTATTGGTCTTCATATGGGGCTTGCATTTCTTATCTGTAATTTTGGGAATAATAATAATGCTTAAGTGACGGCACTGTAGTGAGAAACAAATGAAACAGTGCAAGAGAGCACCAAGCAATGTGCCTGACCCAGGGTTCAGTTCAGTCACTCAGTCATGTCCGACTCTTTGCGACCCCAGGAACCACAGCACACCAGACCTCCCTGTCCATCACCAACATCCGGAATCTACCAAAACTCGACTGTCCATCGAGTCAGTGATACCATCCAACCGTCTCATCCTCTGTCGTCCCCTTCTCCTCCTGCCCTCAATCTTTCCCAGCATCAGGGTCTTTTCAAATGAGTCAGCTCTTCACATGAGGTGGCCAAAG
Organism: Ovis aries; assembly: GCF_016772045.2. Classification (NCBI taxonomy): domain Eukaryota; kingdom Metazoa; phylum Chordata; class Mammalia; order Artiodactyla; family Bovidae; genus Ovis; species Ovis aries. The sequence continues at coordinate 198,454,207 of NC_056054.1, forward strand.
TACTGGAGTTTCAGCTTCAACATCAGTCCTTCCAATGAATATTCAGGACTGATTTCCTTTAGGATGGACTTGTTGGATCTCCTTGCAGTCCAAAGGACTCTTGAGAGTCTTCTCCAACACCAGAGTTCAAAAGCATCAACCCTTTGGTGCTCAGCTTTCCTTATAGTCCAACTCTCACATCCATACATGACCACTGGAAAAACCATAGCCTTGACTAGGTGGGCCTTTGTTGCAAAGTAATGTCTCTGCTTTTCAATATGCTGTCTAGGTTAGTCATAACTTTCCTTCCAAGGAGTAAGCATCTTTTAATTTCATGGCTGCAGTCACCATCAATGCAATGCACCATCACCTGCAGTGATTTTGGAACTCAGAAAAATAAAGTCTGCCACTGTTTCCAGTATTTCCCCACCTGTTTACCATGAAGTGATGGGATCACATGCCATGATCTTAGTTTTCTGAATGTTGAGCTTTAAGCCAACTTTTTCACTCTCCTGTTTCCCTTTCATCAAGAGGCTCTTTAGTTCTTCTTCACTTTCTGCCATAAGGGTGGTGTCATCTGCGTATCTGAGGTTATTGATATTTCTCCCAGCAATCTTGATTCCAGCTTGTGCTTCCTCCAGCCCAGCGTAAGGTGTTCAATAAATGCTTTTTGAAACAAAATCTGTGGATGATGGCACCGCTTTTTCATAGAGACCATATTACTTAAAACAGGGACATGTCAGAAAATCACCTTGCTAGTGTTCGCTCAGCACAGTGCTGCTCCTACAGCTGCTAACAACCTCAATTAGAAAAATCAAAAGAACCATCTTTAGGAGCCTCTAGGCAGGCATTTAACCTCAAGTTACTGCACAACCTGTTGATCCACCTTTTATCAGGTCTCACTCCAGACACTTCAAATGTCCGCGTAGATTAAGCCACTAAGTCTCCTGAAAGGTACAAGGGGATTTATCTACTCAGCACTGCAATCAGACAAGTGCTCCCTAGTCACCAAACCGCGTCAGCACACATAACTCTTCTGTATCTAAAATCAGATACTGTCTAAACTGGGATGCCTTAAAATACATTCCTTTAGTAGCTAGAATCCCAGTTGGTAAACATTTGTGTAAGGTATCATAGCTCAAGCTTTAATTAACTCACTTAACATTAAAAGTTTAAATATGAAGGTTAATTTCTCTTTCTCTTTTTCTTTTAGGTAAAGGAAGGAAATTAAAATTCTCTGTATAATAACAGAGGTGACTTTCAACAAAAATCAATGCTATTATGTATAAAGCTATGTCAAATACCTAAATTTATATTTTTGAAAGCTCTTGAATTTTTCATATATATAAATAATCCTAATTTTTTATCTCAAAGATCAAATCCATATTGATTAGTTATAGCTGTGTCCTACTTTCCCAACATTTAGTCATTCTGAATTTTTTATATCATTGCCTTGGAAAAAAGCAACAGACAACTGGATAACTAACTATTGGTGTTTGCATTAAAAAAAAAAAAAGTGTTTTAGAATCATTTAAATGCCATGTCCAGCTTTCTTTCCCACCTCAATACAAAATAGGAAGGATATGTCCAAACTTTCAAATATCTTTTATATGTGTTGAAGTGAATGTCAAGTCCCTAAGGAAACAACTTTGAAAAAACAAATGCGTAGAAAAGGGAAAAGGTTTGTAGTTGCCAGCAGTGGGGGTGAGGAACTGGGTGAAGTTGGTCAAAAGAAACAAACATCCAGTTATAAGCTAAATAAATTCTAGGGACATAATGTATAACATGATGATTATAGCTTACAATACTGTTTGGTATATTTGAAAGTTGCTCAGGGAGTAGATCTCAAAATTCCTCATCATAAGGCAAATTGTTTTCTAATTATGGGAGGTGATGAATATTAACTTACTGTAGTAATCATTTAACAACATATGCACACATCAAATCATTATACTGTACAACTAGAACTTGCACAATATTGTTGTTTAGTTGCTAAGTCATGTCTGACTCTTGTGACCCCATGGACTGTAGACCCCCACACTCCTCTGTCCATGGGATTTCCCAGGCAAGAATACTGGAGTAGGTTGCAATTTCCTTCTCCAGGGGATCTTCCCCACCCAGGTATAGAAATTGCCTTTTCTGTGTCTCCTGCACTGTTGGAAGATTCTTCACTGATGAGCTACCAGGCCCCTTTACAATTATATGCCAATTATATCTTAATAAAGCTGGAAAAAAAGTAATGCTAGTATGCAGACAAGAACTCTATAAGTTAGTTAAATAGTCACCTCAGAATCAAATTACAAGCTGTAGTTTTCAATCAAATAAAAGAAAGGGAAAAATAACACCCTTATGGTAAGATGCTTCTAAAGATGACAATCCAGAACAGTAAAAAATTTGAATTATGGCAGAAATAAAGGGTAAGAAATCTGTGTTCCAGTCCTGGTATTAAGAAATTTGACTTGTACAGCTCAATTTCTATCCTTGGTCTTAATTTTCACACTCAAACATGAGTGTCTTGGGCAAGATAATCTTAAATGATTCTAGCTCTGCAGTTATATACTTCTACTAGCCATTCAATTTAAAATTGCTTGTTTATATAGTGATGGTGATAGAAACACAAATGATGACATCAGCAGAATAGGAGACCATCTAGAGCTGTAGACCCAGGAGAACAGTGATATGGAATCTCAGACTCCTTGAGAGGGAGGCTGCTTTCATTTTACAGATGGGAGCCCTGAAGCTTAAACAGAAAATGGGATGGTTTAAGGCAATGGTTCTTAACCATGGGTGATTTTTGTCCCCCAGGAAATATTTGGAAATGTATGGAAATATTTTTGGTTGTTACAGTTTGGGGAATAGTTATACTATTGGCATAATAGAATGAGGTCAAGGATGCTGCTGAACATCCTTCAATATACAGAAGAGCTTCCCACAACAAAGAACTGGTGGTAGTTTAGTCACTGAGTCATGTCTGACTCTTGTGACTCCATGGACTGTAGCCTGCCAGGTTCCTCTGTCCATGGGATTTCCCAGGCAACAATACTGGAGTGGGTTGTCAGTTCCTTCTCCAGGGGATCTTCTTAACCCTAAGATTAAACCCAAGTCTCCTGCATTACAGGCAGATTCTTCGAGCTCCAAATGGCAAGAACACGAAGTTTGAGGGACCCTGAGTTGCCACAGACAGCTAGTTACCTTTTTATATGTCAGAGGATATATTAACAAATATCAGAGAAGGCAATGGCACCCCATTCCAGTACTCTTGCCTGGAAAATCCCATGGATGGAGGAGCCTGGTAGGTTGCAGTCCATGGGGTCGCTAAGAGTCGGACATAACTGAGCGACTTCACTTCGACTTTTCACTTTCATGCATTGGAGAAGGAAATGGCAACCCACTCCAGTGTTCTTGCCTGGAGAATCCCAGGGACGGTGAAGTCTGGTGAGCTGCCGTCTATGGGGTCGCAGAGTCAGACACGACTGAAGCAACTTAGCAGCAGTAGCATATTAACAGATATACTGTGAATGATTTAAATCGCTTTGTATTTTACTTGTCATGATAGAGCAGATACTAAAAATTCATGATAGTGTCAACTCCAGTCAGTTTTCTATTATATAACACACTGAGTTCAAGAGTCTTATCAAAGAAACAACATCAGAACAAACTTCAAACGTGTAAGTGTGTTCCAATTCTAGCTGAACGTACAAAAGATCATACAGAAGAATTAATTATGCTTCTAGAAATTATTCTGTAATTTGTAGAAACTACATGAACAGAGGGAGTCTGTAAAAATGGATAATACATTTGCTACTACTTTCTCCCATTCTGAGGGTTTTCTTTCCACCTTGTTTATAATTTCCTTTGCTTTTAAGTATAATTAGATCCCACTCATTTATTTTTATTTTTATTTCCATTACCCTATAACGTGGGTCATAGAGGATCTTGCTGTGATTTATGTCATAGAGTGTATTGTCTACGTTTTCCTCTAAGAGTTTTGTACTTTCTGGTCTTACAGTTTGATCTTTAATCCATTTTGAGTTTATCTTTGCATGATGTTTGGAAATGTTCTAATTTCATTTTTTTACATGCAGCTGTCCAGTTTTCCCAGCACCATTTATTGAAGGGGCTGTCTTTGCCCCATTGTATATTCTTGCCTTCTGTGTCAAAAATAAGGTACCCATAGGTGCATGGGTTTATTTCTAGGCTTTCTATCTTGTTCCATTGTCTATATTTCTGTTTTTGTGCCAGCACCATACTGTCTTGATGACTGTAGCCTTGTTGTATAGTCTGAAGTCAGGAGGAAGGTTGATTCCCCCAAAGCTTTCTTTAGATTTCTTTGGCTATTTGGGGTCTTTTGTGTTTCCATATGACTTGAGTGTTTTTGTTGTTGTTTTTTTTGGTTCTGCTACTGTGAAAAATGCCATTGGTAATTTGATAGGGATCACGCTGAATCTCTAGACAGCATTTGGTAGTATAGTCAGTTTCACAATATGATTCTTCTAACCCAGGAACATGGAATATCTCTCCATCTGTTTATGTCATCTTTTATTTCTTTCATCAGTATGATAGTTTTCTGTACACAGTTCTTTTGTCTCCTTAGGTAAGTTTATTCCTAGATATTTTATTCTTTTTGTTGCAGTAGTGAGTGGGATTGATTCCTCAATTTCTCTTTCTGATTTTTCATATAAGAATGCAAGTGATTTCTGTGTATTCATTTTGTATCCTATGACTTTGCTAAATTTACTGATTAGATCTAGTAATTTTCTGATAGTATCTTTAGGGTTTTCTATGCAGTGTATCAAATGAAACAACTGACAAGGGATTAATTTCCAAACAAGCAGCTCATACAAGTCAATACCAGAAAAACAAACAACCCAATCAAAAAGCGGGAAAAAGACCTAGACAGACATTTCTCCCAAGTAGACATACAGATGGTTAACAAACACAAGAACAGATGCTCAACATTGCTCATTATTAGAGAAAGGCAAATCAAAACTACAATGAAATATCATCTCATACCTCAGAATGGCCATCATCAAAAAGTCTACAAATGATAAATGCTGGAGAGAGTGTGGAGAAAAGGGACCCTCTTGAGCACTGTTGGTGGGAATGTAAATTGATATAATCACTATGAAAGACTGTATGGAGAGTCCTTAAAAAACTAGGAATAAAACCACCATATGACCCAGCAATCTCACTCCTAGGCATAAACCTCAAGGAAACCAAAACTGAGAAAGACAAATGTACTCCAATGTTTATTGCAGCATTATTTACAGTAGTTAGAACATGGAAGCAACCTAGATGTTCATAGACAGATTAATGGATAAAGAAGCTGTGGTACATTTGTACAATGGAATATTACTCCACCATAAAAAGGAACACATTTGAGTCAGTTCTAACAAGGTAGATGAACCTAGAGCCTATTATACAGAGTGAAATAATTCAGAAAGAGAAAAACAAATATTGTATACTAACACATATATATGGAATCTGGAAAGATGGTACTGATGAAAGTATTTGCAGGGCAGCAATAGAGACACTGACATAGAGAGCAGACATATGGACACGGGGGTTGGGAAGGAAGGAGAGGGTGGGATGTACGGAGAAAGTAACATGGAAGCTTATATTACCATATGAAATTAGACAGGCAATGGGAATTTGCTGTATGACTCAGGGAACTCAAACCTGGCTTCTATAACAACCTAGAGGGGTGGGAGGGAGATTTAAGAAGGAGGGGACATATGTATACCTATGGCTGATTCATGTTGATGTTTGGCAGAAACCAACACCATTCTGTAAAGAAATTATCCTTCAATTAAAAATAAATAAATTTAAATTTTTAAAAAAATGGGTAATACAATGAGTCGATCTGGACACAGGTGAAGAAGAATATAATAGAACAGTTAAGGATGCCAGTAATAGTCCTAAGGCCTCATTCCTCATCCCACACCCCTTATCCGAGCCAGGACTGAGCTTCTTCTTAAGGAGCTTAGTTATGGGGCTGTGAGGGTATCACCCAAGACTAGTTCAAAGAAAAGTGTCTGTAGGAAGTTATACAAGGTGCAGCTACCAGCAAATCACGGAACAACAGTATTTTCACAGATCCAAGGCGACTTCATTGACAGCTGGAAAGAACACAGAATGTTAAAGCTAGAAATAAAGGAGAAATTACTTCTTCAAATGATCCTGTTGTTTGGATAAGGAAACAGTGGTCCTGAGCTGGGGGATGGAGAGAGTGACTGGTCCAATGATAAACCACAATTTATGGCAGAGCCAGAATCCTGCTCTCATGGATAACCTGACCCTCATTAGTGGGATGGCAGATTAAGTTAATACGTACTTTACCTAATCTACATGGTCTTTACTGGGTTCTGTATATGTAGTTAGTTGATTTTACCCACATAGTAGAAAGTGTTTTATTTCATTTGACTGAAAGTTTCTCCATGAAATTGGAAGTCTAAAAAGAAAAACAACTTTTCCAAGGTCATAGAGCTATCAAGTGGCAGAGCCTGAATTTAAAACCCATGCCCTCTCATTCCAGGTGCAAGATATTTAACTGGTTGGGTGACTCACTGTGGTGGGGGGAGTGGCCACATAATAAAGAAAAGAAGGAAGGGCCATTACATTGGAGATAAAAAAAACTCAAGGGCTTTCCCTGATAAAAATATAGACACAATATATTAAAGTTTAGAAGAGAAACCAGCCCTACCTGTTTTCAATATCCACCATCTTCTTCAATTCTTCTTCCCATAAAGTAGCTGATAATATCTCAAATGGACCATTCAGTATAAATATCACTTTAACAAAGAGATGAACTACTGGAAAGAATTTTCCAAAAATTCAGGATAGAAACTTCTCCTATGCATGGTCTTAAGATATTAAAAGAGAAACTTAATTGCCACAAAGAGTAGGTAACCTAGGACACACTTATCCTTTCTGGGGTTATGACCCTTTCAAAATTTGATGAAAGCTATCAATGCTCTCAGAAAAAGGCACACGTTTTCACACAGTTCTGACACACTTTCATATACAAGCAATGCATGGAAAGCTCAGAAACCAAACAATGAACCTTAACTTCTTTAGGCAAGAAATTTTAAGAATGAGCTCTGCCATTAGGTATATGTATTGCCTTAAACAAGTTAAGTGTAGTTCAGTGTCTCAGTGTGTCCACCTATAAGAAACTAGATTTGCACAGTGGTCATTCTATGTTACTGATGGATGCAACAGAGTATGGTGGAAGGTACTCTAGGAGTCATTACAGATATTTGATTCTAGGAGGTTTATTTTCCCTCTCTGGGGCTTAGTCTCTACCAATTGTAGAGAGAGAGATTAATACATGATGACCTGGAAGGTATCTTTCACCTCTAATGTTTTGAAATTGTTAATCTGGGAAACGTAATGTGGAGCAGAAAAGAGCTTCATCTCCCTAAATAAGTATTTTGAGCTATATTTACCTGCTTTAAACAAAACCTGCCAGACCTTTCAAGACATCACTATATAGCAAGATATCACACTTGCCCCTGACTAAATCATAGGATGTGACAGGTAAGTGGGGATGCTGTAGCTGTGGATATCAGTTTCTCAATCAGCTCCCTTTCCAAACTTGGAGTCATAAACCCCTACGGATTGAGCCCTATCAGTAGTCATATCTTCATTTTGTTAAAGACCACAGTGATAAGGACTCAATTGGTTGTAGGGAGAGAATGGATCAGGAAATAACTTCTGGAACAAAAGGAAACAAAATAGTTGTTTCCTGGACATAAGGATGTTATAACCAATACTTCCAGTGTCAGAAATGAATGTAAACACCATCCTCTTAGGCAACCAAGTGTTTGTAATCAAGGAATTTTCCCCAGGCACAAAAGGATTGGAATAAATATTTCTTGTCTTAGGAAAGATCACACCCTGTACTCACATTTACTGATAACATTTCTAAATATTGGAAGACCTAGAGATCTGGAGACTTGAGTTAAATTATATACATTTTCTAGTCCTCAAGTTACTCATCTCTGTAGAATGGCAGGGGGCAAGAGGGCAGGTGACATGGGGAGGGTATTCAATGCCTCTAAGACATTTTACAAGTGTATTTCTCCCCAAATGAAAATATTTCCTTAAACTCAATACCCCTAACCTCCAGTTTCTTGTAAGAACCAGACACTGGATAATATTTTTAGACATGTGATATATTGTTTCACTTTGCCTCTAATAAAATTGCAGAGCTATAACAAATGAAGAAGTTAGAACTTTCAGACCACACAGCATTGAGAATTTCTTTGAAATGAAAAGAAAATAAAGAAAAACACTCTAATACTGATAGATGTATGAATATTTTCAAAGAGATCTGATTGTCTGCTTCACAGTTTATATGTTCACTGTATTTACCAGGCATTTTTTGGATGCCTGCTACATTCCAGAGCATTGTAAATAAGACACCATTTCTGCTTTTAACATTCTCCTGGTAGAGGAGAAAATACTGAGATAATGGAAACACAATGTTCACAGTCCCTCTAACATAGAGTTTTAGAATTTGAAGGCACCTTACAGATGATCTAGTACAACCATCAAATCTGAAGCTTGATGTTTCTTTATAGCGGGCCTGCCACCATCTTGTGCCCTGGGCAATACAGATCACTGACAGTCTCACTATGTCTTGTAGTAACCCATTTCATTTTCATGCTTAATTCCAAATTCCTTTGAAATTATACAAACAGAGCAAAAATCAGGTTCCTAATTTACAAAGGAAGTAAATATTATATCAGTGAAGAATGACCAATAAAGAGGTCATCAAAATTCTGCAACAGGCTGCCATCCAGGGTAAAAGACAAAGAGATTTCTGACACAGAGATGAGCCCCTTCAAACCTGGCAAATGCTTTCCTAATTCTTGTCTTGGTTTTCCCATCTCTAAAATTAAGGGGTTGGATTGGGTAAAAGGAAAGCCTTGCATTTATATGAACACTAGTTCGTGTGCATATGTACTAGGTTGCTTCCAGTTGTGTGATTCTTTGCGACCCCATGGACGGTAGCCTGCCAGGCTCCTCTGTCCCTGGAATTCTCCAGGTAAGAGTGGGTTGCTGTTTCATCTTTCAAGGAATCTTCCTGACCCAGGGATCAAACCCATGTTTCTTACATCTCCTGCATTCCAAGGTGGGTTCTTTAACACTAGCGCCACCTGGAAAGGCTTAGTTTAGGAAGTATCAAAACAGTTCTGTTTCATCACAACTTATTCTAACCCAATGAGCCAGTAAGGGATCACAGACTTTGAGTGATCCTGCTTCTCCAAACTCTATTAAATCTTACAGAAGACTCTTTCCTAACCAGTAAACAATGAGACTTACTTTGACCAACTGTGTACAGACCTATATACTACTTCTCCCTTACCCAGAAGGTAAATTTCTACTCTTTCAGTAGCCCAATCACTAGGAAATTTCTCTATTACTTAAAAATCTTGAATTCCTTGATTTCTTGAATCTTTAATAATGTTAGTGCAATTTTCAGTAGTGATTTGCTCCCTTACCTGCAAAGTTAGTGAATTTTGTAATGTTTTTAGTTCTTGAGTGCTATTTATTTGTTTTTAATAAGGTGGATTCTAAAATCCTATTTAGGTCTAGAAGTCCGTGAATCTGTTTCTGAAGGAGCCACAATCAATGCCACATGCTAATCACTCTTTGAGAGCCAGCACGTGACTATCTATGGTCCCAAATAATTGAAGACATTCTGCTATATCTCATCGCAGTTTCTTTGCTTGGCATTACCACCTTGCCTCTGAGAGAGTTCCCTTCCCAGACACTCTTGCTTAGATCATTTTTCACTCATTCACTCACTCATTCTTTTCCATTCCTAGCCTGTGCTGGGAGAAGCTGCAAATACTAGCTTCAAAACATTATGTGTTTCATAAAGGAAATAGATTAAAGGGGCAGACTTAGAAATCATCACCTGGGATGGATCTGGACCTGGACCTTCAAGCACCCAAACTCACCTGACTTAATTTCCTCTCCTGGAAGGAGTAGTCATAGTTGCACCCTCTTACCCTGTCCTTCTAATCACAAAATCAAACAGTTCAGAGACTTCAGAGTCAAACTCATTTTACAGGGAAAAAACTGTGATTCAGAAAGGTGAAGTGCAACATACTAGGCTGCAGCACTACCTGCTACAAGGTTAAGGCTAGAATATGGGTTTTCCAAATCCCAAAGCAGGGTTCCTCTCATGGATCTTTTCTGCTTCTCCCTCTTCATCTGATTTTTATCTAGCATCTTTTTTTTTTTCTTTTCAGTTCACATTTTCTCGAGGTGTTGTGTTTTTTTAAAAAAATATATGACTTCTCATTCATCCTTCAACTCTGTAAACATAAGACCACTGGGAAGAGCCTAATGCATTAGATGGACATTACTATAACAATTCTAATTCCATAGAAACAGCAGTTGAGAGAGCAAGAGCTTTCTTAACTTCTTTACTCTGTCCTATTCTCCCACTGAACACAAGCTTACTGAAGATGAACTATGAACCAGTACTAGAAATAAGTCTCATGTTGTTATTATATAACAATTTCATGCTGTTATGGAGTAAATAGGAGACCATGCACCACAAGAGAAGTTCAAAAAAAGGTGCTGTAGTTACTCAGAGGAAAAGACCTAAAAGAACTGGGCTATGTAAAGCTTCATTTTGATTGGCCTTGGAGTGTAGAAGAGGAGGGTATGAAGAACAGAGGCAGGAGAAGTGAAGAGAGAAGAGCACTGAAGACAAAGCAACTGCTGAAATTATTCAAAACAAAATGATCCACGGGACTTCCCTGGTGGTCTAGGGTTAAGACTCTGTGCTTCCACTGTATGGGCCACTGGTTCATCTCCTGGTCAAGAAACTAAGATCCCGCATGCCACACAGTGTAGTGGAAAAAAAAAAAAGTGATCCAGAGGAAGAAACACATGCAGGGGACAAAAGAGGGAAAAACATGGAAGAAAAGACAAAAAAAAGAGACATCTTTAGTCCATTTGGTGCTTGGTTTTTACGAATGAATCCATCCAAGTCCCTAAACATCCTTTTTGCTCCCTTTCCTCCTTGACTGCCCCCGCACCCCACCAGCAATCTCCTAACCTTTCTGAGGTCTCTTCTGGGGTATGACAATCTATTCACTGGTTCCTATCTTTGGCTATACTGAAAATAATCTTATAGATTTTAAGGAAAGTCTTATTTTCTCCACAATCTGTTCAGCTCTCCTCATTTCTAGTTTTCCTAGGACCCATCATACTTAATGATGTTCTTTATTCGCTTCCTTTTTTCTCTGTATTTATTTATTGGATTGTCTTCATTATGTACATAATGCACTAGTACACTCTCACCATAAAAGTTAAAATGATACAGAAGATGATAGAGTAAGACATGAGAGAAAGTGAAAGTTGCTCAGTCATATCCAACTCTTTGCAACCCCATGAACTATACAGTACATGGAATTCTCCAGGTCAGAAAGCTGGAGTGAATAGCCCTTCCCTTCTCCAGGGGATCTTCCCAACCCAGGGATCGAACCCAGGTCTCCCACATTGCAGGTGGATTCTTGACCACCTGAGCCACAAGGGAAGCCAGAGAATACTGGAATGGGTAACCTATCCCTTCTCCAGGAGATCTTCCCAACCCAGGAATTGAACCAGGGTCTCCTGCATTGCAGGTGGACTCTTTACCAACTGAGCTATTACGGAAGATATGAGAGCCTTGCATTAACCCATACTACCATTCATCTCCTCACAGTCAGCATTATTAACCAACACTTTCTGATTTTTACTTCTACTCTTCGTTTCTTTATGCTCCCCTTTGCTGAGAGTAAATGTCCTAAGGATGCACAGGCTCCCTCGTAGCTCAGATGGTAAAGAATCCGCCTGCAATCTGGGAGACCTGGGTTCGATCCCTGGGTTGGGTAGATCTCCTGGAGAAGGGAACGGGTACCCACTCCAGTATTCTGGCCTGGAGAATTCCAAGGACTGTACAGTCGGAAAGAGTCGGACATGACTGAACGACTTTCACTTTCATGGATGCCCAGATTAAGTCTAAACTTCCTAGCCTTACTCACAAGATGGCATATTTCCCTCTCATCCTAATCTATTCCATTTCTTGCCATCAGCCTTAGATACACTAAACACCCCAATAGTCAAAATATGGCCTTATTCTCACTTTTATGCTTACTTACATGCAGTCCCTGCATTATTAAATACCCTTTTTCCATAATTTTGACTTCCTAAAATGGAGCTGGTCACTCTGTCCGTATTAATACCTTCAAAGCTCCCTGTCTAGCCGTCCACCACCACATTTATAATGTGTAAGATGATTGTTTGATGCACTCTCTCTTCTCTACAGGATGTTAGGTTTTTGAAGACAGAATATATTTTTCTCAGCTTTGTATTCCTGGCACCCAGGAAAGTACCTGGCAAATCTAAGGTACCAAATAAATGTTGAATTCCTAAATGGAGGACAGAGAATGAAAGAATTTCTTTTGGGCAATATGGCCATATAGTCTAGAGACATTGTCAGAGTTCTAGAGGAAGACCACATTGTTCTGTGGGCTCTCTCTCACCCACTCACATCCCATGTGGCGGTCAGAATGATATTTCACCAACTGCTGTCTAGCAGTTGTTGAAATTGCACATGTCTAGGATATAATCACATCTTGTTAGTCCCTAAAACTTTGAACCTATTTTTCATTCTAGGTGACATGTCTGAATTCTGCAGATTTCCTTCTGGTGAGAACATTGAGTGCTTTAACACTTTGAGAGCAGGTGCTGAACTGTTGTTATTCCAGGTCATGCAAAACAGAGATTCTACAAATTCAAAAGTAGTGAGATGGGGGTATGACTGGCGGGCTACTGTGATGACTTCATGTTCAAGTATAAAGAGGAGACCGTGTTCCAATGAAAGAACAGAAGATGAAGTCATCATTTTTGGCTGTGTTTGGGAACTGAAGTTGTCCAACTATATAGCGGGATATTCAATATCCTAAATACGATAGGGAATGAAACTGAGTTATCAGATGCTAAGGAAGAAATGTAGCCCCTCATATTTCAGAAATGGCATTTCTCATGCTTCCTACTGTGCCTGCTGCCCTGGCATCTTATATTTCAGTGACTGAGTTTTCAAAGATTTGTCTTTAAAGAAAGCCATGTGGTAAAAACTGTCATCAACATACAAAAGTGAAAAACTTTACAAGAGAGCAAAGGGTAATGCATGTAGCTTCATTCTAGTTCAGTTACTCAGTAGTCATCAGACCTTGGGCAACTTATATAATTGTTCTGTGGCCTTCTCATCGGTGAAATGGAGATAATAGTAACATATACCTAATGAAGTCATTACGTTTAAATGAAGAGATTTGACAAGCACCTGTGTGTGTGCATGGTAAGTGTGTGTGCACTTCAGTCGCATCCAACTCTTTGTGACACAATGGACTGTAGCTTGCCAGGTCCCTCTGTCCAAGGGATTCTCCAGGTAAGAATACTGGAGTGGGTTGCCATGCCCTCCTCCAGAGGATCTTCTCAACCCAGGCATCGACTTGTGTCTCTTATGTCTCCTGCATTGCAGGCAGATTTTTTTTTTACCACTGAGCCACAAGGGAAGCTTAAATAGTTACATATAAAGCACTTAATACATGGCACATAGTTATCTACTATAAGCTAGATACTTACATTACTCTTTTATTATTGAGCTTCCCTCATAGCTCTGTTGGTAAAGAATCCGCCTGCAATGCAGGAGACCCCGATTCAGTTCCTGGGTTGGGAAGATCTGCTGGAGAAGGGATAGGCTACCCACTCCAGCATTCTTGGGCTTCCCTTGTGGCTCAGCTGTTAAAGAATCCACCTGCAATGTGGGAGACCTGGGTTTTAGTCTTGCTTTGGGAAGATCCCATGGAGAAGGGAAAGGCTACCAATCCAGTATTCTGGCCTGGAGAATTCCATGGACTGTGTAGTCCATGGGGTCACAAAGAGTTAGATATGACTGAGCAACTTTCACTACATTATTCTTTTAGATAATGTATTTATAATCATTAAGAGTTAGATCTGAGGATTATGATCAATGTAGACTTGCATCATAACCATTTAATAGCTACACGGACTTGGCAAAATAATTAACTGCTGATTCTGAATTTTCTCATCTGTACAATGGAAATGATAAAAGCATCTAAAGGACAAGACTTTCGTGAAACTTAAATGAAATAGCATATGGAATTGTCTGGCATGATTCCTAGTATATCTGAGTGCTCATTAATAACATTTATAATACACTCTATGTATCATTCAGTAACTGAGACTTCACGGATAAAAAAAATTCATCTCAAAGAATCTCAGTCTAGGATGGGAAGTGAGAGGACGGTTTTGGTGCAGGATATAATTTGTTTCATTTCCTCTGATATGGCCCATCCAAATCAGTGGTGGGAGAGAGGGAGAAGAAGGACACAGCTGTACATGGAATCCTTGCATTTAAACCTATTTGCAGGTCAAGATCAATTCAGGCAAACAGAAGGTGATATGGATACAGGCTGTGCAGAGTAGTGGAAAGATTTATACATTGAGACTATGGGGAATGTTTCTGATATCTAAGTTATTGTAACCTGGGTCAAATAGCACTGGCCATCTGCACTTCAGTAGAATATAAAGTTAGATAATATTTCTGACTGATACATTCTTGAGCTCCTTATGTTTTTATATAATTTTGAATAATGAACTCTGAGCATAGTAATTTTTCTGTACAGTATAACAATCAAATATTCTAATTTGATAATTGTCCCTTGATGAAAATCTTTCCAGATGAAAATCTACCAATTCTACTTCCCAGCATTAGTAGAGTAAACAAAACCTAACCAGTGTTTCAGGCTGTTATCATAGATGGGTTTTTCAACCTGACATCATTATTACCAATCGTTGCTGATTTCAATCCCAGCTACAGAGGGCAGTTCTGTGCTGGTTCAGATTTACCCACACATTAATGGAGTCTCATTTTAGACTCATTTTATGTCACTGTTTGCACTCTCCTTCAAGTCCTTCTCTGATGCTCCATGACTCTGCTCAGTCTAGTGTAAGCACAGGCTGGCTAAGCAGAGTATTAAGGTGGTTTACTTGTTGTTTTAGTTGCTAAGCCATGTCACACTGTTTTGTGACCCCATGGACTGTGGCCCGCCAGGATCTTCTGTCTATGGAATTTCCCAGGGAAGAATATTGGAGTGGTTGCCACTTCCTTCCCCAGAGGATCTTTGTTGACAGGGATCAAACCCTTATCTCTCACCTCTCCTGCATTGCAGGCAGATTCTTTATCACTGAGCCACCAGAGAAATGTTGATGCCCCCTAAATAGTCTTCAATTAATGGAGACTGTGAATAAATAAACACTCTAGATTTCTGTTCTGTTAACAGAAAATTCTTGGAGGTATTCTGTATGTTTCTCTGGAGATCATGGGGGTAACAAGCCCCCAGTGCCCAGAGGGTAACTTCGCTAAGTCACTTTCTGTTGATGCTTCTGTGCTCTGCTTCTTCCTTCTTGCTTTCTGGGATCATTATCCAAATAAATTACCAGTCCTCAAATCTTATCTCAGTCTCCTCTTTTGACAGAATTTGAATGAAAGTACTTGAGATCATCATTCCAAACAACAATGGCAGCTGCAATTTTGGAGACATGCAGATTTAGCTGGTGCGATCCAGGATCCAATGGGTCCTAATTATTTTTAATTAACTTTTTAATTAAAGGATAATTAAAAAATTTTGTTGTTTTCTATCAAATCTCAACATGAATCAGCCATGTTGATTGCAGTATACATATACCCCCTCCCTTTTGAACCTCCCTCTCATCTCCCTCCCCATCCCACCCCTCTAGGTTGATACAGAGCCGCTGTTTGAGTTTCCTGAGACATACAGGGAATTCCTGTTGGCTATCTATTTTACATGTGGTAATGTAAGTTTCCATGTTACTCTCCTCATACATCTCACCCTCTCCTCCCCTCTCCCCATGTCCGTAAGTCTATTCTCTATGTCTGTTTCTCCATTGCCCTGAAAATATATTCTTTAGTACCATTTTTCTAGATTCCATATATATCTGTTAGTATACGATATTTATCTTTCTCTCTCTTTCATCCCAATTTGAAGTCATGAAACGTGCTTTCTCATTTTCTTAGGAACAGAATCTCTCATTCTTTTATGGCGTCTTCCTTGTCTTCAGAATTTATCAGCAAATACAGAGCTAAAGAAGCCTGGTTTTCTCACCATTATGAAAATAAATTCTCACTCATAAAATCAATTATATATCATTAGCTTTATTCAAAATTTTGCCTATAATTTCTTTATCACTAAAGTAACAAACATAAGCATCTCAGTGTGCATCTTATTACTCATAACAATAACAATAAAATCATTTCCATTTGCTCAGTTTCTCTCTTATACAGGATCTATGTTAATTGCTTTATGCATTATATTTCTAATTCTTTTAACAATTCACATGAAAAATGAATTTTAGTAATAAAACTGAATTTAAACTAAGTTAATTGCAAGAATGAAAGAGCTGTAGATAATAAAATCATACTGATTTTCTTTTTACTCAGGAATGTCAGACTCTAATACATATGATCAAATTTTTTTCATCTATGTTTCACTACAGAGGTCATATCCATCTTTTGTTAAATTTATTTCCAAGTATTTTGTGGTTTTATTTTTATGCTACTGTAAATTTTTTATTTGTTGGTTTGAGTTTAGCACCCTGACTGGCACCTCCAGAATAATGTTGGATATAACTGGCAAGAGCAAACTTTCCTGTTGCCACTTAAGAAGAAACAATTCAAAGTTTCATTAAGTGGAATGTTAGCTGAAAGTTTTTTGTATTTGCCCTTTATCAGACTGAGGTTGTTGATATTTCTCCCGGCAGTCTTGACTCCAGCTTGTTCTTCATCCAGCCCAGCATTTCACATGGTATACTCTGCATATAAGTTAAATAAGCAGGGTGACAATATACAACCTTTCCATATCTGGAACCAGTCTGTTCCATGTCCAGTTCTAACTGTTGCTTCTTGACCTGCATACAGATTTCTCAGGAGGCAGGTAAAGAAAGTGAAGTCGCTCAGTCGTGTCCGACTCTTTGCGACCCATGGACACCAGGCTCCTCCGTCCATGGGATCTTTTAGGCAAGAGTACTGGAGTGGGTTCCCATCTCCTTCTCCAGGGAATCTTCCTGACTGAGGGATCAAACCCAAGGTGGTCTGGTATTCCCATCTCTTTAAGAATTTTCCACACTTTGTTGTGATCCACAAGTTTAAACATTCTTTGGCATAGCCTTTCTTTGGGATTGGGATGAAAACTGACCTTTTCCATTGTGTGTGGAAATGCTGGGCTCATGAAGCACAAGCTGGAATCAAGATTGCCAGGAGAAATATCATTAAGCTCAGATACGCAGATGACACCACCCTTATGGCAGAAAATGAACAACTAACGAGTCTCTTGATGAAAGTGAAAGAGTAAAGTGAAAAAGTTGGCTTAAAACTCAACATTCAGAAAACTAAGATCATGGCAATTGGTTCCATCACTTCATGGCAAATAGATGGGGAAACAGTGGAAACAGTGACAAACTTTATTTTTTGGGCTCCAAAGTCACTGTAGATGGGGATGACAGAGGATGAGACAGTTGGAAGGAAACCTATGACCAATATAGACACCATATTAAAGCAGAGACATTACTTTGCCAACAAAGGTTCATCTAGTTAAAGCCATGGTTTTTCCAGTAGTCATGTATGGATGTAAAAGTTGGACTATAAAGAAAGCTGAATGCCGAAGAACTGATGCTTTTGAACTGTGGTGTTGGAGAAGACTCTTGAGGGTCCCTTGGACTGCAAGGAGATCCAACCAGTCAATCGTAAAGGAAATTAGTCCTAAATATTCATTGGAAGCGGAGAAGGCAATGGCACCCCACTCCAGTACTCTTGCCTGGAAAATCCCATGGACGGAGGAGCCTGGTAGGCTGCAGTCCATGGGGTCACTAAGAGTTGGACACGACTGAGCGACTTCACTTTCACTTTTCACTTTCATGCGTTGGAGAAGGAAATGGCAACCCACTCCAGAGTTCTTGCCTGGAGAATCCCAGGGATGGGGGAGCCTGATGGGCTGCTGTCTATGGGGTCGCACAGAGTTGGACACGACTGAAGTGACTTAGCAGTAGCATTCATTGGAAGGACTGATGCTAAAGCTGAAACTCCAATACTTCGGCCACCTGATGCAAAGAACTGACTCATTGGAAAAGACTCTGATGCTGGGGAAGACTGAAAGCAGGAGGAGAAGGGGATGACAGAGGATGAGATGGTTGGATGGCATCACTGACTCAATGGACATGAGTTTGATCAAGCACCGGGAATTGGTGATGGACAGGGAAGCCTGGCATACTGCAGTCCATGGGGTCACAAAGAGTTGGACACGACTGAGCAACTGAACTGACCTTATCAGATTGGGAAAGAGCTCTTCCTTTCTAGTTCTATGAGTTATGGCCGTAAAACATCGTTATATTCTGTCAAATAGTTTTTCTGCATCTATTCAGATGATAACATTATTTTTTTTCTTTTATTCTAATAAGATAGTGAATTAAACATTGATTTTTCAAATTTGGATAAACCTTGAATTTCTAGTAAAATAACTGAGTCACTTTATGTTGCTTAGGGTAAAATAACTTAGTCATTTTATGTTGTTGTTTATACACTGAGAGATTTGATATGTTAATATTTTGTTAGGATGTTGCATCTATGTTCCTGACAGAGATTGGTGTGATATTTTCTTTTTTTTTTTTGGAATATTTGTACCATATTGCTGGCTTCTTACAATGATTTGGGAAAAGTTCTTTCCTTCTCTATATTCTGAAAGAATTTATATAAGATTGGTATTATGTGTTGCTTAACTGTTGATTGGAGTCACTACTATACTATCTGGACTAGAGATTTCTCTGTGTAGGTATGTAGTATATCCCTCTGTAGTGTGTGTGTGTGTATATATATATACATATATATGTATATATATATATATATTTATCCCAATTATTTGCCATTTCTGGAGCCCTTTATTATTTCCTATATATCAGAGTTTCTGTCTGGGTATAACTTCCTTTGGTTCAAAAATTTTCTTCAACTTTTATTTGTTTATTTAATCTTTGGTAGTTCAGGCTTGCTAACAACAAATAATCTACTTTTTTGCTTTGCTGAAAATATCTTCATGTCACCTTTGTTTTTCTAAGATATTTTCATTGGATATAGAATCCTGCTTTAGCAGAGTTTTGTTTGACTTGTAGTTAGTTTTGTTAATTCTTAGGCTGTCTAACAGTTTTCCCATTATTTTCTGGCTTCCATTTTTTTCTAGTGAGAAATCATCCATCATTTGTATTGTTTGTTCACTAAACACATTTTTTTCATTTTCTTTGTTGTGTTTCAAGTTTTAATTCTGGCTTTCATACATGTATTTATGATATTTCTAGATATGATTTTCTTTGTATTTTTTTTTCTATTTTGCATTTCTGAGTTTCTTAAGGATTTGAAAGTGTTTTTCACGAAACTTGAGCTGTTACTTATTTGAATTTTTTTTTACTCATTCTATTTTTTTCTTTAGGATTTTAATTAAATATTTGTAATACCCCTTGATATTTTTCCATACACTCTTGAGGTGCTCTTAACATTTCTTCAAGACTTTTTTTCTTCCTATTAGATCATCCCTATTTGCTTCAAGCTCATTAAAACTTTCTTATCCCATATTCAGTTTTCTATAAAGCTCAGGTGGTAGATTTTTAAGTTTGGTTATTATATTGAATACATTTTAATTGTAGATTTTCTATTTTCTACTTCTCTGATTAGATTCTTCATCTGTCTATTAATAAGACTATATTTTGCTTTTAGCTCTTGAGATTATTCAAGCATCTCTCTTAAAGTTTCTATTTGCTAAATAAAAACGCAAAGCTATCTCAAAGTCTGTTTATATTGACTTCATTCTTCTTGTTTTATAATTGTGTTATTTTATACTAAAAAAATCTGGGTGATAGGATTTAGATATACCAGATTTTGTTATTTTTCCCTTAAGATTATGGATTTTTGTTCAAACAAGCAGCTTAATTACTGACTACTTATCTTAAACTTGTATTAAGTTTATGCTTCTATTTATTTTATGCTTTGTTAGGACATATCTGTATAAGGCCTAAAAGTGTTTCTCAAGCTTTTCTAACTTGGTTAGATTTTACATCTAAGTCCTTTATCTTCTGTGGATATTATCAAAGCTTCAGTTCAGTCACTCAGTCATGTCTGACTTTGTGACCCCCACAGACTGCAGCATGCCAGGCCTCCCAGTCCATTGCCAACTCCCAGAGTTTACTCAAACTCATATCCATTGAGTTGGTGATGCCATCCAACCATCTCATCCTCTGTCATCCCCTTCTCCTCCTGTCTTCAACCTTTCCCAGCATCAGGGGCTTTTCCAGTGAGTTAGTTCTTCTCTACAGGTTGTCAAAGTATTCGAGTTTCAGCTTCAGCATCAGTCTTCCCAATGAATATTCAGGAGTAAATTCCTTTACAATTGACTGGTTGGATCTCCTTGCAGTCCAAGGGACTCTCAAGAGTCTTCTCCAACACTACAGTTCAAAAGCATCAATTCTTTGGTGCTCAGCTTTGGAGAAGGAAATGGCAACCCATTCCAGTACTCCTGGAAAATCCCATGGACAGAGGAGCCTGGTAGGCTAGAGTCCATGGAATTGCAAAGAGTTGGACACGACTGAGCTACTTTACTTTACTTTACTTTTCTTTACAG
This sequence comes from Ovis aries, assembly GCF_016772045.2. Classification (NCBI taxonomy): domain Eukaryota; kingdom Metazoa; phylum Chordata; class Mammalia; order Artiodactyla; family Bovidae; genus Ovis; species Ovis aries. Next base: position 198,474,954 of record NC_056054.1, read on the forward strand.
TCCAGCTCTCACATCCATACATGACTACTGGAAAAACCATAGGTTTGACTAGACAGACCTTTGTTGGAAAAGTAATGTCTCTGCTTTTTAATATGTTGTCTAGATTGATCATAGGTTTTTTTCCAAGGAGCAAGTATCTTTTATTTTCATGGCTGCAGTCACCATCTACAGTGATTACGGAGCCCCCAAAAACAGTCTCTCATTGTTTCCATTGTTTCCCCATCTATTTGCCATGAAGTGATGGGGCTGGATGCTATGATCTTAGTTTTCTGAATCTTGAGTTTTAAGCCAGCTTTTTCACTCTTCTCTTTGACTTTCATCAAGAGAATCTTTAGTTCTTCTTTGTTTTCTGCCATAAGGGTGGCATCATCTGCATATCTGAGCTTATTGATATTTCTGCCAGCAATTTTGATTCCAGCTTGTGCTTCCTCCAGCCCAGCATTTCTCATGATGTACTCTGCGTATAAATTAAAAAAGCAGGGTAACAATATACAACCTTGACATACTCCTTACCCTATTTAGAACCAGTCTGTTGTTCCATGTCCAGTTCTAACTGTTGCTTCCTGACCTGCATACAGATTTTTCAAGAGGCAGGTCAGGTGGTCTGATATTCCCATATCTTGAAGAATTTTCCACAGTTTGTGGTGATCCACACAGTCAAAGGCTTTGGCAAAGTCAATAAAGCAGAAACAGATGTTTTTCTGGAACTCTCTTGCTTTTTCAATGATCCAGTGGATGTTGGCAATTTGATCTCTGGTTCCTCTGCCTTTTCTAAATCCAGCTTGAATATCTGGAAGTTAATGGTTCATGTACTGTTGAAGCCTGGCTTGGAGAATTTTGAGCATTACCTTACCAGGGTGTGGGATGAGTGCAATTGTGTAGTAGTTTGTGCATTCTTTGGCATTTCCTTTCTTTGGGATAATCAAAGCTCAGTTTCAGAAATGTCAGTCTAGAGTAGACTTACTTAGACAGAAATCAGCAAACTATGGCCTGTGGGTCAAACCTGGCTCAAAACCTAGTTATTTTGTAAATAAAGGTATATCGAAACACAGTCACACTCATTCATTTATATGTTATCAATAGAAGCTTTTATACCACAAAAGCAACATTAAGTAGTTGCAATAGAGACCATATTGAGCAGAGACACTAAAATATTTGCTCTCCTGCTCTTTACAGAAAAACGTTATTGATGTCTGCTCTCGGACAAGATCCATACTGTTATAGCATGGTCTTTCTGATGTCTCAGCTGAATGCTCAGGATACGAACAAGGCTTTCCTACTCTGACTGGATTTGGAGCATCAGTGTCTTCCAAAAGTGTGCAACCTTCAGTCTCTCTGATTTGTCCTCATCTCTTTGGTGCTTGCTTCCTTGTAAGCTAACCATTGTCTCTTCCTGAGCATGGTAAGCTCAGGTCTTGGCCAGAGACTTGACAGAAGCATCCATTAAATTTCTGGGATCCCCACTCAGCTCAATTCCCTCCTCCCTGGTGCCTTTTCCTACATATTCCAGTGGATGCAGCTACTCTACTCTGATTTCTGCTCTAATTTCAGTGGGAACTCTGTGATCTGCTGATGCTTCAGCTCCTTCTGTTACACTTGAGGAAACTGCTGCCAGGCAGAGAGCCAGGATAGTCATGGAACATACATCATAAGTTTTCCTTCTTTTAAGAATTGCAGGCTTGCAGTATTTGTTGTCCAATATCTGAAACAGTTTTCTCATGTGTTCTGTCCAATGTCAAAGTGTTATATACGGTCACAAACATAAGTTTCTCTACTGCTGTCACTTTACCATATATACATATTTGCAAATGCATATGACTAAGAAAACATGAAACATTTTTGCCTTTTAATAGATGTTGAGCCAGTTAGAGGCTTCCCAGCTCTTAAAGAATCTGCCTGCAATGCAGAAGACCCTGGTTCAATTTCTGGGTCAAAAGATCCCCTGGAAAAAGGATAGGCTACCCACTCCAGTATTCTTGGGGTTCCCTGGTAGCTCAGACAGTAAAGAATCTGCCTGCAATGTGGGAGAACTAGGAGCTAGTTAGAGGATTATACTCAAATTAGGTTAATAGAGAACTGCCTGTGTAGAATAAGCTTGATTTTAGAATAATACATCACTCTCTTCTTAGAAGCTGCAAAGAATCTCTTCAGCTGCCCTCCATATCCTTGACATCCTACAGGGTAAATCAAATAGTAGATTAACCAATATTGCATCATCTATTATTATTTTACTCTGTTTACATATTCCAAATCATTTTTTAATAGTCATGTCTCTCTCTTCCTCTAGTTTCCTCCTTTTCTTCCTTCACTACAATATTCATAGGTTGACTTTGAACATTTCCAATTTTATTGTTTTTGGTAGAATATGAAGTATCATATTTATCAGAGAAATTTATTTCACTATACTCTGTCTCCACTGCATACAAAGAATGACCTCTTGTAATCTATCTTTTTACACTAGTCTGATTTTTGTGTAATACTCTCAGGGAGTTTGGAGTTATAAGAAAGTGTTTACTTCTTCATTCAACCAAACTGAACTTTCTCCATTAAAGGGTCACATTTTTGATAGTGAAAAATCAGATCACTAGGGGTTGTATCTATAATTATTAAAATATCCAAGCAATTGAAAGAATGGTATTTAATGAAATGATACTCATCAGTTTATAATTGGATGCATGCTTGCTGAGAATATATTCAATAAATATGTTACAGCTATAAATAACTTCCAAAGATGAGAAAGGCTTAATAAATCTTGGAATAACTGGTTTCTACTGTCACTTTCTTTGCTAAGGAAAATTATATTTATATTAAGTTGTATTTCAGATATTCACCATAGTTATTAGTAGTCATAATTATATGAACATAGAGTGTTCATACTTTCAAATGTTTCTTTATGGTTACTTTTCACATAAAAGATCTACATTCAAATAACCCTTTCATATACTGGAGGCTATAATTAAGTCAAAGTTGTACATAAAATTAAAAATAAAAAAGAGAAGCCTTTAAAATAGAAGTACTAATAAGACCTTAAGTGAACTTTCCTAACTGTCTTAGCTGTAGGAATTAGCTGACTTTTATCCATAAAAAGGGTAGGTAACTGGTATATTAGTTAAGTTACACTCTGTTGCAAGTAATAGATACCCAATTAACACTGCCTTTAAAATAATATATTTTTTACATAGCAAGATGCTAAAGTGTGATTCTAGGATCAATTAACTCAGTGGGTCAATAACATCTTCAAGAACTAAAGTTTTCCCCTTCTTCCTGCTCTGCTGCTCTCGATACATTGGTTTATGCCCTTAAATATGCTCCCTCATAGTTTGAAGTAAGATATACAGACAGTAGGTATCATATTTACTTCATCCTCATGTTGCTTCAACTCCAATCTGTTTGGAATGTTTTCAAAGAACATACAGAACTGGAACCTGATATGGTAGTGATGGTGGTTTAGTCACTAAGTCGTGTTTGACTCTTGCAACCTCATGGCCTCTAGGTCCTCTGTCCATGGGATTTTCCAGGCAGGAACACTGGACTGGGTTGTCATTTCCTTTTCCAGGGGATCTTACTGACCCAGGGACCGAACCCTCATCTCCTGCACTGAAGAGGGATTCTTTACTGCTGAGCCACCAGGGAAGCTAGAATTTGATCTAGAACCAGTTTAAAAGGTGTAAACATAAGATTATAATATCAAAGTAGGCTTGATTTTGTGGTTAGCAGTACTTGATCAATATTTGTGATATTCCTCTATTCTTAATGCATACTGGTATATGTTTCTCAACTGAATCTCTGGGAAAAATATATCCCTGATTTGTCAGTCAGTCAGTTCAGTCACTCAGTCATGTTCAACTCTTTGCAACCCCATGAATCACAGCATGCCAGGTTTCCCTGTCCATCACCAATTCCCAGAGTTCACTCAAACTCATGTCCATGGAGTCGGTGATGCCATCCAGCCATCTCATCCTCTGTCGTCCCCTTCTCCTCCTGTCCCCAATCCTTCCCAACATCAGAGTGTTTTCCAATGAGTCAACTCTTTGCATGAGGTGGCCAAAGCATTGGAGTTTCAGCTTTAGCATCATTCCTTCCAAAGAACACTCAGGACTGAAACACTCAGGACTGATTTCCTTTAGAATTGGACTGGTTGGATATCCTTGCAGTCCAAGGGACTCTCAAGAGTCTTCCCCAACACCACAGTTCAAAAGCATCAATTCTTTGGCACAGCTTTCTTCACAGTCCAACTCTCACATCCATACATGACCACAGGAAAAACCATAGCCTTGACTAGACGGACATTTGTTGGCAAAGTAATGTCCCTGCTTTTGAATACGCTATCTAAGTTGGTCATAACTTTCCTTCCAAGGAATAAGCGTCTTTTAATTTCATGGCTGCAGTCAACATCTGCAGTGATTTTGGAGCCCCCAAAAATAAAGTCTGACACTGTTTCCACTGTTTCTCCATCTATTTCCCATGAAGTGATGGGACCAGATGCCATGATCTTCGTTTTCTGAATGTTGAGCTTTAAGCCAACTTTTTCACTCTCCTCTGTCACTTTCATCAAGAGGCTTTTTAGTTCCTCTTCACTTTCTGCCATAAGGGTGGTGCCCTGATTTGTAGCATATGTCAATTTCCGTAGTGTAAATACTCTCACTGTGGCCAGTTTTAAGCTATAAAAATGATGCCATTGAATGAAGAACTGAGAAGAGATGGGTGGTAGCACATTCTTAAAAAAGAGTAGTTTTACTATACAGATGCAATTAATATAAAGCTAAAGAATATGGATTATAGTTAATAGTAAAATAATTAAAAAGCAATGAATTTTGATTATTAATTGCCTTCAGTTAATTGGCTTTATTTCTGAACAACGGCTGTATTTAATAAGTGATTTACAAAATTTCTGAAAATTTAATACCCAGCTCTTCTGAACAAATATTAGCCAGCTCCAGCACACCACTGTCTCCCCATCAGTCATCTCATTTCTGCCTTTATTAAAATTATATATCTATACCACATACATATATAAAAGGGTAAAGATTTTATTAAACATTATGCAAAAAGAAATATTGCATTCATTGTGAAAGTAGATTAAATTTTATATTATTTATTATCCAAGGCAGAAAATTGAGCAATAACCTAAGAACACTAAAATATTTCATAAACTAAAACAGAATGAAAAAGCACAAATAACAAAGTCCTGTTGTGTTTTTTAACAGATATTAGATCAAAAGAAAAAGAAACTGACATCTTGAATAAACTTCAGACTCGGAAATCTTAAATTGTGAGTCAATGTTCCTCAAGCTAGCTCTGTTTCCTGTGTGTTCTGGTCAAGACTACTGCACTGCAGGTGTAGGTTTTTCTCAGAAAATAAGGAAGTGATAATAGGTAAACTGGAAGGTCTCATCTAGATTTAAAGTTTTCCATTGTGATTAAAAAAAGAAAACAACTTTCTGCATGTCTTTGAGTATAGCTTTTCTGAACTTCCTATTTTCAGCTTACAAAAAGGATGTGAGTAATGAAATAGGCTCTCAATATGTGATTTGGTGGGGACTTACCTGATGGTTCAGTGGCTGAGACTCTGAGCTCCCAAAGCAAGGGGCTCAGGTTTGATCCCTGGTCAGAGAACTAAATTCCAACTAAGAGCTTGCATGCCCCAGGCCTCAACTAAAAGATGCCATGGCCACAAGGAAGATCCTGTGTGCCGCAACTAAGACCTGGCACAAATAAGTAAACAAGCCAAATAAGTAAATAAATATTGAAAAAAAAAAACACCATTTGTTTAATTTATGTTAAGTACTTTCACTAGGTATTATATTACTCTTATTGTTGCTGACATGTATATTATTGCCTTATGTGTTTATTTTTCCTCCCAAAACTCTTAGGTTTGTGAAAGGCAGATTTTACGAGAGAGAGAGGCAGGGAACGTGAAGGTCTACAGTCTTAGAGGGGTGTCATATCTGAGTTTAACGTAAGGTCAATATTACTATTTGTATAGCCTTGGACAAGAATTTCCAAGTAATGTCTCTGAGTCTCCATGTTGTCAGGTCTTTAGAATGTTTTGAGAATTAAGTGAACTAAATCACTTAATAGGCTTTCAAGAAATGGTAGCTAAAATATACTTTTTCTGTATCCAAAGCACCTAACACAATGCTTGGCCCATATTAAAAACTTACTGTTTGCTGAATACATACATGAATGAAAGAATGAATAAAATGAAACATTCAAACTATGAATTAGATAATTAGTGCATCTTGCCTAGAACTGGTCCAGACATCCTTTTAGATCTACAGTCACTCATCTTTGTGAACTGTGAAGAACAGGGTTGAAGTTCTGAGATCTTTTGATATTTCTGTAAATCCATTTTCTGAATTTTAAGTTTCTCCATTGATAAAACCAAACTTGAAAGACCTGAAATCTAGGGTGCTTTCAAATTCTGAAGCCCATCCAGATTCTATTCTGTACTTTTAATCATAATCACTACTGTAAAGAACTAAAATAGCACCTCAAAAGTCATTTTGGTACCTACTGATATTTATAAACATTAGTCAAGAACCTAAATGTCCATCCACAGAGGAATGAATAAAGTCATATATATATGACTTTATTATATATATATATGACTGAATATTGCTCAGTCATAAAAGAAGAACAAAATAATGTTATTTGCAGCAATATGGATGGAGCTAGACACAGACATATTGAGTGAAATAAGTCAGATGGAAAAAGACAAACGTCTTAAGATATCACTTATACGTGGTATCTTAAAAAAAGGGTATAAATGAACTCATTTACAAAGTAGAAATAGAGTCACAAATGTAATAAATAAACTTATGGTTGCCAGAGGGGAAGGAGGGAAGGATAAATTGGGAGACTAGGACTGACATATATACACTACTATATATAAACTAGATAACTAATAAGGACCTAGTGTATAGCACAGGGAACTCTACTCAATACTCTATAACCTATATGGGAAAGAATCAGAAAAAAAGCGAATATATGTACATATATAACTGACTCATTTTGCTGTATAGCAGAAAATATATCAACTATACTCCAACAAAAATTAAAACAAAATAAACATAAAAATTTTGAGAAAAAAAAGAGTACCATCTTCCAGGTTTCCACAGAATGAATGCTCAATCTATAGAAATCAGTGGGGTCAGAGAGTTTTAGTCATTTTATGAGTAACAGACATCTAACAAGGTGGTCAAAACTATAAACTGACTTCCCAGAAAAATGTCCATTTTACAATAGCTCAATCTGCAATTTCAGAGGCCTTATAAAAACCACAGATTAGGTTAAAATCATTCAATGTACTCAGATATGCTCATTTTACACAGGAAAAAAAAATGAATTCCAGAACTCTCTTGGTAGTCAAATTTAGATTCCAACTTTACCTACTCGAGGCTATGGTTTTTCCAGTGGTCATGTATGGATGTGAAAGTTGGACTGTGAAGAAGGCTGAGCGCCGAAGAACTGATGCCTTTGAACTGCGGTGTTGGAGAAGACTCTTGAGAGTCCCCTTGGACTGCAAGGAGAGCCAACCAGTCCATTCTGAAGGAGATCAGCCCTGGGATTTCTTTGGAAGGAATGATGCTAAAGCTGAAACTCCAGTACTTTGGCCACCTCATGTGAAGAGTTGACTCATTGGAAAAGACTCTGATGTTGGGAGGGATTGGGGGCAGGAGGAGAAGGGGATGACAGAGGATGAGATGGCTGGATGGCACCACTGACTGGATGGATGTGAGTCTGAGTGAACTCCGGGAGTTGGTGATGGACAGGGAGGCCTGGCTGCGATTCATGGAGTCACAAAGAGTCGGACACGACTGAGTGACTGAACTGAACTGCACTGAACTGAGACCAATTAAGAGTAAGAAAAATATTTTACTTCACCTTTATTTATTTATTCCCCAATCCTCCTTTTTTCTTCATGTAGAATAAATATTTTCATTTAAGCATCTTACCTATATTATTTTTTCTCTGTGTTGAAGGTGAAAGTTAAGGTCACTCAGTCATGTCCAGCTCTTTGCGACCCCATGGACTGTAGTCCATGGAATTCACCAAGCCAGAATACTGGAGTGGGTAGCCTATCCCTTCTCCAGTGGATCTCCCTGATTCAGGAGTCAAACCAGGGTCTCCTGCATTGCAGGCAGATTCTTTATCAGCTGAGCTATGAGGGAAGCCCCTTCTTCTATGTTAAGAATTTCAGTTAACATTTCTTGCAGGCAGGTCTGATGGCAATGAATTCCTTTAGTTTTTATATGTCTGGTTATGTCTGAAAAAAGGCTTTTTCTTTCACTTTTGAAGGATACTAGATGTAGAATTCTAGGTCTGCAGCTTTTGCCAACACTTTCAGTATTTCACTCTACTTCTTGCCTGAATGATTTCTTAGAGGTGTATGGCAATTGTTAGTCCTGTTTCTCTATAGGAAAGAAGATTCTCTCCATGTTCCCTGCCCCTCAGGGTCTGTCAAGATTTTCTCTTTGTCTTTGGTTTCCTACAATTTAAATATGATATTCTTAAGGGGTGGTGGTGATGGCGTGTGTGTTTGGCATTTATCCTGCTTCTTGTTCTGTCAGATTCTGAGATCTGCCATTCTTTGCTCCATTGATTTGAGAAAGTTCTCAGCCATTATTGCTTTAAATATTTTTTTTTTCCATTCGGTTTTCTTTTCCGGTATTCTAATTATAAATATGTTACATGTTCTGACATGATTTCACATTTCTTGGATGATCTGTTTTTTGGATTTTTTAAAAAATTTGTTTCCTCCTTGAATTTCAGTTTGAGAAGATTCTTTTGACATCTTCTAGTTCACTGCTTCTTTCCCTGGCTGTGGGCTATTGGTGAGTATACTGATGAACCCATAAAAGGTATTCTTCATTCTTGTTCTACTGGTTTTTTGATTTTTTTTAAGACTATTTTTTAGAGTGGTTTCAGGTATAGGGCAAAACTGAGCAGAAAGTATAGAAGTTTTCCACCTATTCCCATATATGCACAGTCTCTCTCATCATCAACCAGAGTAATAAACTTAACTTGGAACATTATCACTCAAGCCCGTAGTTTATATTGAAGTCTGCTTTTGGTGGGGTACATTCTATGAGTTGGAGCAAATATATAATGATAAGTATCCACCATTATAGTACCATACAGAATACTCTCGTTTCTCTAAAAATCTTCTGTGCTTTGCCTCTTCTACCCTCCCTCCTCAAAAATCCTGGTCACCACTGATTCTCATCATATTTTCACAATTTTGTGTTTGCCAGAATGTTATATAGTTGAAATCATACATTATGTCACCTTTTAGATTGGCAAATTTCACTTGGTATATACATTTAAAATTCCTCCATGCCTTTCCATATCTTGATAGCTCATTTCTCTTTAGCATTTAATAATATTCCATTGCCTGAATATAACACTGTTTATCAATTCACTTACTGAAGGACATCTTGGTTGTTTTCAGTTTTTGACAATTATGAATAAGACTAATGTAAAACTGTTATAAACATGCCTATGCAGATTTTTGTGTGCACATATATTTTCAACCATTTGGGAAAAATACAGATGAGCACAATTGCTGGATCGTGTTTTAAGAGAATGCTTAGTTTTGTAAGAAATGGCCAAACTGTCTTCTAGAGTGGCTGTGTCATTTTTGTATTTCCACCAGCAATGAAGGAAAGTTCATGCTGCCTCCTATTTTTGCTAGTATTTCGTGTTGTGTTTGCTGCAGTGGTATCTCAACATTTTAATTTTCAGCTCCACAATAACATATAATGTTGACCATCTTCATACATGTCTAATTGCCATCTGTATGTCTTTCTTTGTGAGGTATCTGTTTAGGATTTTTACCCGCTTTTTAATCAGGTTATTCACTTTAATACTGAGCTTTAGGAGTCACTGGTGTATTTTAGATAACAGTCCTTTGTCAGACGTGTCTTATGCAAATATTTTCTCCCAGTCTGTGACATGTCTTCTCATCTTTTGGGGCATTGTCTTTCACAGAGTGGAAGTTTTAATTTTAATGAAGCCCAGCTTAGCAATTATTTAATGAATCATGCCTTTGGTCTTCTACATAATAATTCATTCCCATACCAAGGTCATTTAGATTTTCTCCTGTTGTTTTCTAGAGAGTTCACAGTTTGAAGTTTTACATTTAGGTCTATGATGCATTTTGAGTTAATTTTTATAAAAGGTGTAAGGTCTGTGTCCAGACATTTTTTTTTCTCTTGTACATGTGGATGTTTGTTTATCTTAGCACCATTTGTTGAAAGATTATCTTTATTCCATTGCATTACCTTTGTGTGCATGCATGCTAAGTTGCTTCAATCATGTCCCACTCTTTGCAACCCTATGGACTGTAGCCCACCAGGCTCATGGACTGTAGCCCACAAGTCCATGGGATTATAGAGAACACTATTTCACAACGGCTTCTCTTCCCTTTCCTTTCAATGGGGCTCAGATCCTCATAGTGAGGTTCCAGGTAGAAGCCCAGAAAAGTCTGGGTTCAAGTAGAAGCCTAGGAAAGTATGGGTCTCTTCCAAGACTGCAGAACAGTCTGATAAGCTAGTGTACGCTGCCTCAACTAAAGTGATCACTTAATTAATTAAATGATCCCACCACTTTATGAAATTTCCTGCAGCTAAGCAGATCTCTACTGTGTCTCTCTCTGACATGAACCTATGTCTTCAGGTTTTATGGTGGCTGCTTGTTCTGCAACCCCATTTTTAAAAGATTTTGAGTTTTCAGTCCAGCTTTGTCTTGTATGAGAAGTTACATCCTCTGAGCTCCCTGCGTATTGGAGGTAAATTAAACCAGTAGTCTCTCTAATTTTTAAAGATTTTGTAGAAGCAGATATCTTAACTTCCTTTTAATTGTGTTCCAATAGACTAAAGATGGGTTTCCCTGGTGGCAGGAAGTAAAGAATCTGCCTGCAATGTGGGAGACCCAGGTTCGATCTCTGGGCCAGGAAGATCCCCTGGAGAAGAGAATGGCAACCCACTCCAGAATTCTTATCTGGGGAATCCCATGACCAGAGGAACCTGGTGGGCTATAGTCCATGGAGTTGCAAAGAGTCAGACATGACTGAGAAGCTAACACTTTGACTTTGAGACTAAAGATGGCTTTAAAAATTACGACAATATTACTTTCACTTCCACAAATTCTGTAAGCCTATAAGAACGTTAACTATGAAATTTCTTGCTAACTAATTATGATTTCTTGCTCAAAATCAGTATAAAATTCATTGCAGGCAGCTACATTTCAAGAGCTATCACATGATCTTTCTATTCAGGTGTTCTCAGTGGAATGTAAAAGCAAAAATTTGGCTTCTCTCCACTAATTCAATTAAGATCCCTTCTAGCTCATCAAGCTGAACAAAAAATTATGTTGAGGGCATGAGATAATGGAAAATAAGAGGACAGGACATGAAAGAGTGGGCCTGGGAAATTTTATGCTTAAAAAGCAGAGACATTACTTTGCCAACAAGGGTCCATCTAGTCAAGGCTATGGTTTTTCCTGTGGTCATGTATGGTGTGAGAGTTAGACCATAAAGAAAGCTGAGCATGGAAGAATTGATGCTTTTGAATTGTGGCGTTGGAGAAGACTCTTGAGAGTCCCTTGGACTGCAAGGAGATCCAACCAGTCCATCCTAAAGGAGATCAGTCCTGGGTGTTCATTGCAAGGACTGATGTTGAAGCTGAAACTCCAATAGTTTGGCCACCTGATGCGAAGATCTGACTCATTGGAAAAGACCCTGATGCTGGGAAAGACTGAGGGCAAGAGGAGAAAGGGATGAGAGAGAATGAGATGGTTGGATGGCATCATCGACTCAATGGACATGGGTTTGGGTGGACTCCGGGAGTTGGTGATGGACAAGGAGGACTGGCATGCTGCGGTGCATGGGGTCGCAAAGAGTTGGATACGACTGAGCGACTGAGCTGAACTGAACTGAGTGTGAGTTGAAATCTCAGTACATGAAATTTCTAAATAAGTAAGTCATTAATGCAAATATGAAAGGACTTTGTGATTTCTAAGTTTTCCAACTTATTCTATTGACCATTTTTTAGGATTTTTTTAAGATAAATATTTTTTGAAAAAAAGCCATTGCAACATTGGCATATCTGAGAATTCTAGTCTCTTGCAAGGTAAGCATTGGTAATGTATCTCTCTCACAAAGATTCAGCTGAAAACTACTTATTAAAATTACTTGTTAACTCAATGGACATGAGTTTGAGCAATCTCTAGGAGATATTGAAGGACAGAGTCCTGGAGTGCTCCAGTTCATGAGGTGACAAAGAGTTGGACATGACTTAGTGACTGAACAATAGCAAAATTATTTTATTCAAAAATAACACACACACACACACACATATGCTGTGCTGTGCTCGGTTGCTTCAGTCGTGTCTAACTCTTTGTGACCCTATGGACTGTATAGCATGCCAGGCTCCTCTGTCCATGGGATTCTCCGGGCAAAAATACTGGAGTGGGTTGCCATGCCCTCTTTCAGGGGATCTTCCCAACCCGGGGACTGAAACCAGTCTCCTAAGTCTCCTGCATTGCTGGCAGATTCTTTACCTGCTGAGCCATCAGGAAGCCTAATAGTTTTTACCCTTTAGTAAATATTCTAAATAGTAACCTCAGATACTTTCATGTTCTAATATCAAAGCAAGTAAACAAAATAATCAAACTTTATTTCTAAGATAAGTAATTTTCCTGTCATATAGCATGTGAAAGAAAATATACCATCTTCTTTCATATACATTTTCATTTTAATAATCTATATTTTCACTTTGCCATGAATGAACTCTTGTCATTTGTTTCTTTGAAATGATAATAAATTGAAAAGTCAAAACCTTCACATTAACATTTTTTTACTTAAGTAAATATTTCTTATGTTCAGTGGGATACTTTGACTGGTTTTGTACTTCAAGACACATTGCTGGCAAATAGAGTTCATGCTTTCCCGGGTTTAGCTAATAAGCACCAAGTTGTCTCAAATAAATGGGAGATTATATATATAGCATTTTCTACATATAACAAGTGGACTTCCCAGGTAGCACCATGATATAGAATCCACCGGCCAATGCAGGAGACTCAAGAGATGCAGTTTCAACCACTGGGTCAGGAAGATACCTTGGAGTGGGAAATGGCAACCCACTTCAGTACTCTTGCCTGGAAAATTCCATGGACAAAGGAGCCTGGGGGTGGTTACAGTCCACAGGGTAGCAAAGAGCCATACATGACTGAGCAGGTACACACACCACTGAACACACACAAACACACACTCACATTAATAAGAAACATGCATAAATAGAGGATCTAATCATCATTTGATTATTTAATCTCTTCAGCCCTAGGGGAAGGTGGGCATATATTCAACCATTTCTTCCCCAAGCACAAAGAACTGCATGAAAGACTTGAGATGCTTCTAACATACTCTTTTGGAATTAAAATAACAAAGACTCAGAATGTGCTTATATTTAATTCCTTAAAAATATAAAGCTTATAGACAACTAGACAAGCATCTTATAAATGAAACATTGGGACAAAAGCTTTAAGAAAATTACAAGAATTTATGCTTAATATTTACAGCTCATAAAAGCTATCATACCATATATCCAAAAAGGTCTAGTGAAAGTAGATTCAAAAGATACTTTTGGAAATTAGGCTATTTTAATTTTATAACAGCCTTCCCAGGTGGCTCAGTGGTAAAGAATTCGCCTGCCAATGCAGGAGATGTGGGTTTGATCCCCAGGTCAGAAAGATCCCCTGGAGAAGGAAATAGCAACCTACTCTAGCATTCTTGCCTGGGAAAATCCCAAGGACAGAGGAGCCTGGTGGGCTACAGTCTATGAGGTCTCAAAGAGTTGGACATGATTTAGCAACTGAGCAGGCATGCAATTAATAACAAGAACACCATCACTGCCACCACAACCAGCAGGTACCATGATTTGAAAAGAAATCTATGCTTGTTATGATTCAATTGGCCTACATTTAGCAGATAATTATTGAAAAGAATTTTAGGAGAATTATATAAGGTAGTTATAATAGTGACATACAATGGGACAACTCAGAAACTGAGAAATAACATGAAATGCCTTTTGTGAGTAAAGCAAAAATAAACTTGATCTCATTGGCAAAGTCACAAAAAAGACAAAAATGATCTCAGGACAAAAACAGAGTGAAATCTAATCGTTTATATTAACATACCTCAAGGAAAAATGTGTAACTGAGGCAGGGTAAAGAATCTGTTGCTCACTGTCAGGGCTGAGGAGCAAGAAGAGAGGGTATGTTCTCTTGGATCTTCAGCTCCATCCTGGCACATGTATATTCTGGCCCAAGAACACACGTATCTATATGGTCCCTTCAGTGTGTTTATGGAGTTAACTGTATGGAGATGGATATATCATGCTATCGAATTATCCACTAACCTCCATTTTCTTCTATGGCATATTCATCGAGCAACATCCTGAATCTATTTGCTATTCTTTACAATATGTCTACAAGAGAAAAATATGCTCATCAGCCAACAGTATTCAAGATAGCCATATTTCCCACTGTAAGAGATGATACATTGGCTTTCTCATTTTCATCATCAATCCTAGTGTTAACCAAGAAATGATCTTGTGCTAAAACATCAACTCTCTAAGCTTTCAAGTTTGAAAGCTAGGTTTGAGTTGACATATATTCACTTAGGCAATGCCATGCTGTGGAAACCAGATGCCCTTCTATGGATAACAGCCAAGCCCCAAATAAAGCCCTTTTCTAAAAACTTCAATACTTCTATTAGCCATCTTTGGATCATTGATCTAAAGTAGTAGTATCATTGATACTACCACTTTTTAATCACCTTAGTATAAAGCATCATCAAATCTCATTCAGAACAATAGCTGCAGACCTGGTCTCTACAGTCTGTTTCCCATGTAGCACACAGCCAAAGTAATCCTTTAAAATACAAGACAATAACATTCTTATGAGAGAAAGTCAACCCTTCTTTACATCTACACTCTGCAGCCCTGCTCCCTAACAATTGATCTCATCTCTTATCTCCCCATTTTGTCCACTCTGTTCCAGCTACTCCAGTATCCTTGGAAATCTGGGGGAATTCTCTCTCCCTCAGATTTCTTCCTTATTTTCTTCAGATCTCTCTACTCAGAGGTCACTTTGTCTGAGAGGACTTATTAGATGGCATCCTATTTATTGTAACACTCCCTCCAAACCTGTCATTATCACTACTTACCCCTTATCCTGCCTCAGTTTTATGCAGAGACTCAGCACTACTCAACATATCATGGGCTTATCTGTGAACTAAAGAAATCAGTTCCATGACAGTAAGGATGAGTTTTTGCTCATTAGTGCCTGGAATAGGACTTGATGCATAGATGGTACTCAGTACATTTTTAAAATCAAAAGTTGCAAGAGAAATGTGAAATAATAAAGGCTACTTGTTTAGCTTCTAGGAATCTGATCCTGTCTTTGCCCTCAGATTCTTTATATAATGCAACTAATAATAGCTTTGTGGTTCAAATACTACACTTGAAAGGGTTTTGCATAATTAAACCCCAAACAATTAAAAGAGATTTGGACAAACAAGGTATCCAGGCTTATCACACTGACCAGCTCTGTAACTTTGAGTCACAATCTTTTAAAGTCTCATAGCCCTGATGAAAGTAAAAGAAACCTTTTTTCCATCAGATTTTTTCACTCATTTTAAAGAAATTGTATCTTAGTATCAGGAAAAGCATCCCTGAGTAAGGATTATTTTATTAACTGCTTCTCCATAATTCATTCAATCAACAAGTTATTCACTAAGCATCCACATGTGCCGGACTCTTTTCTAGGTTTTGGGGGTAAATCAGGTCACAAAGTCATCAAATATCCTGCCCACATGGAACTTACCTTTCACTATGGAGAGACAGGTAAGAAACAACAAACATAAGTAAATGAAGTAGCACTTTGGAGGGTGATGTGTTTTATAATAGTAGAGTGAGGAACTGGGGCTTAGAAATGTGGAAGCGAAGAGGTTGAGGTTGCAATTAATTAAGAGACCATGACATGTGAACATACGTTATCACTGAAAGAATTATCTTCCTCCTTTTCCTTTCTCTTTTTTTTTTGTTTTGATCAAAAACTTGATATTATAAATATATTTTGCTTAAAATTATAGAAACTATGTAGTTCCACTGGAATAGTAATTATAATAAATATTTGAAGAAATACTGTAAAAACCTCTGCAATTGGTTATTTAATTTTTTCATGCAGAAATCTGTAAGCTTCTTATGAAATGGAGTTAATCTCATAGTATTACTTTCTTTAAACAAAATACTATTTCCATTGCAAATGAAATAAATGGCAATATCTTTAAAACTCATACCTATTCTTTAGTTCAGTTGTTCTGAAACTTGTGGTTTTTAGTGCAAACTTTTCTATTCTTAGAAACTACTAAAGCAAGGGGGCGGGTGGAGAAAAGGCAGAAAGACAGAGGTGTTTTTTAAAGAAAAGGTCCCATTATTTGGATTTTGCCTTTCTATGAGGGGGCTGCATGCACAATGACCAGACAACTCTACCTTGGAGGATCAGGAAAATGGCAAAAGGGGTGTTCGATTTCCTAAGAACAACCACATAGAGACTGAAATGACTTTCTAGGCAAACACAATCAATAGATCCTCTCTGTCTGCTTTCTGGATTGTGGTATGTGACTAGAAAAATCACCAAGGAAGACCCGTTGAGCTGGGCCCTCTAAGAGGGAGGTCATTGAAATTAGCCTGTGGGTCCTGTTTAATGACTTTGGCCAACCATTTATCACAGAGCTGAGGCATACAAAAAAGTAAGTAATTTTTTCCACACAGTTGTTCACAGTGTCACCAGGGTTTTCCCTGGTGGCTCAGATGGTAAAGAATTTGCCTGAAATACAGGAGACCCAGGTTCGATTCCTAGGTCAGGAAGATTTCCTGGAGAAATGGAATGGCTACCCACTCCAATATTCTTTCTTACCTGGAGTATTCCATGGACAGAGGAACCTGGAGGGCTACAGTCCGTGGGTTCACAAAGTCAGACACAACTGAGCGACTAACACTTTCACATTTACAATGTTAGAAAATTTTAATGCTCCAGTAAAGACTTGATTTTGGGGATGTGCCTAACCAAGAAAAATTCCAGAATGACAGTGCACTCATTTTTAGTCAGAAGTCTTGAACTGAAGAACCATATCATCTTGGTTGCTATCTGGTTACAGTGACCCTCCTCCTTGAGTACTAAAAACTATCCACCTGCAAGCTGGCATAGAACACACTGGCGTCCATTTGTCAAGACTTCTGGAGTTCTTGGAAGTGACAAAATGTGACACAAACACTATTATTTATAGTCTGTCCCTGTTCAATGAAAAGGATCCTTGGGCTGAAGCTGCCAAGAGTAGTATTAGTTACCCAACCTGACAATTTCATTTCAGGGTTCTTGTTGGTTGAGACCAAACAGAGTTCTTTAGGCAGTAAAAATCATGACCCACCCTTAGGACTGGGTCTTTCAGACCCCAACTCAGATGGTTTGGCGTGACAAACAAATACATTTTATCCACAAGAGTTGGATAGACTATGGATGTGGCCAGCTAGCACCTCCAGTCTCAAACCCAATTCATTTGCCTTTCTCACTTTCTTCAATTTTCCCCCCTAAGATTTATTTCTGTTGCTATATTCACGAGGTTGCAAAGAGTCAGACACGACTGAGAGACTGAACTGAACTGATATGGATATGAATTCCAATATGTCAGGTTCCTGCCTGCCTTCTGTCTCCTATTTGGTCCTTTATTTGATCTGAAACAATGTATCAAGTGATGGAAAGATAGATAAGGAGAAGGGGGGAGATAACACAAACATAAAAGTGTAGAACAAAAACATTCCAACTGAAATAAACAATTGTCAAATACCTATTAAGTCCACTACTCAGTGTTAGACATGGTATTGACTATTTATTCAGAAATAAATAAGAACTTAGCTATTTAAGTAAATATAAATACCTTTAGAAAAGCATACAGAAAAGAAAAATAAAATATTATTTGTAATGATTAAAAAAGCTTTATTCACTCATTCATTTATTTTGCATTTGTAAAGTACATATCATATACACTCAAGGAATACAAAGTAAGCAAGACTATCTCTCCCCTTGAAAGTTTTATAAGTAGGTTCTCAAAGTTCAGTGTGCATCATAATCTCCTGAAAAATATGTTAAAATACAGGTTGCTGGGCCACAATTCCAGTAGGAGTCGGATACGACTGAGTGACTTCACTTTCACTTTTCACTTTCATGCATTGGAGAAGAAAATGGCAACCCACTCCAGTGTTCTTGCCTGGAGAATCCCAGGGACAGCGGAGCCTGGTGGGCTGCCATCTATGGGGTCATGATCCAGTGGAGGTTGGCAATTTGATCTCTGGCTCCTCTGCCTTTTCTAAAACCAGCTTGGACATCTGGAAGTTCACGGTTCACATATTGCTGAAGCCTGGCTTGGAGAATTTTGAGCATTACTTTACTAGCATGTGAGATGAGTGCAATTGTGCAGTAGTTGGAGCATTCTTTGACATTGCCTTTCTTTGGGATTGGAATGAAAACTGACCTTTTCCAGTCCTGTGGCCACTGCTGAGTTTTCCAAATTTGCTGGCATATTGAGAGCTTTTGCTTTAGTTTACTGTTATATAAAACTAAAAAGATAGATCTCTCTCTACCAAGTAAAGCTGTAAGTGAGTGACTTCACTTTCACTTTTCACTTTCATGCATTGGAGAAGAAAATGGAAACCCACTCCAGTGTTCTTGCCTGGAGAATCCCAGGGACAGTGGAGCCTGGTGGGCTGCCATCTATGGGGTCACACAGAGTCGGACACAACTGAAATGACTTAGCAGCAGCAGCAGCAGCAGCAGCAGGGCTCACACAGGCCTGAGAATCAGCATTTCTATCACATTCCCAGGTGCTACCATTGCTCCATTTTCAGGATTATGGATGGAGAACTACTTGGCTAGACCAATGCTTGTCAAAGTTAGTGTTCATGATGACTCCACTTGAGTTCTCATTAAGATGCAAATTTTCATTTAATAGGACTGATGTAGGACCCCAAATTCTGTAATATTCCAGGTACCTCACTTTGAGCAGTGAGGGTCTAATAAGTGAACAGACACTTGTAAGGATATATGTACAAAAGACACTATGAACTAAACAGTAATTGAGACAAACTTTGAAGAAGAGAGAGGTTTTTTGCAGGGGAGCCTATAAAAGTGAACATACAGTTCAGGTTCAGTGAAGGTTGGGAATGTGAGAGAGGTGAAGAGACAATAGATTTTGAGCAGAAATATAAGTGTGAGGTGGTATGATTTGGGACTGTAATAACTTCAGGTAATGAGGAAGTCCAAGATCCAGTTACATGGGTCAGTAACCAGAGTGGAACAGAAATGAGAGTTCCTCAAGTTGAGGAAGCCAAGGAAATGTGAGCCTACATTATAGGAAGGACATCAAAAGGGTATTGAAGTTTCCAGAGTTGGCACAAGTAAAGAAGAAAATGGAGCAAAGCTACAGAGAAGCTCCTAAAGTCAGTGTATTATCATGGGGTTCAGTAAACCACTTTGATGAAGAGGTTTCGAAAGACATGAAATTGCTGAGTGATAGTGGGTAAACACTGATCTGAAAACAGTGGTGCTGAACATGAAATATATTAGGTCCATCTCTTGGCCTTCGCAATGAAAAGGCTTTGCTTCTACTGAAGAACAACGGGCAATGTGGGTATTTTCAGGGAAAGAATGGCTTTCAGTTAAGACAAGCTACGTGGGGAGTAAAAGGAAAGAAATGTCAAGGTCAAAATATCACACTGGAAAAATATATCACATTAGTAGAGTGGAAACAGGAAAATAGCAGAATTAATTTTGGTTAGAGTTGAGAGTACATGAAAGAGGATTATGTTTAAATCAGTAAATTTCATAACAGGAATTAGGGAATGAGGGGTTTGTGAGTTATTAACAGCAATGGGGGAGCAAAAGTGGAGATTCAAAATAACAACAAAACAAAAGGAATTAAAAGAGAGTTTTTGAGGTTACGCGATCTTGAGTTTCCAAACTGCACAATTCCAGGCTTTCAAAGTTGAATCCCTGTTTTTGAGGTCTTAGTTAGGATGGTTGAAACTCATTTAAATCCAGAGGCAGAATAGATTGTTTCCAACATTTTTCCAGGGTTGTTTTAATGGTAAAAATAATCCTTGGAACACTTCCTCCATTTATTTATTTATTGGTTGTGCTAGGAGGCTTGTGGGATCTTAGTTCACCCACCAGGGATTAAACCCTGGGCCCACAGCAGTCAAAGTGCAGAGTCCTAACCACTGGACTACCAGGGAATTCCCATACTTTCTGTCTTTAGATTCAAACCATTTTTCTAGAATTTAAATAGCCATGCTCAGTCACTTCAGTCGTGTCTGATTCTTTGCAATCCCATGGACTGTAGCCTGCCAGGCTCCCCTGTCCATGGAATTTTCCAGGCAAGAATACTAAAGAGGGTGTCCATTCCCTTCTCTAGGAGATCTTCCCAATCCAAGGATCAAACCCGGGTCTCCTGCATTGCAGGCAGATTCTTTACCATCTGAGCCAGTAACAATCTGCTGAGAATTAAAGTATGACTATAGAAAAATAATGCTGCAGAAATCAGGAGCCTACCTATCTCCACCAGTGTCTAGCCATTGTAACCTGGGCAGATTACAGAGCCTCTCTGTGCCTCAAAATCTTCGTCTGTAGAGTAAAGATAATAGAAGCTATCACCTATACTTACTATGTGCCAGTTGTTGCCTTTAAGTCCTTTGTGAAATTCACTCATTTAATTCTCAAAGCCACTCAGTCAGATAGTAGACTATCATCATGCACGAGAGAACAAACACAGAGATCGCTAGGAGACCTAACTATTGGCAGAGAATTTGATGGGCAAGATTGGCATTTTGGTCACAAAATCCAGCCTCTTAAACATTATGCTGCTGTCTCTTGGGTAACAATAGATAATACTAGTAAGTACCTCTTAAGGTGATTTGAGAACTAAATGTGTAAAATTAAATATGCAAAGTGAACAGAACAGTTTCAGGTACATAATAAGCATTCAATAAATATTAGGTATTTAGTGGTTTCTGTCATCCTCATTTTCTAAATATACAGGATTAAAAGTTGAAATCTTAGAAAATTTGTAATTATAATTTTTATAATTATCCTAGTTAATGAAAAAGTGTTCATTAAAGTACATGTCTTCTATTAAATTATCAAACTTTAAAAATAATATCGAAACAAGAACTCTGGAAAAATGTATAGACATACCCTTTTAAAGAGCAATGTTTTCCAAAAACTTGAAAAAGTATATATACTTTTATTTGCCCACCCTCTTACTTCTTAGGTGGCAGCATATTCTGGGTGAAACAGCAAAGTGTTTAGATTAGATAGTCCTGGTTTCAAATTCTGACTCAGATAAAAATGAAAATACAAAGAGTTCCTTCCACATACTAGTTAAGTCATCTCGGTTAAGTTAATTATTTTTCTGAGTATCAATCTCTCATCTACAAACTGGGTCTCTTGCACTGCAGGGAGATTCTTTACCATCTGAGCCACCAGGGAAGCCAATAGGATTTTAATTCCACTCCTACTACTTTCTAGCTCTGAGGCCTCGGCAAACTGAATTGCTCAGTGCTTAGTTCTTCATTTGTAATACTGTTTGAGTCACCAGGGAAGCCCAACATTGGAAGATTATAGAGTAATTTGTATAGATTGAGTATGTGTTAGTTTGCTTTCTTTAAATATTTGTTTCATTAAATGATCCCAAGAAAATAAGTAAAAAAGGTGGCTATATACTATTTTTAATTTATAATAGCCATCCTAAATGTCCAATAAAGGAAATAAATGTACTACAATAATTTGCCTTCAGTTCAGTTCAGTCGCTCAGTCGTGTCCGACTCTTTGTGACTCCATGAATCGCAGCACGCCAGGCCTCCCTGTCCATCACCAACTCCCGGAGTTCACTCAGACTCGCGTCCATCGAGTCAGTGATGCCATCCAGCCATCTCACCCTCGGTCGTCCCCCGCTCCTCCTGCCCCCAATCCCTCCCAGCACCAGAGTCTTTTCCAATGAGTCAATTCTTCGCATGAGGTGGCAAAAGTACTGGAGTTTCAGCTTTAGCATCATTCCTTCCAAAGAAATCCCAGGGCTGATCTCCTTCAGAATGCACTGGTTGGATCTCCTTGCAGTCCAAGGGACTCTCAAGAGTCTTCTCCAACACCACAGTTCAAAAGCATCGATTCTTCGGTGCTCAGCCTTCTTCACAGTCCAACTCTCACATCCATACATGACTACTGGAAAACCATAGCCTTGACTACATGGACCTTAGTCGGCAAAGTAATGTCTCTGCTCTTGAATATGCTATCTAGGTTGATCATAACTTTTCTTCCAAGGAGTAAGCGTCTTTTAATTTCATGCTGCAATCACCATCTGCAGTGATTTTGAAGCCCCCCAAAATAAAGTCTGACACTGTTTCCACTGTTTCCCCATCTATTTCCCATGAAGTGATGGGACTGGATGCCATGATCTTCATTTTCTGAATGTTGAGCTTTAAGCCAACTTTTTCACTCTCCTCTTTCACTTTCATCAAGAGGCTTTTTAGTTCCTCTTCACTTTCTGCCATAAGGGTGGTGTCATCTGCATATCTGAGGTTATTGATATTTCTCCTGGCAATCTTGATTCCAGCTTGTGTTTCTTCCAGTCCAGCATTTCTCATGATGTACTCTGCATATAAGTTAAATAAGCAGGGTGACAATATACAGCCTTGACGTACTCCTTTTCCTATTTGGAACCAGTCTGTTGTTCCATGTCCATTCTTACTGTTGCTTTGCCTTAATATGATATAATTCTTATGCATTACTTATATATTTGATAAATACAAAATGCTCAGTCGTGTCCAACTCTTTCAGACCCCATGGACTGCAGCACGCCAGGCTTCCCTTCCATTACCAGCTCCCAGAGTTACTCAAACTCATGTCCATCGAGTTGGTGATGCCATGCAACCATCTCATCCTCTGTCATCCACTTCTCCTCCTGCCTTCAATCTTTCCAGCATCAGGGTCTTTTACAATGAGTCAGCTCTTCACCTCAGGTGGCCAAAGTCTTGGAGTTTCAGCTTCAATATCAGTTCTTCCAATGAATATTTGGGACTGACTTCCTTTAGGATGGACTGGTTTGATCTCCTTGCAGTCCAAGGGACACTCAAGAGTCTTCTCCAACACAATGGTTCAAAAGCATCAGTTTTTCAGCACTCAACTTTCTTTATGGTTCAGCTCTCACATCCATACAGAACAACTGGAAAACCATAATTTTGACTAGACGGACCTTTGTCAGCAAAGTAATGTCTCTGCTTTTTAATATGCTGTCTAGGTTGGTCATAGGTTTTCTTCCAAGGAGCAAGCGTCTTTTAATTTCATGGCAGCAGTCACCATCTGCAGTGATTCTGGAGGCCAAGAAAATAAAATCTCTCACCGCTTTGTTTGTTTCCCCATCCATTTGCCATGAAGTGATGGGACCAATGCCATGATCTTTGTTTTTTGAATGTTGAGATTTAAGCCAGCTTTTTCACTCTCCTCTTTCACTTCCATCAGGAGGCTCTTTTGTTCTTCTTTGCCCTTTGCCATAAAGGTGGTGTCATCTCTATATCTGAGGTTATTGATATTTCTCCCTGCAATCTTGATTCCAGCTTGGCCTTCATCCAGCCTGGCATTTCGCTTGATGTACTCTGCATATAAGTTAAATAAGCAGGGCGACAATATACAGACTTGAAATATTTCTTTCCCAATTTTGAACTAGTCCGTTGTTCCATGTCCAGTTCTAACTGTTGCTTCTTGACAGGCATACAGATTTCTCAGGAGGCAGGTCAGGTGGTCTGGTATTCCCATCTCTTGAAGAATTTTCCATAGTTTGTTGTGATCCACACAGTCAAAGGCTATAGCATATTCAATAAAACAGAATTAGATGGTTTTCTGGAATTCTCTTGCTTTTTCTAAAATCCAACAGATGTTAGCAATTTCATCTCTGGTTCCTCTGCCTTTTCTAAATCCAGCTTGAACATCTGAAAGTTTTCAGTTCATGTGCTATTGAAGCTAAGCTTGGAGAATTTTGAGCATTACTTTGCTAGTGTGTGAGATGAGTACAATTGTGCAATAGTTTGAACATTCTTTGCCACTGAAATGAAAACTGACATTTTCCAGTCCTGTGGTCATTGTTGAGTTTTCACAAATTTGTTGGCATATTGAGTGCAGCACTTTCACAGCATCATCTTTTAGGATTTGAAATAAGTGAGCTGGAATTTCATCAACTCCACTAGCTTTGTTCATAGTGATGCTTCCTAAGGCCCACTTGACTTCGCATTCCAGGATGTCTGACTCTACATGAGTGATCACACGATCATGGTTATCTGGGTCATGAAGATCTTTTTTGTATAGTCTTCTGTGTATTCTTGCCACCTCTTCTTAATATCTTTCAGTCCATACTGTTTCTGTCCTTTATTGTGCCCATCTTTGCATAAACGTTTCCCTTGGTATCTCTAATTTTCTTGAAGAGATCTCTAGCCTTTCCCATTCTATTATTTTCCTCTATTTTTTGCATGTATCACTTAGGAAGCCTTTCTTATCTCTCCTTGCTATTCTTTGGAACTCTGCATTCAGATGGATATATCTTTCCTTTTCTCTTTTGCCTTTCACCTCTCTTCTATTCTTGGCTATTTATAAATGTCCATATTTGTATACAGAAAGTTCTTATGTAATTTATATAATAAAATTTGAAATTATTTTATGATTATATGTTAAGTATAAAAATTATGGAGCTAGAAGGTGATATGGAAAACAACTGTTTTATTAGATTTGTTTTGCTGGCTTCTAATATTGTTGAGGACACGTCATTTGTCTGATAATTTTTGATATCATTAATATCAAATCACAAGTACTTTTATCTGAATGTTTCATTTGAGAATACCTAAGGTGCTCTGACATTTATCTTCAAAGATCTTCCTTTATCCTGGTCTTAATTCAGATAAAGCTAAAAGATCTATGGTAAAAACTGGTACTTAAAAACTTTGAATTTTTAAATTTCTTATTATGTATTAGTTTAGTAAATATTTACTGAACATTAATGAATATTTTTTTCATTCCAAATAAGCTTAGACATTTTATGACTTTATAATTTCCCTTTTTCGATTCCTCCTTGTCACTCCAACCAACAGTATTTATCAATTTATTTAAATATTTGCTAATTTACAAAACTCCTTCAAATTTGCTTAGCAAACCAGATAAAAAAAACGTTTTTTTATAAAATCCATAATTTACATATTTTGTCAGTTTTACTGGGTGTTTTTCTTTTTGATAGTGGCTATCATAATATCTCTCACAAACTGCCCTAAATTTACTTTTGCAGAGCAAAGTTTAAACTATTTTTTTAAAGTATTTTGTGATATTTAAGCTTTCTCAGGTATATTCTGTCTTCTCAAGAAATGAAGGTATATAGAACATCTATTAAAAAAAGGAAAATTAGGGAGGGGAAATGATTCAATATTTTGATGTAAAAATTATATATACATTTTATGTGGAAAGATAAGGTGGGTCCTCAAACAACAGAAGAGCAAGTAGTGCTTTCAGAGACAAGACTTTCACTCAGTGAAGACATGATTTAACATAAGGTTCTATCAAATGTGTTAGTGCAAATGTAACACCTAGGATGGCCTACCTTCACACCAGTGCTAGCATGAAGAGAAGTCATCCACTGAGAACTCTTCACTAAGCTGAAAATATTCATTAAAGCCATATCAACCTCTACAAAATAGCTTATTCAGGTGCAAAGAGACTTATCATGTTAGAAGTATCAACTGGGATGCTGAAAAAATTCATTAGATTGCTTATAAGTTAGTTTGAAAATCCTATAAGAAAATGTTTCATTCATTGCATGAGATAAGAGGATTTAAATGAAAAATAAAATGGAAACATACATCTTATTAGCACTTTTTATTTAGGGGAGGTTGTGATGAAAAATTTGGAAGAAAGTGAGCTTTCTCATGGAAAGTTTCAGTGAATAAAATTGCATAGTTAAGAAGTGACACTACTAAGCTCAATCATAAAAATGGAAGTTCCCTGAGTCAGAAAGGAAAAAGAAAAGCTAATGCTGAATTTCAAATAAAAATAATTAAGACTTGACTGTTTTAAAGAAGCTCTAAAAATTGAACACCTTGATGAAATGTCAAATGTGTTTGGAGGATAAATTAAATTCAATCAATAATCTTAAGAATCTTAAGACATAACATACTTAACTTTAGAAAAAAAAGTCTTGATCGCAGCATTACCCCTACCATGAATTTGTATGTATTCTATCCAAATCTATACCACCTCAATCTATACCACTGTACTTAAAAGAAAACAAACAGCCAAACAACAACAAAACCCTTACATTAAAAATCTACTCTAGGTAACCATGCAGCTGATTAAATTGTCACAACAATTTTCAGTTTTGTACTTCTCAACTAAAAATGCTTTATCAGTCTTATTATTATGATGCTGGCATTGCCCTCAATTATAAAAGAACTGCTTGAGTTAATGGAAAGTGAGAATGGGTGTTTGCTATTCAACTTGATATATTAAGTTTGCTCATTTGAAACAAAAAGAAAAGGTATAAGAGATTGGAAAGTGGCAAGGAGATTTTTGAGTCCTTATAATTTGACTTCTAAGCTTAATGATTTCATTCTGAGCTTCAAAGAGGCTAATTTATAATAAAAAGAGAGACAGATATAAGTGGAGAATGGAAGGCAAACAATAATAATTGAGTGACAATCCTCTCCCTCTAAATTATTCCCCAAATATTATGGCTTAAGGTAAAACAGAAATGTTAATAACTGTCATTTCCCAAACCTTGAAAACCAAAAAAGTACACATCACCCCATGTCCATGTCTCATCCTATTTTAAATGGAACAAAGTGACTTTCAGAGGTTGGGAAGTGCATAATTACATAGACTGGAGTCTTTGGACTTTGATCATAATTATAGTGCTTTATCCATCCATCACTTGTTGCTTGAGGACTATTTCTTGGTGAATTCTTTAAAGGAGATAGAAACCCTGTCAGGACAAATTTGAGCTGCAAACAGCTAATCAAAAACTTGGCTCTCTTGACTTGAAACAGATTGAAAATTGCCACTTTAATCTCACAATCCATTTGGCTTTTAAGTAAAGTGAGAACATGAAGTCTCTCTTTGGAAAGACATGCATCTCCCATTGTTCACATCACTGGGTACCTTTTTATGAGCTTCGACTGGGATATTCAGTCCAAGTTCTCCTCCCTGCATAGAGTGGTTCTCAAAACTGGGTGTGTATACAAGCAAATCTTCTGGGGTGCTTGATAAAAATGCTGCATTTTGCATTCCTTCCCCTCATGCTCAGTTTCTCAGAGGGTGTCATCAGTGTAATTGGAAACCTAAAATTAACTGGGAACCTTATAGCACAGAAGGCCTACAACTATTTCCCCCCAAGAGTGGTCTGAATGGTCTGAGAAGTACATGAACCAAAATTATTTTTGTTTACAATGAAATTCCAAGGCTCCAGCTAGACTTATCAAGTTATAGCCTCACATTATTGAGTCTCAGCTCTCTGAATTCCTAACAGCATCAGAAGTGAATGTATGTATTACTGAGTTTTCCTGAGTATGAATTTGGGTGTCAGTTTCAGTTACTTCCTGAAAGTCAAATGTATTTCCCTGAAAACTTTTTTTAGGAACCTTAACAGAGGCTTCCCTAGTAGCTCAGTTGGTAAAAGAATCTGCCTGCAATGCAAGAGACCCAGGTTTGATCCTTGAGTCAGGAAGATCCCCTGGAGAAGGAAATGGCAACCCACTCCAGTATTCTTGCCTGGAGAATTCCATGAACAGAGGAGCCTGGCATGCTACAGTCCATGGGACAGCAAAGAGTCAGACACGATTGTGTGACTAACTTTCACTTTTCACTTTTTTTCAACAGATGCTACTAACCAAAGTCACTCTTCCAACTTGCAGCCTTCATGGTGGGTGCTTTGTACTTGCAATTCTCAGGCTGCACATCCAGGGCCTTCTACCCTCTCTTGCACCTCACTGTAGTATTTTGATGCATGTAGTTCTTCTTTAAAGCCCTGAGGTCTAGGATTGTATCTTACTCATACCGTTTATCTTTCCCACTCAGCACCAAGAAAAATAGATAAAATTCAGCTGTGAAGCCATCTGGACCTGGGCTTTTGTTTGATGGAAGATTTCTGATTACAGTTTCAATTTCCGTGCTTGTGATGGGTCTGTTAAGATTTTCTATTTCTTCCTGGTTCAGTTTTGAAAAGTTGTACTTTTCTAAGAATTTGTCCATTTCTTCCACATTGTCCATTTTATTGGCATATAGTTGCTGATAGTAGTCTCTTATGATCCTTTGTATTTCTGTGTGGTCTGTTGTGATCTCTCCATTTTCATTTCAAATTTTATGGATTTGATTTTTCTCCCTTTGTTTCTTATGAGTCTGGCTAATGGTTTGTCAATTTTATTTATCCTTTCAAAGAACCAGCTTTAGGCTTTGTTGATTTTTGCTATGGTCTCTTTTGCATTTATTTATGCATTTATGGTCTCTTTTGCATTTATTTCTGCCCTAATGTTTAAGATTTCTTTCCTTCTACTAACCCTGGGGTTCTCCATTTCTTCCTTTTCTAGTTGCTTTAGGTGTAGACTTAGGTTATTTATTTGACTTTTTTCTTGTTTCTTGAGGTATGCCTGTATTGCTATGAACTTTCCCCTTAGCACTGCTTTTACAGTGTCCCACAGATTTTGGATTGTTATGTTTTCATTTTCATAGGTTTCTATGCATATTTTGATTTATTTTTTGATTTCTTCTGTGATTTGTTGGTTATTCAAAAATTTAGAGAAGAGCTAACACCTATCCTACTCAAACTCTTCCAGAAAATTGCAGAGGAAGGTAAACTTCCAAACGCATTCTATGAGGCCACCATCACTCTAATACCAAAACCTGACAAAGATGCCACAAAAAAAGAAAACTACGGGCCAATATCACTGATGAACATAGATGCAAAAATCCTTGACAAAATTCTAGCAATCATAATCCAACAACACATTAAAAAGATCATACACCATGACCAAGTGGGCTTTCTCCCAGGGATGCAAGGATTCTTCAATATGCACAAATCAATCAATGTAATACATCACATTAACAAATTGAAAAGTAAAAGCCAATGAGTATCTCAAGAGATGCAGGGAAAGCCTTTGACAAAATTCAACATCCATTTATGATAAAAACTCTCCAGAAAGCAGGAATAGAAGGAACATACCTCAACATAATAAAAGCTATATATGACAAACCCACAGCAAACATTATCCTCAATGGTGAAAAATTGAAAGCATTTCCCGTAAAGTCGGGAACAAGACACGGTGCCCACTTTCACCACTACTTTTTGGAAGTTTTGGCCACAGCAATCAGAGCAGAAAAAGAAATAAAAGGAATCCAAATTGGAAAAGAAGAGTAAAACTCTCACTGTTTGCAGATGACATGATCCTCTACATAGAAAGCCTAAAGACTTCACCAGAAAATTACTAGAGCTAATCAATGAATATAGTAAAGTTGCAGGATATAAAATCAACACGCAGAAATACCTTGCATTCCTATACACTAATAATGAGAAAATAGAAAGAGAAATTAAGGAAATAATTCTATTCACCATTGCAATGAAAAGAATAAATTTCTTAGGAATAGATCTACCTAAAGAAACTAAAGACCTATATATAGAAAACTATAAAATACTGGTGAAAGAAATCAAAGAGGACACTAATAGATGGTGAAATATACCATGTTCATGGATCGGAAGAATCAATATAGTGAAAATGAGTACACTACCCAAAGCAATCAATAGATTCAATGCAATCCCTATCAAGCTACCAACGGTATTTTCCACAGAGCTAGAACAAATAATTTCAAGATTTGTATGGAAATACAAAAAACCTCGAATAGCCAAAGCAATCTTGAGAAAGAAGAATGGAACTGGAGGAATCAACCTGCCTGACTTCAGGCTCTACTACAAAGCCACAGTCATCAAGACAGTATGGTACTGGCACAAAGACAGAAATATAGATCAATGGAACAAAATAGAAAGCCCAGAGATAAATCCACACACCTACGGACACCTTATCTTTGACAAAGGAAGCAAGAATATAACATGGAGTAAAGACAATCTCTTTAACAAGTGGTGCTGGGAAAACTGGTCAACCACTTGTAAAAGAATGAAACTAGAACACTTTCTAACACCATACACAAAAATAAACTCAAAATGGATTAAAGATCTAAATGTAAGACCAGAAAATATAAAACTCGTAGAGGAGAACATAGGCAAAACACTCTCCGACATACATCACAGCAGGATCCTCTATGACCCACCTCCCAGAATACTGGAAATAAAAGAAAAAATAAACAAATGGGACCTAATTAAACTTAAAAGCTTTTGCACAACAAAGGAAACTATAAGCAAGGTTGAAAAGATAGCCTTCTGAATGGGAGAAAATAATAGCAAATGAAGCAACTGACAAACAACTAATCTCAAAAATATACAAGCAACTCCTGCAGCTTAATTCCAGAAAAATAAACGACCCAATCAAAAAATGGGCCAAAGAAGACATACAGATGGCTAACAAACACATGAAAAGATGCTCAACATCACTCATTATTAGAGAAATGCAAATCAAAACCACAATGAGGTACCACTTCACACCAGTCAGAATGGCTGCTATCCAAAAGTCTACAAACAATAAATGCTGGAGAGGGTGTGGAGAAAGGGAACCCTCTTACACTGTTGGTGGCAATGCAAACTAGTACAGCCACTATGGAGAACAGTGTGGAGAGTCCTTAAAAAACTGGACATAGAACTGCCTTATGACCTGCCTCTTGAGAAACCTATATGCAGGTCAGGAAGCAACAGTTAGAACTGGACATGGAACAACAGACTGGTTCCAAATAGGAAAAGGAGTGCGTCAAGGCTGTATATTGTCACCCTGCTTATTTAACTTAAATGTAGAATACATCATGAGAAACGCTGGGCTGGAAGAAGCACAAACTGGAATCAAGATTGCTGGGAAAAATATCAATAACCTCAGATATGCAGATGACACCACCCTTATGGCAGAAAGTGAAGAGGAACTAAAAGCCTCTTGATGAAAGTGAAAGAGGAGAGTGAAAAAGTTGGCTTAAAGCTCAACATTCAGAAAATGAAGATCATGGCAACTGGTCCCATCACTTCATGGGAAATAGATGGGGAAACAGTGGAAATAGTGTCAGACTTTATTTTGGGGGGCTTCAAAATCACTGCAGATGGTGACTGCGGCCATGAAATTAAAAGATGCTTACTCCTTGGAAGAAAAGTTATGACCAACCTAAATAGCATATTCAAAAGCAGAGACATTACTTTGCCGACTAAGGTGCATGTAGTCAAGGCTATGGTTTCCCCAATGGTCATGTATGGATGTGAGAGTTGGACTGTGAAGAAGGCTGAGCACCAAAGAATCGATGCTTTTGAACTGTGGTGTTGGAGTAGACTCTTGAGAGTCCCTTGGACTGCAAGGAGATCCAACCAGTCCATTCTGAAGGAGATGGGCCCTGGGATTTCTTTGGAGGGAATGATGTCAAAGCTGAAACTCCAGTAGGTTGGCCACCTCATGAGAAGAGTTGACTCACTGGAAAAGACTCTGATGTTGGGAGGGATTGGGGGCAGGAGAAGAAGGGGACGACAGAGGATGAGATGGCTGGATGGCATCACTGACTCGTTGGACGTGAGTCTGAGTGAACTCCAGGAGTTGGTGATGGACAGGGAGGCCTGGCATGCTGCAATTCATGGGTTCACAAAGAGTTGGACACGACTGAGCGACTGAAATGCACTGATGATCCAGCAATCCCGCTGCTATGTATACACACTGAGGAAACCAGAACTGAAAGAGACACGTGTACCCCTATGTTCATCACAGCACTGTTTATAATAGCCAGGACATGGAAGCAACCTAGATGTCTATCAGCAGATGAATGGATAAGAAAGCTGTGGCACATATACACAATGGAGTATTATTCAGCCATTGAAAAAAAATTCATTTGAATCAGTTCTAATGAGGTGGATGAAACTGGAGCCGATTATACAAAATGAAGTAAGCCAGAAAGAAAAACACCATACAGTATACTAACGCATATATATGGAATTTAGAAATATGGTAACGATAACCCTGTATGTGAGACAGCAAAAGAGACACAGATGTATAGAACAGGCTTTTGGACTCTGTGGGAGAGGGAGAGGGTGGGATGATTTGGGAGAATGGCATTGAAACACATGTGATATCATATATGAAATGAATCACCAGTCCAGGTTCGATGCATGATACTGGATGCTTGGGGCTGGTGCACTGGGATGACCCAGAGGGATGGTACAGGGAGGGAGGAGGGAGGGGGGTTCAGGATGGGGAACACAGATATACCTGTATATCTGTGGCAGATTCCTGTTGATGTATGGCAAAACCAATACAATATTGTAAAGTAATTAACCTCCAATTAAAATAAATTTAAAAAATAAAAAATAAAAATGCAAAAAAACCCCACAGAAAAATAGATAAGCTCATGGAATATTTTAGTTAAACAAACAAATCAAAACAAAACCCAAAAAAAAAGGGTTTAAGTTCCATATCTACAATTTGAGGATAAAAATTTATTATCTGGTGAATTTGTTTCCTATTGCAGCTCTAACAAGCTATCACAAACTTGTGGCTTAAACCAACCCAGATATATTACCTCACAATTCTGCAGGTTAGAAGCCTGAGACAGATTCAACTGGGTTGAAATCAAGATGTTGGCAGGCCTGTGTTCCTCCTGGTGGTGGCTGTTAAGGAAAATCTGTTTCCTTGCCTTTTCCAGTTTCTAGAGACAGCCACCCTTCCTTGGCTCCTGATCCCCTTCCATCTACAAAATCCATTAAATCTTCACTCACCTCATATCACTTTGACTTTCTACCTCCAACTTTCACTTTTAAGGAGTCTCGTGATTATGTACCACTTGGATAGTCCAAGATAATCTACCTATTTTAAGATCAGCTGATTAGCAGCCTTCATTCCATACGCAACCTAATATCTCTTTGCTGTG
Organism: Ovis aries; assembly: GCF_016772045.2. Classification (NCBI taxonomy): domain Eukaryota; kingdom Metazoa; phylum Chordata; class Mammalia; order Artiodactyla; family Bovidae; genus Ovis; species Ovis aries. The sequence continues at coordinate 198,508,146 of NC_056054.1, forward strand.
TAATATAACATATAATCATGTGTAATATAACATAGTTCCATAAAAAACCTAAATATAGAGCTACCATATGACCTGCAATCCACTCCTAGGCATATATCTGGAGAAAAACATGATCTGAAAAGATACTTGCATTCCAATGTTCATTGTAGCAATGTTTAAAATAGCCAAGACATGGAATCAACCTAAATGTCCATCAACAGAGGAATGAATAAAGAAGAATCTAAATCTTCTAAAAAGAAATAATCCAAATAAACTTATAAAACAGAAATAGACACAAAGAATTCAAGAACAAGCTTATCCTTCCAGGGGGAAGGATGGGGGAAAAGGATAGATAGGGAGTTTGGGATGGACATGTACATGCACTGCTATATTCAAAATGGGAGGCCAGCAAGGACCTACTGCGCAGCACATGAAGCTCTGCTCAACATTACATGGCAGCCTGGATGAGAGGGGAGTTTGGGGGAGAATGGATACATGCATATATATGGCTGAGTCCCTTTGCTATTCACCTGAAAGTATCACAACACTGTTAATCAGCTGTACCTCAATACAAAATAAAAAAAGAAGACATGACTATCGCTGGAGACCATTATATTGCCTACCTCATCTGTCCTGCTGAATCAGCTACATAACGTGTTGAATAACACTTTGTTACTCATAAAGTTCTATATGGATCTAATAAAATAGTATGTTTTGTGGTCGAAAGCATTGATTGGGGGAGAGACTTGGATTCTAGGCTTGGTTCTGCTACTATTTTCGTATGTGATTTTGGGCAAGTCCCTTAATCTCTCTAGGTTTTAAATTTCTCAATTCTAAAGCAGAAGAATGGAGACAAATCAACATCATGGGGCAGGACTCATAATCACCGTTGTGCTTAAAGATCATATAGAGCAAAATGAAAGCTAGGTATGCCTCCATGAGGACACAGTTGTTGCTGGGAAGGAAACTCTAGTTCACCAGTGTGCTGGACGCACACTAGTTGTTGTTTAGTCACTAAATCATGCCCAAATCTTTTGTGACACCATAGACTGTAACCTGCAAGTCTCCTCCATCCATGGGATTCTCCCGGCAAGAATACTGGAATGGGTTGCCATTTCCTTCTTGATGGGATCTTCCTGACCCAGAAATCAAACCTGCCTCTCCTGCACAGAAGGTAGATTTTTTTTTTTTTACCGTTGAGCCACCAGGGAAGCCCCTATATACACAACAGTAGAACCTAGCAGTACACTAAGTGGATGAATTTAAGAGTTTAGTGGGTTATTATTTAATTCTCAGTGTTTTAGCTATGAACAGTAGACTACAAGTTGTTATCCCTGATTAACTTATTAGGAAATTTTGATTTGGATGGCTTAAGTAGTTTCCATTAAAGTCACCTGATCAGTTAGTGGTGGCCTTAAGATTATTACCCAGAACTTTTGATGAGTCCTATGTGCCCTCAGCTGACACACTTCCCTGCCTCTCTGCCATTTAAATGCACTCACAGTTCAGGAGCTGTGTACAGAATTATAGTACATTTTACTCTTGGCTAACAACAGTGGGTCATAAAGGTCTTTTGGCATTTATTCTCGTGAAAATTATAAGGGTTGGAAGCAGATTTTTCTTGACTACAATTGGTGACTACATTAGTCCCTGTTGATAAACTGTATCTTTATTTTACTTTATGAATCAATTCTCCCTGCCCTCTGCCTTTCTTCATTTCAAGTACTGATGTAAAAGCTATACAGATTGCAGCATGTTGGCTCATTCCTTTCAGTCAGACAGAGAAATTTAGTGGTTATGGAACTGGCTAAAATTAATGGATTAGCTGTATTAAAAATGGTTTGCTCACTGAAATGGATGGATACATCCTTAAATGGCATCAAAATTATATTATTAAATGATATATTAATTTTCAAAGTCTCCATGTGTACATAAAGAACACTATGGGCACAGTTTTCACGTTTCTACTGGATGTGATCCTGAAAGGAAAAAGCATCTGAAAAAAGAGTAAATTAAGAGAGTTTCATAAAGGGACTATTGATGAAGGGAGAAGAGATATGGTATGACATTTTGGACTTAGCAGTGGCTAAAAATTGTTACACCCCTAAGTTTGAAGGAAAAGGAGAATAGAGAGAAGTTACTCAAACTCAAGATACCCAGACCTGTTTTAAGAGCCCCTGTAGACCTGCAACCTTTAGTGGAAAACCCAACGGAGAAGCAGGTAAACATAAACCCCCAATTCATCCCCGTCCTGTCCTTTGATCTCCTGCTAAAGGTAGCCACTGATTGAACCCAAGAAAAAACAGAAGAGAAAGGAACTGCTTCATAAGGAAGTCTTCATAAGTCAGCTTCCTGGGATTCAGAGCAAAAGGATGTAGGATGGATGTGGAGAAGCAAACTGAAGACACTCTACACGAAACTGACTGCATCTGTCTTTATGAGACTGTATTTGACAAATAAAATGATCCTCCGCTGTACGTTCACTGTCACCCACAGCCCTTCTTGTCCTTTTGGGATGAATTTAGAAAGCACAGTTTAAAAAATTGACCTTTAAGCCAGTAAAGCATAAAATTCACAATCAATATGTAATTTACACAGGAAATACTTCTTACTCATCCATACAGTACTTTAACAGTTTAAACTTCTTTGAGTAGATGGTGACTGAAAAAACAAAGAAACAAACTCAAAATCATTTTACCAGTGGTTCAAATTGTAATATGTTTCACTCTCTCTTATTTTAGTCCTCAGCTAAATGTTTCAAAATTCAATCTTGATTCCTTTTATCATTTTAACTAGTTAATCTTCAAAATGACATTTGGAGGAATTCAATCTGTTTTTTAGAATTACTTGGTTAAAGAGATCTATGTTAAAAACAAGGCGGCAATTCCAAAACTAATTATGCAAAAAGGCTTAAATTATCATCCAAATGATCAATTAACAAAATTTAATTCCTAAAATGCTAAAATTTAGATTCATCTTGAATATTTATAAATAAAAATTAAACAGACTCATTGATTATGGTTTTAATTTATAAGGAACTGGTTTCTTACCATTTGGCTCTTGTTTATCAATTTCCACAATTTCATCTGTTTTTTTAAAAAATGAAGGTAGCAATAAAGTGACAAAACTTGTGATTTGTCCACCTTCTCCTATTGTATATGGCTTAGATAGTTTCAGTATCTTTCTGTATCTTTGATTTTCAGAAAAGTTTTTGTAAAAACTACAGTAAATTAGCATCCACATCAGAGCACAACCAAATGCATAATATGTTAATATGTTCAGGTGCAAAGAGAAAAAAAGCAGAGGGTGAAATCTCAATTTTAACGGAGAATGATTACCATCATACTTTGAAATGTATATTGAAACTGGCTTTTGGGGAAATGGCATTAACATTCAGTAATAAATGATAATAGCAGCTCTCATTTATTGTATTCTTTGATAAAAGGAAATTCATGCATAAGGTAGCTTACAGCTAAAAATAACAAGAAATCCTGTTCTTTCCTTTTATGAAAATTCTCTTTTATAACTTCTTTCTAAAGACAAGGTCAGGAAAAAGACAAATTTAACTATGTAGATGACTATGATTATGGAATGATTAAATTTGGTCTTACTTAAAATAGATTTTGTAAACTGAGAACTACAAGGATTGTCTGCTTAGAAAAACCAGCTCGGACATATTCACTCCTGAGGAATCAAACAGAATATTGTTTGATTCTTTCTTATAGTGATATTCTAGCTATTCATTCATTTATTCCCTAAACAGTCTAGACAGAAAAATATAATAATTCAGAACTTGAAATATCTGACAGTGGTTAAAAATATGAGGAAAATGTTCATTATTAAATATGTAAGTATTGTAGAGTTAAACATTACAGCAATATCTTGTTCATTTTCGTATTTCCAGTGCCTTGCTCAGAGTAAGTAGACGGTTGGCAAGGAACATTTTTCTTTAGTTTATTTTCCAATTAAGTTTTAATGACAAATGGAAAGTAGATAATCTTACCTAAAACAATTTATTTGGCAAAAAAATGTTCGCTGATCACTCTGCACCACCATCTCACAGCTGCCCAACATGAACCCCCCTTCCCCAAAAGTGACACTTGCCATTAAATAGTTCAGAGATTCAGCAGAATTTAAAACATTTTTAAAGTACTATTATTATTTTAAATTTTACAGTCTGTCAAAAATTGAGATGATATTTGCTCCATCAATGGGCAGGTTGGTGGGACACTCTGAAAAGCAATTTCCTTGTGTATTCATATTTATAGGCTTCCCTCATCAATCATTAGAAATACACCTGGACAGAGGTCTTCATGATTGACATGCAGATTGCTAGTCAATAGAAGAAAGTTTCTTCTAGAGCTGAGGTAGATCCAAGCACCCACTTTAAAAAAGATGTCCTCAGGGGACACATTATACAGCTAATTTTTCACCAGAATTATCCTCTTAGAAATATTCTTTCAAAGATTTTATTGAAGTAGAAAATGTTGAGGCTGGAAAAATTTTGAAAACTAGAAAATCTTTAATATTTCTCTCTTTATCCACTCATTCCACAATGCCAACGAAATCTTATATAAGAACATGAATTCTAGAGCCATTCATTTTTGCTACGATTGTTTGCAATGCACAGCAAGGCAGAAATCAAATCACCATACACATTTCTAACTTCAACCCGGAGAACAACAAACTTGCTTTCTCTCTCTTTCCTCTTTCTTCTTTTCTTCTCTTACTCTCTCCACCATTCCATTCACGTTTCTCCCTTTCTTTCCTTCTTCTGCTTTCTCATACAGTCAGTCCACCAGAAATATCACAGGGAAAGAAGTTGTGTTTAAAGGGTTGGCCAAAAAGTTCATTTGGATTTTTGTGTAAGATGGTATGGAAAAACCTGAACGAAATTTTTGGCCAACCCAATACATAGTCTACATTATTGCTTACATGGTAATAACTCATATTAATGAAGAAAGATCACATGGCCTCCTTAATTGCCTGGGCAATTGGACAGTGAGTCCTGGCCAGAGAACCTACTCTGCTGCTAAACTGATTCTCTCCTAGGCACTCGTGGTGAATGACAAGTTAACTCTTTTGGAACCACATCGTTTTCAACAGCCAGAGGACCTCCCTCATTAGTCTCAGAAAATCAAGTATGAAATTCCCACATCAAATCTCATGCTGTTAAATTAACAACATCACACTGCTACATACAACTTGAATATTTCCCATAACTTTATGACTGGAAAAACACTGTTCAGATTTCATTTACCAGTTTAAAAATAGCAGCCTCTAATTTGAAACACGCACACACACACACACACACACTGTGCACACTCACTAATATTCCCTCTTAGTGCTAGGCAAACATTTCTTCCAATAAGCAGAAATAAAATTCAGGATAATTATAAGTTTTAAAAGTCGGATTTGTCAAAAGATGATGTTTGTTTTGAAACAAATCAAGAAGAAAATATGCTATAGAGCCAAAATGACAAGCCACAATCTGTTTAGTATAACAATGGCTATTTATCTATTTTTTATTGCATAAATCAAAATTACTCTGTGTTTATTTTGACTTGAAGATCATTCACAGTCTATCACGTCCCTATCCAATGAAATGTCTTCTACTTGGGTGGGTGAGTGCTGAGCCTGGCAAATAACAGATTTTAAAAACCTTAAAATGGTGTGACAATTTTCTGAGACATCATGGGAAGACTGTCTTCAAACTTTGTTACTTTGTACATTCAGATAGGAACTAAAAAATAAACCTAGAAGAGATGCCACAGAGCACTTGAAGTCCACAGAAAGTGCAAAATAATCTCACTGTGCTCATAAACAAAGAGAGGCTGCTCTTGAATACAGCAGAAACACTCATCAAACACAAGGCACTCCAATTAAGTTTCGACAGAAGTTTATCTCACGTTTAAACTCACCGCTGGATGTAAGGGTCGGGACAGTACTGTAGGGTGGCACACCGTGAAGTTTCAAAATTCATTTCCTTCAACTCTCTTTGATATCAATAAGTGGAGAAAAGTATATAACATATACACATATACCTGTGTATACATAGATATCAAGCCAGGAGGCTTAAAGCAATAGGGTCAAATGCTATCAGACATAGACGTGTAGACACTTTCCCCCTTCACACATATTTGAAAAGAGGCGGAGCATGTCTCAATTTGAACCAATGAGATTCATCAAGTGATTAAAACACCAGAAACAGTCGAATCTTACCAGCTGGGCATCCTCTCTAAAGCTGTTCTTCCTTTTCTACTACGGCTTTAGAGTCCTTCATGTATAGTGGCCACACTCGTTGGCAATTTGGAGTCATCTCTGAACTTCTGGTCTCTCTGGTGATTGGATGCTGGCATGAATGGCATCAGAGTTTAATTTCAGCAGCCTGGGCTTTCACAACAGAGCAGAGCTAATGAATGTCCACCCTGCTCCAACTAATTAATGCTTCCTCGTATCTGCATACTGATTTAATTTGAGGACTTCTGTGACTGCTTCTGTAACTAAGTATTTCACAGAGCTGCTTAGGAAGTTGTTTTTTTTTTTCTTCTTTTTCTTCTTCTTCTTCATCTCCACCTCTCTGCCCTCCCCCAACCCCCCCTTCATTCTCCCTTTCAGCCAACCGCCTGTTGTGGTCACAATCTCAAATAGCAAAGAGGGGGAAATTCCTTGATTATATTTAACCTAGAACTCACTCTTCGTCTCAACTAAAAGAGATACCCATTCACATCTCCTTAGTATTGCCTTCCCTAAATTAAAAAACAAATACAAAAAAAACCTTTATTGAATTTTTAAAATATCCTACCTCAAACACACACTCATAATTTTCTTAAAGCATATTAATGGAAAATAATGTAGAATTTTTGACTATTTTGAAGCTTACAAAAATTATTTCAAATTGCCTGTTACTGGAAACATTTAAGGTCTTTCTGTCTCTCTCAGTCTTTCCACTTTTTTATTTATGTCTATTGTTTTGGCTGGTTTTTAGCTCGAGCTACTTTGGAGTAAAACCATTAACTTGTTCATATATCCAAAACAATATATCAAAAGTCTACATACAGAATAATTCACTTCCTTTCTGAATATAGGCTGTAAAAACCAATCATGGTTTTGTGGATTTGGAAACTGAATGAAATATGATCCAGAAGCTAAATTAAAATAGACTTCAACAGGAAAAAAAAAAAAACTAAAAACAAAAAGTGTGTCCAAGTGTCACTAACAAGGTAAGTTCACATCCTCCATTCACCCCTAATCACAGGTCACCTGTAAACTGGTGATATCAGAAGTTGTCAAAGTTGTGAGATAATCTAAAGTCCTTTTCAGAGCAGTTTGACATTTCCTTTTGAGAAAATTTGGTTCAAAATGTGTTTCATAAAAATATTTTATTTGTTGCTGCAGCCAGGATAGAAGGGAGAAGCTATTTAAAACTTGACATTCTCTTCCTTACTTAGCCTGAGAGTGTCTAACATCTGTGAATTGTGAAATTCACAAATATGCTGGCCTGAGCCCCAGCCAATTTAAACAGCTTGTTCTACAAAATGGGAAACTTGAGGGAAGATCATTTTACTAATTAATTATAGATTTGTTAATTGGAGTTAAAGTGTTTGGCTTTACTCCCTGCTATTAGCAAATACAGATGACCAGAATATACAGAGTTCTTAAATTAAAAATATTCAATATCCTTTGAGCATGGCCAAGTCCCACCACACTGTGTCTGGCTTTTCCCATTTATAAAATGGGAGGTGAAATAGTGATCTCAAGTGTAGTGCTTCTCAAATGTTAAAGCACTTGCGAGTCACCTGGAAATCTTGTCAATGCAGATTCTAGTTCCGTAGGTTTCAGATGGGGCCTGAGACTCTTCATTTCATACAAGCTCCCAGGTGATGGGTGCTGCTGGCTTTAGCATCACACTTTGAGTATAAAGATCCAGTGCTGTTTTCAGGCCTGCTTTTTATATACTTCTAGGAAATAGCCATAACCCTTCCAAATATTTTAATTACCAGCAGAGGCTCTTGGTTCCCAAATATTAATAAATTATTAATTGTAAGCATTCTTAACATGCTTTTCATTTCAAATTTTTTACAGTTTAATTTATTTTAAAAAAAAGACCATTTAAAATGTATGCCCTGACATCAATGTTATTTTTAAAAATCCTAAATTTATTAAGTTAAGAGGGACAGATATTAAATAGTGATATATATATGTATACACATATACATATATACATATATATATATATATATATATATACACACACACATATATATATTACCCCACTCCAGGTGGCACAGTAGTAAAGAATCCGCCTGCCAGTGTAGGAGATACAAGGTTCAGTCCCTGGGTTGGGAAGATCCCCTGGAAAAGGAAATGGCAACCCATTCCAGTATCCTTGCTTGGAAAACTCCATGGACAGAGGAGCCTGGCGGGCCACAGTCTATGGGGTCACAAAGAGTTGGACACAACTGAGAGACTGAACTGAGCTGATATACATAATTTATAATTATGAAACATACTGGCTCCTATTGCTTTGCTAAAATAAAAGCAGAGAGCTGTCCTGATCAGAGGCAAAAGGAAGACTGTCCAGTACTCAACAACACACCAACGGCCCCCAACCATCCAGAACCTGGGGAAAATACATGACAATTCTACAGTTACCCAAACTGCCACTTTTATTTGTATTACTTCCCTCTTCACCCAGGGAGCTCAGGTTACTACATTGTTGTTGTTTAGTTGCTAAGCCATGTCTGACTCTTTTGTGACCCCCATGGACTGAATCCTACCAAGCTTTTCTGTCCACGGAATTTTCCAGGCAAGAATACTGGAGTGGGTTGCCATTTCATTCTCCAGGGTATCTTCCTGACCCAGGGATTGAACCTGAGTCTCCTGCATTGCAGCGAGATTCTTTACCACTGAGCCACCCAGGAAAGCCCTCAGATTAATATACAGATGCATAAATTATTTCTTTGCTGTGCAAGTTAGATTTCCAACATGTTAGGTCTATTAGGTAGAGATTGTAATAGAATAAGTTTCTCTTTAGCCTGGGAGAAGGAAGTTGCCTTTCTGACCATGTCCTACATCTTTGAATAACGTTGTTGGTGAAGATTTTTGATTTGTAGGAAGAGGAGAAGTAACGAGCTTAGGGAAACAGTAGTATTCAGGACCTGGAACCCCGGACTCTCTCTAAAATAAAAGGATTTTTTTTTTTTCCTTTCAGTGGCTAGTAACCAAGAATGTGTACTTTGCTAAACTCAGGTATTCAAAACACAGACCTTTCTCATTTACATTCATGTGAATTATATCTTAACTGCTCCTCATTATGTACTCTATCCACTGGGTGACATGCTTTTCTTGTTCCTCCCTGCCTTGGAGCATGTTTTGTCCTTCATCCAGAATGCCTTTAAATCCCACGTGTGTATATCCACATCTCACAAACATGTGAAAGAACAGGAAGCCTTTCTCATCCCTCCAGGTAAAAGGAAGCTACCCTACCCCACTTAAATCATGATGTTCTAACTTGTGAAAGGGCACCTGCTATTTCCTTCCTAGATCTGAGCTACTTTTGCATAAGACCATTTCCTGTACTGGATGGTGAACAACTTGAGAGTGGGTTTGATATCTGATTCATCTCTGTATCTCCAGGGATGACAAAGTATGGTCTAGTGGCAAATAACTTGTTTATACACTTGAAAAAACACATTTAATTATTATCTAAGTGGTTAAAAAGAACTTGCATGAAGCACTTGACTTTTTAGAATCAATTTAATTGAGGTATAATTTATATACAATGAAATTCACTTATTCTACTGTTCCATCTGAGGAATTTTGACATATTATAATCCACGTAGCCTCCGCCACAACCAACATATAGAATATCTCATTACTCCCCAGACCCGCTCATTTCTATTACCCCAAGAGTTCCGCTTGCAATTAATCCTTCCTCACTAGTGACCCTAAACACTCACTCTCTTGTTTTGCTTTTTTGTCAGCATGTATCAGATGCATGTTTTCTAGAATAGCATTATCCAATAGAATTTTCTGTGATGAACGAAATACCTACATTTGCTCTGTCTGACATGGTTGCCACTAACCATATATGGCTAATGCAACTAAGAAACTGCATTTTAATTTTTATTTACTTTTGATCAACTTGTATTGAAATAGCTACATGTGACTAGTGGCTACCATGTTGAATAGCACGATGCTAGAATGTCACATAAATGTAAGCATACGGCTTGTATTCTTTTGTGTCTGGTAGGTTCTTTCATTCCACGTGTTGCTTTTGAGATATATCCATGTTCTTATGTATGTCTATGACTGGTTTTTCTTTATGGCTGTTGAACATGTGGATAGTTCCTAATTTTCATTATTAATATAAAAATACTAGTCTCAAATTCCTAATTACAGCCAGAAGCAGAAGTCCAATAGACTTTTTAAGAGCAAATACTAACACATCCCATTAAGTCCCTTAGTGATGTGGACTAGCTCATTCTCTCCCAGGTTTCTGTAGCTCTAGAGGGTGCAGAAGACGTAGAAAGAAACTGACTAACCTTGGTTTGGTCAGGGTTCTGGTCACAATTTCCTCCTTGGCTTCAGACAAGTAGCCTACATTCTTCGGGCTTTACATTCTTCTTTTTGTTTATTTATTTGGCTACTTGTATTAGTTGTAGCATGCGGGACCTTCGTTGCATCATGCGGAATTTTTCTATGTGGCATGTGGACTCTTTAGTTGTGGCGTGAGAGTTTAGTTGCCCTGAGGCATGTGATGTCCTAGTTCCCTGATCAGGGGTCAAACTCATGTTCCCCACATAGCAAGGCAAATTCTTAACCATTGGACCACGAAGGAAGTCCTGGACCTTACATTCTTGCTCTTTAAAAGGAAGGATGTGCCAATGAGGATTCCTTTGTTACTAACAATGTAAAGTAACTCCCACTAAATAAAACTGAGAATATAAAAACAGGTTAAAATATGAAAGTTCACAGATTGAAGGAGAAAGTTGAAAAACAAGGTTTGGGAAAGGGCTAAGAACCAGAAGATCTGCAGGGATCTAAGTAACAGGAATGGATAGAGTTGTTTCATAGTGCCACCTTAGAAATAAGTCAAACCTAGCAGGCTTCTTTTTCTTAAGCTTGAATCATTTCCCTTAGAGAGCTTCCCAGGTAGTTCTAGTGGTAAAGAACCCGCCTGCCAATGTAGGAGGTGCAAGAAACAAGAGACAGGGGTTCGAGCCCTGTGTCGGGAAGATCCCCTGGAGAAGGGCATGGCAACCCACTCCAATATTTTGGCCTGAGAATCCCACGGACAGAGAAGCCTGGCAGGCTACAGTCCATGGAATCGTACAGAATCAGACAAGACTGAATAAAAAGCACGTACATACACATTTACCTTCAAATTCTCGGAAGGAAGATGTCGCTTTAGGCCAGGAGAAATCTGAATGCCTTGATTGATATAGTCCTACCAAGACTGGGCCAAAGAGAGTTTCTGAAAAAAAAAAAAAAAAAAAGAAAGAAAGAAGGTCCATTAAGTTAGGAAAGGGCATTAGGTTCAGGGCAGCAGAAAACAACAGATGCCACCAGGAGGGGCTTAAAGTGGATGAGCTCGCAGATTCCTAAGAGCTCTGGCTGGCTGTGGCTGTGTGGCTGAAGGAGCTAAATTTCTTGTCAGGGTCTTGTCCTCTCCAAGTCATCCTGATCTGCCCCTCTTTTATAATATGGGGATCAAGAGAGAACTTTCTAGTATAAGTGGCAAATTCATCAAGTGTCACCTACATCAAAGGGACTGAAGAGTTTGATGATTTTTAGTTTTGAGACACTTTCCTGGATATACCTTCAGCTCAACTGCACAATCTCTGTTTCACAGAAATAGAAACAGGTTCTGTTTTTGTTTTTGTTTTTGTTTTGAGGGGGGCATCCTCCCAACACTTCCAGCTGTATGTTCTATGAATATAATATTTGCTGAAGTAGGGCATCTAGTGGAAGAAGGGCATCTAAGCTGGGCCTAGAGTTTAAGCATGCTGGATTAGGATCAAATGCTTTTTATATCAATGAAAAAGCCAGTAATTTGCAAGCTTAGCCATCTTCTTCCTTTGATTTGACCTCCACCACCTTGCAGGTCACTGGAATTCATCAAATGGGGGAAAAATGCAGAACGCTAGTGTTTCAGAATCTACTGAGAAGAAAGAAGATGCTTCAGGGAAGAGTCTGAGGAAAGGGATACTTGTCTCTTCAGAGGGCATGCAAGGAAACACAGAGGGCAATTGGAGAAGGAAGAGGTTGGCAGTGTCCCTAACAGACAAACCTGATACCCTCCAAGTCACACCCAGTGTCTCAGAGCAATGTGGGTGGGCTTCTTTTCCAGACATCCCTGAACAGCTGTGTGGGGGCTCCTCACTCCCACCCCTTCTTTGCTCAATGCCCACATGAGTGAGAGATAAATAAGGAGATACAGGAAGTCCTTATTTGGCACTTTGTAGATTTTTTTTTCCTGAACCATTTGTCAGTTGCAGATATGGTGCACCTTGATTCTGACTGTCTTGGTGCATATTTCCTAAAATGGGAGAGTCTCTGACATGATCACAATCCAATAAAGAAATGAGGAAATTAACACTGGTATAACATGATTCTCTTCTTTACATTCAGACTTTGCCAATTGTCCCAATGATGCTTATTATACCAAACAGAGAATCCTGGATTTTACATTGCATTCTGTTGTTCTATTTCTTTAACCTTTATTAATCAGGAACATTTCCTCAGTCATTGTATTTCATGACAGTCTTGTTTTTTAATTGAAGTATAGTTGATTTACAGTGTTGTGTTTCTGATGTACAGCAAAGTGATTCATATATATCTATATACATATTATATATATGTGTATATATATATATATATATATTCTTCTTCATATTCTTTTCCAGAATGGCTTAGTACCAGCTATTGAATATAGTTCCCTGTATGACACAGTAGGACTTTGTTATTTATCCATCCTATATACAATAGTTTGCATCTGCTAATCCCCAGTCCAACCTCTCCTTGTCCCCTCTTTCCCTTGGAACCGCAAATCTGTTCTTTATGGCATGACAGATATTTTTGAAATGCGCAGGCCAGTTATTTTGTAGACTGAATCTCAGTTTAGGTTTGATTCATGTTCTCTCATGATTAGATTGAGTTTTCTACTTTTGGCAGAAACATCTGTGATACTGTGATACTGTGATACTGTGTACATCCTGTACATCATATCAGGAAGTGTTCGGGTTTTAAAGTCCTTCAAAGGGTTTTCCCCAGGCCTCATCTCAGGAACAGATTCACTGTGAACCTAAAGTTTGAGTGTTAAAACCTCTTACTTATATAGACAGTCCCTTCTAAGGTCCTGCATGCATTCATACGTGCTCACGCTCAGTCATGTCTGACTTTCTGCGACACCATGGACTATAGCCCACAGGCTCTCATGTGTGTGGGATTCTCCAGGCAAGAATCCTGGAGTCGGTTACCATTACCTCCTCCAGGCAATCTTCTTGACCCAAGGATTGAACCCATGTCTCCTACATTTCCTGCATTGGCAAGCGATTCTTTACCACTGAGCCACCTGGGAAGCCCTCTAAACTCCTAGGAGCTATTTTGGTAGTATGTATACATGGCCATTATATTTCTGTAAAATATACAAATGTGATCTATTTTAGCTACAATCCTCTAATATTACCATCTCTTTCTGCTTCACTTTCCCCTTCATCACCATTCATTTTGCACAGATGGAGAGGCCATATCTTTCTAGGATCCAAGTATGGGCTGGTTGAATACAGCATACTTTTAGTTTGGGTTTAGAAGTAAAGATTAGTGTGGCCTGGGTTACGGTTGTATAGAGTTAAATTATTGCTATTCATCTTTGTATATGAATGGCTTCCAACAGTGTTCCTCTTGACTATGTCACTAGACATAGTGTCACTAAAAAGTTGGGTTACAGATCAATCACAGTGTGAATATCTCCCACAATAACAGTGATGAAAAATGTGTGCCTAGTGGAGTTGCCTAATAGAGTGGAAATGCCCTCTGTGGAAACTTTTCCCTCTTTTTTATCAGGCATACAAACTTGCATGCAGAGGAATCAAACTCGAAAGCAGGTTTCCCCCATCTGTTATTCAGCATATACAATTTAAATGCTCCATACATTATTTGGTCTCTTTTGATGGCAGTTGCACTAAATAGAATTTATGCTTATACTGTGTGTGTTTGTAGGAACACAATGCCTGGCAGTGCTTCAAACAGCAAGTGTATCTGTCAAACCTTAGATTAGGACTGCAGAAGACAAGGCTGATGTTAAGATTCTGTCCAACCCTGCGACTCCATGATTCAATACTATAACCTTGTAGGCTAAGGGAGTTCCAGTGATTATGACTCTGCACTTTAACTGCTGTATTCCAGGTTCAGTCATTGGTTGGAGAAATAAATTGTGCAAGCCTCCCAGCATGGCCAAAAACAAACAAAAACTAGTAGGTTACATTTACATCTATCTACAGAAAATCATTTTGTTCCAGAGTGATTGGATGTTGCTTACAAAATATGTATAAGAAGATTTAAAAATACACATGCAGGGGCTGAGAGGAGGAAACGAAGAGTTGTTTAATGGGTACAGAGTTTCAGTTTTGCAAGATGAAAAAGTTCAGGAATCATTGTGCATATGAATACAGCTAACACTGTTGAACCGTACACTTAGATCTGGTTATGCTGGTAAATTTTAGGCTATGTGTTTTTTACCGTAATCAAAAAGTTTAAAAATTAAATATGTAGGTAAATGAGAAAATCAATAACCAATATAAACACCAAAAGTAAGAAAAATAGGAGGAAGCCAAGGACAATATTTGTTCACACAATGTTTTACATGACATTCTGTATATATTTGTCTGTGTACTTCTAAGCAGCCTAGTACTTATATGCAACTATTTATCAATAATTATAGCTTAGGCTCTTGTTATACATAGCACATCATAGGTATAACATTTTTATTTGTTTAAAGAATAAAGGAAAATGATAATATATAAAATAAAGTGACCTTGAGCTTCTAGACTCAGAATCTAATGAATTTGTTTGATTGTTTATTACAAATAAAGGACAATGGATGATATTGTAATGAGACCTGGATTTCTAGTGGTTTTCAGCATAATTCTCTTGCAAGACTCTGTGTACTTATTGATTTGACATGTGATTAACAGATTCAACATGCACATTCCTTGAGGGTTTCCTCCGTGTGCTGGGAGCTGTGGGCAGCAAGTAGATTACTGGATCTTACTGATCCAGACTGGATCTTACTGATTCAGTAGAACTGAGAATGATTTTCTTTGCTTTTTTGTATCTTAAGCTTCACAGACCAAAAAAAAAAAAAAAAAGACTTGCAGAGCTGTGTCCCTGATTTGCCGATGACCAGCTTCAGTTCAGTTCAGTTCAGTCGCTCAGTCATGTCCGACTCTTTGCGACCCCATGAATCGCAGCATGCCAGGCTTCCCTGTCCATCACCAACTCCCAGAGTCCACCCAAACCGACGTCCATTGTGTCGGTGATGCCATCCAACCATCTCATCCTCCTTCTTACTTGCTAACTTGCTTATGACTTGCTTACAAAATATGTATAAGAAGATTTAAAAATACACATGCAGGGGCTGAGAGGAGGAAACGTAGAATTGTTTAATGGGTACAGAGTTTCAGTTTTGCAAGATGAAAGAGTTCAGGAGTCATTGCACATATGAATACAGCTAACACTGTTGAACTGTACAGTTAGACCTGGTTATGCTGGTAAATTTTATGTTATATGTACCATAATCAAAAAGTTTAATTTTGCCCACTAGGAAATCTGGTGCCTGATTAAACTGATGAGATAACAATATGTTTACTAGAGTGCATGAAACATTGTGTAGGTGGGAGAGGATAGAATGTAGCCTTCTTACTTACTTTCCTGGGATTTGAGCCCTGAGAGAGCTGTGGCCGAACTTTACTTCAGATACACAGTCACAAATTTGTGCCTTATTGTTTGAGTACTCATCATCAGGAAGTCACAAAAGCCATCATTTGTGGAAGAAGGAGGAGTGGGTGAGAGCCAAGAAAAAAAGACCTGATCTGTGTAAACTTGTGACTACCAAAAGCTGTGGGGCAGATTTTCTAAACCACTGGGTGCTTTTCTGGTATATAGCCCTTTGTGAGATATGTTGTTTACCAACGCAGCACAGCTCCCAAAAGAGGAAGTAAGAGACATTTATAATGTTTTTTGTTTTTTGTTTTTTTCTGAAAATTAGCTATACCCAAAGTTCAAAAGGAATTTAGAGTTCATTTGCTTAGAAAAAAGTCCCAGCAAATGGCTTAAAAATAACAAGCATGTGCGTTGTGGCTTAAATTTTCCAGAACACTTTCACAGACATTATCTTATCTGAGTCTCCCAAATGTCATGTAGATGTGCTAGGATTAGTGGTGTCATTTCCTCCATTGTGTGCATGAGAAAGCTTGAGAAACAGTCACACAATCACAGAACCCACAGTGGCAGTGGCCTGCACTGGATCCAGCTTCACTTATTTCTAGACATTAGTCCATTTGCTCAATAAAATATCATGACTTAGGTGCCCTGTGGTATGCCTGGTATTGTGCCAGACTTTGGGAAAATAAAGATAATTAAAATACTGTCTCTTCTTTCCTAATAGCACATCTACAAACCTAGCATTTTTATAGCACTTGCATTTACTAAATATTTTATGTCCTTTATCTATCTAGATAATCAATAATAAAAAAAAAAAACCTCTAGGATTAGACAAGTTAGGTGTTATTGCAGAAAGAAATGGCAACCCACTCCAGGACTCTGGAAAATCCCATGAGAGGAACCTGGTGGGCTGCAGTTCATGGGGTCACAAAAGAGGTAATAACCTCTGTTGTACAGAGGAAGAGATAGTGACTCTGCATTAATCATCCAGCCAGACAGTGATGGAACTGTGGTTGGAACTCAGGTAAGCCTGTTTCTCTGAAATTATCACTATACTTTTGACACTTCTCCCCCAAAATATAAAAAGATCTAGAATGAATTGTGCATACTTTTATGCCTTAGAGACCTACGCATGGTCTCAAGCACATGTCTCTTGGTGTCTTTTTCCTGGGCCAGTCAGCCTGTGATAACACAAGTACCACAAATGCCAATCCCCAAAGGAAGGCATGAGCTCATGATGAGCACCCACATTTGGGCTGGGAGTCAAGAATGTTAACTTTGCTTATTTTGAAATCTGGGTTGTGCACGCTGTTTAAGCATGTGGGAGTAGATGCACTGATAAAATGCTTCTGTGAGATGGAAGTGAATTCTCAGAGAATTCTGACAGGGGAGTCCACATGGGACAACCCTTGAGTGGGTCTTGTTTACAGTGACACCTCTGTGCCAAGTTACTAAGGAGTCAGTTTAAAACATGACCTTGGAGAAATAACATCAGTCTGAGAGCACAGCTACTCCTGGCTCCCTTTGGGTAGGTAACATGCTGTTCTGCCACTCAGCCACTGAGCACTTTAGACCATATGAATCCCTCCTCATGTCATTTATGCTACATGTTTGAATAGAGTAAGTAATTTTCCCCATGGGCCTGGGTGACTATTTTTGTTAGGATAATGATTGCAAGATATATATTTTCAAAGTAAAAATCATCTTTCTTTTTCAGATTGTAAGACCTGCCTATACATTCCTAAAGAGAAATATGTGGAGGGGGAAGAGAGAGAGAGTCACAAGATATAGTGATGACATTTATAAAGAGATATATGTATATGTATAATAATACACAGATATGTGTGTATATTTAAAAATATTACCTGAAATATGCACATATATAATATATTTTGAATTATGGTGCTGAAGAAGACTCTTGAGAGTTCCTTGGACAGCAAGGATCAAACCAGTCAATCCTAAAAGAAATAAACCCTGAATTTTCATTGGAAGGACTGATGCTGAAGCTCCAATACTCTGGCAACCTGATGTGAAGATCTGACTCATCTGAAAATATCCTGATGCTAGGAAAGATTGAAGGCAAGGGGAGAAGGGGATGACAGAGGATGAGATGGTTGGGCGGCATCACCGACTCGATAGACATGGGTTTGAGCAAACTCCGGGAGATAACAAAGAACAGGGAAGCCTGACATGCTGCATTTCATGAGGTCACATACAGTCGGACATGATTTAGCAACTGAACAACAACAGTAAATGTATATTAATATATACATGATAATTATTTACAAAGAGTATTTATTAGACAACATTCTCTAATTTGCTTATTTTCTATCTGATAAGGAAAAAAAAACAAGGCAAAATTATTTTAAAAGTAAATTTAAAAACCTTGCTAATGTAAGAAATAAAACAACATAGGCAGTGTATTCTCACCATGTGGAAAATTTATATGGACACTATCACAAAAGTGAAACAAGGGAAAGGAAGTTAATAAACTCTTAACAGTATTTATGAGTAGATGAGATTATAGAGTGAAGAAAATATTTTCCTGCTCCAATACGTTTTTGTAATTTTTGGATTTTGTGCACTAAAAGTGTTTCATTTTCATACTAAATGTATGAAATAAAAATTTGTGAGAAGTGACCATTAAATACCTTTATGTAGAATTTGTCTCTGGAAGGTGTCCATAATAAGAGGATGACAAAAATTCCCTGCTTATTTAACTTATATGCAGAGTGCATCATGAGAAACACTGGGCTAGAAGAAGCACAAGCTGGAATCAAGATTGCTGGGAGAAATATCAATAATCTCAGATATGCAGATGACATCACCCTTATGGCAGAAAGTGAAGAGGAACTAAAAAGCCTCTTGATGAAAGTGAAAGAGGAGAGTGAAAAAGTTGGCTTAAAGCTCAACATTCAGAAAACGAAGATCATGGCATCTGGTCCCATCACCTCATGGGAAATAGATGGGGAAACAGTGGAAACAGTGTCAGACTTTATTTTGGGGGGCTCCAAAAATCACTGCAGATGGTGACTGCAGCCATGAAATTAAAAGACGCTTGCTTCTTGGAAGAAAAGTTATGACCAACCTAGATAGCACATTCAAAAGCAGAGACATTACTTTGCCAACAAAGGTCCATCTAGTCAAGGCTATGGTTTTTCCTGTGGTCATGTATGGTGTGAGAGTTGGACTGTGAAGAAAGCTGAGCACCGAAGAATTGATACTTTTGAACTGTGGTGTTGGAGAAGACTCTTGAGAGTCCCTTGGACTGCAAGGAGATCCAACCAGTCCATTCTAAAGGAGATCAGTCCTGGGTGTTCATTGCAAGGACTGATGCTAAAGCTGAAACTCCAATACTTTGGCCACCTCATGTGAAGAGTTGACTCATTGGAAAAGACCTTGATGCTGGGAGGGATTGAGGGCAGGAGAAGGGGACGACAGAGGATAAGATGGCTGGATGACATCACTGACTCGATGCACATGAGTTGGGGTGAACTCCAGGAGTTGGTGATGGACAGGGAGACCTGGCGTGCTGCGATTCATGGGATAGCAAAGAGTCGGACATGACTGACTGACTGAATTGAACAGAAATAGATGCCAAAGAATATGTCTCAATTTTCTGATGGATTTGTTTCTATGTGAAGAACTTCTGCTAAGAAATGGGAAATAAATGATTGCTCTGATTTGAAATATACCTGAAGTGTGACATTAGAGGTTGAATGGAACTCAAACAGTTCACATGGGTTGGTTGGATGAGAGTGGAAGAATGTGGCCCATGGTTACCAGGTCAGGGTTTAGTGTTTCACAAAGAATTCTGTCCATTGCCAACCATTGGCTTAGGAGGGGGAAAAAGGTTTTTGTGAGACATTTTTGAGGCAGATCATGGTGGTCATGGAAATACACAGCTCAGCCCTTCTAATGTAGAGCACATCATTGACTGACAGTCACAGCTGCTGCCCTTCCATTCTTATTCCTTCATCACTGAGGCCAATGTACATCCAGCCTCCTCCCAGCAAAGGACTGAATCTAGTGGGGCTACAAAACCAGCACCATTCTGTCAACACATAGGACACCTTCAATGGGTGATTTTGACTCAAGAGTACCTCATCGACCTGACTAAACCTATCTCAAAACTTCACTTTGGTATGAAACTCTGCTGAATTCTTTTTATTTTCTTCTCTTCTTCAGAAAATGTTTGTATTCAGTTCAGTTCAGTTCAGTCACTCAGTCGTGTCTGATTCTTTGCGACCCCATGAATCACAGCACGCCAGGCCTCCCTGTCCATCACCATCTCCTGGAGCTCACTCAGACTTACGTCCATTGAGTCCGTGATGCCATCCAGCCATCTCATCCTGGGTCATCCCTTTCTCCTCCTGCCCCTAATCCCTCCCAGCATCAGAGTCTTTTCCAATGAGTCAACTCTTCTCATGAGGTGGCCAAAGTACTGGAGCTTCAGCTTTAACATCATTTCTTCCAAAGAAATCCCAGGGCTGATCTCCTTCAGAATGGACTGGTTGGATCTCCTTGCAGTCCAAGGGACTCTCAAGAGTCTTCTCCAACACCACAGTTCAAATGCATTAATTGTTTGGCGCTCAGCCTTCTTCACAGTCCAACTCTCACATCCATACATGACTACTGGAAAAACCATAGCCTTGACTAGACGGACCTTAGTTGGCAAAGTAATGTCTCTGCTTTTGAATATACTATCTAGGTTGGTCATAACTTTTCTTCCAAGGAGTAAGCGTCTTTTAATTTCATGGCTGCAGTCACCATCTGCAGTGATTTTGGAGCCCCCAAAATAAAGTCTGACACTGTTTCTACTGTTTCCCCATCTATTACCCTCTGACATAATCCCCTTCTGTTTTCTCATCTTTATCCTCTCAAAACACTCTTCCTAGTCCATCTTTTGCACATCCAATTCCATCTTGAGGTCTGTTTTGCCAGGACCGGCACTGTTTCTCACAGAACACAGAGTGAAGCAAGCGGTCCTAAGCATGGTTCAAGAATGCAGATAGAAGCTAGGTGTTTAGAACTGACTCACTCAACATATCAAGCAAGCAGGATGGCGTCAGAATTATGTTGAGTGGGGATTGTTTCTGCTCCAAAATGGAGGCCCAATTGCTATAGATTTCATCAATGTTTACTTGGGAAAATATGCATTTTAGGGGAAGACTTGCAGATTCTAAGATTCAGGCTGTTAGGAAGATAAGGAAAACAATTCATATAAGGAAGTGTGTTGTATGGTTACTGTTAGGTTGAACTGACATGGTACAGAGAGATATTGAGAAACTAAGGGCTCTTCAGTCAGTTCAGTCACTCAGTCATATCCAACTCTTTGTGACCACATGGACTGGAGCATGCCAGGTTTCCTGGTCCATCACCAATTCCTGGATCTTGCTCAAAATCATGTCCATTGAGTTGATGATTCCATCCAATCATCTCATTCTCTATCGTCCCCTTCTCCTCCTGCCTTCAATCTTTCCCAGCATCAGGGTCTTTTCCAATGAGTCAGTTCTTCTCATCAGGTGGTTAAAGAATTGTAGCTTCAGCTTCAGCTTCAGCTGAAGGGCTCTTAACAGGCAGTTAAAGCCTTAGTATGAGTCAGATTGCCTCTTAGATAGCTTACAAAGAGGTGAGGGCCTCTTTGCAAAAACAAACAAAGATAAGCTGAAAACTGAGACCCTGATCAAGTCACAGAGTACAGTTCAGTTCAGTTCAGTCACTCAGTCGGGTCCTTTGCAACCCCATGGACTGCAGCACACCAGGCTTACCTGTCCATCACCTACCCCCAGAGCATGCTCAAGCTCAGGTCCATCGAGTCAGTGATGCCATCCAACCATCTCATTCTCTGTTGTCCCCTTTTCCTCCCGCCTTCAATCTTTCCCAGCATCAGGGTCTTTTCCCATGAGTCAGCTCTTCACATCAGGTGGCCAAGTATTGGAGTTTCAACTTTAGCATCAGTCTTTCCAATGAATATTCAGGATTGCTTTCCTTTAGAATGAAATGATTGGATCTCTTTGCTGTCCATGGGACGCTCAAGAGTCTTCTCCAACACCACAGTTCAAAAGCATCAATTCTTCATCACTCAGCTTTCTTTATAGTCCAACTCTCACATCCATATATGACTACTGGAAAAACCATAGCTTTGACTTAACAGACCTTTGTTGGCAAAGTAATGTCTCTGCTTTTGAATATGTTGTCTAGGTTGTTCATAACTTTTCTTCCAAGGAGCAAATATCTTTTAATTTCATGGTGGCAGTCACCATCTGTAGTGATTTTGGAATCCCCCAATATAAAGTCTGTCACTGTTTCCATTGTTTCCCCATCTATTTGCCATGAAGTGATGGGACAAGATGCCGTCATCGTAGTTTCCTGAATGCAGAGCTCAAGAGACATTTAAATGGTTGATCAAGGCTGATTGGAAATACCTGAGACCCTGAAATGTGGACTGGAGACATTAAGTGGATGCTTCTTGTAGTTGGTTCTGTAGACTTTTTATCTTAGTTGAGATGGTTACAACAAAGTACCACAGACTGGATGGCTTATGAATGGTATACATTTATTTCTTACAATTCTGGAACCTGGAAGTTTGAGATCAGGGTCCCATTATGGTTATGGAAGGGCTGTCTTCTGGGTTACAAACTTCTCTTTGTGTTCTCATATGATGGAAGGGATTAGGGAACTCAGTGGGATCAATGATATTCAGAGCAATGATGTCCATTCACCACCAGGTAATAGAGTTCAGATGATGGTTCTCCACTGTCAGATTCTAGGAGATCATATGTACCACAACGACCAGAAAAGTTGGAGGTGTGGCCAATGGGGATTGGCCTGAAGGGAGTTGTGGAAATGGTCAATAGATGGTCAAAGTCAGACCATGACCAAAGTAAGACCAAAATCTTACTTGATTTGTAGAGACCTGAGTTAATTTTTACATCTAGAATCCGTTGACTGAAGAGCTGTTGGATTCCTGGGAAATAGAAACATCTAATACTCCGACATGCATATACCAGGACAATATCTTCAGGCTCCCCTGAAGAGACCTAGAGCCAGGACCAGCCACAAGGGCGTGTTCTATTTGGAAGGCTTTATAACTTGGTTTAAGACTATATCATCACTCTCTTGAAATTTTTAAACAAGTGGCCCCACATTTTCATTAGTACTGGACCTTGCAAATTGTATAGACAGTCTTGCCTACAGCTATTGACCTGGGTAAAGGAGATCTGAGCTGACATTAATACCCAGAGACCTTAAGTCATAAGCAGGGTAACCTGTTGATGTGGAAGCTCACACAATCAGGTAATAAATGGAATTCTGGTTCAAATCCCATCTGATAATGAAACCATTGTATAAGTGAGTCCAATGCATCAATGAATCTGGAGACACATCTAGTGGCCACTTTTCCAGTCATCAAGTGATTGAAATGAATATACTTGACAGAATAATACCCACAGTGAACATGTATCTTGTGGAGTCAGAACTATCAGAATGGGAAAGTTCAAGTAGAAACCTCTGAAACTGCCCTCTACTTCATTTGGCCTCAGGAGTACATAAAAAGTATCATACTCCAGGAAGGATAGTAATTAATAACCTCAATAAATAGCTTAACGAATGGAACAGAAGTTGAAGGAATATCCTGATCACAACTGTGATTTATCAACGTGGTCCCTGCAGAACTCAGATGGGATATGCAGACTTAGATGACTGAAAGCTCAGTTAAGTAATAGCCCTGATTGCAATGCTAAGCCAGAGGTGATATCTGTACTAAAAGAGATTAACAACTTCTTAAGTATATGATACACAGTTATTGATTTGGTAAATGCATTCTTCTCCATTCTGATTAAAAAGGAAGATAATAGACAGGTCACATTTACATGGGATATACAAAAATATTCATTTGTAGTTTTGCCTCAGGGCTATGTTGACTCTGCTATTTGTTGTATTATAGAATGAAGTTATCTGGGCTGCCTGATCAACCCACAGAAGATCACATGGGTGCTTTACATCAATAACATTGTGTAGATCAGGCAGGACAAACAAGAGATGGCCTTGCTGGAAAACTTGATAAGTTACATGTACTCCAGGGCACAGGGAGGAGCCCTACAAAGATTCAGAATCCTGATACTTTCAGTGAAGTTTTAGGGATCTAGTGGTCAGGAGTTTGCCAAAATAGGCCTTCCAAAAAGAAAGTGCTGCATCTTACATTCCCTGTCACAAAGAAGGAAGCATGGAAGTCTGATAGCTCTTTTGGGGTTTTGGAGGAAATGTGTCCCATCAGTAGGAATAGTGATCTGGCCCATATATTGGATAACGTGGAAGAGTTCAGGCGTCTATTGGAAAAATATGCAGTGCAGAGGTTATGGCAAGCCCCAGTGCGAGAATCACAATGCAAACCTTGATGTTCTAGATAAAATAATATATCTTTTGGTAAAATATTTAGGTTGGTACATAAGTAATTGCCATTTTGGACCATGAATTTTATATCGTTACAACTAGACTCAAACAAATCTTTATTAATCAAAATAGGAATCATTGCAATCAACACATTTTTGCCAATGAGAAATAAGTCTGCTCACTCCTGTAGGGTAAAAATCTTTGCTTTGAGATTTGACAAACTCTTGGAAAGCATTTTTGCCTCCTGCTGATTGTGGAAGTATTTTCCCTGCAAAAAGTTGTGGAGATGCTTGAAGTGGTAGTCAGTTATTGAGAGGTTGAGTGAGTATGTTAGATGAGGCAAAAGTTTGTAGCCCAATTCATTCCACTTTTGAAGTGTTGGTTGGGCAAAGTGCAGTCAGGGGTTGTTGTGAAGCAATATTGGGCCATTTCTGTTGACCAATGCTGGCTTCAGGCCTTGCAGTTTTTGGTACATCTAACTGATTTGCTGAGTATACTTCTAAGATGTAATAGTTTTGCCAAGATTCAGAGAGCTGTAGTGGATCAGATGGGAAGTGGAGCACCAAATAGTGATCATGACCTTTTTTTTTTTTTTTTTTTAATTTCAAATTTGGCTTTGGGAAGTGCTTTGGAACTTCTTCTCAGTCCAGCTGCTAAATTGGTCACCGCTGGTTGTTGTATAAAATCTACTTTTTCATTGCATGATAATACGATCAAGAAATGATTCACTGTTACTGCATAGACGAAAAGAAGATGACACTTCAAAATGATGGATTTTTGGTCCCCTCATGAGGCATCCACTTATTGAGCTTTTTCGCCTTTCCAATTTGCTTCAAATGCTGAACCATCATAAAATGTTCAATGTTGAGTTCCTCAGCAACTTCACTTGTAATTGTAAAGGGATCAGCTGTGATGATCCTGTCAATTGGTCATTGCCAACTTCTGATGGCAAGTCACTATGTTGCTCATCTTCAAGGTTCTTGTCTCCTTTGCAAAACTTCTTGAATCAACTCTGCACTATACTTTTGTTAGCAGTTCCTGGGCTGAATACAACCCATTTTGAACTTGAATAAAAGAACTGCTTGAATATGCTTTTGTCTAACATCATTTCTATAGTCTAAAATAAATAAAAAATTAATAGCAAGTAATGTTTAGAAAAAAAACATAAAGCTAGAAATGTACATTAAATGCATTAAAAAGGTGCATAACATAACTACATTGATTTAAGAATGCATCCTAATATCGGATGGCAAAGTTCAACAATGCAAAACCACAGTTACTTTTGTATCAACCTAACAGCTCCTGATGCGTTACCAGGTCTTGATGGTCACAGAGTACTTGACTATGGGGTACTAAATGGCCATGTATCTATAACTTCACATCAGCTGGATTGTCTCAATTCTTCTAAATCATTGAGTCAGCCCAGAATTGGTCAAGCAAAAATGAAAATGGTATACCCAGATTGGGCCCATGCATGACACACACCCTTGGTCAGCAGCATGAGCAGGGGACTCAGACACCCCTGCCAACTACAGTTGTTGTACCAGCTAACCTCCTTGACTTTGTACCAGAAACAAGCTGAAGGAGATGAAAGAGACTGTGAGTGCTTTCTAGCCACAGATGACAGAGTCCTGTAGCTGCAAAAGTAGGACTAGATGGTGGGAATCTATGGAGCATCTCAGTAAGAGAGTGTTAGAAAGGACCTACTATAGAATTTGGGTTTATGTTACCCCATTTGGGGGAGCATTCAAAGGGTTGGGACTTTACTGTGTACTGGAAGATATCAGAAAGTGAGACAATTCTACAAATGGGCATCTTGGTAAAGCTTATCTGTAAGACAAGATGAATGAAGTGAAGCTAAAGCTGTACTTGGGCAAAGAAGCCACACTCAATCATTTCAGCTATGATAAGAGGCTATGTGGTCATTTTTTGTAGTTTGAACCATGTGCATCTTTTTTTACAGTGTTTATAAGTGATTACAGACTGGTCTTATTTTGTCTTGATCCATCACAGTCATGGGAAGCCCTTGTCCAATGTTGATGCTCTGCAAAACTATGTCAGTATTTAATAGGAGGATAGCAAGGCATAGATGTAAGTTCCAGGCCAGCTTCTAGAAACACCAAGGTTTGGCTGGTGGTGCCCAACCAGTTCCTGTCAGGGGCTGCTTTCCTCTTCCTCACAATAAAATGTTATTTATGAGCTGGGTAAGTGAATGAGGGCCAAAAATGGACAAGTGGTTGCTTCCAGCACATTTAAAATTGGATTTGAAGACATTAGAGAGGACAAAGCTTCCTAAAGGTTGAAATTGTGACAAGTAAACCTGGTCATTTACTTTCTAAGAAAGGAGAAATGACTTGAAATAATGAAATAAATAGATGTAAAAAAATACCCGGGCAGTGAGCAATGGCCTATCTGGTTAGAAGTCTGGAAAGAAAAGAGTAGGAAGACTGAAGAAAAGGAGGTCTAGAGCAAAGGCCTGGAGAGACAGAACTGGGCGCAGAGTGTGAAGATTTTTGTATCACAGGCTAGCTTCCATCAGAACTCAGGAAAGGAGAGCAAACAAGTAAATCAATAAAATTATGTAAATGTGACAAGCACCATTAAAGAAGCCAGTGAAGACCCTGAATTATGAATAATGGGAGGGAGAGGGAGTAGCAGTGATATGGAGCTACTTTAGATTAAAAGGATGGGAAAGGTCCCTCTGAAGAACTGGCATTTAGGCTGAGACCTGGGCGACAAGGAGTGAATCAGTTGAAGCGGAGGAGGAATGTGCCAGGTAAAATAGCATATGTAGGACTCTGAGGTGGGAGAGAGATTGGAATAAAGTGATCAAAAGAACACATGCAACCAGACTAGAGTGAACAAGGGAGATGGCACAAGAGGAGAGTGAGATATTCAGGATCCAAATTATGGCAAGCCAGGAAAGGAATTTGGGTCTTGTTCTAAGAAGTAAACAGTTCTGAAAGGTTTCACACAGAGTTGTGATGTGATCCAATTAATGATTTCTATTATTATTATTATTCTTTCCTGTCTGTGAAGAATGAGCTGGAGGTGGGACAAGAGGGAGATGGGAAGATTAATTAGGAAGGTACTGCAGTCATGTGAATTAATACCAATCCGAATCAAGACAGGCTTTCATCAACCATGTAAACGGGTTGCATGGTCTATCCTTGAGTGGGAAGCAGCTGTGTAGGTGGATGACACTGCCTCCCTCTTAGAATTGACAGTATAGTGTCTGACATTCTGACCAACTTTGGTTCCCAAAATACATGTGGTATGTTATTTTATAGTTCAACAGAATCAGTACAGATTTAATATTAAGAGGTTACCTGCTGTGCCATAGCCCCTCCAACATTCCCCCCTGCCCATATCTTATCTTTTGAAAACCAACTTCTTTTTTTTTCTTTTTATTTATTTATTTATTATTATTATTATTATTTTACTTTATAATATTGTATTGGTTTTGCCACACATCAACATGAGTCTGCCACGGGTGTACACATGTTCTCAATCCCGAATCCCTCTCCCATCTCCCCACACACACCATCCCTCCGGGTCATCCCAGTGCACCAGCCCCAAGCATCATGCACCCTGCATCGAACCTAGGCTGGCGATTCATTTCTTATATGACATTATACATGTTTTAATGCCATTCTCCCAAATCATCCCACCCTCTCCCTCTCCCACAGAGTCCAAAAGACTGTTCTATACATCTGTGTCTCTTTTGCTGTCTCTCATACGGGGGTTATCGTTACCATCTTTTTAAATTCCATATATATGCATTAGTATATTGTATTGGTGTTTTTCTTTCTGGCTTACTTCACTCTGTATAATCGGCTCCAGTTTCATCCACCTCATTAGAACTGATTCAAATGTATTCTTTTTAATGGCTGAGTAATACTCCATTGTGTATATGTACCACAGCTTTCTTATCCATTCATCTGCTGATGGACATCTAGGTTGCTTCCATGTCCTGACTATTATAAACAGTGCTGTGATGAACACTGGGGTACACATGTCTCTTTCAATTCTGGTTTCCTCGGTGTGTATGCCTAGCAGTATAGTCAATTGTAGATTAAATTTCCTCTACATGAGCTTTCACCCAAAGACCCATATTGAAATAAAGAAAACCAAACTCATGAAGAGAATTAACTTTCTGTGTGTACATGTATCTCTATACATAAAATTTTTTACAAGGGGCTGAATGCAGTAAAAAAGAAAAGGAATAAGTTCCCACCTAGCTTTGTTGAGTCAGCAAGGTTGCCTGGAGTGCCAGCCATAAGGCAACACTTTCTCAAAGAACACAGACTCCCCAGGACCATCTGCCAACCCTGAGTTTAGCCAACTTGATTGCTCTTCATAAAACTGTCAATGGGAAATAATAACATACCCACTTCGTTGAAAGCATAATCCAATTCTTTACTCTCTGTTAATGGTGTCAACACACTGAATATTACTGTTTTCCAAGAGAAAAAAGGAGAAGCATTCACTTTGATAAACTGGACTCAAAAATTTGTTCTATGCTACATGAAATTCACCTGTCACTTAAATACAGAAAGAATTTTAAAGAGAGTTTTAAGATAATTAAAGTTTATGCTAAAATGATTTCTCATTTATGGTTTGTGAGCATTTACACCAGAAATCTGCATTTAACGGTTATGAATTCAGAAAATAGAGAAATGCAACGGCACAATCAGTCTGGCAGTCCCTCAACTAGATAGAAAAAAAGGGCAAAGAGAAAGAATCATCATATGAAGCTGCAGTATTTTTCCCCTGAATTCTAAGACTGAATTTAGTTGTACCCACTCAATAAATCCATTCTTGATGTTCCAAATATTGGAGGAAAGACTACTGTATATTCCTTAGAGAGAGGAAGTTGGTGAAGTTTTAAAAATATACTCTTTTGATTTTAATATTGAAGTGCTGTGAATGTGGGCTTCTTTGAAAAGATATTAAAATAATAATAATAATTATTATTGTATTGGTTTTGCCACACATCAACATGAATCTGCCACGGGTGTACACACGTTCCCAATCCCGAATCCCCCTCCCATCTCCCCACACACACCATCCCTCCGGGTCATCCCAGTGCACCAGCCCCAAGCATCATGCACCCTGCATCAAACAGAATAATCAGGACTTAGTGTTTGGGTAACCGATTATGACATTTCTGATTAGAGCTCTAACTTCAAGTTAAAAAAAAAAAAAAGATGCATACCTTCAGGGATGATTTATGTAAATAACTAATAGTGTATTTAAGCCACATTCTGCCTTAAATTTGTTTGAAAATGAGGACAAAATGAACCAAGTCAAGCTAAATAAACATCGCAAGAGAGTAAAACATATAAAATTATTTTTACATAAAATAACCTGCACTCTGAAATTTGAACCTGTCATGGTCTACACCTTGATCATTGCCTGTCAATTTGTATGTCTGACTGTGAAAGACATGTGGCCTCAGTAACCCTCAATAACCTTAGACATTTCGGTTTATCGAAATGTCTAAGAATTCAGGCCCATGAGCTGAGGAATGAATCACAAGGAAACTCATTTCTAGAACTCTGATGACAAATGAGTTAATAAGATCAGAATTAGTGAACTGAAGGTCTTACAATGGACTTTGCCTCCCACTCTAATTTCTTACAAGCCCTTTTCACTTACTGATGTTATACTTAATAAATGTCTTTCCCCAACACCTTTCAGGGATTTTCAAGAGTATCCACATCACCTCCCCCAACACATGCACACACATGTATGCATCTTTTCCTTCTTTGCTTTAATTAGAAAGAGGAATTTGATAGTTTCAAAATCGTCTTGTTTTAAAAAGCCATGTTATAGCAGTTAATCAACCCATCACCTCTGAATCTGTTGTGATTAGAGATCTTTATATCTTAAGCAATTTAGGGCTTTCCCCTCTTTTCATAAGGACTAAATCTTCCAAATTCACTGTTTCTTCAAGTCAAATGAAGTTTTGAGTTATGTTTGTAAACTTTCATTAAATTTTACTGCCAAATAATGGAATATTTGAATCATTAGCTTTGAGAGACTGTATGTGGTATTTGAAAACATTTTATACTTATCTTAAAAATTATATAAATACACTAAAATGAAAAACATTATTATCCTATTATCCACTATTTTGTGTTTTGACATTTCCTTCTAGACTTTGTTTAAAAGCATAATAATTTATGTCTGTGCAAGATTTTAGGTATATGTAAGTATGTATATATTCTTACAACATTTACACTATCATTATATATATATATTCTGCTTTTCAACTTAACATTATAACAGAAGAAAGTTTTACATACTCACCAGAGTCATAATTATCAGTTTAAATTACTTCATGTCTATTGGCTTAATATGCTCCCACTTAACAATTTTACTATCATAAAAATTTTATCTTTTCTTCTATTTTTCATAAAAATAGAAAAGTTGGAAAAGTTATATGCAATAAGAACAGTTGGGAAAAGTTATATGTAATAAGAAATTAGGCTACTATGAAAACCTTCTCACAAATACATTTATTAAGTTTACTTTTTTTGAAATAATTTTGATTATTACAGAGAAGTTGCAAAGACAGTAAAGATGTTCCCATGTACCATCCCACCCAGCTTCCCCATGTGTTAACATCTTGCATTACCGTGGTACATTTGTTAAGACTCAAAATATTAACATTACTAAACCACAGACTAGACAGATTCACCAATTTTTGTACTAAGGACCTTCTTAACACTTTTGGTTGATGTCTTTCATTAGTTCTGA
The DNA here is from genome assembly GCF_016772045.2 of Ovis aries. Classification (NCBI taxonomy): domain Eukaryota; kingdom Metazoa; phylum Chordata; class Mammalia; order Artiodactyla; family Bovidae; genus Ovis; species Ovis aries. The sequence goes on from NC_056054.1 coordinate 198,539,232, forward strand.
AAAATTATCAGCTAATATGTTTTAAAATATTGACTGTACTCCAGTCTACATTTCTTCTAACTTCTTTTTGCTATTTCTTATGTCTTTCTCTCTATGTTGCATTTTATTCACGCTTTTACCCCAGTTTTTTAATTCTCTCATCTGCAGTCTCCTGCAAAGCTCATCTTCTGAGCTTTTGTTGTATCTTTTGTATAACTTTTTATTCTCTATAAAGATTTATATGGTACTTTTTCAAAATTATTTGCTTCCTCTTTACCTTTTTTATCCCCACATATATTTTTCAAGCTTGCTTTCATTTCCTTAAATATAGCCATGTGTTAATTATCTATTGCATAACAAACTGCCTGAAGACTTAGCAGTTTGAAATAACACACATTTATTAGTTCCCATTTTCTATGGGTCAGGAATCCATGTCCAACCCAGCTGAGGCCCCTTGCTTCAGGGGTTCTCACAAGGTTGCACTCCTGGTATCAGTAAAGGCTATAGGTCTATCTTGAGGGTTGATTCATGATTGTTTGCTGAACTCAGTTCCTTGCAGGCTGTTGGGTTACAGGTTTCAGTTTCTCACTGGAAGTAGGCTGGAGGTCACCCTCAGTTGCTCTTTAACATTACAGTTCATTTCCTAAGAGCAAGCAAGTCAAGGAGATATAAGACAGAACGTGCTAGTAAGACTGAAGTCACAGTCACAGACAATCATGGAGAAAACGTTCCATTCCTTTTGATGTCTTCTATTTCTCTGAGTAAGCCATCACATCTAGCTTTCCCATTCGAGTTATACAAGAAAGTGAATACTATAACTGAACACCATTTCAGAAGCCTAACACAACTGAACACTTATTTTATAGGCTCTGCCTAAAAATTTCACTGCTATCAGTCCTAGATCTGCTCTGTTGCTTCATAGCTTCTCACTCGTGGTGCCTTGTCTCCTTGCGTGCTTTGTTAGTTTTCACTGTGAGCAGTTCAGTTTAATCAGTTTTATTTGTGGCAAAACAACTGTTTTGAGATCTGGAACGAAGGTGAATTTCTCTAGAGAGGATTCCCATTTGCTTCTATCAGTTGCCTATGGGAATTATCAGTTAATGTGCAATTAAGTTTTCATCTCCACATGTTGGAACCAATAAGATAGCATGAATTTAGACTGAAACTGGTATAAGAATTAGCTTAAGATTAGAAATTATGAGTAATGATGTTTTCTTTCTTTACACTTACTGAAGTTTGTGTCTGTTGATTTCCCCTAACATCATCCTAGTGAGAGGGGATATATGTTTAGTTTTGCTTCAACATTTTGTACTGTGTATGGTGTCTGGCACGACAGGTTAATGGCAAGATGGTATCCTTGTAGACCCTTTATATTGGATAGATATTTTATCTCCTGTTCTTTATGCCCTCTGAAACTGTGAACACTGAAGTGCAAGTTCATACCGGTCAATAAACACCCTCAGTGTAAAATTTATCCTTGGTACCCCATCATAGTCCTATGTTCCTACTTTTATTTATTGCTTTATCAGGAGGATATTTTACTTGCTCTCTAGCTCACTGATGCATGTAAGATTAAGTTATTTTTTCTAAGATACTTAGTTGTTTTCAGTGAGATTGTATTCAGTTTCTTAACCATCACATTATCAGAAAAAGAAACTTGAGGGTTTCTCATTTTTCTTCATTTTCCTGAAAAAAAAAAATTATAGATCTGATATTAGGTCCATACTGGGCTTTGGAAGATCAGATATTGCTCTATCTTCAATGAATTTTCTGTTTAGGAGGGAGACAATGTTATAAATTGTAACATATACAGTATAAATTCTTAATTGAGGCAAAGGTATTACTATGAGGGCACAGAGGTAGGTACAAATAACTTAGCCACAATGGGAGTTCAAAGTGTGTACCTGGCTTTCATATTTTGAAGGATAACTTGCGTTTTCTCCAAATGACAGTGAGAAACCTTTGACAAAAATGTACCTCTGATAAAATGTTTACTAATTATATGAAAATTACTGTCAAATTTCAATGAAATATTTATAGTATATTGACTTGTAATGAGCAGTGGTCTAACATTAGGTGGTCTAAACATTAGCCAGAGTTTCCTTCATGGCTTTGATGTCAGTAGACTAGGCAGTCATCTTTGTTTTAATTTTATTTGAAGGAAACTGAGCCCCCAGGAGGTCATTTTGTTCTTGTTGTTGTTGTTGTTGCTGTTTTTAATTCTGTGTGTTGTCTCAGTGAGAACAAGTGATACCACTAGAAGAGAAAGAAGCTGCTAGAAAGCTCTGATATACTGAATGGGAGTCACTGGGGAAAATACAACATGGTCATTGGCATGGTTCAATGGAAAGATAAATAGAATATCTGGAGGCACGTGTTTAAGGAAGGTACTTTTGCTCACTTCTCCAATAGCATATTCTCTTTGCTTCCCAGGCAAATCATGTAAAACAAGCTTCTCATCTAACTATATCCCAGGATTTTTAGAGGATCAATTAAAATAATTAATGTAAAAGCTGTAAAAGCTTTACAAAGTGTAAATGTGGTTTTCTCAATTTTGTTTCATATTCTGTCTAGGAAGTAGCATAATAAAATATTGTTAAATGCCTCATTTCTCAAACTCAATCCCAACTTTCCTCCCATCTCTTTACAAGAAATTTGAACGTTACTAACTCACGGTTAAGATTTGGATTCTTGGTAACCTAGAGATCCTGTCTCACCATACTTTAACCAAAACTTTGTTTACATCTCCCTGGAGGTTATCCTCAGCTAAATAGACAAGAAAGGAAACCAGCAGAGTCCTGGGTTTCTCCTTAACACACCTGAATGTATGTGGGAAATTTCCAGCCCTCATTCTACTTTTTAATTTTTACCAAGAAATCCCCCAGTTTGGCTAGATGGGTAAGAATTTGAGTGGGAGGGTGGCAGTGAAGAAGAGTGAAAGCATATTTTAAAAAGTCTATTAGATGAGAGGTAAATAATAGAATTCAAGGAGTGCCTGTTTGCCAAACACATCCTATTTCCTGGTTCTAAACCTCTCACTTACCTTGCAGTCTAGGTTTCATTTTTTTCCTCTTTTATAGATGAGGAAGATGAAACTCAGGGAAGTGAAAATACTTGCCCAGGATCATGGCATAGTAAATTGTCATATCTAAAATCCAGACGCATGACTCTCACTTCAAAGACTATGTCTTTTGCTCAGTGCTTCCTTATGACTGTAAAATAAGTTTGTCTTTTCCACTCATTCTTTGCTAAGGAAAACAGATTTATTATTTTAATAAAAATAATATATCATCATATTATACAATAATATAATATGTTAATTATATAATATTAATATATTGTAGTATAATATATTAATATGTATATTATATACTAATATACATATTAATTAATTAACATTATATACATATTGTGTTATATTTATTAATATTATATATTATTAACATATTATTATATAATATATTGTATATTATATATCATATTTATATTAATACAATATTTAATATTGATAATATATAATATAATACTATATAAACATAATATATTAATAATATCAATATGATATATTATATTATATATTACAGTATATTATATAATACATTAATTAATTTATATACATATAATATTAATATTATATTATATATTAATATAATATAATTAATATATTATTGTATAATATGATATATAGAATATAATATAGAATATAATATTAATATATTCAATCAGTAGCTGGTCATTTATTTTATGATAAATTGTCAGTAGAGACTTGGCTGGAAAATTAACTGTTGGGGCTCATCTTAGAAAGAAAAGGAGGGGCTTTTATTGTTTCTTTTGTCTCTGGTTTCTTTTTGTTCAGATTTTCTGATGGGAGAATAAAAAGGCGAACATCTTTTCCAGAGGGCTGAAATCCTGAGACAGTGAGTGATGCTGTGTTTTGCTTTATTTGCACTTTACAGTTGAAGGTTTGCAGCATGGAGCAAGTCTACTGGCACTGTTTTTTTCAACAGCACCTGCTCACCTTGTGTCTTTGTGTCACATTTTGGTAATTCTCACAATATTTCATTTTTTTCATTGCTTTGCATTTGTTATGGTTATCTGTGATCAGCCATCTCTGACTTTACTATTGTAATTGTTCAGGGCACACATGTAAGATGGTGAACTTAATCGATAAATGTGTGTGTTCTGACTGCTCCATCTACTGTCCATTCCCCCATCTCTCTTTCTTCTTGGGCCTCTATTTCCTGTAATACAATGATATTGAAATTATGCAAATTAATAATCCCACAGTGGCCTCTGTATTTCAAATGAAGAGTCACACATCTCTCACTTCAAATCAAACTCTAGAAATGATTAAGCTTAGTGAGGAAAGACGTTGAAAGCCAGGATCATCTAAAATCTAGTCCTCTTGGACCAGTTAGCCAGGTTGGGAATACAAAGAAAAAGTTCTTGAAGGAAATTAAGGTTCTCAAGTGAACACAAGAATGATAAGAAATTGAAACAGGCTTATTATTGATTTGAAGAGTATTTTAATGAATAGAAGATCAAATCAACCACAACACTTCCTAAGCCAAAGCCTAATCCAGAACAAGGACCTAATTCTCTTCAATTCTGTGAAGGCTGAGAGAGGTGAGGAAGATGAGATTTAAAGAAAAAAATCATCTTCATTACACAAAATTGCAAGGTAAAGCAGCAAGTGCTAATACAGAAGTTTCAAGTTATCCAGACCATCTGGCTGAGATCATTAGTGAAGGTGGCTACACCAACCAACAGATTTTTCAATGCAGACAAAACAGATTTCTATTAGAAGATGCCATCTAGGACTTTCGTAGCTAGAGAACAAAAGTCAATGCCTGGTGCAAAGCTTCAAAGGGCAGACTGACTCGCTTGTTAGGGGCTAATGCAGCTGGCAACGTGATGTTGAATCCAGTGTTCATTTACCATTCTGAAAATGCTAGGGCCATTGAGAATTGTACTGTATCCACCCTGCCCGTGTTTATAAAAGGAAAAACAAAGCCTTGGTGACAGCACATCTATTTACAACCTGGTTTTCTGAATATTTTAAACCCACTGTTGAGAACTTCTGCTCCAAAAAAAAAAACCAAAACCAATTCCTTTCAAAATCTTGCTGCTCACTGAAAACGCATCTGGAGCGCCTAGGGTTCTGATGGAGATAGACAGTGAGATTCATACTATTTTCACATTAGTTAACACAGCATCTATTCTGCAACCCTTGGTTCAAGGAGTAATTTAGACTTTAAAATCTTTTAAATCTTAGTACTTAAGAAATTTATTTTGTAAGGCTTTAGTGGTCATAGATAGGGATTCTTCTGATCAATCTGGGCAGTCAATTGAAAACCTTCCGGAAAATATTCAGAATTCTAGATGCCATTAAGGACATCTGTAACCCACAAGAAATGGTCAAAATATTAACACTGATAGACATTTGAAAGAAACTGATTCCAACACATGCAGATGACTTTGAGGGGCTCAAGACTTCTTGAAGCCCCTCAAAGTAACTGCAGGATATAGTAGAAATGACAAGAGAATGAGAATTAGAAGTGGAGACTGTGGGTCCCTTCACTGTCCACTTGATGCTAACACAACATTGTTAATCGGCCATGTGTGTTAGCTGCTCAGTCATGTCTGACTCTTTGCAACCCCATGGACTAAAGCTCACCAGGCTCCTCTGTCCATGGGCTACTCCAGGCAAGAATACTGGAGTGGGTTGCCATTTCCTTCTCCAGTTAATTGGCTATACTCCGATATAAAATAAAAAGTTGAAAAAAAAAAAGTGGAATCTGAAGATGTGACTAAATTTCTACAATATCTTAATAAAATTTGAACAGATGAGTAATTGGTTTCTTATGGATAAGCAAAGAAAGTGTTCCTTGAGATGGAAATTATTCCTGGTGAAGATGCTATGAAGATTGTGGAAATGACAACAAAGGATTTATAATATTATATCAACTTAGGTGTCCCAAGCAGCAGCAGGATTTGAGAGGACTGACTCCATTTTGAAAGAAATTCTACTGTAAGTAAAATGTTATCAAACAGTATTGCATGCTGCAGAGAAATCGCTCATGGAAAAGAGTTAATCAATGCAGTAAACTTCATTGTTGTCTTTTTTTTAAGAAATTGCCACAGCCACCCCAACCTTCAGTAACTTGATCAGTCAGCAGCCATCAACATTGAGGTAAGACATCCACCAGCAAAAAGATTGTAACTTGCTGAAGACTCAGATGCATGGTTCGAATTTCTTAGCAAAAAGAGTAGTTGACGTTGCTTTCCAGGTGGCACTGGTGGTAAAGAGCCCACCTGCCAATGCAGGAGACACAAGGGACATGGGTTCGATCCCTGGGTAGGGAAGATCCCCTGAAAGAGGAAATGGCAACCCACTCCGGTATTCTTGCCTAAAGAATCCCATGAACAGAGGAGCCACGTGATCTTTGGTCAGACACAACTGAAGAGACTTAGCATGCCGACACATTATTTTATTAAATTTAGTTCTATTGCACATTTAATAAACTACAGTATAGTGTTAGCATAACTTCTATATGCACTGTGAATCTGAAATACTTGTGTTATTCATGTATACATTAACTTTGGTAGTGGCCTGGAACTAAACCCACAGTATCTCCAAGGTAAGTCTAATAGCAAAAAAATGGTTTAAATCTAAAGAAAAAATATATAGATGAAATATCTAAATAAGTTAGCGAAAAGAGGGACAAATTTTGAGACTTCAAAACAGTGTTTCTTTTACCTTGGAGGCAATAACAACTAGGGTGGAATAAAATCTCCAAAAGTGACTACCTGTTGCTTACATGGTGTCCAATGGCTCTTGACGAAAGAAAAGCAAAAATCAGTTTGAGCCACTAATGTCTTACCTCCTTTGGCAAACAAAACAAAATAAACTCTCAAAGGAAGAAACCCTCCTGCCTACCATGTTTCTCTCTCTCTCAAAATTAGAATTAGTATATTTAAAAGTGAAGTGAAGGGAAAGTGTTAGTCGTATTTGATTCTCTGCCACTCCGTGGACTGTAGGGTGCCAGGTTCCTCAGTCCATGGAATTCTCCAGGCAAGAATTCTGAAGTGGGTTGTCATTCCCTTCTCCTGGGGATCTTCCAGACTCAAGGATTGAACCCATCCTCCTGCATTGCAAGTAGATTCTTTACCATCTGAGCCACCAGGGAAGACCCTTTCATCTACTTACTATAGATGAAATGTGTCTTACGGTAAACTCAGGGGAAAAAAAAAGAAGGAACCTGAAAAGCCAGCAATGATATGCAGTCCAAATTCTTCAGTATATTGGTGAGAAAAGGCTCAGAGAGGGAGAGTGACTGGCAGGAGTACACAGGAATTAGAAATCCAATTGGGATTAACATCACAGCCATCTGCTTCTAGCCCAATGATGCTTCCACCACAGCATTATTGCTTATGCAGAAGAGAGCAGAAATGCACATGCAGAATTTTAGGAATTTGCAAGTGTGCCTGTCCTCCTATATAACTGGTTGTCAAGCTTCTTCTATTCCTAGCGACTGAGCCCCAGGAAAATAAAAAAGAGAGAGACACCATTCTTTTGCATCATATGTTTATCTTTTATAGCTAATGCACAGTGTAGCTGAAAATCATATGAATGATTTCTTAACTAAGAAACCTATATCTAAGGCAGCACATTAGCTTTGTGCTTTAAAAAGAAGCGTGTGCCACTATAGAGTATTCATTACGAAATAGCAGACTCTATAGCTATATAATTGAATACAGGGAAATCCAGAATTTGCCAATGGAACTTCTGGTATAAAAAGGGTGTGTGAAATCACTGCCATGATGCAACAGCCATTTCCTGCAGCCCGAAGAAGAGGCTGAAAAGCACAGTCAAAGAGAATTAATATTTTCTGGCATGAACGCATCACTGGCTGCACAAGGTGATTTTACTGTGCATTATACTTTAATTATAATTGCTCTGTAGCCATCTGTTCCACTTCATTCTCTAATTATAGATGCAAAAAGCATTTCACAACTCCCACCAGTAAAAAAGATCTGAGGGATTTCATGGCAGGCTTGCTCTGAGTTCCTCCCTCCTTTTCTTGGCCTGTGAACTCTCCATTCAACGGTACACTGGAATAACCAAGAAAATGTTCGTGATGCTCTGATCATCTCAGAAGGTCTGGAGTGTCCGAGATTGTTCCTCTCATGATTAATTATCTTCTACTTTATTATATACACTCTGTCCAGTTAACTCTTCCAGTGCCATGGTTGTGTGTAACTTCTTGTTCACAAATGTTTTCCTTTTTTAAAAAAATTTAACCATTTAAAAAAGTGTGCTATAATTGAGATACAACATTGTATTAATTTCAGGTATACAACATAATGATTCAATTGCAAGATGATCACATAAACCTAGTTAACATATTTTTTTCTCCCTACAACTGCTTTCCTCTCTCACCAAAAATAATTTTAAATTAGTTATTTTATTTTCCTTATCTTCAGTGCTATCATTTCAAGCAACTCAAACTCCTTCCAATAACCCTACAAGAAAGCTGTTTTTGTTCTCATTTTTCAATGGAGAGGATAGAGAGTTTAGAGGATTCTTTAGGTGACACAGTCAGTCAATAGCAGAGCAAGGCTTAAAACCACATCTTTTGATATTGATTCCCACTCCTTCACAGTCATTACTGTCATGCATCATTTGAAAGCAGTATTTAACTTCTCATTAGGATAGCAGGGGTGTGCACAGCACCTCACAAGAGCAAATTGTAGGCAACTCTTTACAACCTTAGGTTCAGTGACTCCTATTGGTAGTTTGAAGCTGAGGTGGTGAGAACGAAATTCACACATTGCAAATCGGAGCTCCCCCTGCCCATCCGGGAAGCAGGTGTTTATTCATTATCCACTAGACTGTCACTGACTATGGGAAATAGATCTATGAATTCCCAGAAAAATAACACAATTTGGATCACAATGCCATCTTCATCTCTGAACTTAAATAATGTGAGTATGAACACAACTCAGGAATGAGAAGAAGCTTAGCTACTTATCAAGACTCCCCCACATGACTCTTTCAATATTCTGAAAATGGGGAGTCATCTGATAGAATGAAGGCTTTTACTCACAGCGGTAAATTCAGAATTTTTGAATGAATCTTTTGGCTACAAAGTATTTATGATTTTAAAAGCAACCAGCAAATTAGGAGCTTAGATGCCCAGGAAGGCTGGAGATGATACATCGCAGTCTCAAAGCAGAAGGCTTCAGTTAGACAAGCAGTTCTTGACATCTGAATATACTCCAACAAGACATATGAAGCATGTGAGGGAATGATTTTTGGAAGCTAGATCTGGGCATTTCTGGAAAAAAAAAAAGTAAATTAGTGCATGTGGCTTTTCCAAGGGTGCTAAAGGAAAACAATTTAGAAATTTCATCAAAAATTCCTGATCTTTCACAAAAGCACAAATTCTAGCTACTCACAAGACTGAAGTTCAAATCTAAGAGCAATGTCTAAAAATACCCTGAAAGTCTAAAAATGAAACCTGAACCGAAGAAGGTTTAAAACATCAACACTGGGACCAAAAACAAGCACCAGCTTTCTAGATAGAAAATGAAGCATAAGCTTTTCACCCAGGATTTCCAGTGCAAAGCTCAAATCACAAAGTAATAGAAACAGAACAGTAAAATCCAACACATGTTACACTGATTAGAGATTCAGTTAGGTTCTCTATATAGCAGAGACAGCTGCACAGGATGGTATGTATGTCTCCTAATGGACAGTTGAATTTATGTATGTGCTGATCTTAAAAAATTTACTTGTGGTGACCTCAAAATCTGATAGGAAAATTAAACACTAATATGTAATTGCCCAGCTCTGCTGCTTATGAATTGTTAGACTTTGGGCAAATGGATTAAAATTCATGCATTTGGTGTCCTTATCTGTTAAATGGGTGCAATAAATGTATTCCTCTTAGGGTTATTGTAAATAATTACATACTTTTAATAGAAAGTGCTTAGAATAATATCTGACATGTAGAAAGTGTTTTAATACATGTTAACTTTTAAACCAGTCAGCCTTCTCATTTCACAAGATAAAATACTGATGCCTAGAGAGTTTACATGCAGTATTCAAAGTCACGTAAATTAAAGGTAGAATTAGAATTAAGAACCATGCCCATTTTCCCTTGTTCCACCACCCTCCTCAATAGTTCTGTGCTAAGTTATTTGCATTCATTCAATTAAACAAGTATTATCAAACTTTAGGATTGGGATTCTCCCAGCATTTCTTCCAATATGAGAACAAAGGACAAATTTAATTCTCAAACATAGGGTCTTATGACTCCAGATGAATTGTTTTCTTCTCTTCAACATGCTACCATTTCTCAGTTATGTTTTTGGAATGAGATCTTACCTGTTTGTGAAATAGGAAAAACTCCTGGTTTTTTTCCTAGTCCCAAGAAGCTTATATGAACGAATTATGTGAAGGAGTTTCATTGTTGAGGGAAATAAATACATTCAAAAAAGAAGAAAGAACAAAGGAAGTACAAACTTAGGTAAACAGTTCAATATTTTCCCAGACAATGACAAAACCAGCTACTAAGAAAACTGAGATGTGGAGCCTTGTTGTGTCCCTGGAGAATGGAAACTCCTTTGACAAAACTGTAAAGGATTAGCACCACAGAACCGATTAATGACTTGAATTTGGTAAACTCCTTAATCTCCAACCCTAGAAACAGCTCATAAGGAAGAAACTGCCAGGCCTCATTGAACGTTACTGCTACTACTGTTGTTACTGCTGCTCTTGCTATTGCTGTTTTGGCCTCTCATTATTATTCACCTTGGATATTCTTCCACCTCAGAAAGAAGGATTATTCATCCATGATTTTCTCTGAGTACTCCCGTTTCAAAATGAGCGTGATGGTTGAAATGAACAGAGAGAATCTCTGAGAAATCAGGCCACAGAGTATAAGTCCAGTGCCCAGGCAAATTATGGAAATTGATGGGTCCAGAGAGTTCACAGAGTCTGAAATCCAAGCCTGGGGGTTATACTTAGGCCAAGTTGGACACAGGTATGAAGCTGAAGCAGTGTAGTGGCTGGTAGCGGCAGGAAATTTGTCAAATGTAAACATGAGGCAAATTCCAAGGACAAAGACTAGGAAAATAGAAACCAATCAGGAAGGTAATTATGCATGCAAAAAGTGAAATAAAGGTGAGGAGAGAGAGACTGAGATCTTACAAGGTGAACATAATGTTGAAGTTAGTTCCAAATTTGAAGACTGGACAGCTGGGAGAGGATCAGGGAGCTGGAGGGAATCAGAAGGACATCCGGGCACTGTGTAAACCTATTTGAGCTCTCCAGTTTCTGCTTTGCTGTAGTCTAAATCATGGTACCCTACACAAATTCTTAGCAGTTATGCCTATTAACCTTGCATAATCTCTCCAAGATCGGCTTCCTATTTGGTGTCTCCCAAGAGTTGACTCAGTCTAAGATGTCTCAAGTCCATCCCATAGATTTTTGGTATTCTATGAGTGTGATTTCTGCCTCTGTCCGGGTTATTCAGATGAATGCCTTACCCCTGCACATGGTTTCTCAGGTTCCTTTGACTTTATACACCTCAAACAACAGGCCAGGCTGGATCTACACCCTCAACAAATTTTGGAATTCTCATTGAGAGCCAACCATAAGGAAATGGTGGTTTACCGATGGCATCGCTGCAGATTTTTTTAATCCGTTCAGTTCAGTTGCTCAGTCATATCCGACTCTTTTCGACCCCATGAATCACAGCACACCAGGCCTCCCTGTCCATCACCACCTCCCAGAGTTCACTCAGACTCACATCCATCGAGTCGGTGATGCCATCCAGCCATCTCATCCTCTGTCGTCCCCTTCTCCTCCTGCCCCCAATCCCTCTCAGCATCAGAGTCTTTTCCAATGAGTCAACTCTTCGCATGAGGTGGCCAAAGTACTGGAGCTCCAGCTTTAACATCATTCCTTCCAAAGAAATCCCAGGGTTGATCTCCTTCAGAGTGGACTGGTTGGATCTCCTTGCAGTCCAAGGGACTCTCAAGAGTCTTCCCCAATACCACAGTTCAAAAGCATTAATTCTTCGGCGCTCAGCCTTCTTCACAGTCCAACTCTCACATCCATACATGACCACAGGAAAAACCATAGCCTTGACTAGACGGACCTTAGTCAGCAAAGCAATGTCTCTGCTTTTGAATATGCTATCTAGGTTGGTCATAACTTTTCTTCCAAGGAGTAAGCGTCTTTTAATTTCATGGCTGCAGTCACCATCTGCAGTGATTTTGGAGCCTAAAAAAATGAAGTCTGACACTGATTCCACTGTTTCCCCATCTATTCGCATGAAGTGATGGGACCAGATGCCATGATCTTCATTTTCTGAATGTTGAGCTTTAAGCCAACTTTTTCACTCTCCACTTTCACTTTCATCAAGAGGCTTTTGAGTTCCTCTTCACTTTCTGCCCTAAGGGTGGTATCATCTGCATATCTGAGGTTATTGATATTTCTCCCAGCAATCTTGATTCCAGTACATCTCATGATGTACTCTGCATCTAAGTTAAATAAGCAGGATGACAATATGGCCAGGCTTATATCCTTGGTTTCAAGGTGTTATGTAATGCTTCATAGTGTTGAAATAAGCTTATGTACTATATGCCTTGTGCTTCCTTCTATGTAAATAAGATATTTTTCTTTGACTTTATCTGGTTTGAGGTTCATAGGGCTTATTGAATCTGTGGTTTCATTCCTCTTGCTTATTTTGAAAAGTAGCTAGAATGTCTCTTCCAATGTTGCTTATGTTTCTTTCTTTCTCTCTTGTCCTCTCCTTTGCCTCTGTCATCAGTTCTTCTATATTTCATTTGCTATGTTTTTTTTTAAAAACTGTATCTTTCATCTTTCTCCTTTCAGTGCTTCAGTTGGATATTTTCTACTGTCTGTTATTTAGTTCAATATCTTCCAGTATTTTGCTTCTAATCTGCTACCAATCTGGTCTATTGAACTTGTAAGTTTAGTTTAATATTACTATTTTACAAGTCTACAGTTGCCATCCAATCGCTTCAAAAATTTTAAGTTACTGGTGAAATATTTCATCTATCTTATTACATATTAATCCTAGCTATAAGCCCCCATCCGATAACTATGCTATGGCTTTGTTTCAACTATCTACTTTTTTCTCTAAGATCTTGGTCATTTGATTCTGTTTTTACTTTGTTTTGTAAATTTTTATTTAATTTCAGCTATTTCAGTAAAGTATTTTAGAGATTTCTGAATAATGTTATTTTTCTCCAAAGAAGAGTCAGATTTTCTCAGGCAGACAGATAGAATATCTACACATCACCTTGGTCCTGCTAGTACTAGTTTTAGACTTTGGTCAGATCTACTTCAGTTTTGTCCATACATAGTTTGAAGGCACAAGCCTAGTGCTTTCTCCTAGTCATGTTCCTTCCTGGGTTCTCAACTGAAAGCCTGAGTATTTACCAAGGCTCTTCCCTCTTGGTGGGGTTTGAGTCCCAGTCTCCGAGTTCCCAACTCTTCATGGTTGTTCAAATTTCTGACCATGTCTATAGTCTTCAAACTGCTGTTTTCTTTGGCATTTTTTTTCTTCTGCATTTCCAGTCCTGCACAGGCCCAGCATTGGAGCTGGTCAACATTCCAGTGAAATTTATACATTGGAGCTCATCTGCAGGGTTTCCTCTTCCCTGTGCTTTTTCACCTTAAATCCTTGTCGCTTTGATAGCCATGAACTCCAATCTCTGGCTCTTCTTCCTAGTAAGACTACTGCTTTCTGTTCAAGTTCTATGCCACCTGCCTATAGCTGCTCTACAGTGCAGCTAATGAAAACTACTCTATCCTGACTAAAATCCAAAGTTTATTAGACAACTTTAAAAATGTAAACATGTTTATTTTATAATCTTTATACATTTTAATTTATTTGCAGTTTTAGATTTTTGAGATGACTTAGGGGAAAAAAAGTCATTTGTAAAATTTGTTTACTAAATAAAAACAACAACAAAAAATTCAGTACCAAGTAAAAATGAAGTAAATAAACATATAAAACAGAAGAGTTAATACATTTCTATGAAAAATCACAGTGTTACATCTGAAACTGTTTCCAGGTAGCCAAGGCAAAAAAAGAAATATTATCCAATATAAATCTCATTATCAAAAAGAAAAGAGCATCTATGCTACTTACAGAGAAAATAAAATTTTTCATAATATGAAATTTTTAAATATTTTAGTGAGATTATCTATAAAGGCTTTATCTAAAATGCCAAAGTAGTTCCTTACAACCTACATTAATAGCCAAGGTGATGGCATTACAAAACAACACAATAAATATATATGTATTTGCATTGACAACAGATGACAATGCCTAATAGCTACTAAAACTTGAAGGATATTATAAATTTTTGCTATTGTTTCTTTTGTTACATATTTCTTATACCTTTAGAAATATCAGTACAATAAAAATAATGAACTTCAATCCACACTTACTTCATTATATATTTAATTTTTAATCATAATATCTAAAGACATTGAGGAAATGTCACCATATATGTATAACACTAAACTGATAAACCTTAGAAACAAGGATGTAGGTAGACTGGCATCAAGATATGAAAACATCACTATCAGGAAGATTGCATAGACGTGTGTGTGTGCTAGTCACTCAGTCATGTCCAACTCTTTGCAACCCAGTGTGCTGTAGCCTGCCCTGGTCCTCTGCCCATGTACTTCTCTAGGCAAGAATACTTGAATGGGTTGCCATTCCCTTCTCCAGGAGATCTTCCTGACCCAGGGGTTGAATCCAGATCTCTCACATTGCAGGCAGATTCTTTACTGTCTGAGCCACCAGGAAAGCCTTTACATAAAAGGAATCTGGTCAAATTAATTACAAGCCAGTGTAAGACTGTCCTGCCATTTGGTGGATGCAGTTGAGTATCTAACATAAGTTGGTTATACTTGTTGAATGAATGGATGGATAAATACACAAAAAAATGTGAATGGATTTTGGCCCCAGACATTCGGACAGTGCTCACCTCACAGACAGAATTATATGACTCCAGCTGTGGAATTTGGAGAGCTTGGTGGGTGATGAACCAGGCATCTTGATTCTATACTTTTCAATTTCATCAGCATCTTTTATAAGCCATCTGTAACATTACAGTGATGCCTCAATTAACAAAGCCTTTGGAACAAAGCTTCTTTATAATCAAGTTGGCAGCATCGACAATAGCTCATAAACATGCAAAGTATGCTACCATGTGTCATTCAGCTCAGTGACAATGTTCCAATCAGGCTGCATGGGTACACATGGCAGAATACTGTTGCTCACAGCTCCCACTGACATGCACAGTCAGAAGACCTGATCCCAGTGTCTCTGGGGCATTATTTAGCTTGCTCTTTCCCCTTGGCATTTTTGTTTTTTATTTTCTGATCTCTGTTTCACATTTAATGGTAATCTTCCCACTCAAGGGTCTGATGTCCTCTTGTACTTTACCTTCCTTGCCAAAACCACCAAAAACTGAAAAACGGGTCCTGTAGGTGGCTCTTTACAGTTGTGGCTTGCCCAGCTAATCTCAGTTACTTTTTACATTTATGCAGTAGGTAGTATGCATTCTTGAGAGTCCTTTGGGAAGCAAAGAGGTCAGATCAGTCCATCAACCCTGAATTTCACTGGAAGGACTGATGCTGCAGTTTAAGCTCCAATACTTTAAGCTCCAGTACTTGGCCATCTGATGCGAAGAGCTGACTCATTGGTGAAGACCCTGATGCTGGGAAAGATTGAGGGCAGGAGGAGAAGGGGACAACAGAGGATGAGCTGGTTGGATGGCATCACTGACTCAATGGACATGAGTTTGAGCTAACTCCAAAGATAGTTAAGGACAATAGAAGTCTGGTGTGCTGCTGTCCACAGGGTCGAAAAGAGTGGGACATGACTTAGCGACAGAACAACAACAAGTATGCATTCTGTAATCACACCTGCCAATAGTGCTGAACTTGGATAACAGGTATTTTACAATGAGCTCTGGGAAGAGCATAGCATGATCCATGTCATAAAATCTCCACTGCTAGCGCTCACTCTCCTCTGCAGTCAGTCTTGCCGAGCCATAATCTCCACACTTACCAAGCCATAGTCTCCACACTTACTGCCAAGGATCCTTCCAGATCTAACTTTCTAGGATTCAAAATTCATAACTGAAAATGTGTAGAGAAAATATACTGTTTCTCATTTCTAGAGTTGGGAGAATTGAACATGTAAATTTTGGCTGATGCTGTTTTATAGGTCTGAGTCACAAAAGAAAACAGATTCCTTTGATAATATTTCTCTTGCAATATAAAAGATATTCTGTATGGGATGCTTCATAATCCCTTAGGGAAAAAAAAAAAAGCAGAGGATGACAAAACTGAGTGGCAAGACACCACTGCTATCATCTCAGAATCTGAACAGAAGTTTAAAGTGTCAGGACATGATTCACCATGTTCTTTCTTCTTTCTGTCTGCAATCAGGGAAGCATGAATCAAAATATAGCCTCTATCAGCCTTTGTCCCCGAGTGTCTGTGTTGAGCATATCTCTCTTGTCCAATAACTTCGTGCACATAATGAATGAAGGAAAATGTTGGTAGAAAAACAAACAAACCAATGTTAAGTTCTGCAGATTATCAAAGCCAGCTTTCTGCTAGTGTGGTTCTCCTGCCCCTCCACTAGCTCCAGGCCGCAGGGAAGGCGGAAGGAGGAAGTCTATTATTCAGTATTACTGAAATAGTCCTCCTGGCATGGTAACACTGGGCATTTTTCCTGTAACTCTTCAGAGAGGATGCAGTTGGGATTGTTCTTGAGCTTAGAATTTTGTTACCATGAAAGTCAGGGGCTTTCAAAGGTAGTAAGTATATTTTCACTGATGCTAAGACATGAAACAATAGACTGGTTTCAAATAAGAAAAGGAGTACGTCAAGGCTGTATATTGTCACCCTGCTTATTTAACATATATGCAGAGTACATCATGAGAAATGCTGGACTGGAAGAAACACAAGCTGGAATCAAGATTGCTGGGAGAAATATCAATAATCTCAGATATGGAGATGTCACCACCCTTATGGCAGAAAGTGAAGAGGAACTAAAAAGCCTCTTGACAAAAGTGAAAGAGGAGAGTGAAAAAGTTGGCTTAAAGCTCAACATTCAGAAAACTAAGATCATGGCATCTGGTCCCATCACTTCATGGCAAATAGATGGGAAAACAGTGGAAACAGTGTCAGACATTATTTTCAGTTCAGTTCAGTTCAGTCACTCAGTCGTGTCCGACTCTTTGTGACCCCATGAATCGCAGCACACCAGGCCTCCCTGTCCATCACCAACTCCCGGAGTTCACTCAGACTCACATCCATCGAGTCGGTGATGCCATCCAGCCATCTCATCCTCTGTAGTCCCCTTCTCCTCCCGCCCCCAATCCCTCCCAGCATCAGAGTCTTTTCCAATGAGTCAACTCTTCGCATGAGGTGGCCAAAGTACTGGAGTTTCAGCTTTAGCATCATTCCCTCCAAAGAAATCCCAGGGCTGATCTCCTTTGGAATGGATTGGTTGGATCTCCTTGCAGTCCAAGGGACTCTCAAGAGTCTTCTCCAACACCACAGTTCAAAAGCATCAATTCTTCAGTGCTCAGCCTTCTTCACAGTCCAACTCTCACATCCATACATAACCACAGGAAAAACCATAGCCTTGACTAGATGGACCTTAATCAGCAAAGTAATGTCTCTGCTTTTGAATATGCTATCTAGGTTGGTCATAACTTTTCTTCCAAGGAGTAAGCGTCTTTAATTTCATTACTTTGCCATTAAAGGTCCATCTAGTCAAGGCTATGATTTTTCCAGTGGTCATGTATGGATGTGAGATTTGGACTGTGAAGAAAGCTGAGCGCCGAAGAATTGATGCTTTTGAACTGTGGTGTTGGAGAAGACTCTTGAGAGTCCCTTGGACTGCAAGGAGATCCAACCAGTCCATCCTAAAGAAGATCAGTCCTGGGTGTTCACTGTAAGGACTGATGCTGAGGCTGAAATTCCAATACTCTGGCCACCTCATGTGAAGAGTTGACTCATTGGAAAAAACCTTGATGCTGGGAGGGATTGAGGCAGGAGGAAAAGGGGATGACAGAGGATGAGATGACTGGATGGCATCACTGACTCGATGCACATGAGTTTGGGTGAACTCCAGGAGTTGGTGATGGACAAGGAGGCCTGGTGTGCTGCGATTCATGGGGTCACAAAGAGTCAGACACGACCAAGCGACTGAATTGAACTGAACTGAAGATATGTAAAGGGCTTCCTTAGTGGCTCAGTGGTAAAGAATCTGCCAGCAATGCAGGATTTTATCCCT
Source organism: Ovis aries (assembly GCF_016772045.2). Classification (NCBI taxonomy): domain Eukaryota; kingdom Metazoa; phylum Chordata; class Mammalia; order Artiodactyla; family Bovidae; genus Ovis; species Ovis aries. The sequence continues at coordinate 198,557,585 of NC_056054.1, forward strand.
GGTTCTGGAAAAACCCCTGGAGAGGGAAAATGGAAAACCACTCGAATATTCTTGCCTGGGAAATCTTTTGGAAAGAGGGGCCTGGTGGACTACAGTCTATGGGGTCACAAAAGAGTCAGATGTGACTTAGCAACTAAGCAACAATAAAGATATATAAAAACATTCTTTCCTCTCCTTTCCTGTATGTCTACCCCTACAGAGTTCTTGAATATCTGGTTGATAAGTATCTTGTAAGAAATGTTATCAAATGTTTTTCCTAATGCAAAATCTTCTACATAACCTTTGAGCTAAAACCCAGCTTTTGTCTCAGCACTTTCTTTTATAGGGAGCTTATCTTTTCAGAAGGCAACCAGCAACATTTACACATAGCATTGACTCTAGTAGAATTATTTTCTCTATGTTAAAGTGAAATATATATCACTGTAATTTCTACCCAATAAAATTCTTAATCCTACCTCTTGAAGGTCACATTTTAATCCTTCCCCTTGACAGCCCTTAAAATATTTTAAGAACGCAAGCAAATTCCCTGCAATGCACATCCTTGAAATTTTCTCCAGAAGAAGACACTTGAGTTCACAAAATTGGTTTGCAGAGGAGATAATAATTATGTGGGTGTGAAATGATTTCCAGGTGGTCACAACATTATTATTATTGTCATTAGTGCAGATGGAGTGAAAATTAGATAGTAGGAGAGAAGTGAAACCCTCATGTCCTCATATCTTAAATGAGTTGATGAATCAGTTGGATTCATCAAAAACAGCAAGAAGCAGAAGCTGTTGGCAAGATCTCTATTTTGGCAGGAAGACATTTCTATTCACGTTCCCCTTCCTTACTCCCATCTCCTCTGCCCATCTCCTCTGACTCTCTTTGTTGCTAATTGTCTAAAATCAAAGTTTTGCTGCAAGCTTACTGATGACTAGAAAGAGAACAGAGAAACTACAATTACTAAGGATAAACTCAGAGATAAACAAAGGATCGCATAGAGAATCACACATTCAGGGGAAGAAGCAGTTGCCAGATAGAAAAACAAGCCACATCTAATATTTCAAAAATTAAAAAGGATAACTAAATTGCTCTGCATTTGGATCATAATAGAAATGAAAAAGCATAAATGGAGAGTAATGATTAGCAGAAGCACAGGTGAATGATTTAGACTTTTTTTTTTTTAACTACACTGGTGTGGTCACCTAAAAAAAAGTAAAAATGTAGGCTACAGTTATGGCAGGGTGTTTCCAAACAGAAAGAGCAAATTATTTCTCCCTCTCTGAGCTTGTTCTTCCTTCTACAAAAGACTGTGGTTTGTTCTTAGATCAATGGTTTCAAACTTAAAATATGACTCATGCATATAAATAATTAAATAAGTTAATTTTTTTTAATGTATGTGTATTGCAGAAGTGATGGACTCTCTCTTCTCCCCAAGACACACCAAGGCAGCCTCTGTAGGGATTTCACACAATCTCTTAGTTTATGTAGGCAACAAGGATTGTATTAATAAATCACCTCCCCACTGATCTTTGAATACCTAGGTAGTATTCTAAGTGTGATGAAACATTTCCCATCTCAACGAACAAGGAAAAAGATTCAGGGTTTTGTAAATCATTAGGAAATGCCCTTCAGAAATTAAGATATTTAGCATACAGTCCCCTAAACATTGTCTACATGTTACTATTTCTGAGTTCTGTCTACTCTTTTTCCAAGGTCTGGACTGTGTTCCTATTTTCTTGAACTGGCCCAAATTTTATATACTCTTCAAAATCCACCTCACATTTCCTCCAGGAAGACTTAAATTACCCCTCCTCCTTTTCTCACTCCCTTTGCAATTTCTTAGAGTCCTGAATTATACATGTTTGCTTTGTCATCCCAAAGGAACAGTGAACTGCTTAAGGCAGCAGAGCGAAGATTCTCTACTTGCTAATTGTGAAACCTTGAGTAAGTAACTAAACTAGAGGTTCAGTTTCCTCATCTGTAAAATGGAAATGGATACACTCACTCAAAAGGGTTTTTGTAAGAATCAAATGAAAAAGGACATACAAAACACAGAGAAAAAGTGTGGCACTATTAATTTCATCCAATGTTTCCTTTGTTCCAGAGAAAAGAAAATTTAAGCTTTCCTTGGAGGAACATCTTTTCATCTCTTGTTACTTAGATATCACTACTTCCTGCCTTCCTTTGATTCAGTCATTTTCAGTATTTATAAACACGGAAAAAGCATGGAAAAGAAATTGGCTAAGTAAGGAGGAGAGAGTAATATCTCTTCCCTTAGCAATGCTTCATAGAGTGTGTTTACATTTCTGATCAAATTTGATCTTCATATCAACACTCCTGGTAGACAATCTCTTCCCTTGACTGATAAGAAAATGTAGGCTAAGGATTAAGTGAAAGTGAAAGTGAAAGTGAAGCCGTGTCCGACTCTTTGCGACCCCGTGGACTGTAGCCCACCAGGCTCCTCTGTCCATGGGATTCTCCAGGCAAGAATACTGGAGTGGGTTGCCATTTCTTGCCCTAAATCACTTACCAGCTGGAGAGGAACTGAGATTCAAAACTTTTTTCTCCCTTATTCCAAAACTCATGATTTGTCTACTTTGTTTTGTTACTTGAGTGGCGCCTTCTTGGTTCCTGCCCTTAGGAAAGTCTCAACACTTCCTCTTTGTGTGGGTGTAGGATAAGAGGTGAGATATCACCCTAGATCAGATTGGCGAGGAACAGCTAGGTCTTCCTCACCCTTCCAGGAAACACTCTGATCCAGCCTTGTCTCATCTGTGGGAACCCTTTCTGGTAGAATCACTCTGGGACATCAGGATTCATAGTCTTATCCCTGGGAATAGCCAAGTCCCTCCCTTGCTCTAAGAGCCTGGGTCTGAGGAGTTAAACCTTTCTCCAGAAGAGTCCTTTATTTGTTCCAGCCTTGCCCTTGTTTGTCTGTAGATCAACTCACAGTTCACTCTCCACCCCCTATACCCTGGATTTTTAAATCACCTTCAGGCCTTTAGGGGGCTTCCCTGTTGGTGCTAGTGGTAAAGAACCTACCTGAGAATTCAGGAGATGCAAGAGACACTCAATCCCTGGGTCCTTGGGTTGGGAAGATCCCTTGGAGAAGGGCATGGCAACCCACTCCAGTATTTTTGCCTGGAAAATTCCATGAACAGAGGAATCTAGTGGCTATAATCCATGGGGTCACAGAGAGCTGGACACGACTGAGCATGCATAAGCATGAGTCAGGCCCTTTGAGGAAGACTTCCGTTTCCTCCTGGGGTAGTCACTGAAGTTCACTAAGTGCTATTTCCCCTGGTACAGCAGTGGTGATGTCCCCCGAGACCTAGGTGGATACCTGCAGATGCAGAATGATCATTTAAATAAACCCAGACAATTCAGCAACCCCAAATTTGGAAGGTCTGGGTATAGGAAAACTGTAAAACTCTTGATGCAACAGCTGCTGACAGATTTCACCTACTTCTCTTCACCGCACACCCAGCCGCCCACATCTTAGCCTGATATGCTGTCCAGAAGTCACACACGTGCTCCTGGAGGGAGGACTTGGCAGCAGCCCTTCCTTCCTCAGGGCATGGTGGGGCGTTATGTATAACAAATAACTCACTGCTAAGGGTAAATGCGTGAAGACAACAATTTCAGGCAAGGGCGGGTTTCTTCACTCCAGCTGAATTCCTGACAGAACAGACTACTAGCTCCACCCTGACCCTGACCTTAACAGGAGCACACTGACCTTCCTTCTTCTGTGTGAAAGAGAGAAATATGCCCAAGAGCTTTCCACAGCGGCTTGCCATTCACTCCTTCCTTGTCTTGATTTAGTCAGAAAAATTGGCAGCCTAAAGTAGAATGGAGACGAATGCATGAACTTTTCAGGAGCCACTTCTTCCTAAAACACAGTCAGTGAACTGCATATTAATAAGGACATTTCTGACAAAGAGCAGGGCACAACAGAAGCATTGAGCGTGGCTCTCTACCTGTCCACTATATTTGGCAAAGTTGCAAAGAATGAAAATCTCACCAGGAATGTTGAGGCCCTTGCCTTCTAATCACAGGGAAGTTACAAAGCACTTTTACCTGGAACATCTGAGGCAACATGGAAACTAGGATTTATTGCTCCGGTACCTACTATTTGCCAGGCATTGTGCAAATGGCTTATACATTTGCCTCATTTCATCCTTACAACAACACTTGAAGTAAATAGTACAATGATTATCTTCTGATGAGGAAATTCGGGCTCAGAATACCAGCAAGTGCAAGAATCTGGATTCAAATCTTGCTCCTTCTTTGACTATTCCACACTGAGTAAGTAACCTTCACAATCTAGATCTCTTGTTAATCTGTTGTATCCCAGGTCCTTGGGGAATCTTTGTAGTGAGTTTATGCTGAGTGTGATGAGTGCTGTTCACATATCATGTACTTGAGAGGATGTGACAGAAGTAGAAGACAGCTGAGGCCCTTTCTTTGAGAGGTTTTAAACCAATTACTAAGCACTGCATGTAAGGAATGCATGAGTAGGTTCAGAATTGCAGGGTGAGATGAGACTCGACCTAAGTGCCAAGGGGACACTCAGTGAGGGAAGGATGGCTGTAGGACCTAGCCTTCATGGAGGTCTTCACAGAAGAACTGACCTCTGAAGAAGTAAGGCCTTCCTTAGGCAAGCATTAGTGTCTAAGGAAGATTATGGGTCAGCCTTATACATGACCCAACCTTTGTTATTTTCTCAAAAAGAGATTTCGTTCCAAAGTCTTTATTTTACAAGATTTCTTTCCAAAGTATTTTACAATGTACAGAAATCACAAAAATGGTTCTTCTGGGCATGTCCACTCTCTTCTCCACAGTAGGGCCATCATCTACTCTCTTGGTGACTCTAGAGACCAGGTTAAGGTGGACAGATTAACAGAGTGTAAATTGGTCTCATCCTAGCTTACCTGTGAGACTATGGTTATTCTCCCCCCACCCTTCCTCTGGTCTTCAGTTTCCCCAGTGATAAAGTATTGGTTCTGGAAAAATAGTCTATGAGGTTGCTCCTCATGTTGGCATGCCATTGGTCCTCTCCTGCTCTGAAGTACAGTGGGCATGGGGACCAGGAGCCACTGGTCCCAGATCTGACCCAGCTCTAACTAGGTGTGTGGTTCTGGAGAACTACTTCTCACATACCAGGAGTCAGTGTTCCTGTCCATATACTGTCCAAACTAAGGGGTTTTATAAAGTCTCTTTCCACTGTGACATTTTATGAATCTAAACAGCCTATCTTCAACTATTCCTAATAAAAACATCCATTTGGATAAGAAAATAGAAAACACAAAATAGACCTCCTGAAGGCACCAAATTGAGTATTTGATGTTGTTCAATTAAATTGGTTGTGAATGGAATATAGCATCTTTTGCACAAACAATGACTCAGAAAATTAATTAGCTTCTGCTTTAATTAAATAATAATTCTATTTAATGCCAGTTAAAATACCACATCTGAGTCAATTGACTGCAGCATTGTGTATTTAATGCAGGATATGTTCCCTTGCCATGTGGAGCTGGGTTGATGACAGAGATGCTGGGCTCTTAATTTCTAGCTAGTCATCCAGCACTCAGAACCACAGTATGAAAATTTCCAGAGGCCATGGGTGCAGCCTGCTCTGATGAAATCTTGCATACCTTAGCTTTCTTCATCAGATCATTTTATAGGCCTTATTAGTAGCATTAAAGACACAGAGAAAATCAAATAACAGCTCTGAATTTTCCAGATGCATTTTCAGAATCTAAACCATTTTTACCCAGTGCAGCATAATTCCAGAAAACTCCAGTTATGGCTGGGCTAAAGAGACTTTTTGACATCTCTGAACTTTAGTATGATATCACTCATTAGATTTCTGCATAGCTGAGACAGTGGAACCACTGAATAATATTAATAATAGTTTTCCTACTGTTGCAACCAGATATAATCTTTCTCTCCTTCGAAACAACATGACTTTGGTTTACGCTGGCTTAAGGCAGCCACCAAACCCCATATTAGATTTTGTGTGTATATGTATATAATTGTGTTATATCTGATTTCAGTTGTGTCTTATTTTCTTGATTTAATAGGTATATTAATAAAGGCTGCTTTAAAAATAGTTTATAATATTGTTCCATACATTAATAATACTTTTGGAATTTCACGAGAACTTTTGAACTCAGTATTATTATTGTCCCTTTTTCGCAGATTTAGAATATTGAAGCTCAAAGCATTTAAGCAATTTACTCAAGTTTACAGTTCTAGTCTTCACTTTGCCTAGCTGCTTCTAGACATCACTCTGTCCCTAGTAGGAACACGTGCCTGCAAGCTAGTCACTTCATTTGTGTCAGACTCTTTGCAATCCTATGGACTATAGTCTTCCAGGCTCTTCTGTCCATAGGACTTCCCATGCAAGAATTCTGGAGTGGGTTATCGTATCCTCCTCCAGGAGATCTTCCTGACCCACAGATCAAACTCACATCTTTTATGTCTCCTGCATTGGTGGGTGGATTCTTTACCACTAGCACCACGTGGGAAGCCCCAGTAGGAACACAATAGGTGCCAAAAGGAAAGGATGAGAGGTGGCTTCTTCCTAAGGAACTTCGCCCAAGGAACACTGAACCTTATGGCTATATGAAGAAGATCTTCTTTGTTGTCTCTTGACACAGGTGGTGGTGTGGTGGTTTAGGCGCTAAGTTATGTCCAACTCTTCGACCCCATGGAGACTCCCAGGCTCCTCTGTCCATGGGATTCTTCAGGCAAGAATACTGGAGTGGACTGGGTAGTCAACAGCTATCTGATGGGAGACCTGAAAGTACCAGCGGACAAGAAGTTTAAAAAAAAGATAAAACTGTTTTTCAGATATAATACCAAGTGTAGTTAATTAGAAATGACCATAAAATATTTGCTACTTTTTCCCCTGAAAGATGGGGATTAAGTCTTCTCTCCTTGAACCTAGGCTGGCTTTAGTTACTTGCCAATAAATTTTACAGAAATGACATTCTGGGAATTGTAAAACTAGGTAATTAAAAGTCTTGAAACTAGACTTCCTGGAATATTTTCTCTGGGAGCCCTTGATTCTCCATGAAGAAAATCAGCTCTCCAGGAGTCCCCATGCTGGTACGATCCTATGTGGGTACATTTGTCAATAGTCCTAAGTAGTCCTAGCCTGCCAGCCGTCACTGCCAAGGTATGAGACATGGGAATACAGCTGTATAAGGGCCTCTAGACCAACCATCTGCCAGCTAAACACTATCATATGACCTCAGTTAATACCATGTGGAGCAGAAATATTGCCCAGTTGACTCTGTTCCAGAATTCCTGACCCTCAAAATCATGGGATATAATAAAAGTGTGATTGTTTTAAGTCACTTACGTCTCGGGTAATTTGTCACTTAGCAATAGATCACAGGAAGACAAAATTACATAGAACTAGGAAAAGGGGTAACTATAATGCTGTGAAACCTGTTGTTTGTTTCTTCAGTGACATTAGAAGTTAAAATTTACAAGTCCTGTGCCTTATCTACTCAGTCCCCCAGGAAATCCAGAAATCAACTGCCACTCTGCAAGTCCAGGCCCTTTTTTCCTCTCTCTTTATAAATTCAATACACCTGCTTGGAGTACTATGTGTGATGCATTGTACTGGCTAGTGGCAATGGGCTTAAACTCATATGGTACAAAATATACAAATTAGCAATTACAATAGAGATAATCCCCACCAAAGTTAAGTGCACAGACACTGGAGTCAGACTGCTGGAATACAAATTACTGCTACAGTGCTAAAGATCTTGGGAAATTGGTCAGCCTCTTATAGGCTCTGTTTCCTCAGCTCTAAAATGGGGTTAGTATCTTATTTTAACGATTTATTCTGAGAATTAAATGAGATAAAAATTATTAGCCATAAATTATCATTAAAGTCAATATCTTCACCATGCTGTCTGTATAATTGGGGTATGCCAAGAAGCCATGGGGGCATCGAGGAAAGACCTACTACATGGAGGGTGCATGGCTTCATGAGAGTATAAGGCATTTTGGAGTTAGCCGAGGTTTCACATTTAGAAAAAGTAAATCCTTGCCTGAAAGAGATATATTTCCTTGTAAGACAAACTGCTCGCCCTATGAGTGTGGAAGGGGCCCAGTATAGTCAACCTGCCACCAACAGTTAATTGGGCTCCTGGAGTAAGATTGCCATATTAAGGGATTAGTGTTGGTCTCTCTTGCTGAAATATTGAACATGCAGAGGCAGCAGCTAAGTCAGTTTTGGTAAGTGGAAGTCTGTGCTGGTGGAACCTCGAGTAAACTTCATCACTGCCTCCTTGGCCACTCCATTCTTGAACCCTTTGTGTCCATTCTGATGTGGGCAAGCATAAAAGCATCCTGGATTCAATTGGCCAAATTATTTTGTCTGTTTGGTTGTTTATTGCTTCTTTAAACTGTCTGGTAGACATTTAACATGTGATGTAAAAATGTTCATTATTTATGTTCACCTCTGTGTATCTACTCCCATACCCCGTTAGATCCATATCCCAGATCTTTTTTTCCAATATTCTTGACCAGATATCTAGGCCATTGGCCACTACCCAGGGCTTTACGTGTGTTCACTCATGAGTCACATCTCCTTCCACATGAAAGGTATAAATAGGTTCGTGCTCAGCTCCACACACTGGGAAGACTTTTCTTCTCAACTGACCCTCTGGGCTACCACTGAATGTAGTTGTAATGTAGCACCATCTGTTTTTGCTTGTATCCATACAAAACCTAAGCTCATCCATTTGTAGTTAAGCCACATAAAGGTCCATCTAGTCAAGGCTATGGTTTTTCCAGTGGTTATGTATGGATGTGAGAGTTGGATTGTGAAGAAAGCTGAGCGCCGAAGAATTGATGTTTTTGAACTGTGGTGCTGGAGAAGACTCTTGACAGTCCCTTGAACTGCAAGGAGATCCAACCAGTCCATCCTAAAGGAGATTAGTCCTAGATGTTCATTGTAAGGACTGATGCTGTGGCTGAAACTCCAATACTTTGGCCACCTGATGCATATGACTGACTCACTGGAAAAGAGCCTGATGCTGGGAGGGATTTGGGGCAGGAAGAGAAGGGGACAACAGAGGATAAGATGGCTGAATGGCATCAATGACTCAATGCACATGAGTTTGGGTGAACTCCAGGAGTTGGTGATGGACATGGAGGCCTGGTGTGCTGCGATTCATGGGGTTGCAAAAAGTTGGACACGACTGAGCAACTGAACTGAACTGAACTGAAGCTCATCCATCTGTAACCAAGCTTGGGTTTTTTTTTCCTCCTTATTCAGGATCCCCCATATGATCACCATTTCCCTGGTGGTTCAGATGATAAAGAATCTGCCTGCAATGCAGGAGACCAGGGTTCAGTCCCTGGATCAGGAAGATCCCCTGGAGAAGGAAATGGCTACCCACTTCAGTATTCTTGCCTGGAGAATTCTGTGGACAGGGGAGCCTAGTGGACTACAGAGTCAGACATGACTGCAAGTGACTTAGCACACACATAAGATCGTAAGTGTAAACCAGGGGAAGGGCACTGGTACAACTGTGGTGGGTGATGGAGAAAGTTGGATTATACACTATGCAATTTATCATATCCTCAGTACTGCTCAGGTTCAATGCCAGTTTATAATGACTATTGCTGGGTTCATCTGATTTCATTTTGGTGGATGTCTGAGAACCCAACTCACAATTGATAGTTCTAGACTCATGATAAATTGGTAACTTGTAGTTAAGCTATTTTTCTCTACCAGGGACCAATAACATGCCAAGAGATATTCTTCAAAGGGTCTAGAATTCTCTATTTCTGAGGACATAGCATTACTTCAGAATATAAAGGGACTGTGTGGCAATTCTTTAACTGAAATCTGCCTTGAGCTCCATACTGTATCTTTTCCCACCATTGACAGTTCCACTACCATAGATTCTACTGGATCACTTGATCCAAGTGGCAGGACTGATTCTATTGTGGTCTGGAACTCTTTTCTGCTCTAGGCCCTACTTAAGCCTGGCAGGCTTCTATATCACATGGTATATGGGCCAGAGTATTATTCTTAAGTGTATAAGGTCTTGTCTACAGAACCCAAAGGAGGTCTACTATATGCTGTGCTTCCTTCTTTGCAGTATGGGTTATAACATGCAGCAATTTGTCTTTTACTTTGGAGGGAATTTTTCTGCATAATTCTATTCAACCTCAAGTTAATGAGAGAGGGAAGAAAGGAGAAAAGGTTGAGTAGGTCTGAGGATCTAATGTTTAACATGGTGACTACGGTTATGACACTGTATTGTATCATTGAAATCTGCAAAGAGAGCAGAACTTGTATGTTCTCATGAAATATATATAGTGATGGGTGTGTTAGTTAGATGGGAGGAATTCTTTTACAATGTATGCACTATGTTAAATCATTTGAATGCACATTTTAAATATCTTACAATTCTGTCAATTATATTTCAATAAAGCTAGAAGGAAAAAAAAAGAAGAAAGGTAGAGGTATGACTAATAAGGAAAGCTGTCAGGAATTCCTTGAATAAAAGTTGCTCGTCTAGAAGCCCTCATCACCTGGGAATGAGCCTGCCTCAGTGTACCTGAAGAGTTCAGTCCTTGGCTGAGGGCAGCTGCAGGGACGGCAGTCTCAGTGTGAATACAACAACTGAGGCCCAGGTGATTATGCTCTTACCAGTACAACATCAGAAACAAAACTCTTACTGTCACACTGATCCAAATTGAGTTGAATTCAGAAACAGAGCTCAAATCATGTAAGCATACAATAACTGCAAGCAACTCTTCCAACTTGAAGGAATAATTGTGGAGTGACTCTGAAGGAATTGTGGAAGGACTCTGCTAAATTTCCTAGGCTTGTTCCAACCAACCTCTACATCCTATTCAACTCCATCAGTTTTTGTCATTGTTGGACAACAAGAAAAGGAATATTTTATGTAAATTTCAGTACAGAAAGGAAAGATAGTACTTCTCACCACTTTCAAGCTCATCACCTGAAAATCTAGAAGTAGGCCATGAATAGTTTTTGTGCTGTAGCACAAGAATTGGCAAATTTTATATAAAGGATCAGAGAGTGAACACTTTTCATAGACAGTATGGCCTCTGTTGCAACCCTGCCTTTGTAGCATAAACACAGCTACAGACAATATACAAACAAATGGACAAGGCTGTGTTCCATAAAACTTTATTTATAAACAAAGAGGCAGGCCAGATTTGGGCCATGAGCCATAGTTTATATCATGAAAAGGGACCAAAAATTAAGTCTCAAAATTTCTGTTCTTAACTCTTCTAATCAACCAAATGTCACCCTGGAAAAGTTATTTTCTCCTTATATCCCCATATGTAGTATGTGCATATTTACAGCACCTAGCGCAGTGTCTGATGTGTGGTAAAAAAAAGTTTTCAGAGTCAGCAAATGCATAGCTACAAGATAGACTTTGGCTGGATATCTTCTACTTCAAAATCTAATATTCTCTGAAAATATCATCTAATCTAGGTAGTTAAATTTATCTCCAGATCTCTGTTAATCTTGGATTTTGCATGTCCCTGGGCTAATGAGATCAAACAAAAATGTAAAATGTTCTAGTTATCTAAATCAAGTATGTGGGGCCCACATTCGAGGGCATTGTTGAAGAGTTTGAAATGTCTCTCTAAGCTTGCCAATCATTTTGATTCAAAAGAATCCCAAAGAAGGATGGGATTCCATTTTGGAAATCAACAAGATAATATTCACGTCACTCATCACTTTCCATAGTTCTATGTTCAGTGATTCAGACCTTAGCTTGCTTGTCATGAGCTCTAATACCAATTTTTTTTTACCCATGTCATAAGCAGGGCATAATAAATAAAATATAAGATGAATGTTTGGCTTCAGATTTAGAAATCAAAATTATAGAATATAAGAATGGTTGGGATTTTATACATCATCTAATCCTCATTTTACATTGAAGAAACTAAAATTCTAGTGTAATTATCTAGAAAGATTATACATCAGATCAAGCCTCTTTTCTATTTAAAATTCTCCAATAACTTCCTCACCATTTATTCACTCAAGAGATGTTTACCTAGCATCTGGCTGTATACTGGAGACTTAATTCTGCACAAAACATACTTTTCCTTCTCTTGTGGAGTTTTCATTCTGGTAGAAAAGAAGGCATTAAACAAATGATTACAAAATTTAATTATAAACTGACAAAGAAGTACTACAGATGAAGAGTGTTATGTAAAACAGGGTGGGACAAAGACTGGGAATAAAAGCCCATGAGGTAGAAAGGATGATAGCATAGAAAATTTTGAGAAGAAAAGAAAAATGAGTCAGTTAATTTCTAGTTAGAGTGAGGGGAGAATTAGTATAAAATAAGGTTAGTGAGTTAGGCTGGGGTCAGATCATGTAAGCTCTGAAGATCGTATAAAGAATGGAAATCTAAAGATGGCTTTTTGTTTGTTTGTTTTGATTTATTTTTGCCTGAAGATATGATGATCACTCTGCATTATAAATGATCTGCTACTCTGGCTCCTTTATGGCAGCCTATTAGAAAGAGCTAAGATCAGAAGCAGGCTGATGAGCTAGAAGCTACTGTGATAATCTAAGGGAAGATGACTGTAGCTTAGACTAGTGTCCTGGCAGAAGAGATGAAGTATCGTTGAGAGATATGGAATACATTTTGAATCAACAGAGCTTGATGAATTTTTGGAAAAGATGAGTTATTCTATATGCTACCATACCCATGTAATATGACAGAAAGAAGGCACTTAGGAAGGGAAATTTGTTGACTCAATGATTAAGATCCAGAAAGGTCAAGTGAGGTCAGTCACACAGTCAAGAAAGTAGAGTACAGTCTAGACCCAAAGTTTCTCAACTTTAATTCAAGGGCCATTTTTAGTCCTCTTTTCTATCCCTCTACCTTATCAGTGGTAGAATGCTATCACAATAGTTCTCCTGTGCAAATAAAAAATGTATGCAACTTTATGTCAACAGTTTGAATTCTGTCTCCTTCACTTGCTACCCAGGTAACAAGTGAATAAATTTCTTCATATAAAAATGATGATAACTTATTAAGCAAAAATGTATTGATATTAATCATTACTCTTGGTTCTAAAACTAAGAAAACGTTGGGGAGGATACTGTCAAAATCATTACAATCATGGAACTTTTTGTTAGCGAAGAATAAATGTGCACATTGTTGTCCCTTTTCCATCCCTGCCCCTTCTGTAACGCAGGAAACCAGAAGCTGACACTTCCTTACTGCTTTGTCAGCGGACAGCTGCCTAGGTTCTGTGAATGGGAGGCATTGGGGGAAAACTGGAAAGCAGAAGGCAGAAAAGATTATTTTACCTTGTGTTTGGAAATGCCTCGTGCCCTGGCAACAGCAATGGCAACACGTGTGTGTTTCTGGGTTCCTGCTCAGGCAGCAGTCTCTAATGTACAACAGCAAGGGCTCATTCAGGGCTTCCCTGATGGCTCCCATGGTAAAGTGTCTGCCTGCGATGAGGGAGACCCGGGTTCGATCCCTGGGTCAGGAAGATCCCCTGGAGAAGGAAACGGCAATCCACTTCAGCTCTCTTGCCTGGAAAATTCCATGGACAGAGGAGCCTGATAGGCTACAGTCCATGGGGTCGCAAAGAGTCGGACACGACTGAGTGACTTCACTTTCACTTTCAAGGGCCCATTCAGGAAATAAGGAGTCATTATGCTTATTATACTTATTTTCAACAGAGAACATTTATTATAAGGGTCTGGTTATAAAAATAAGTTGAAAAAAATTGGAAGAACCCTGACACAGTCATTTCGCTGAAAGATTGGACTCAGGAAAGTTATGATATGGAGATGAGTACTTCAATTCATCCGTATTATGGGCTGATTGCATATCCCCAAAATGCATGGGGAGATATTTTATGTTAAAATTCCAATGCACACTACCTCAAAATGTGACTGTATTTGGAGACAGACACTTTAAGTGGGTAGTTAAGGTAAAATAAGGCCATATGAGTGATCTCTAATCTGATATGACTAGTGTCTGTACAGGAGGAGGAAATTAGAACACAGAAATTCACAGAGGAAAAGACTATTTGAAAACAGAAAATACAGCTATCTGCAAATCAAGTTAGACAAGGCTGTAGTCCATGTGATTAGATTGGTTAGTTTTCTGTACCTGTGTTTTTCAATCTGTCTGCCCTCTGTTACAGAAGGATAAGAGGCTTATGGAAACTTCCTGGTGGGAAAGACTGAGGGGGAACTGGATCTTATTCTGATGGGCAGGGCCATGCTTAGTAAATCTTTAATATAATTTTCTGTTGATGGGTGGAGCTGTGTTCCCTCCCTGCCATTTCAGTTCAGCTCAGTTCAGTCACTGAGTGGTGTCAGACTCTTTGTGACCCCATGAACCTCAGCACACCAGGCCTCCATGTTCATTACCAACTCCTGGAGTCTACGCAAACCCATGTCCATCAAATCGGTGATGCCATCCAGCCATCTCATCCTCTGTTGTCCCTTTCTCCTCCTGCCCTCAATCTTTCTCAGCATCAGGGTCTTTTCAAATGAGTCAGCTCTTCACGTCAGGTGGCCAAAGTATTGGAGTTTCAGCTTCAACATAAGACCCTCCAATGAACATCCAGGACTGATCTCCTTTAAGACTGACTCTTTGGATCTCCTTGCAGTTCAAGAGACTCTCAAGAGTCTTCTCCAACACCACAGCTCAGATGCATCAATTCTTTGGCACTCAGCCTTCTTCACAGTCCAACTCTCACATCCATACATGACCACTGGAAAAACCATAGCCTTGACTAGACAGACCTTTGTTGGCAAAGTAATGTCTCTGCTTTTTAATATGCTGTTTAGGTTGGTCATAACTTTCCTTCCAAGGAGTAAGCATCTTTTAATTTCATGGCTGCAATCACCATCTGCAATGATTCTGGAGCACCTCAAAAATAAAGTCAGTCACTATTTCCACGGTTTCCCCATCTACTTGGCATGAGGTGATGGGACCAGATGCTATGATCTTAGTTTTCCGAATGTTAAGCTTTAAGCCAAATTTTTCACTCTCCTCTTCTACTTTCATCAAGAGATTCTTTAGTTCTTCTTCACTTTCTGCCATAAGGGTGGTGTCATCTGCATATCTGAGGTTATTGATATTTCTCCCAACAATCTTGATTCCAGCTTGTGCTGAAATCCAGCCCGGCATTTCTCATGATGTATCTGCATAAAAGTTAAATAAGCAGGGTAACAATATATAGCCTTGATGTACTCCTTTACCTATTTGGAACCAGCCTGTTTTTCCATGTCCAGTTCTAACTGTTGCTTACTGACTTGCATACAGATTATTTAAGATGTAGGTCATGTGGTCTGCTATTCCCATCTCTTGAAGTATTTTCCACAGTTTGTTGTAGTCCACACAGTCAAAGGCTTTGGCATAGTCAATAAAGCAGAAATAGATGTTTTTCAGGAACTGTCTTACTTTTTTGATGATTCAGCAGATGCTGGCAATTTGATCACTGGTTCTTCTGCCTTTTCTAAAACCAGCTAGAACGTCTGGAAGTTCACGGTTCACATATTGCTGAAGCCTGGCTTGGAGAATTTTGAGCATTACTTTACTAGCGTATGAGATGAGTGCAATTGTGAGGTAGTTTGAGCATTCTCTGGCATTGTCTTTCTTTGGGATTGGAATGAAAACTGACCTTTTCCAGTCCTGTGGCCACTGCTGACTTTTCCAAATTTGCTGGCATATTGAGTGCAGCACTGTCACAGCATCATCTTTCAGGATTTGAAGTAGCTCAACTGGAATTCCATCACCTCCACTAGCTTTGTTCATAGTGATGCTTCCCAAGGCCCACTTGACTTCACATTCCAGGATGTCTGGCTCTTGGTGTGCAATCACACCATCGTGATTATCTGGGTCTTGAATATCTTTTTTGTACAGTTCTTCTGTGTATACATGATGCCTCTTCTTAATATCTTCTGCTTCTGTTAGGTCTATACCATTGCTGTCCTTTATTGAGCCCATCTTTGCATAATGTTCCCTTGGTATCTCTAATTTTTTCAAAGAGATCTCTAGTCTTTCCCATTTTATTGTTTTCCTCTATTTCTTTGCATTGATCACTGAGAAAGGCTTTCTTATCTCTCCTTGCTATTCTTTGCAACTCTGCATTCAAATGGGAATGTCTTTCATTTTCTTCTTTGCTTTTCTCCTCTCTTCTTTTCACAGCTATATGTAAAGTCTCCTCACCTGGGGCCAAACTGTGGTGGAGATAATGAAGATAATGAGACCTCCTTCAAAAGATCCCATGCATGTACTCCTACACTCAGTGCCCTCAATCGTGCAGCAGGCCCAACACCAACCCGCACCTCCACTGGAGACTCCTGGACACTCACAGGCAAGTCTGGGTCTGTCTCCTGTGGGGTCACTGCTCCTTTCTCCTGGGTCCCGGTGCATAAGGTTCTGTTTGTGCCCTCCAAGAGTCAATTTCCCAGTCCTGTGTAAGTTCTGCAGCTTTATGGTGGGGTGAATGGTGGTGACGTCCTCCAAGAAGGCTTATGCCATACCCAAGTCTGCTTCACCCAGAGCCCCGTCCCTGTGTGTGTTTACTAGTGTGCATTCATTGTGTCTAATTCAATGAAACCATGAGCCATGCTATGAACGGTATGAATAGACAAAAAGATAGGACACTGAAAGATGAACTCCCCAGGTCAAACGGTGCCCAATATGCTACCAGAGAACAGAGGAGAAAAAATTTCAGAGACAATGAAGAGACAGAACCAAGGCGAAAACAACACCCAGTTTTTGATGTGACTGGTGATGGAAGCAAGGTCCAATGCTGTAAAGAGCAATATTGCATAGGAACCTGGAATGTTAGGTCCATGAACCAAGGCAAATTGGAAGTGGTCAAATAAGAGGTGGCAAGAGTGAATGTCAACATTTTAAGAATCAGCGTACTAAAATGGACTGGAATGGGTGAATTTAACTCAGATGACCAGTATATCGACTACCTTGCAAGAATCCCTTAGAAGAAATGGAGTAGTTATCATAGTCAACAAAGGAGTCCAAAATGCAATAATTGGATGCAATCTCAAAAACGACAGAATGATCTCTGTTCATTTCCAGGGCAACCCATTCAATATCACAGTAATCCAAGTCTATACCCTGACCAGTAATGCTGAAGAAGCTGAAGTTGAATGGTTCTAAGACATACAAGACCTTTTGGAACTAACACCCAAAAAAGATGTCCTTCTCATTATAGGGGACTGGAATGCAAAAGTAGGAAGTCAAGAAATACCTGGACTAACAGGAAAATTTGGCCATGGAGTCAGAATGAAGCAGGGCAAAGGCTGATAGAGTTTTGCCAAGAGAACACACTGGTCATAGCAAACACCATCTTCCAACAACACAAGAGAAGACTCCACATGGACATCACCAGATGGTCAGCAGTGAAATCAGATTGATTATATTCTTTGCAGCCAGAGATGGAGAAGCTCTATACAGTCAGCAAAAACAAGACCAGGAGCTGACTGTGGCTCAGATCATGAACTCCTTGTTGCCAAATTCAGACTTATATTGAAGAAAGTAGGGAAAACCACTAGACCATTCAGGTATGACCCAAATCAAATCCTTATGATTATACAGTAAAAGTGAGAAATAGATTTAAGGGACTAGATCTGACAGACAGAGTGTCTGATGAACTATGGACGGAGGTTTGTGACACTGTACAGGAAACAGGGATCAAGATCATCCCCAAGAAAAAGAAATGAAAAAAAGCAAAATGGCTGTCTGAGGAGGCCTTACAAATAGCTGTGAAAAGAAGAGAAGAGAAAAGCATCAGAGAAAAGGAAAGCTATTTGAATGCAGAGTTCCAAAGAATAGCAAGGAGAGATAAGAAAGCCTTCCTCAGAGATCAGTGCAAAGAAATAGAGGAAAACAATTAAATGGGAAAGACTAGGGATCTCTTCGAAAAAATTAGAGATACCAAGGGAACATTTCATGCAAAGATGGGCTCAATAAAGGACAGAAATGGTATGTACCTAACAGAAGCAGAAGATATTAAGAAGAGGTGGCAAGGATACACAGAAGAACTGTACAAAAAAGATATTCATGACCCAGATAATCACGATGGTGTGATCACTCACCTAGAGCCAGACATCCTGGAATGTGAAGTCAAGTGGGCCTTAGGACGCATCACTATGAACAAAGCTAGTGGAGGTGATGGAATTCCAGTTGAGCTGTTTCAAATCCTAAAAGATGAACCTGTGAAAGTGTTGCCAGCAGTGGCCACAGGACTGGAAAAGGCCAGTTTTCATTCCAATCCCTAAGAAAGGCAATACCAAAGAATGTTACAACTACCACACAGTTGTACTCATCTCACACGCTAGTAAAGTAATCCTCAAAATTCTCCAAGCCAGGCTTCAGCAATATGTGAATCATGAACTTCCAGATATTCTAACTGGTTTTAGAAAAGGCAGAGGAACCAGAGAACAAGTTGCCAACATCTACTGGATCATCGAAAAAACAAGAGAGTTCCAAAAAGGTGAAGGTAAAACTGAAGTCACTCAATCATGTCTGACTCTTTGAGACCCCAAGGACTGTAGCCTACCAAGCTTCTACATCCATGGGATTTTCCAGGCAAGAGTACTGGAGTGGGTTGCCATTTCCTTCTCCAGGTTATCTTCTCAACCCAGGGATCAAACCTGGGTCTCACGCATTGCAGGCAGACACTTTACCCTCTGAGCCACCAAGAGAGTTCCAGAAAAACATCTATTTCTGCTTTATTGACTATGTCAAAGTCTTTGACTGGGTAGACTACAACAAACTGCGGCAAATTCTTAGAGATAGGAATACCAGACCACACGACCTGCATCTTACATAATCTATACAGATTAGTATAGATCAGTAAGCAGGTCAGTTAGCAACAGTTAGAACTGGACGTGGAACAACAGACTGGTTCCAAATAGGAAAAGGAGTACATCAAGGGTGTATATTGTCATCCTGCTTATTTAACTTTTATGCAGATACATCGTGAGAAATGCCGGGCTGGATTTCAGCACAAGCTGAAATAAAGATTGCCGGGAGAAATATCAGTAACCTCAGATATGTAGATGACACCACCCTTATGGCAGGAACTGAAGAAGAACTAAAGAGCCTCTTGATGAAAGTGGAAGAGGAGAGTGAAAATTTTGGCTTAAAGCTCAACATTCAGAAAACTAAGATCAGCATCCAGCCCCATCACTTCATGCAAATAGGTGGGGAAACAGTGTCAGACTTTATTTTTCTGGGCTCCAAAATCACTGCAGATGGTGATTGCAGCCATGAAATTAAAAGATGCTTACTCCTTGGGAGGAAAGTTATGACCAACCTAGATAGCATATTCAAAAGCAGAGACATTACTTTGCCAACAAAGGTCCGTCTAGTCAAGGCTATGGTTTTCCAGTGGTCCTGTATGGATGTGAGAGTTGGACTGTGAAGAAAGCTAAGTGCTAAAGATTTCATGCTTTTGAACTGTGGTGCTGGAGAAGACTCTTGAGAGTCCCTTGGACTGCAAAGAGATCCAACCAGTCCATCCTAAAGGAGACCAGTCCTGAGTGTTCATTGGAAGGACTGATGTTGAAGCTGAAAATACAATACTTTGGCCACCTCATGGGAAGAGCTGACTCATTGGAAAAGACCCTGATGCTGGGAAAGATTAAAAGGAGGAGAAGGGGACGACAGAGGATGAGATGGTTGGATGGCGTCACCAAGTCAATGGACATGAGTTTGGGTAAACTCTGGAAGTTGGTGATGGACAGGGAGGGCTGGCGTGCTGCAGTCTATGGGGTAGCAAATATCGGGCATGACTGAGTGACTGAACTGAACTGAACAAATCAAGAAGAAAGGACTCGGAAACCAACCATACCAACACCTTCATCTTAGAGTTCTAACCTCCAGAGCTGTGAGGAAATACATTTCTGTTGCTTAAGACACCCAGTCTGATACTTTGTTATGGCATTTCTGGGAAACTAATATAATGAGATAATTATTAAAAGCTGTAAAATTACTTCCTCATCTGAGGCTTAATAAACCATCTTCAAATGTCCCCAAATCCTTTAATAGACAGATTTATTCTATTTTTTTCCTCAACTGTATCACATAATCCTCTTTGTGATAGATTAATAGTCTAGAATAGGACTTTAAGAAAATGACTCAAGTTAGGCTTGATTCAGTGACATAACAGAGGTGAGAATGAGGTGCTACAGAGTTCCTAAGTAGAAAGGGAACATAACCAGTAAAATGCTTGAACTGATTCCTGAGTGATAATGAAGATTTTAATCATGGAGAAGAGGGTAGAAGGTATTGAGATGTGTATGTATAGTGGTACTGAGGTGTGGAAGCACATGTCATGTCAGGGAAGGGCAAAGTTTCCATGTCACTGGTACCCATAATCCAGGACAAGAAGGGAGAAATCTTGGGAAAGAAAACAATTCTTCCTTTCTTCCCTCCTTCTTTCTTTGCCACCCCCTCTTCTCCCTACCTTCCCTCTTTCCTTCCTTTGTTTTCTTTCTTTCTTTTCTTTTCCTTTTCCTCAGAAAGAAATAAATTAGAGTCTAGAAACTGAGGCTGAATCTAGCTTACAGAAGTCAAGGAAAAGTCAAATTTTGTCAGGATCCAGGAGGGGGCTCTTGGTGAAATGTTAGGAATCAGAGTTTGAAAAACACTGAATCACAGAATCTGAAAAAATCGGAGTCTGAAAAATTCAGCTGTGGCCATTGACATATTCAACATTGTCCACATGTATATTGCCTACAGTTGACGATATAGGTGGCCATGTATTGATCTTTTTCGTTTAAATGAGGCATACCTGGGCATGGGAGTCAGCAAATATACGGAGGGAACATAGTGGCAAAGGGCAAGAGCTGGGAACCGGATGGATTCCAATCTCCATCTTTGCCAAACACAAATGATCTGATTTTGACTTGACTTGGTTTCCTTATTTGCAAAATGGGTGTAATGAAAGAATCTACATTCTAGAATGGTGTAAGGTTGCAATTAAGTGATGAATACAAGTTAATTCATGTCTCTTAAATACATATTTAGTGAGCATACAAGTTACCCTGTCCAGGTATATATTTCAGCCTTAACATTTTAGCCTGTGTGAATATGGACCAGCTATTTAACTATTCTGCCTCAAATTTCTCATTTCTGAGATGGACATAATGCAAGTACAATCCAGAGTGCTGTTGTATCAACCGAATTGATATAGCTAACACTTTAGTACAGTATCTAGGACATAGTAGCAGACAAATAAATGTGAAAGAGTTAAGGATAGATAGCAGTGACAATTGTGTCTGGTGAAAATGAAGGCAATGCAAATGTGCTTAAGACAGAGTTGTTGTTGTTGTTGTTGTTTTTGTTGTTTTTCTAATCAGTGGGATTGTTGCAGAAGTTCTGGAAGTTATGGGATAGTAAGTGGAGGCCATCAGTGAAGGTAGTTCAGTGAAACTATTGAAATCCTCCTGAGAGAATGGCTCATGAAGGACTGTTACGCCTATGAAACACTGTGTATCAGGAGGCGTAGCCTTGTCCTTACTCTCCCAGGCCCAATCAGCTTTCTCATCCTTCAGGATAGCCTCTCATTTATCCAATTAGCTGATTATGACATTAGCATATGCCTTAGAGTATGGTTAAAACTCTGATTAAATGCTCAAGGCAATAGCTAATGCACTGTCATGACTGAAAGGGACAATTTAAAATGATTAGCCAGTTACGTTATATAAAAAACCAAATGTGTAACCACTGGATCTTTCAATCAGCTTTCAACAATGCTATGATAATTAACGGACGGCCAAACCACCCTATTTTACATATGTGTAATTTGTTATTTACTTTTTTAACAGAAATATAGTTGATGTACAATATTATGTCAGTTTCCGGTGTTCTACTTAGTGATTTGACATTCGTCAGCATTATACAATGATCCCACAATAAGTCTAGTAACCACCCGTCCCCATACAAAGTTACTACAGTATTGGTGACCATACTCATTGTGCCGTATGTTACATCTCTGGAACTTTATTGTATAACTGTAGGTTTGAAACTTCAGTTTACCCATTTTGCCCACCCAAACCCCCTCACTTCTGATAACTACCTATTTGTTCTCTGTATCAATGAATCTCTGTTCATTTTGTTTCATTTCTTTTAGATTTCTACATATAAGTGACAACATGGTTTTTGTCTTTCTCTGTCTGATTTATTTCATCTAGCATAATACCTTCTATCTATCCATATTGTTGTAAATGGCAAGTTTTTTCCTTTTTTATTGTTAATGACTAAGTACAGAAGGCAGCACACTCCTCCCTTCTGATCACCAGAGCACCTGTGTGTGCTTTGAGGGCCCTTTTCTTGCAACAGGGCTGGTTATAGTGGGTGCACTGGTAGGCACAGCCCATTCCTGGAATAGCCAGTTCCAGGGGCCAGTATGCCCCAGATCTGATGCCTGTGTAAGCCTCTGGTGCTAATAAGTTAAAGGAAGGACTCCAGAGTGGTGCTTACCAGCACCAGTGTTCTCATAGCAGAATGAGCTCCCAAAATGGCTATGTCCCCAGAGGGAGTCTCATTTGCCTCCTGCCATTCCAAAAGACTCTCCAAGATCAATAAATGAGTCAGACTCAGGTTCCTTTCAAATTACTGCCTCTGTACTGGGCTTCCCTGGTGGCTCAGCAGGTAATGAGTCTGCCTGCACTGCGGGAGAACCATGTTCAATCCCTGGCTTGGGAAGATTCGCTGGAGAAAGAAATGGCAACCCATTCCAGTATCCCTGCCTGGAGAACTCCATGGACAGAGGAGCCTGGTAAGCTATAGTCCATGGGGTCACAAAGAGTCAGACACAACTGAGTGACAAACACTTTCTGACCACTTCTTGCTGGGAGCCTGTGAGATTTTGTGCATATCTTTTAAGACTGGAATCTTTGTTTTCTACAATCCTCCAGTTCTCCCATTTGTAAGCTCCACTGGTCTTCAAAACCAAACCTCCTGAGGGCTCATCTTTTGGCTGCAGGACTCCTAGCTTGGAGAGCTCAATGTGCAGCTCAGGTTCCCCATTCCTTTGAGAGTATTTCTGTAATTGTGAGTATCCTCCCATTTGTGGTCACCTCTTGGTATATGGGTCTTAATTATACCACATCCCTGAATCTTTTACCCATATTGTTATGGTTCTTTTTTTGTCTCTTTAGTTGTAGAAAAATCTTTTCTGGTAGTCTTCAGGTCATTCTCATTGATAGGGCTTTATAAATACTTGTAATTTGATGTGCCTGTGGGAGGAGGTGAGCTCAGGGTCTCCCAATTCTGCCAGCTTGGCTGCACCTACAACTACTTGCTTTTAGAGTCTAGATTCTTTATCACTTCATCTTCACACTTCAGCCTGTAGCTATGACTGGTTTTTTCCAGGCAGATACTTTATAAATCACAAATGTTTCTAAAAATCCCTGGTGTCTTAAACAGTAAAGAATCTGCCTGCAATGCAGGAGACTTGGGTTCAATGCCTGAGTTGGGAAGATTCCCTGGAGAAGAGAATGGCAATCCACTTCAGTACTCTTTCCTGGAGAATGCCATGGATAGAGGTGACAAGTAGGCCACAGTGATGGGGTTGCAAAGAGTTGGACACGACTAAGTGACTAACACACACATAGAGAAGAGATACTGAAAAGGGAAGGCGAGGGAAGAGAATGGCAAATATCCCAGGGAAGAGATCTGCAAGAGTTTGAAAAAATTTGTCAATATTTAGCCAGCATTAGAATCACCTGGAGGGCTTCTAAAATGCAGATTGCTGGGCCCCACCTCCAGAGCTTCTGATTCAGTAAGTCTGAGACTGTTGTTGTTCAGTTGCTAAATTGTGTCCAGCTCTTTGTGACCCCTTGAACTGCAGCATGCCAGGCTTCCCTGTCCTTCACTATCTCCCTGAGTTTTCTCAAACTCATGTCCATTGAGTCAGTGATGCCATCCAACCATCTCATCCTCTGTTGTCCCCTGGGACTCCAGAATTTGTATTCCTAACAAGTTCACAGTTGCTGCTGTTGGCTAACCTGGAGACCAAACTTTTGAAACCACTAACTAAAGCATTGGTCTTCAAAAATTTGAAGCATATCTCAATGTAATTTTGAAAAATTACATTACCTTCTTTTGCAGTTTAAATTTTACATCAAAAAATTTGTCATAAGTTGGATTTTTTGCAAATGTAATACTTTAAAAAGCATTGCATGTATTGATATTGTAAATAAAATCATTACCCTTAAATAAAACAAATAATTTCAATAGGATATAAATAGTAGTTTGATATGCAGACCCATTTAAAAAGAATGCATTAGCAAGCTCATCCTTAATATTTGGAAACAATATATAATTCTATTTTCTCCTTTCAATCATTCTATTGCCCTCATAGAGTTATATGCTCCTATAATATATTTTTCTCCTTGAAAGTCTAATATGATCACTCAGTTCTACTTTCATGCAATAAAACACATGTATAAGTTTAAAAAGATGACTTTAGTGCCAAAATATTACTTCTGACTATTTCAACAGTTGTTATTAAAAATCAGTCAAAGCAATTGACTTTCCAACGTTAATATTTTAAATTATTCCTTTGTTTTAGTTTACACCTTGGGGCAATGCACCATAGAAAGATGGGTGAGACCTTATCTTTTGTTGTTAGTGAGAGAAAGGTAGGGACAAAGGGCCAGGATGACAGGCTAACTGCCTGAAGGTCTCAGCTCCTGGACTTTTCTTATGGAAAAGGGAAAAAATGTGGATACTGAGGATTTAGAAATTGATTTACTAAACATTGGTCATTCTCTGTGCCCTTTATACTTCTTTGGGTACTTCTAGGGGTACTTGGACCCCAAATTAAATACTGGCTGCTCAAAGGAAATTTTCAGTTTTCACTTTTTACTTCTCACTGACATGGGACTGCATATTATTTTGAAATAAACATCTTTTATCTCTTCATTTTTATTTATAATAGTCACAACATTTGTACTTGACTTTTTAATTAATGTCACTTTAATGTATAAAAATTAATATATGAGGAAAACCTCAATTAAAATAGAGTTGGGATGTCAGAAGTGGGAGGCCTCATGCCTTATGAAGATAGTAGAGCCCAACAGGGAGAAGAAAGACTTCCTCTTCTTGTCTGGCAAGAGCTCAGCCAATGAGAGACTGTCACAGCTCAGTCAATGGAAAGTCACTGTAGTCTGAACTCTCGATTTCTCCAAGGTATTCTCTGGTCACTATGGGGCTTCCTTGGTGGCTCAGACAGTAAACAATCCACTTGCAACGTGGGAGACCCGGAGTTGATCCCTGAGTCAGGAAGATCCCCTGGGAAAGGGAATGACTACTTACTCCAGTACACTTGCCTGGAGAATTCCATGGACAGAGAAGCCTTGCTATATTCCTTTTCACCCTTTTTAAAAGAGTTCTCCTCTCCATTTTTACTGGGGACTTGCATATGGCTTGCATAAGAGCAAACCCGGAAGTGAAGTTTTCATTGATCCCAAATAAACCCATTTTCCCTTGAGAAACTACTAGCAGTCTGTTCATTTTAGGTCACAAATGTATATTACTTAAATTTTGTTCTCACAACTTTGTAGATTAATGTAGGTAAGGCAGATATTATTGTGATTATTTCACAAGTAGGGAAATAATTTCCAGGAGAAAACTAAAAATCAATCAAAGCAATTGACTCTCCAACATCAATATTTTAAATTATTCCTTTGTGAATTGCCCAAGAATACACAGAAGAACTGTACAAAAAGATCTTCATGACCCAGATAATCACGATGGTGTGATCACTCATCTAGAGCCAGACATCCTGGAATGTGAAGTCAAGTGTGCCTTAGAAAGCACCACTATGAACAAAGCTAGTGGAGGTGATGGAATTCCGCTTGAGCTATTTCAAATCCTGAGAGATGATTCTGTGAAAGTGCTTCACTCAATATGCCAGCAAATTTGGAAAACTCAGCAGTGGCCACAGGACTGGAAAAGGTCCGTTTTCATTTCAATCTCAAAGAAAGGCAACGCCAAAGAATGCTCAAACTACTGCACAATTGCACTCATCTCACATGCTAGTAAAGTAATGCTCAAAATTCTCCAAGCCAGGCTTCAGGAATAGGTGAACCGTGAACTCCCTGATGTTCAAGCTGGTTTTAGAAAAGGCAGAGGAACCAGAGATCAAATTGCCAACATCCACTGGATCATGGAAAAAGCAAGAGAGTTCCAGAAAAACATTTCTGTTTTATTGACTATGTCAAAGCCCTTGACTGTGTGGATCACAACAAACTGTGGAAAATTCTGAAGAGATGGGAATATCAGAGCACCTGACCTGCCTCTTGAGAAATCTGTATGCAGGCCAGGGAAGCAACAGTTAGAAATGGACATGAAACAACAGACTGGTTCAAATAGGAAAAGGAGTACGTCAGGGCTGTATATTGTCACCCTGCTTATTTAACTTATATGCAGAGTACATTATGAGAAACGCTGGACTGGAAGAAACACAAGCTGGAATCAAGATTGCCAGGAGAAAAATCAATAACCTCAGATATGCAGATGACACCACCCTTATGGCAGAAGGTGAAGAGGAACTAAAAAGCCTCTTGATGAAAGTGAAAGAGGAGAGTGAAAAAGTTGGCTTAAAGCTCAATATTCAGAAAACGAAGATCATGGCACCCGGTCCCATCACTTCATGGGAAATAGATGGGGAAACAGTGGAACAGTGTCAGACTTTAATTTTGGGGCCTCCAAAATCATTGCAGATGGTGATTGCAGCCATGAAATTAAAAGACACTTACTCCTTGGAAGAAAAGTTATGACCAACCTAGATAGCATATTCAAAAGCAGAGACATTACTTCGCTGACTAAGGTCCATCTAGTCAAGGCTATGGTTTTCCTGTGGTCATGTATGGATGTGAGAGTTGGATTGTGAAGAAAGCTGAGCACCAAAGAACTGATGCTTTTGAAGTGTGGTGTTGGAGAAGACTCTTGAGAGTCCCTTGAACTGCAATGAGATCCAACCAGTCCATTCTGAAGGAGATCAGCCCTGGGATTTCTTTGGAAGGACTGATGCTGAAGCTGAAACTCCAGTACTTTGGCAACCTCATGTGAAGAGTTGACTCATTGGAAAAGACTCTGACGCTGGGAGGGACTGGGGGCAGGAGGAGAAGAGGACGACAGAGGATGAGATGGCTGGATGGCATCACTGCCTCGATGGATGTGAGTTTGAGTGAACTCCGGGAGTTGGTAATGGACAGGGAGGCCTGGCGTGCTGCGATTCATGGGATCGCAAAGAGTCGGACATGACTGAGCAACTGAACTGAACTGATAGAACTAGTTGATAAGAAACCCCAGTTTCAAATCACCTCCAACTGTAGTTCCCTGAATTATAATTACATTTCTTGAAGGCCAGGGTTCAGCTGGCAGATGACAAGATTGAATAATGTCAGTTCTCTCCCTACTTAAGAATAGGGACTGTATGCATTTTCAGGGTGAAGGCCTTGAGTACCAGCTAATGAAGAACAGTTAAGCCTAGAAAAGTACTGTGACATACACAAAGACTGGAGAGTAGTCAGCCAGAGAGGGAGCATAGCCATGACCATGCCATGTACAGCCTGGAAGGACAGGTGGCAAGGCCATCATAATAGCAGGAAAGTTTTGACACCATAAAATTTTAAAGTAATATCTCTTCCAAAAGACAAAGCATTTTCTTTTGAGCTGAATGTCCGCAGTTCCTCAAATTCATACATTTATGCTGTAATCACCAGTGTGATAGTATTTGAAGAGTGACCCTTGGGAGGTAATTAGGGGTAGATGAAGCCATGAGGGTACATACCTCTTTAGTGAGTTAGTGCCCTTATAAAAAAAGATATCAGAGAGTTCAGTCTCTCTCTCCATGGGCACACACCAAGGAAAGGTAATTTTAGGACTCAGAAAGAAAGCAGCTATCTAATAGCCAGAAAGTGTGTTCTCATCAGACCCCAATCATAGTGGCACACTGATCTCAAGCTTTCATCCTCTAGAACTGCAAGAAAATAAATTTCTATTATTTAACACTTCTAATTTGTGGTATGTTAATACAGCAACCCTAGCAGAATAAATGGAGAAGGCAATGGCACCCTACTCCAGTATTCTTGCCTGGAAAATCCCATGGGTGGAGGAGCCTGGTGGGCTGCAGTCCATGAGGTCACTAAGAGTTGGACACGACTGAGCGACTTCACTTTCACTGTACACTTTCATGCATTGGAGAAGGAAATGGCAACGCCCTCCAGTGTTCTTGCCTGGAGAATCCTGGGGACGGGGGAGCCTGATGGGCTGCTGTCTATGGGGTCACACAGAGTTGGACACAACTGAAGTGACTTAGCAGCAGCAGCAGCAGCCTAAAACAGTATTCTAACTTAAATGCTGAGTGTGCAGTGAGAGCACTGCATTAACATAATCTAATATGGTGTAAAATTTCTTTGAGGAACTTCCTTAGATCTTATCCAGAAATATTTATCATTAGGACAACTTGTAGTACTTCTGTAATATTTCTTTGTTGTCTTTATCATGTTCGGTACTCAGATTCTTCAAACAGAGTAGCTTCTCCTTCATGCAGACCTTTGGTGAGCATTGTGACAACAGGAAGACAAATTGAATGGCATTGTGAGGATAGACATGGGTGCCATTTAAGATTGAGTTTACTGTAAAGTAAAGGAGCCAGGTAATAAAGATCTAGGGAGTAGAAAATGCTGCAGATATGGAAAGAAACTCTGATTATTTATGACATTGTGCAGTTAGAGTCCATAGAGCTTGGTTACTGAAAAAGATGTGAGATGGCCCCACATGAATGAGGTGGAGAGATGATGGTTTAATTGAATGGAGGCTTGAATTAGACTTAAAGTTGACTTACTTCTTGGCTTGGGGAGCTTCACCTCTTGCAAGAAGACAGAAGTTTTTCTCACATCTGCCATTTCAGGTGACTTCACATCTCTCTCTTCTGTCTCACTCAGGCAGCTGTGCGTGCTCTTTCAGTCCTGGAATACTGGGGAGAAAAGCAAAAGTGTATGCTGTAAGCATACAATACTCTGTAGGGGATAGAAATGCATCTACAGTACAGTGAAATGCAATATTTGTCTTGTATCAGAAAATATAGCTTTATGTCTGGATGCTGCTGTTTACCAAAAGTCACTGCAACCAAAGAGAATGATAAGTGGGAAGTCAGATAATGAAGAACAAAAGTCTGCAAGATGTCAAGTATTGTCCTTTTATAGAATAACAACAACAAAGGGGCAACATAAACTAGATTTGAATTCCCCAGGAATGACTAAAATGAAAGTGGGATTTTATTCTCGAATGAGTCTTGACAGGTCACCTTATCAGCTCAATAGGTCCTTGAGAGCCAACAACAACAAGCTACGAGTTTTCTGATTTAAGTTCCTTCAAGGGAGGTTTACTAAAAATTGTAACATGACAAAATAGAAGCACTGCTTTGAAGGGAGCCGACAGCGTCGCTGTTGTCTCCAAATGAAAGGCTGCCATGGGCAAGCATTCCTTGTCATTTCGTTTTCTTGGGGTGCTTTTCTTTGCCTCCCAAGAGTCAAAACAATGGTAACTGAGAAGCTGGCATCAGCATGAGTGACAGTAAGTGTTCCAAGACAGCTAGTTGATTGATTGACGGACGACGATGAACGTTATCTAAAAGAACAGAAAGCTGTGTTTCCTTTTTGAAACCATTCAAATTTGGACAACATAGGCCAACAATCAGACATTTCTAAATTTAATGTGCACAGCATATCCAAATATGCAAACAACAATAAAACCACTGTCCACCAGAACTCACGTACATTAACGTGTCAAAATAATTCAAACATTGCAAAGCTCCTTTTCCACCTGCACAGATGCCACAAGTCCCAGTTGATGAAATGACACCGAAGAGAATACAGGTATGCAAATTCTAGCTAATGATAATCATAGAAAATTTTACACCTGCACAATAATTTCTTTTATTCTATTCTATTGTAAACTCTTTAGTTGGAGGCTGGGGGATGCACCTTCAAGATCTCATAATTCAAAATTTTATTATATGTGAAGAAGACTAAAGCCTTAACAGGAAAGTCCATTGGCAAGTGATTGGCAGAGACATGGCTAACTTTGGTCCCCAAGCAGTATTTTGGTGAGGCAATATATCAGTAACAGGTCCCAAAAGGTCATTGATGTCCCACTCAAAACAGGATAATTCAAAGTAGGTTTATTGGCACAAAGAATAAATACAAATATTTAAGCAGAGTTTATGGGAAATACAAGAGTTAGTGTGGAAACAGAATAGCGCCCGTGGCAGGGTCCCATCCCAAGATGGGAGAAATTCACCTATAAAAGGAAGAACCTGCAGAGAAGCTGCCTTCAAAAGAGCAGGTGACCATCTGTGAAGGGGCACAGCTAGGCTGAGTACATTTTACAGAAAGTGGGAGCCAGATAAATGAAGAGGCTCACTTCACTCTCCTCCCCATTCTGACTTCTTACTGGAGCTAGCTACTGGCTGAACTCACCTGCAAAGTAGAAGGCATGTTTATGTGGTCCATGGTACCAGACTTCTGGAGCAAAGAGCAGATGGAGAGCCGATATGAAAGGGGGAAAGGATGATATCTGGCATAAAGGCATATTATGATTTTGCAGTGTGTATGAGAGCAAGAAAGAAATACACAGGAAGAGACAGCAGAAAGAAATTGATAGAGCAGAAACTCACTATCGAAGGCAGGCTAAAAACAGCTATGCAGAGGACTTATGGGAATTTCCCATTGACCACCTGCTCCTGAATGTGTATGGGGGAAATTCTAAGAGGCTTTAGGATGCAGGAGCTAGAAACAAAAACAACTTTTGAAATTGCAGCTGCAGTTTATTTTTATTTGAGCAACTTGATACACATATTTTAACCCATGAAAGGACTTGTTGGCTGGCAGACAGAGATGCAGAACTTCCAAAACACACAGTATTGTGGTGCTGTCAAGGTATAAGCTGATACCCACTGTGGAGACTTTGTATGTCACAGAGATAACAGTGAATTAGTTAGAATAATATTATTGTTTTATCCAAATAAAAGTATATGATATCTAAAATGTTTTTATATTTATCATTTCCTAACAGTTCCATGAAAAACTGAAACTTTTTTTAAATTCCCATTTTATAGAGTGGGAAATCCCAGGCAAAAGAGGTAGTAACCCGATGGTGCACAGCTAGAGAGGGGTCTCAGACACAAGTCTACTGATGACAGATTGAGCTCTTTACACTTCACTCCACAGTCCCCCACATGCACGTGTCCACAGCTTCAGGAAGTATAATTTAATTTGCACAAACTCAATCTTTGACATAGTCTAGTGTTAGACACAGGCAATCCTCCATACACTTTATCAATCTCTCACATGATCCTGGCAGGGAACTTAGGAGTCTGAAACAATTTGCAGTTTATAGAGGTACCATTTATAAATGTAAGAGAAGGTGTTTTGATTGTCCCAAAGATTAAGGCATGTTATTAGCATTTAATAGTCAGAGCCAAGGATTCTAAACTTTTTCCAATGTGTGGGTCAATACTACACAATGAAGAATTATCCTGTCCAAATAAATACCAAGAACCCTCTCAAGGAGAAATATTTAAATTGAGATTGCCCCTCTACAGTTAGCCAAGACTCTATCAACATAAACACTTATTAAAGTTCAGTACCTATAAGGTTCTCCTTAAGCATGTATAGAAAATTAGGATTACTTTCAGATTCCTTGGTCTCACCTCTGAACACGATCATTCAAGATGGCCAATGTGGCCAAAATCTACATTTTAAAATGCGTGTACAGTGTGAACTCTCACACTGCTGTATTTAAAATGTATAACCAACAAGGACCTACTGTATAGCACGTGAAACTCTTCTCAGTGTTTTGTGGTGGCCTGAATGGGAGGGGGGTTTGGGGGGAGAATGGATACATGAATATGTATGACTGAGTCCCTAGTTCACCTGAAACTATCACAGCGCTGTTAATCTTCTATACCCCAATACAGAATAAAACAAAATATGTACTCTCTTAGTTGCTGCTGCTGTCGCTTCAGTCGTGTCTGACTCTGTGCAACCCCATCGATGGCAGCCCACCAGGCTCCTCCTTCCCTGGGATTCTCCAGGCAAGAACACTGGAGTGGGTTGCCGTTTCCTTCTCCAATGCATGAAAGTGAAAAGCGAAAGTGAAGTCGTTCAGTCGTGTCCGACCCTCAACGACCCCATGGACTGCAGCCCACCAGGCTCCTCCGCCCATGGGATTTTCCAGGCAAGAGTACTAGTGGGGTGCCATTCTTCTCCAACTCTCTTAGTTAGTCTGCAGTTAATTCTGTGTGAAATGCTGGCCCAAGCTTATCAAGAGGGAACACAACTTAAAGGTTCTGAACAAATTTTAGATGTTTATTTCATAGTCCTCTAACCTCTCCTGTACTCCCATCCAGTCAATCCAAATTTCCATTTAGTTCTGACAGCAAGGACTTGTTTCTTGGTGACAAATTTTCCTGATTACCTCTCCGATATACCTGTCCTTTGATGTTCTAGGGCATCCCTTGTAGCTCAGTTGGTAAAGAATCTTCCTGAAGTGCAGGAGACCTGGGTTCAATCCCTGGGTCGAGAAGATTCCCTGGAGAAGGAAATGGCAACTCACTCCAGTATCCTTGCCTGGAAAATTTCATGGACAAAGGAACCTGGTGGGCTGCAGTACATGGCGTCTCAAAGAGTTGGGCATGACTGAGCAACTAACACCTGATATTCTAACCCCACCTATTAAATCAGAATATCTGATAGTATGTCCCAGAGATCAGTATTTCTTCAAATTCCGTGATTTCAGTGCACATCCGCATTAGAGAAGAAGCAGTTTAGATCCTTGCTGCTTAAAACTCAAAACATGTGTTCTACAGACCGGTAGCATAGAGTCACCTGACAATCTTGTTGAATGCAGATTTGTATTCACTAGACCTGGGATGTGGTAGAGTTGCATTTCTAACAAGCTTCCAAGTGATGCCAGGTGAGTCTCAGATATTCCTCTACCAGTTTCTACCTTTCACTCTGTACTTAGGCTTTGATACTATTCAACTGCCATATTCCTCATGGTCTTTGACTGGATTAAGCCTTCAGGTCTCAGGCTCAAGAACGTTGGCTCTAGAAATTCTCTAATCAGACTCCAGCCCTGAAGAGGACTATGCCAGGCACTGTGAGTGTTTACGATGAATCTGGTATGATTGGATGCCACTACAGTTTATCAGGCAGGCACATCTCTGATCTGCCCTTAATGCTTTATAAATACAAGCTGTTAACTGCTCAGCCCACTCTCTGAACACCTCTGGCTGCCAGAGAAAGGGTCTTTAATGGAAGGAAACTGGCACTGTGATCTCTCCAGTTACTTTTCAATACTTTAGCCTCCCAACCCCAATAAACAATACCCTGAATGTCCTCTTCCTTGAAAGTTCTTGTGACCTCTGTGTCTGTTCCTACTTCCAGAGCTGTTACCTTTACATGGAATACCTTTCCTCATTCCCTTCCTCTTATGAACATCTACTCATTTTCCAAAGCCCTATTTAATGTGACCTCTTTGTCTTTTTCCATGACTTGTCTCTTCCCGGCAGAATCAATTATTCATTGGAATCTAGGGACTGACTCCATACTGTCTCCCCAGTACTTATATTCAATAAAGTGTCTATTAAAAGTCTGGAGACACAGATGATATTACATTATTGGCTTTATATATTGGAGAAGTCCTTAACATTATATGTATATTTTTATACATATTTTCCTATGTTTCCAGACTTTATCATCACTCTGTATTTGTTCACACAATGTCCTTTGTGGACTCTCTGTTACCTGAATTGACCTCTAGACGTTATCTAATTCACTTTTCTATTCTCAGAATCTAGTATGGGTCCTGGGCCATTTTTACAGTTTAGTATAAGTTGTCAAACTGAAATGTTAAGTTGCTTGCTCTAATGATGCTTTTGTTGATATATTAGAAAAAATGATGGGAAGATTGTTCATAGTATAGAACAAAGAGCCTATCAAATGGGGACTTCACAATTAGAAGCAAAAGAAACCTTCCCAATGTCTTAGGCATCAAATTCCACATTCTCTTATTTCCAAAAGTAACCTTTGTTTTGGGTCTTTCTTGCCAGATATATAGAAGGTTCTTTAGGATCATCCTAAAGGTAAAAGTATAGTGATGGTTTAAATATAAGCCATTGTCCTGCATGGGTCTCCCATGTGGCTCTAGTGGTAAAGAACCCACCTGTCATGCAGGAGACATGAGAGATCCAGGTTCTATTCCTGGGTCAGGAAGATCCCCTGAAGGAGAGCATAACAACCCATTCCAATATTCTTGCCTGGAGAATCCCATGGACAGAGGAGCCTGGCAGGCTATAGCCCATAGGGTTGCAAACAGTCGGACACAAGTGAAGCAGTTTAGCATGCATGCACATTGTCCTGCAGCCAAAATTTGAACTTTGTAGTCAGAAGCCGGAGGCTTTCTGCCCAGAGACACCAAGAAGGGCACAAGCCTAGGTCAGGCTGCTCCAATTCTTGTAAACAGATATAAGTGAGAGGGTGTGATCTTCCTCCCTGTCATTCACAACTTCTCACTTGGACTAGAAAAACCTCTGTTAACATGTTAAAAAAAAAAGAAAGAAAGAAAGAAAAGCCTACCCAAAGGTATTCCGTCAGAGAAAAAAAATGCCTGTGGGTTACCAAACCCAGAGTTACATCCCTAGTAAAATGATTCAGTAAAATGAGTCAGTCTCTTCACATTTCCACACCAAGACACCCAGAGAGCAGCCACCTGTGGGCTGCTCAAGTAAGCACAGCACGTGTATAGCCCCAAAAAAGTGCAAACACAAGGAATTCTCCTCCTCCCAGGAGTGCCCTCTTAGGTCATACTTACCGTCCTGAGCTGCTTCAAAGTGCATCTCTAAGCAAAACAGCTGCAATTCCAAAGACTCTGAGCACTAAGTCCTTGAATCACCTGGTTATGAAACTCATAAAGTGCTGAAATAGTGTAAAGATGGGTTTTAGCATAAGTAATTCATGCTCAGTGCAGAACAATTAAACACAAGTAAGCTAAAAAGAAGGAAATAAAGCCAAATGAAATAATAGCTCTATTAATATTCTTTAGTGTATCCTTCAACTGTGCATATGCATGTATATATATATATATATTTCTGTTGAAGGTGAGATGATGGTGCATATAGTTTTTAAATTTGCTATTTTTCACACCAAAGTTATAAAAAAAAGGTATACTATCAGTCACTCCATGAGCTATTTATTTATATTCTTTACATAATACTTATAGCTGCTTAGTATTCAGTATGTAAATAAGTAGTTTACCAATTCATTATCATTAGGCTTATAAATTATTTAAACTGTTATAAACAAAGTTTATATTGAATATATGTTGAATTTAATATAGTTATTAAATATTATAGTAGTGTATTTATATATAAAGTTATTAAAACAAAGCTGTAACAAACCTCCTCTTAGCTATATCTTTCCACATTGTCAACAACGACTACCTTAGTATAAATTACTAGAAGTGGAACTGCATGATCAAGAGATGTGGAAAATAGTATCAAAGAGCCCTATGGAAAGTGTCTACCAATTTACTTCCTTCAAGAGTATTTGGGGGCTTCCCTGTTGACTCAAAAATAAAGAAACCTGCCAATGCAGGAGACATGGGTTCGACTGCTGATCCAAGAAGATCCCACATCCCACATGCCAAGGAACAACTAAACCTGAGTGTCACCATTACTGAGCCTTGCTCTGCAGCCGAGGAGCTACAACTACGGAGCCCACAGCCGCAACCACTGAAGCTCACTTGCCCTAGAGCCCTGTGCTCTGCGAAAACAGAAGCCACTGCACCGAGGCCACACGCCACAACTAGAGAGTAGCCCCTGCTTGTCGCAAACTAGACAAAAGCCTGTGCAGCAATGAAGACCCAGCACAGCCCAAACTAACTAACTAAGTAAGTAAAATTATTTATAAAAAAGCGTATTTGAAACTTCCCTGATGGTGCAGTGGCTAAGACTCCATACTCCCATTGCAGGGGCCTAGGTCTTATCACCCAGGAACTACATCTCACATGCAGCA
This sequence comes from Ovis aries, assembly GCF_016772045.2. Classification (NCBI taxonomy): domain Eukaryota; kingdom Metazoa; phylum Chordata; class Mammalia; order Artiodactyla; family Bovidae; genus Ovis; species Ovis aries. The sequence goes on from NC_056054.1 coordinate 198,593,703, forward strand.
ACTGAGAGTTCTCATGATACAAATAAAGACCCCTCATGCCTCATCTAAAACCCAGCACAGCCAAAAAAATAAATTAATAAAAAATTTAAAAAAATTAAAGAGTATTTGAGAGTCCCTTTGTTTCCCCTATCATCTATCTTCTCCAAGAGTATAATTTAAATATCTTCAGATATAAAAGTGAGTATTATATCTTACTTTAGATTTAATTGCTATTACTGATGAGACTGCTATTGTATGTTATTGGCAATTTGTATTTGTTTGTGAAATTCTGTCCAGGACTTTTGTCTGCTTTTTCCTGCTATAATATCATCTTTTATTTATAGATATGCAAATTTATTTACAGATTAAAGATACTACTCTTTGAAATATTCATTGCTTCTACTTTCCTAATTTATCATTAGCTTTTTAACTCTATAAGTAATGTTTTTAGACTACAAAAGCAGTACTTTTTTTAAAGTTGTTTTTTGTTGAATGAAAGATTCTTTCAATTCTACAGCACTTTATGATTTTCAAAAGTTTCACACACAGGATTTCATATAATCCCATAATAACCCCTTTGCTTTTTTTTTTAAAGTAGTAAATTTATGTGTATATTCATGCAGTTTCTGCCTTTGTTGTCTAACCTATATGGCAGGATTCCTTTTGAAGCAGAAACATCAGGAATAGAAAAGAACTGTCACTTAAAGAGTTAAGAATTGCTTTGTTTTGAGAAAACTACTCCAGAGAACTGATTAGTTACAGAGGTGTAAATAAAATATCCTTATTCATGGTTCATATTTCATGGACAGGCAGCTTCCACTGGAGCAAAGTCAACTGGCACCTATAACCTAGTGACTGGAAGGGGTCAAGACAGATGCCCAGAAGGAAAACCTCTGAATAGGGTCTGCTTTATGAACTGTGGAGGGAGTCCTGTGATATACTGCTAAATATTTTGCTGTTGACTTTCTGAGGAAAAATGAAAGCAAATTTTCATGTACTTAAGTTTACAATAAATATTAAGGGTATAATATTTTTGCTTACATAGCACAAAATTTATAAATAGTAACAGAATGTACAATGGAACACTTCCATTTATTTTGGCTAAACTCTTGTATAGCCAACGCATGCTTGCAACTGATGAATGAATGTGATTTTAATATGAATACTGGTTGATACTTTTGCCTTTGTTAATGTATTAAGACAAAAGTGAAACAAAAAAGACATTTCTTACAACTTTCATTTGTCAAAAACCAGGGCAAATTTACTTGCTGAATCAGATAACAGCTTTCAGATACTGGACTAAGATTTCCACTATTTTTTGTGCTATTCATAATGTGATGACTACAGACATAATAATTTTTTATTTAATCGGTATTATTTGCATTTTCCTTTATTTTCGTAACTATCAACAGAACAAATCAAGCCTTGATTTTTTAGTATTTGCTGATTTCCATGGTGTAAATATTCATACCCTGACCAAATTCAAACTATAAATATGATGTCACTGATTATGGAGTTGGGGAGAAAGAGAACAGGTAATAAATTTATTACGAATTGGTGAGTTTTTGTGTTTGTTACCTTTGCTTTAAATATTATTTAATTTTAAAGTATATAATTTAATTTTTAATCATATCTGTGATTAACCACTAGTTTGTAAAATAGCTGAACATTTAACAATTGACTTTCATGGGCCAGTGGAAGCCAGCTCAGCACTCCCCTGAGAGGGATAACATATTCATTTTACAGATTTTTTGTTTCACAATTTATATCAATTGTTCTTAAGCCTTCAGAAAAGTCTAATCATCATGAAAAAAAATTTAGGGACATTTCTTTGACCAAGTTTAGGGTTAAGTGGTAAAGTGTGAGCAATAATTGCCTAACATTTTTTGTTTTGAGACATCATGAGGTGATCTGCAGTAGAGAGTGATGTTCTAGAGCAAGACCCTGTAAGGGGGTAAAGATCAGATTTACAGATTGAGTCATCATCCCCACGGAATTCCCGAAGTAATCTGTTATTAGCTTGGTTTCTTTGCCATTCAAAGCATGTGAAGCTCAGGATCCTTCTCTTATAATTATCTGCAATAAACATATATATACACATTAATATATATATTAATAATTTTAAATTATTTAAATTATTTTAAATTATTATGGCAATTTAATTGACATACAGTAAACTATACATGCCTTAAATGTATAGTTTGTTAAGCTTTGACATATGCTATATACCCATTGGGTTTTCCAGGCGGCACTAGTGGTAAAGAACCTGCCTGCCAGTGCAGGAGATATGAGAGACAACGGTTCCATCCTTGGGTCTGGAAGATCCCCTGGAGGATGGCATGGCAGCCCACTCCAGTATTCTTGCCTGAAGAATCCCACACACAGAGGAGCCTGGTGGGCTGCATAGGGTTGCAGAGTTGGACACAACTGAAACGATTTAGCACACAGGCAGGCATTCCACATTACACCATACACCATACACTCATTACACCATGACTGATATAATGACCATCTCTATCTGTCTCAAAAGTTTCTTCATGCTCCTTTGTAATACATTCTTCATGTCCTGCCTCCTACAACCTTTAGTTTCCTTTCTAGACAGCCAGTGATCTGGTCTAAGACAATATAGATAAGTTTGCATTTTAGCGATCATATAGTATGTACTCTTTTTGTCTGACTTCTTTCCCTTTGCGTAATTATTTTGAGATTCCATTTGGTTGCATGCATATATCAGTAACTTTTTTTCTGAATAGTGTTCCATTTTATGGATATACTGAAAGTTGCCTTAATTTCTGTTCATCTCTTGATGAACATTTTCGTTTACAGTTTTGGATATGACAAAACAAAAAGCTGACATGAAGTTTCATAACAAGTGTTAGGATGAAAATATGTTTACATGCCTCAGATGAATAAGTAGTTGAATGGTTGGATTATATTATAGATGTCTACTTTAATTATTTAACTTTAAAAAAACAGCTTAACTCTTTTCCAAAGAGGTTTTATTTTATATTTCCACCAGTTGTGTACATAAGTTCCAGTTTTTCTGTGTGTTTTCGAACACTTAATATGGTCAATATTTTTTAATTTGAGTAATGGTGATGTAGTATGTAGCTTTACTACATTTTCATTTTCACCTGCCTTTTGCTTATGTCTAATAAGATTGAGTATCCTTTCCTGTGCTTATTTGCTATCTGCATATCTTCTTTGGTGAATTATTTGTTAAATATTTTGCCTATTTTTGTACAGTTTTTACTTTTAAAAAATTATTGAAGTATAGTTGATTTATAATGTATTATTTTCAGATGTATAAAAGATGATTCATATAATCTTAAGATTCTTTTCCATTATAGGTTATTGCAAGGTGTTCAGTATAGTTCCCTTTGCTATACAGTTAGTCTTTATTGATTATCTATTTTATATGTAGTAGTGTGTCTATGTTAATACCAGGCTCCTAATTTATTCCTCCTCCCATTTCCCTTTTGGTAACCATAAGTTTGTTTTCTGCATCTGTGAGTTTATTTCTCATTTGTAAATAACTTCATTTGTTTTATTTTTAGATTCCACATATAAGTGATACCATGTATTTGTCTTTGTCTGACTTACTTCATTTAGTATGATAATCTCTAAATCTGTCCATGTTGCTACAGATGGCATGATTTCATTCATTTTCATGGCTGGGTAATTTTCATGTATGTATGCACATCTTCTTTGTCCTTTAATCTGTAGATGGATACTTATGTTGCTTCTTTGTCTGACTGTTGAAATAGTGCTGCAGTGAGCATTGGGGTGCACATGTCTTTTCAAAGTAGAGTTTCTTCTAGTATGTGCCCAGAAGTGGGATTGCTGGGTCATATGGTAACTATTTTTAGGTTTTTAGGGAAACTCCATACTCTTCTCCAGAGTGGCTGCACCAATTTATACTCCTACCAGCAGTATAAGAGTGTTCTGTTTTCTCTACACCTTCCCCTATATTTATTATTTGTAGATTTTTTGATGTTGTTTTTATCTTTAAAAGCGTATAGGTTTATACATGAGTTTGTAACAGACATGTGATTTGAAATTATTTTCTTGCAATCTGTTTCTTGTCTTTCTGCTCTTATTTGTGTTGTTCAAGGGACAGAGTTTTTAATTCTGATATTTTTTTCTTTTATAGATTGTATTGTGATAACTAAAAAATATTTGCTTTTACCCAATACAACAAATATTTCCTCCTATGTTTTCTCCCATAAATCTTATCAGGTTAAGTTTTACTTAATTTGTTTGATCTTTATTAATACATAGACAGTATATAGATATATGGGCTTCCCTGGTGGCTCAGACAGTAAAGAATTCACCTACAATGTGGGAGAACTTGGTTCAGTCTCTGGGTTGGGAAGAACCCCTGGAGGAGGCCAGGCAACCCACTCCAGTATTCTTGCCTGGAGAATTCCCACAAACAGAGGAACCTGGCAGGCTACAGTCAGTCCATGTGGTCATGAAGAGTTGGACAAGACTGAGCAACTAAGCGTACATAGATATGTATTGACTTATATATAAATATCACTTAGACTTAACATTTCGGTCTGTGATTCATTGAGAGTTAATTTCTGTATATGGTTCACTTTCTTAGTTCATTTTTGCAGCTGGATATTTGGTTATTTCAATAATCTCTCTCATAAAGACTATCCTTTTGCCATTGCACTTACTATATACTAAGTAAGTGTACTATGTACTAAGTATGTACTAAGTACCTCTGCACTTTGGTCAAAAAATAGTTATCTGTCTGATTATGGGTCTTTTTCCGGAATATCTGTTCTAGTCCATTGATCTATGAGTTCAGCTGCAGGCCAAAAATCTAGGTGTGATCCTTGGGGCTCTGCTGTAGGCAATTACAGGCTTTGCTTGATAGGTCTTATGAGGGAAGTTTCATTCTCCACATTAGACTGTAGTCTATGGAGGGGATTGCAGTTAAAGACACAGTTGCTCTGGGCCATCCATATGCATATCTGCATTTCTAGCCCTGGCACTTCTAGTTAGAGTCTTTCTCATCAAGGCTTTTGCTGATGTTCTTCCTAAGCACATCCACTGAGACCTACGAATGAGAGGATGGATATGAAGATTGGTGGGCTTGGCTGGGGGACTTTTCCTCATTCTGACTCATTACTTTTCCACTCCTCGTCCTTTCTGCCTCCCAACCCTGCACTCTAGGTGCAAGAAAGGCAGGAGCCTCTTGTGTAGAGCCCCTTAGCAGTGGGATGATTCCTCTCATTTGTGCTGCATATCATCTGACCCTTGGCCAGTGTCTTCTGCGGGAAAGAATAGATAACTGGGGAGTCAAGTCTTATCTCTTGTCCCTCTTGCTTGCACTGTCATAGTAAGTGAATAAAAATTTGATTGTTACTGGGCTTATTGTCCTAACTGACCACCTTACTATCTGGCAGCTTGATAATCTATCTGTTTTTATTATATTGCCACACCCTCTAAATTGCTGTGGAACTAGCCATGAAATTAAAAGACGCTTACTCCTTGGAAGAAAAGTTATGACCAACCTAGATAGCATATTCAAAAGCAGAGACATTACTTTGCCGACTAAGGTCCGTCTAGTCAAGGCTATGGTTTTTCCTGTGGTCATGTATGGATGTGAGAGTTGGATTGTGAAGAAGGCTGAGCGCCGAAGAATTGATGCTTTTGAACTGTGGTGTTGGAGAAGACTCTTGAGAGTCCCTTGGGCTGCAAGGAGATCCAACCAGTCCATTCTGAAGGAGATCCACCCTGGGATTTCTTTGGAAGGAATGATGCTAAAGCTGAAACTCCAGTACTTTGGCCACCTCATGAGAAGAGTTGACTCATTGGGAAAAACTCTGATGCTGGGAGGGATTAGGGGCAGGAGAAGAAGGGGACGGCTGAGGATGAGATGGCTGGATGGCATCACTGCCTCGATGGACGGGAGTCTGAGTGAACTGCGGGAGATGGTGATGGACAGGGAGGCCTGGCGTGCTGTGATTCATGGGGTCTCAAAGAGTCGGACACGACTGAGCGACTGAACTGAAATGAACTGAACTGAACTATACTATGATAATTCTTGAGATCAGATAGTCTTTAGTCCTCCAACTTTGATCTTTGTTTTCAGTTGCTTTGGCTATTGTAAGTCCTATGCATTTCCATGTGAACTTTAGAATCCATTTTTCAATTTATACAGAAAACAATTACCCTAGGATATTGATTGTAATTATATGTCAATTTGGAAAGAGCTGATGTTTTAATGCTATAGAGAGACTTCTTACACATGAACATAATATAACTCTTCACATTTTTAAGCGTTCTTCGATTTCTCTCAGCATTTTCAAGGTTTTGCACTTTTCAGTATATGTCTTGTATGACTTTTGTTGTTTATCTTTTAGTTTTCATATTCTTGATGTCATAATTTTTAAAATTTCAACTTGTTTGGCCATTATTAAGGTATTTATTTATTTATTTTTGCATATTGATCATGTATCATGTGATTATTTCCATATTGACTATGCAATATTGCTAAACTCCTGCATTAGTTTTAATAGTTTTTTGTTATTTACATAAAATGTTCTAAATAACCATAGTTTCTGTGATTAAAGACAATTTTACTTCTTTTATATCTGGATGGCTTCTATTATTTTTTCTTGCCTGATTGCAGTGATAAGAATTTTCAATATAATGTTGAATAGAAATAATAAGAGCAGTGAACTTGTTGCATATCTTAGAAGAAAATCATGCAGTCCTTCATAATTAAGTATATTACCTATAGGTTTTACCTAGATGCCTGTTAGCACATTCTCTTCTATTCTAGAATGCTGAATGTTTTAAATCTGGAATCAGTATTAGTTCTTGTAAACTGTGTTATCTATATCTGTTGAGAAAATCATTTTTTCTTTCTTTCAGTTACTTAATATGATGAATTATAGCGATTACTATATGAATAATAAGCCAGTCTTACTTACATTTCTGGACTGTAAATCCCAGTTGGTCATGATGCAATTTCTTAAACATCATTGAACTAAATTTCAAACTACTGCTTAGAACTTTCACATCTGTTTTTTTGGGGGGATATTGGTCAGTTGTTTCCTTTCTGGTAATGTCTTTGTCTTTTTGATATCAAGACAATGCCTTGATATGGTAATGCCATTGAATGCTAGGAAATATTTCCCCTTTTGCAAATTTCTGAATTTTTATAACATTCATATCATGGCAGAAAGTGAAGAGGAACTAAAAGCCTCTTGATGAAAGTGAAAGAGGAGAGTGAAAAAGTTGGCTTAAAGCTCAACATTCAGAAAACTAAGATCTTGCCATCTGGTCCCATCACTTCACGGCAAATAGCTGGAGAAATGGTGGAAACAGTGTCAGACTTTATTTTTCTGGGCTCTAAAATCACTGAAGATGGTGACTGCAGCCATGAAATTAAAAGAAGCCTACTCCTTGGAAGTAAAGTTATGACCAACCTAGATAGCATATTTAAAAGCAGAGACGTTACTTTGCCAACAAAGGTCCATCTAGTGAAGGTTATGGTTTTTCCAGTGGTCCTGTATGGATGTGAGAGTTGGATTGTGAAAAGAAGGCTGAGCACCGAAGAACTGATGCTTTTGAACTGTGGTGTTGGAGAAGACTCTTGAGAGTCCCTTGGACTGCAAGGAGATCCAACTAGTCCACCCTAAAGGAGACCAGTCCTGGGTGTTCATAGGAAGGACTGATGTTGAGGCTGAAACTCCAATACTTTGGCCACCTCATTGGAAGAGTTGACTCATTGGAAAAGACTCTGATGCTGGGAGGGATTGGGGGCAGGAGAAGAAGGGGATGACAGAGGATGAGATGGCTGGATGGCATCACCGACTCGATGCACATGAGTTTGGGTGAACTCCGGGAGATGGTGATGGACAGGGAGGCCTGGGGTGCTGCGATTCATGGAGCCACAAAGAGTCACATATGACTGAGTGACTGAACTGAACTGAATATATTATTTCTTACATGTTTGATAAACTTTATCAGTGATGGTATCTGGACCTAGAGTATATTTATATGTGGGAACTTAGAGGGGATGGTTTTCATGAGAAATTCAACATCTTTTATGGAATATTCAATAAATAAATTTCTTTTTGGGGTTATGAAATATATTCAGGTTATACACTTTTCCTTGAGTAAGCTTTGGTTGTTTGTATTTGTCAAGGAATTTGTTCATTTCATCTAAGTTGTTGAATGTATTGGCATAGATGGTTCACAATACATTCTTGTTATCCTATCTGCCAAATCTGTATTGACATTATCTCTCTTATTTCTGATATTGGTACTTAGTGTTTCTTTTTCTTTTTTTTTTCCCTAATAAGTCTAGCTAGAAGTTTATACATGTCCTGATTTAAGAATTAATTTTTAGTTTCATTACTTTCTCTGTAGTTTTTCTGATTTTTGTTTCATTGATTTCTGCTCTGATCTTCATTATCTTATTTCTTATTCTTACTTTGGGTTTAATTTGCTCTTCTTTTTCCAGTTGCTTAAAGTTAATGCTAAAGTCATTGATTTGATGTCTTTTTTCCTCCAATAGTACAGTCATTTGTACTATAAGACACCACTAACAAGTTTAGTTTAGTGCACATTTTGATATGTCATGATTTCATTTTATTCAGGTAGAAATACTTTCTAATTTTGATATTAATTTCTTCTTTGACTCTTTAGAAATGACTAGAAGTGTGTTATTTAGACATATGTTATTTAGTTTCCAAAGTTTTAGAATTTTCCAGTGTTTTTTTGTTTATGATTTATAATTTAATTCCATCTGATCAGAGAGCATACTTTATAAGAACCAAGTCCTTTACATTTATTAATCCTGTTTTCTGGCTAGAATATGGTCTATCTTGGTAAATACTCTATTCACACTTGAAAAGAATGTGTTATGTTGTTGCTATGTGGAATATTCTAGAAATGTAATTTTAGTCAAGTTGCTTGATAGTGTACTCAATAGTCCATATCCTTATTGATCATCTGCTTATTCTATCTACTATTCAGAAATGCAGTGGTAACAACCATTTTAATATTGTGTGTGTGTTTGTATATTATTTCTATCATCTCTGTCATCTCTTACTTTTGATTAACTGTTTTTCTCTGCTTGTTCTGTAATTTTTTATTGTAAATTTTACCTTGTTGGGTACTGGACAGTTTTGTATTCTAAACAAATATGCACACTGGCTCTGTCCTGATAAAGTTAAGTTATTGGGAAACAATTTCACCTTCTTCAGTAAACTTGTAAGGTGTTCAGTGGGACTTTTGCAGCATTTAGTCTAGGGTTAATTTTCCTCTACTACTGAGACAAGATCCTTCTTAGCAGTCTTCTATCCTTTGGAATTGTGAGGATTTTCATTCTGCTTGCTGGGAACAGACACTCTCCCTCCTTATAAGCTGTAATTAGTTTTCCCTCATAATACTTTCAGAGGTTTTCCACCCCTGGCTTCAAAAAATTTCCTCACTTGCAAATACCAATCAGTGCTCTGGTGAATGCTTGCGGGGAAACCATCTGCACCCCTCCAAAGCTCTCTTCCCCTGCAGCCCTCTTTTTATTTGGCATTCTGCCCTGTGAACTCTAGCTTCCTTGGCTTCATCAGACCCAGTTCCATCTGCTCGACTCAGGGAGAACTTTGAGCTCTGTTTGGATCCCTTTTATTGCAGTGTAGCCTGGAAACTCTCAAAGCCGTAAGCTGAGATAATTATAGGGCTCACCTCATCTACTTCCCCTATCTCTCAGGGGTCACTGTCCTTTATTTCATATGCTTAGTGTCTTGATTGCTACCATTTTATGTATTTTGTCTGTTCTGTTGTTGCTGTTTCAAGTAGGACGGGAAATCCAGATTCTTGTTATTCTGTCTTGACCAGAGGCAAGAGCCAGATATATTAATTTTTATGTCATAAAATATATCAATATTTCTTTATATTGTATACTTTTGTCTTATTTTTGTATCTTCCACTCTTTCCTTCAACAAGTTTTAAAGTGTTACCATTAACATTTGAGTTTTTAATCAATCTAGAGAGGATTTTGTATATGGTTTCAGGTAGAAAAACTAAGTCCATTTATTTATTTCTCTCATAGTCAATTTGTTTATTCATTATCATCTATTGAATGGAGTCTAATTTTCTTACTGATAAGCAAAGATAGTTCTGTCACATACCAAGATCTGATATATGTAAACATCTGGTTTTGGAAATTTTATATTGCTTGCTGCATTGCTTTATTTTTCTCTTATTGATATTTTTGATATATATATATATTAAATATTTAAGTTTAAAAACTTATTTTGATCCCAGTCCTTGGTCATTAGCATAGATTTTATGTTGCCAAAATATTCTAGAATTCTTTATATCGTATTTCCCAACAATGTTTATCATCTTTGTAACCGTGTTTCTGAAGGTCTTGAGTTTACTTCCTCTCTTAAGTGCCGTCAAAGTACTGAAGCGAAGGTATAAAGAAAGAATCTAAGGCTCAACATACTTCTCAATTACCAGCACCATCCATACATCTCCAGATTCTGGAGTTGTGGATCTTGCTTCATTACATCACCACTCTGGTTTTCTGCCTTAATTTTCTTTTCTGTTCTCCCTTCTTTTTTCAGAGAGATTATGCAGCTAGTTTATTTTACTTTCTATTTTTAACTGGTAAATATTTCAAGCATACAGAGAAGTGGGGGTATAATATAAGAAATACCCATATAGCTCCTGTTTAGAATTCATGAATTTTAAGATTTTAATTTAATGTGTTACAGATCTACCTCTCTTTCTTTCTCATTCACATTTTAAAATGAAATTATATAGATCCTCTTAAGCCAGCCCTTTTTTACTTTATTCTGCAGAAGAAACTACTATAGTGAAGTTAGTGTATATGTATATATATATCCATTCAAACTGCACTCTCTTTTTTACTAAATATGTGTATCAGTCTTTTAATGTTGTTCTATGCGCTTTAAAATTTACATAAATGGTATTCTATTTACAAACTTTTATATAAATAAATCATTCTGTTACTTTTTTATACTAAACCTTCAGTTTAGGAATTCATTCTTATTGATGGTTTTATCTTTAGTTGTTTTATTCTTAAAAACTATATCATTATACATATATATATAATATATGTATATGTACTGAGATATATTTTGATAACTCTGTGATTTTATTCAACTCTTCCTCTAATTAAGGTGGCCAGTAACCATATATCTCATATATATTAGTCAGAATGAGGTTTTCATAGATCAGTGTCCTAGCAAGTTCCCAGGACATAGACAGTAATTGTGCTGTATATCACTGAACAGAAAACCTTTTATATAAGTTAAAGTTTATGTATATTTTATTTTTTAATTTTTTCTTATTTTTTAATGGAGTATAGTGGCTTTACAATGTTATGTTAGTTTCAGACTAGACACAGCTGACTCCAAGTTTCTGAAAGACAATTTGGGAAACATTTATTGCTTAGACTACATGGTCCTTGGAGAATGTACAAGTTTTTGTAAAAACATTCAAGAGAGTTTGATCAGTGAAAGCAGGTTAAGTTCATTATTAAAAAGAAAGTTATAAAGGACCTAAGTGATGACTACCTTTGATTTCAGTAGGAACTCATGGGGCTGAAATGTTTTATCTGTTGCATTGGTAAGCACCTTGAGCCAACAGTAAGAATTTGGGGTAGCCTAAGATTCTCCAGTAAAAAACTTTGAAAATTCATATAGATATGAAAGAAAACATCTTTTAATTTAAAATGTCATGGGTTTATTTTTCTGTGTGTCTTAAAAGGACAAGAGAGGTGTGTCCTAGTGTGTGAGATTCTGTTGATTTTTCTACACATAAAGGATAGGCAGTAACAGTTCTGACCTAAAACATTGTTTTCCAGTGGAAAGATATGCAGACAACACCACCCTTATGACAAAAAGTAAAGAGAGACTAAAGAACCTCTTGAAAGTGAAAGAGCACAGTGAAAAAAACTGGCTTAAAACTCAACATTCAAAAAATTAAGATCATGGCATCCAGTCCCATCAATTCATGGCAAATAGATGGGGAAACAAAGGAAACAGTGACAGATTTTCTTTTCTTGGGCTCCAAAATCACTGCAGATAGTGACTACAGCCATGAAATTAAAAGACTCTTGCTCCTTGGAAGAAAAGCTATGACCAACCTAGATAGCACATTAAAATAAAAACATTACTTTGCTGACAAAGGTCCATCTAGTCAAAGTTATGATTTTTTCCAGTAGTCATGTATGAATGTGAGAGTTGGATCATAAAGAAAGCTGAGCCTGGAAGAATTGATGCTTTTGAACTGTGGTGTTGGTGAAGACTCTTGAGAGTCCCTTGAACTGAAACGGATCAAAACAGTCAATCCTAAAGGTAATCAGTCCTGAATATTCATTGAAAAGACTGATGCTGAAGCTGAAGCTCCAATACTTTGGCCGCCTGATGCAAAGGACTGTGGCATTGGAAAAAACCCTGATACTGGAAAAGATTGAAGGCAGGAGGAGAAGGGGACAACAGAGTATGAGATGATTGGATGGCATCACCTACTTAATGGACATGAGTTTGAGAAAGCTTCAGGAGTTGGTGATATATAGGGAAGACTGGTATGCTGCGGTCTGTGGGGTCGCAGAGTCAGACATGACTGAGCTACTGAACTGAACAGGACTGACCTGTGGAAAGAAAAGGCATTTAAGAACTTAGTAATTGCTTTTTGTCATGAATCTGAGAAAGGAGATAAATTAGATTTGAAAGTTTAATCATTGCATCAGTTTTGACAATAAATAACCAGACAGTGTTTTGACTGAATTTAACTACCTGTCTGCCTTTGTTCTTCATACAGCCTTGTATGTGTCAACATCATCATTTCAGTAGGAGAAAATCTGACAGGATCAAAATATTCAAACTGGTTTAAAAAGAAACTATAAAAGCTCAACCAATCCTAAATCTCATAACACAGTATTTATAGTAGAAATAAAGAAGAAATATTAATATTCACTCAATTCTAGGTGAATGTGGGATGTGTGAAAAACCTGACTACACCTACAAAGTACTCAGATAAACAGCAGTACTTAGGAAAAGATATTTTTCTTTTCTGTTAGTGTGACTTTTTTTGAAGAGTTAAAAACACTTTAAGATTTATTTCTTATGCTGTTGGATAGGGCCAAACCTTGCCTGAAAGTTAAATTTTGCCTCAGAATCAGCCGAAGGAGGTTATAATGTATTCAGTTCAGTTCAGTTCAGTCGCTCAGTCATGTCCGACTCTTTGTGACCCCATGAATTGAGGCACACCAGGCCTCCCTGTCCATCACCATCTCCCAGAGTTCACTCAGACTCACGTCCATCGAGTCAGTGATGCCATCCAGCCATCTCATCCTCTATCATCCCCTTCTCCACCTGCCCCCAATCCCTCCCAGCATCAGTCTTTTCCAATGAGTCAACTCTTCAGATGAGATGGCCAGAGTATTGGAGTTTCAGCTTTAGCATCATTCCTTCCAAAGAACACCAAGGACTGATCTCCTTTAGAATGGACTGGTTGGATCTCCTTACAGTCCAAGGGACTCTCAAGAGTCTTCTCCAACACCACAGTTCAAAAACATCAATTCTTTGGTGCTCAGCTTTCTTCACAGTCCAACTCTCACATCCATACATGACCACTGGAAAAGCCATAGCCTTGACTAAATGGACCTTTGTTGGCAAAGTAATGTCTCTGCTTTTTAACATGATGCATTAGAAAGTCTGCTTAATCTATTAAATATGAACAAAATAATACCATACAATTTTATAATGGAGCAATTTCAAATTACTTTTGATGTATGCTGAACATTAGCATACATCATACCCTATTGACCCCAAAAGCTTTCAATTCAGTTCAGTTCAGTTCAATCGCTCAGTTGTGTCCAACTCTTTGAGACCCCATGAACCACAGCATGCCCAGGCCTCCCTGTCCATCACCAACTCCCAGAGTCCACCCAAACCCATGTCTGTTGAGTCAGTGATGCCATCCAACCATCTCATCCTCCGTCATCCCGTTTTCCTCCTGCCCTCAATCTTTCCCAGTATCAAGGTTTTTTCCAATGAGTCAGCTCTTCGAATCAGGTGGCCAAACTATTGGAGTTTCAGCTTCAACATCAATGCTTCCAATGAACACCCAGGACTGATCTCCTTTAGGATGGGCTGGTAGGATCTCCTTGCAGTCCATGGGACTCTCAAGAGTCTTCTCCAACACCACACTTCAAAAGCATCAATTCTTCAATGCTCAGCTTTTTTTATAGTCCAACTCTCACATCCATACATGATCACTGGAAAAACGATAACCTTCACTAGACGGACCTTTGTTGTTAAAATAATGTCTCCGCTTTTTAATATGCTAAGTTGGTCATAACTTTCCTTCCAAGGAGTAATCATCTTTTAATTTCATGGCTGCAATCACCATCTGCAGTGATTTTGGAGCCCAGAAAAACAAAGTCAGCCACTGTTTCCACTGTTTCCCCATCTATTTGCCATGAAGTGATGGGACTGGATGCCATGATCTTAGTTTTCTGAATGTTGAGCTTTAAGCCAACTTTTTCACTCTCCTCTTTCACTTTCATCAAGAGGCTCTTTAGTTCCTCTTCACTTTCTGCCGTAAGGGTGGTGTCATCTGCATATCTGAGGTTATTGATATTTCTCCCGGCAATCTTGATTCCAGCTTGTGCTTCCTCCAGCCTAGCATTTCTCATGATGTACTCTGCATATAAGTTAAATAAATAGGGTGACAATATACAGCCTTGATGTATTCTTTTTCCTATTTGAAACCAGTCTGTTGTTCCATGTCCTGAATCCTTAAATAGGTCATTTAGCTTATTTTTGTTTTTAACTATAGACAAAAATGTCACCCCTCCACCACTGACCTAAAAATACTTGACCCTGGATGAAGAGCTAGGGATTATGGGAAGCTCTCTGGAAATCCATGCCATACTTGGAAAATAACGTTTATATTAATCAAATGGTGGATATAGAACACATCTATGCATAAGATAAACTGCTATAGGCGAAGGAAGATAGTCAAAGAAGAGTCATATTTGTCCAGTATCACACAGCCAGGAAAAGAGAGAGCTAGAACTCAGTTTCCTGACCAAATGACATGTTTCCACTAAATCATATGACTTTACTTAGAGACTTGGCAATTAATTTTGATTTAACTTCTGGTTAGCATAATATAATAGAGAACAGCAAAAGAGCATAGATTCCAAAGTCAGAAAAACCTGGATGTGAATCCTGGCTCTGGCATGTATTAGCTATTTGAATTGAGCAAATTCTCTATATTTCAGCTTCTCAGTTACACATCACTTAGTTTTAAATAATAATATTTACTGCATAGCACTGCTATAAAGGATTAATTGAAATAATGCATATAGTTCATTATACAATGTACAACACAACACATAGTAGGCCTTCGACAAATACTGGTCTCTCTCTCTCATAAAAAAAGAATATATATTGCTTATTAGTCAAAAAACTTGATTGCTAATTTCAGAAACTAGCAATGCAAATCAAGTAGGATAAAAAAGAAACATGTACTGCCCATATAACCTGTAGAAGTAGGCAGCCTCGGAGATGATTGCTACCAAGGACTTGAGTTCTGTCAGTCCTCTCTCCATCTTTGCTCTCTGCTTCATTCTGATTGCTGCCCTGTTCATGCAGTTCACATGCCCCTTTCACTTTGTTAGAAACATGGCTGCTAGCAAATCCCAAGCCACATCTCCCTGCTTTGCCACTGTAGGGGCACTGAGTCACATTAAAACTTCTGATTCCAATTGGTCACTCCAGTCTTGGACTCATCAACTGAGGGAAGGAAAGCAGGATTTCACCGTGCCTTCAGCTTGGGTATTGTGCTCTCCTCCTGAAACTTCAGAAAGAAACTTGGGTCATGACTGAAGCACCCACTCTGAAAACACAACCAATCACAAAGTTTAATGAAAGAGCAAGCTGCAAACAGACCCAGAAAATGTCACACCAATTAGGCAAACTTTAAAGACACAAAAGTAATACTTTCCTGTTATTCAAAAGCATATTAAAAAGCAGAGACATTACTTTACCAACAAAGGTCCATCTAGTCAAAGCTATGGTTATTCCAGTAGTCATGTATGGATGTGAGAGTTGGACTATAGAGACAGCTAAGGGCTGAAGAATTGATGCTTTTGACCTGTGGTGTTGGAGAAGACTCTTGAGAATCCCATGGACTGCAAGGAGATCCAACCAGTCCATTCTAAAGGAAATCAATCTTGAATATTCATTGGAAGGACTGATGCTGATGCTGAAACTCCAATACTTTGGCCACCTGATGCAAAGAACTGACTTGTTTGAAAAGACTCTGTTGCTGGGAAAAATTGAAGGTGGGAGGAGAAGGGGAATGACAGAGGATGAGTTGGTTGGATGGCATCACTGACTCGATGGACATGAGTTTGAGTAAGCTCCAGGAGTTGGTGATGGACAGGGAAGCCTGCCATGCGACCATAAGGTCACAAAGAGTCGGACATGACTGAGAGACTGAACTGATTATTCAAAGCAGATATAAGTGAGAAAAGTACAAAAGTGTGTATAAGGACATACACCAAATTTAGACAGTACTTAAGTTACCTTTGAGAAGAAAAATGAAGAAGATAAAGAAATGAGAATTTTAAAAAATTTTTAAAGCTTTTTATTTTGAATTGGGATACAACTGATGAACAATGTTGTGACAGTTTTAGGGAAGGAACTCAGCCATGCATAAACATGTATCCATTCTCCCTCAAACCCTCCTCCCATCTAGGCTGCCATATAGCATTGAGCAGAGTTCCATGTGCTATACAGTAGGTCCTTGTTGTTTATGTGTTTTAAATACAGTAGTGTGTACATGTCCATCCTAAATTCCCTAGCTAGCCCTTCCCCACCTCTGTTTCCCTGGCAATGAGTTTGTTCTCTAAGTCTATGAGGCTCTTCCTCTTTTGTACGTAAGTTCATTTGTATTATTCTTTTTAGATTACAGTGTAAGGGATATCATACCATATTTTTGAAGGAGAAATTTCAATGTCTCTGTAAGCTTTAGTTAGAAAGAAAGAGGGAATGAAAGAAGAGAGGAAAAAAGGGGAAGAAGTGGGAAGGGGAAGAGTTAGGAAAAGGAGAGAGCTGAAGAGCAGTAATAATGTTTTCTGCAAAGCCAAAGCCTTAAACTTACACTGGGGGTGGAGGAGGAGAAAATATAATTGTATCTCTTGAAAGAAACTATATCTGAAAGCATTTGCAGAAGTGTTAGGAGTGTTGGTCCAACACTAGATATCTACTATATTTCAGTTCTCATTTATTTTCTACCCGCTGCCATGGTGTCTTCAATTCAGTGCAGCTACAGAACAGGATAACCTTGTTTTAACTGGCTTTAAAAGATTACAAGCTCTTATTGATATATTTGTACCTCTTATTCAACAAAGAAGATCCTTTTTTTATTATTATTATACAAAGTACTATAATAGATATTGAAATAAAGTCTGACTTGAAAAAAATGGTAAAATGCTCTTTAATCTCTTGAGACAACAAAAAATTAGACATTCAGTCACCAATTTCTTAAGAACATAGACAAATCTTTGTGAAAAGATATGGAGCTGGATAAATATAAGAAAAGATACAGACCTCAGATTAAATTTTTCAAAAAACTATTAATGCTGTCTGCAAAAAAGAGAGAAAACAAACAAACCCTTTGTTTTATCTTGAAAGAAAACAAAGGAAAGAAGGAAGGAGGCCTTTATGTGAGTGAAACGTCTACATCATGGCTTAACAAAATCTAAGAGGGGTGATACGCTGGAAGATAAATTTTATGCTTACAATTTGTGTGAAGAAATTAATGCTCTTAATTTTAAGCAAACATGGCATGAAATTAAATATCAACTAATGAAAATATATTTGTAATTTCTTTATTCTTTTAATGGGCTTCCCTGGTGGCTCAGCTGATAAAGAAACCACCTACCAACACAAAAGACACAATAGTTGAGTGTTAAATTCCTGGGTCAAGAAGATCCCTGGAGGAGGAAATGGCAATCCACTCTAGTATTCTTGCCCGGAGAATTCCATGGATAGAAGAGCCTGGTGGACTACCATCCATGGGGTGGCAAAGAGTCAGACATGACTGGGTGACTAACACATTATTTGTTTTATAGAGAGACCCAAAATAAGATTATTTACAAAAGATATTCCTTAATGCATTGAGCATTTCCTAAGAAACATATTTTTTGTCGTTTTATTATCTGCCCAACCCCATGGACACATTCATCCTTTGTGTCCTTACTTACCTTTAAATTAAGAGACAAAATTAAGATACATGAAATATCAGATTTGAATAGACAATTAAAGCTATGAGGGCTTACCTTGGGAAGACTTTGTGATTGGAAGAGCAGAAGACCAAGTGACCACATACTAGGGAACCAGCTGGAAAAAAGGGCATCAATGTGGAATTAATATGGCAGTTGTTTAAATGCCTATCAAACTATAACAAATTTACAGGAATTTGACACACATACACTGTGCTAAATATATTAATTTTGTCTGGTGTATCTTTAAACACAGTGAAAGGATTTAAAAAATGTGTGCGACATACAACTTGTTCCCTTCCGTGTTGTTTACTCCATACTTTAGAGTATGTGTGGGCGAGAGGTCCGGGGTAGAGGATGTGGGTCACAATTCTTTAGGAAAAAATCATTTTCCTGTCTCTCTCAAAGAGATGATTGCTGATCTGTGGTTCCAATTTTGCAGCTATATTCCCAGGAGACTCATAATAGAGCTTGTCCTGCACTACCTATCAGGGATAAACTCTTCTCATCCTATGAGTTTCCTTATGATGGTCAGGATGAAAGAATTGTCGACTAATCAGAGTAGGACTCAAACATGTTTTTGCTTTTTGTTCTCTCTTTAAAGCCTAGCACAGTGCCTGATTCATGGTAGGTGTTAAGTAAAGTTTATCAAATTAATTAATTGGCTGATTAATGCATGAAGCAAACAAGACACAAACATGAGCTTTCAAACCCCCTATTTAAAGAGATCTTGGCATCAAGCATGCACAGATTCAAGAAGGATTTCATTAATGGACATTACCACATGACAAGCATTTTGTAATGTGATAAGGGGACTTTTGCCTCTAAGACACCTGTTTGGATCTATCCCAAGTAGATAGGAACTGGACATCACTGCTGCCAATATGCAGGGAGCTTGCAGCGGATTAGAGTTTAGATCCCAAGGAACAGGTGTCCTTGCCATAAAATTAGCCATAACTATGAACCAGAGAGGTCAGAGACTGAAAGAGCCTCTAAACAAAGATTTGCATGTAATCTAGGCAAGTTCTATGGAGGAAGTTCATTGTTGCACTAGAGTGGCTGAATATGGTGCATGGAAGATGCTTAGAGGACTGAAGTTATTCAAGCCAAATTCTATCCCTGATTTTCACATGGCATAGCTTCTTTGTTATGATAAAATGTTCCAGACTCATCTTCTACATTTCTTGTCTCAGACCTGGACTTACTCATTTCTCCAAAATTCCCTGGTTTCTTTTGGTCAAAAAGGGCATTTCAGCATGACAACTCAGGTACTAGTAAGTTTTAATGCTACTTCATTTTAGGCTTCTTTGTTGAAAAAAAACTAGGAAATATGCCATGTATTTAAAGTAAATAACCTCATGAGATCATGCTGACCCTTGTAATTCAAATTCAGTTACAGTGGTTTTATTTATCCTCTTCTATATTATATATCTTTTTTTCTTTCAAAGGAGAATCCTGGTTCTCAGTGGCATAGGAGCTAATATAAATAACATAGCCCGAAATTATTTATTTCCTTTTAATTCATTACACATATAACCACCTCAGAATAATACTAATGCCGCCACAAACAATACAATACCTGAGGACAGGTGAATATCTTGCCTATTTTCTCCCTGTGTATCATGGTTGTACCATATCTACTCTGTCTGAACATGTGTCCATTATCTACTTTATACTCTCCCTTTTAAGCCTCATTTATAGCCAGTTCTCCTAGTAACTATTTATATAATAATTAATCCAAGACTTTATGATGATATCTCTTTAATCATTTTGACTTTGAAAAGCTTATTCTGTAGCAATTCCTCAGAATAGGCTCATGTTCTTAAATGTTAATAACTTTGCTTGCATTTTCTACTTAAAAGTCAGTTGTGCTAGATATAAAATCCTCAGCTTGTGTTTCTTAAAAATACTCCCCATTTTGTTTGGGCATAAAGTGAAACTGTCAAAATGTTTGGTATAAGTCAGATTTTCTGCTTTTTTCTTCTGCTTACCCCAAAATGTCATTGGTTTGCTTTCTGAGACCTCCTGGTTCTAACTCCCTCCCCAGATTTATCTGCCTCTTCTCATTCTTTTGCCTCTCCTGTACCATCGTGCTCAATTTTGATTGTCATTTCCCTTCTGTATATGGATCTGTTGGAAAGGAATCCTGGCTGGCTCATGATTTAACAAGGGGCTAGACCGCTCCATCCTTTCCTGATCCTACTTATGACAGGCTCCTTGCCCTCACTTGATATTGGACCAGATAAACCCCTCCCAGCTTCAGTGCTGTTCTCAAATTGGCCCGCTGTGATTTACAGTGAATATTCATGGTCTATTTGGGGATTTTCCTCTTTTTACGCCTGTTATATAAAGTCTTTCTCTCTTTATCCACTCAAGATTGAT
Organism: Ovis aries; assembly: GCF_016772045.2. Classification (NCBI taxonomy): domain Eukaryota; kingdom Metazoa; phylum Chordata; class Mammalia; order Artiodactyla; family Bovidae; genus Ovis; species Ovis aries. Next base: position 198,614,368 of record NC_056054.1, read on the forward strand.
ATTTTTGACCGGTTAGTATTCTGGCATTTGTAGAGCTTCTTTGTCATCCAATTTAATTTTAAATGTTGTTCGCAGGTTTTTGTGTTTTAACTGTTTGCTTTGCTTTTGCTTTCTAGTTGCTCTAGTAACAAGATTGAAAAATCATGCTGTTATCACTGTCTTTCCACTAAGCCATTAATTTTAAGTGATTTTAAGGGATTTAAAGAATCCTGAATAGATATTCTTATCTTTTCCCTCAAATTATATTGCAGTAGGTAGCTATCCTGAGATAAAACCAGAGTAGATGTGGCCACTGAATTATTAAACCAGGCTAGAGCTACTAAGTAAACTTTGTACATAACTAATGGGTATAGTTTCACTCCTGCCTTCACCAGCAAGGAAAATGTTAAGTGATAACACCCAGGTATCAAATGCAGAATGAGGAACAGTCTACTGGAGAACTGACTTGGATTTATGCCAAAGAAACGGCATTAAGAACAAGGTGGGAAGGAGAGGATAAACTAAACTGAAAGAGACGTAAGAGATGAAAACCAAAAGCATTGGCACAATGTAATAAAATAGCTTTTTTACCTCAGAGTAGTATGTAAAGGGATATTTTAATGAGCTGTTATTCCACTGTGGGTGAAAGATGTCAACAGGAAGAAAAGGAGAAAGGTCCGAGTCCACGATTATTATCTTAAGGAAAGGCACTTTGATTCTCTAACAGCTATTGATAGACAGTTGCAAGTAGGGGAATTCAAAGGGCTGCAATATGTTGGGTAATCCTAGAGTGTCTTTTGACACATCTTTCTTTACTGTTCGAAGAAACAGGAATGCATCTTTAAAAATTATGTAGTTTTTCTTTTCATTATATTTTAAAATTTAATTTCAAACAAAAATTTTTTCAAGAGTGGTATAAAGTTTTTTCCTGGAATCAGTAAAAATGATGTTGCTTACATGAGACCACTCCATCCCTGAGTATTTTAGGATGTAACTTGGACAAAGACATTCTCTTATAAATCATAATATAGTCATTCAAATGAGGAAATGAACATTGAATCATTATGACCATCAAATCTGCAGACCCCATTCACCTTCTACACAATTGCTCCAACAATTTCTTTTATTCCAATAAAGATCTGCTCAAAGATATTTCCTTTGGTTGTCCTTTCTCTTTCACTTCTTGCACTCTGGAACCCTTCCTCTTTGGAATAGAACCAAAGAGGTCTTTGGTCTTTCTTTGACTATCATGACATTGACACCAGTTTCCTTTATTTCAACAAAGATCTACTTGAAGACCTCCAGTCTTTGACTATCTTGACACTGACACATTTGAAAATAGAGCACAGTTTCAGTTTATATCTCTTGGATTTGCCTTAGAAGAAACAGAGTAGCCATCATAGTCAACAAAAGAGTCTGAAATGCAGTATGTGGATGCAATCTCAAAAATAAGAATAATTTCTGTTCATTTCCAAGGCAAACCATTCAATATCACAGTTATCCAAGTCTATGCCCCAACCAGTAATGCTGAAGCTGAAGTTGAATGAAGACTTACAAGACCTTTTAGAACTGATACCCCAAAAAGATGTCCTTCTCATTATAGGGGAATGGAATGCAAAAGTAGGAAGTCAAGAAACACCTGGACTAACAGGAAAATTTGGCCTTGATGTACAGAATGAAGCAGGTCAAAGGCTAATAGAGTTTTGCCAAGAGAACGCACTGGTCATAACAAACACCCTCTTCCAACAAAACAAGAGAAGACACTACTCATGGACATCACCAGATGGTCAACATCAAAATCAGATTGATTATATTCTTTGCAGCCAAAGATGGAGAAGCTCTATACAGTCAGCAAAAACAAGACCAGGAACTGACTGTGGCTCAGATCATGAACAGCTTGTTGCCAAATTCAGACTTATATTGAAGAAAGTAGGGAAAACCACTAGACCATTCAGGTATGATCTAAATCAAATCCCTTATGATTATATAGTGAAAATGAGAATTAGATTTAAGGGACTGGATCTGGTAGACAGAGTGCCTGATGAACTATGGACAGAGGTTTGTGACACTATACAGGAGACAGAGATCAAGACTGTCCCCAAGAAAAAGAAATGCAAAAAAGAAAAATGGCTGTCTGAGGAGGCCTTACAAATAGCTCTGAAAAGAAGAGAAGCAAAAAGCAACAGAGAAAAGGAAAGCTATTTGAATGCAGAGTTCAAAAGAATAGCAAGGAGAGATAAGAAAGACTTCCTCAGTGATCAGTGCAAAGAAATAGAGGAAAACAATAAAATGGGAAAGATTAGCGATCTCTTCAAGAAAATTAGAGATACCAAGGGAACATTTCATGAAAAGATGGGCTCAATAAAGAATAGAGGTGGTAGGGACCTAACAGAAGCAGAAGATATTAAGAAGAGATGGCAAGAATACACAGAAGAACTGTACAAAAAAGATCTTCACGACCCAGATAATCACGATGGTGTGATCACTCACCTAGAGCCAGACATCCTGGAATGTGAAGTCAAGTGGGCCTTAGAAAGTATCACTATGAACAAAGACAGTGGAGGTGATGGAATTCCAGTAGAGCTATTTCAAATCCTGAAAGATGATGCTGTGAAAGTGCTGCATACAATATGCCAGCAAATTTGGAAAACTCAGCAGTGGCCACAGGACTGGAAAAGGTCAGTTTTCATTCCTATCCCAAAGAAAGACAATTCCAAAGAATGCTCAAACTACTTCACAATTGCACTCATCTCGCTAGTAAAGTAATGCTCAAAATTCTCCAAGCCTTCAGCAATATGTGAACTGTGAACTTCCTGATGTTCAAGCTGGCTTTAGAAAAGGCAGAAGAACCAGTGATCAAATTGCCAACATCTGTTGAATCATCAAAAAAGTAAGACATTTCCAGAAAAACATCTATTTCTGCTTTATTGACTATGCCAAAGACTTTGACTGTGTGGACTACAACAAACTGTGGAAAATTCTTCAAGAAATGGGAATAGCAGACCCTCTGACCTGCCTCTTGAGAAATCTGTATGCAGGTCAGGAAGCAACAGTTAGAACTGGACATGGAACAACAGATTGGTTCCAAATAGGAAAAGGAGTATGTCGGGGCTGTATATTGTTACCCTGCTTATTTAACTTTTATGCAGATACATCATGAGAAATGCTGGGCTGGAAGAAGCACAAGCTGGAATCAAGATTGCCGGGAGAAATATCAGTAACCTCAGATATGCAGATGACACCACCCTTATGGCAGAAAGTGAAGAGGAACTAAAAAGCCTCTTGATGAAAGTCAAAGTGGGAGTGAAAAAGTTGGCTTAAAGCTCAACATTCAGAAAATGAAGATCATGACAACTGGTCCCATCACTTCATGGGAAACAGATGGGGAAACAGTGGAAACAGTGTCAGACTTTATTTTTTTGGGCTCCAGATGGTGACTGCAGCCATGAAATTAAAAGACGCTTACTCTTTGGCAGGAAAGTTATGACCAACCTAGGCAGCATATTAAAAAGCAGAGATATTACTTTGCCAACAAAGGTCCCATCTAGTCAAGGCTATGATTTTTCCAGTGGTTATGTATGGATGTGAGAGTTGGACTGTGAAGAAGGCTGAGGGCCGAAGAATTGATGCTTTTGAACTGTGGTATTGGAGAAGATTCTTGAGAGTCCCTTGGACTGCAAGGAGATCCTACCAGTCCATCCTAAAGGAGATCAGTCCTGGGTGTTCATTGGAAGGACTGATGCTGAGGCTGAAACTCCAATACTTTTGCCACCTCATGCAAAGAGTTGACCCATTGGAAAAGACCCTAATGCTGGGAAAGATTGGGGGCCGGAGGAGAAGGGGACGACAGAGGATGAGATGGCTGGATGGCATCACTGTCTCGATGGACATGGGTTTTGGTGGACTCTGGGAGTTGGTGATGGACAGGGAGGCCTGGAGTGCTGGGGTTCATGGGGTCGCAAAGAGTTGGACACGACTGAGCGACTGAACTGAACTGAGATAGCATATTAAAAAACAGAGACATTATCTTGCCTACACAGGTGCATCTAGTAAAGCCATGGTTTTTCCAGTGGTCATGTATGAATGTGAAAGTTGGACTATAAACAAAGCTGAGCGCCAAAGAATTGGTGGTTTTGAACTGTGGTGTTGGAGAAGACTCTTGAGAGTCCCTCGGACAGCAAGGAGATCCAACCAGTCCATCTTAAAGGAAATCAATCCTGAAAATTCATTGGAAGGACTGATGTTGAAACTGAAACTCCGATACTTTGGCCACCTGATGTGAAGTTCTGACTCATTTGAAGAGACCCTGATGCTGGGAAAGATTGAAGGCAGGAGGAGAAGGGGACAACAGAGGATTTGATGGTATAGATGACATCACCAACTCAAAGAGCATGAGTTTAAATAAACTCTGGGAGTTGGTGATGGACAGGGAGGCCTGCTGTGCTGCAGTTCACAGAGTCGCAAAGTGTCAGACATGACTGAGCAACTGAACTGGACTGGACTTGCCATCGAATAGCTGTATTGTCTTGGAAAGGTAATTTCTCCATCTAGAATGTCTTTTTCTTCATTTGCCATGGGTTGGACACCATAACCTTCAAAACTTTTCCAGTCTTAACACTTCTAGGATTTGTCATAAACTTACTCTATTCTACTAGGCAGATTTCATGCATAAATTATTTATTGATCTTATTGAAAAATCTTTGAAATGATTAAATGTGCATCTGCTCACACTGCCAGAAGGTACCATCAGTGGTAGATCAGCAGCTTCCCATTTAAAGGACAGCATACACAGAGTTCCTCTCATTTCTCTATTAAAAGAAAACAGTGTCAAAAACAAAAGGAGATAGAGTCCAGTTTCATAACAAGATTGAGTCGATAAATTTGAGCCCAAGAGTGTAAAGGTATTATTGAGGAATCAAAACCTATTAACTGCTGTTGTATTCCAGATAAACCTATTTATTACACGGCTGCTGTGTTCTTTCTACCAGAATTGCTTCTAACAGGAAATCTTCACATCCTGGGGCAAACATTAAATCTAAAAGAAATCAACTCCTCCTCCCATTTCCTCACTATTGCCTATCTCAAGGACTCTTCAGATTACATTCAATCTGTATGCCAGAAAAGAATGCTTTATGCCTCCTCCTCAGGTAGAATGCCTCCAAGGCTCCTCACCTTGCTTGGGCACCAGTTTGATATCAAACAGTGGTAGAAAGCAAACAAAACCATTTCTCAGAGCTGCTAGCTTTATTTTAACAAAGTGAACGTGAAGCACACTATCCTGTTACAGTTCTTTAGAAAAAAAAAAAAAAGCAGGCTAAACCAAATCAATCCCAACCCACACACACTCCCTCAAACCATAATACAGAGTTAACACAATCCCAAGGTGGTCGAGTGGTTTAACCACAAATATCCTGGCAGTCTTGTGATCTGACTCTTCATTTACACAGCTGAAATTAGATGGCTGAAGTCCCTGGTTAACACAGGGAAGGAAAGATCTCTAATGATTGGGTGCCCACTGTGGTCAAAGTGGTCAAATCTGTCTTTGAGCAGATACAATAGAGGTGGTGTCCATGATTGAGTTAAAAAGAAAAGCCAAAGGAAACAAGAGGAAAAAACAATTCATTCAGCAAATATCTAGTACACACCGGAAATGCCTGTGTTGGGTAGGGATAGTAAATGGCAAGGAAATACAAAGATGAATAAGATGTGAATATTATCCTCTGGCCTAGGCATGACACAAAGTAGAAACTGCTAAGTGCAACAAGAGAGAGGGGGGAATTCTATAGAAAAAGCATAAGTACTTGACCTTAGTAGACTATTGGTAAATGTGTAACAGAAAGAAAGAAATGAGAGCAAATAAAGGTGTTTAATTCTGCCTTTGGAAGGGAGAATGCCAAGAAACTTATGTTGAGAGATAAACAAAATACTGTATTAGACACTGTAAATTGATGAAAACTAACTGAGCTTGGATGCAGTTCTTTCAAAAAAAGTATATGCAGCCACTTGTTGAAATAAGGTGTCTTGACTCTGTGTCTCACTGAGTATAATGTCTCACCCTGCTGCAAGAAGAAGACAGATCCATATATATGGTGCTTCTGTCATTTAAAAAAACCAGCAGAACTTGGTTTGTCTTGAGGAGCAGCCCTCCTTATCCCAAAGGAGAGGTTGGCTTCTAAACTGAGAATCTAACCCCAAGGTGTCAGTAGTACATTTGTTCATCTGGGTAGGTAATCATATTCACCCTTCTGGAGCATGCCCTACACTGATTTGCTTTGGCACTGTTCATCCTGCATCCTACTGTGTGGACTCCATCACTATCATCTTTGTATATTCAAATTCTGTCCATCCTTTAAAGTGTTAGTCTCAGTCATGTCTGTTTTTGCAACCCCATGGACTGTAGCCCACCAGGTTCCTGTGTCCATGGAAATCTCCAGGAAAGAATACTGGAGTGAGTAGCCATTCCTTTCTCCAGAGGATCTTCTCGACCCAGGGATCAAACCTAGGTCTTCTGCATTGCAGGCAGATTCTTTACTGTAAGAGCCACCAGGGAAACCCTTGTCTGTCCTTTAAGGTTTGCTTCATGTTCATATTTTCTTGGAAGCATCCATGACATTCTGACAGGAAGGAATCAAAATTTCCTAGCACTTTCATCCTGCCTTAAGGCCCTGAATACACACTGCTTTTTTTTCATAGTTTTTGGTACACGTCCTACTTTCTTCATAATGACAGGATCTGTCATTCATTTTTACCCACTCGACACCAGTCCTGACTAAACTGGACCGCATAGAAGTCTAACAAATTTGCTAACACACTTGCTGTGTTACCAAATTGTGTTATGTTACCATAACTATGCTGATGTCATAGAGTGAATGACATTGATGGATTATACAACTAGAATGATCCAGGTTGTGCTGCTTTACAAATAATTCCAAATATCAGTGATTTAGGCAGCAAAAGTTTTCTCATTCATAATGTAGATCCACTGTGGATTTATTGGTGACCCTCTCTACATCACTTTGACTCAGGTATGCAAGCTGACAGAGGCTTTGCTGTGCAGACATCAGCAGTTACCATGACAAGCAGAAAGGATCATGGGAGTCAGGTGCCAGTGTGCAAAGACTTTTGCCTGGAAACCACATATATCATATATCAATAGGATCATATTCCATTGGCCAAAGCTAGCATAAAAGGCATGTCTTATTTCAAGAGCATAAAGAAATGCAGTTATACTATGTGCCTAGAATATTCATGAATAACTCTAGTGATTACTAAAAAGATCACAGGGAACTAACTTTCAGTCTCCAAGTTTGAACTTCTCATTCAATGGATGTGGAAGGATGGCTGCTGCTGCTGCTGCTAAGTTGCTTCAGTCGTGTCCGACTCTGTGCGACCCCATAGACGGCAGCCCACCAGGCTCCGCCATCCCTGGGATTCTCCAGGCAAGAATACTGGAGTGGGTTGCCATTTCCTTCTCCAATGCATGAAAGTGAAAAGTGAAAGTGAAGTCGCTCAGTTGTGTCCGACCCTCAGCGACCCCATGGACTGCAGCCTACCAGGCCCCTCCGACCATGGGATTTTCCAGGCAGGAGTACTGGAGTGGGGTGCCATTGCCTTGGCAGCTTCCACCAAAAACAAATTCTAAAATTATTAGCCTAGACCTCTGGAACAGAAATCTTGGGATCTCATCTTACCAAATTTTTAGATGACAGATTTTTTTTTTCAGTAAAGTAGATCTGAGAATCCATTAAATTTACTGCATATGCAGAAACATATTGTTGTTCTTAGGGATTAAAAACATCAGAAAGCACTGTATTTAATAAGTTAATTAATAACACATTAGTTAATAAATGGTGCTTTTTGTGTTTTCTATTAATGGTATAGGCCTCCAGGAAAGACAAAAATGGAGGTGAAGATTGTCAGTGGAGTTACTTAAGGCTGAATGATTTAATCTTTAATGAAGACAAGAGGTCTGTCAAACGCAATGCTTATGATAAAAGGTATCGTGTTGCTATTGACCTTAAAAGTAAGTTGTTGAACTACTGTCAAATCAACACCCATAAAAATTGAGAGATTTCTGAGATTTTCTGTATCTGTTTTGCAAAATAGATATAGAAAAACATGCATTCTGCATCCAGAGATGAGGGAGCAAAAATTAAGGCTTGATAAAGAGGATAAAGGAGAAAAAGGCAGAGCTAGGAGCAAGGAAGGGCTTCCCTGATGACTCAGCAGGCAGAGCCCACCTGCAACGCAGCTGACACAAGAGCTTAGAGTTCGCTGGATCCCTGGGTCAGGAGGATCCCGTGGAGGAGGAAATGGCAACCCATTCCAGTATTCTTGCCTGGGAAATCCTGTGAAGAGAGGAGCCTGGTGCGTTACGGTCCACGGGGTCACAAAGAGTCAGACATGACTGAGCAAACTAGCACGCAGAAGCAAGGCACGAGGCTGGCAAAGGCAGTTGGTTTGGGATTTAAGACAACTCATCTCTCACTACTAGGACACACTAGACAACTCAGAACAGAGGAGAACTTTCATTGTGTAGAATCTGAGAAATGGATCCTCGAGAGAACTAAACAGTACCAGAAAGTCATTTGATGGGGATGAATGGAGAAATATTATCCTGGTGATCAAGATGCTTTGTATCATACTGATTTATTAAGTCTTGTGTAAGGTCCCCAGATGAAGGTGTCATCCGAAGACCCTTGAAAGCTTCTCAAAGTCACTTCTTAAAATTAACCTTCACTCCGCACATGGATGCAACTAATTCAAGAGGATATGGACATGGAATATCTTCAGAAGCTTCCAAAGTCTCTTTATTTGCTTACAAAATTTTAAGCTACATCCATAATCCAGTATCTTCATATGTATGTTCTCCTAGTGAAGCCTCAGAGGCTGATGAAGTTCTTCTCTGAAGAATCTAGTCCCACTTTAGAACCCATCACCCCCATTTTAACCTTTTTATATATTGGGATTTTTCTGAAGATTTATTTTACAAAAGGATTTTTTATCCTAAAATGTACTGCTGTTCTAAAATGTTGGTTAAGGAAAGTCAATTTCTTGACTCAGTAAGATCATAAAGAACTGTATACTTAGCTTAGACCAGGGTGTTGTCTCTACTTCTTTCATGTTAGGCTGAGTTCCAAGTATAAACCTTTTGAGACCAATATAGCATCAGAGTAGGACTGTAGACATTCTGAATAAACCCTGGGACTTTCTGCTCTAATGCAGTAGTTCTAAGACTTTGTGATTTCATGATCCATAGCAAATAATGCCACTCCCCCTCTTAAGTCACCATTGTGGTACACAATTGTCACTTTGGAGAGGACAGTTATGACCAGAGATATCCCTTGGGTATGTGGAACCTCAGTTAAATCATTTTATGAGTTCTTATTTATATAAAGAATTGATTTTAATAAGTGTCATAAAATTCTAAACTCCGTGTGAGGTATAGTTATTTATTAATGAAGAATAGAACACTGGATAGGGAAGAATTAATGTTTTTTCTTTATTGTTCAGTCACTGTGTCTGGAGAGTCTTACACTGGAAGCTTTGATAGTTTTAAATACTAGGGTCATTGTTAAAATCTTGTGCTTTTTTTTTTGTTTCCTTGTCACCCAAACCTTGCTAGTAAGAAAAACACAAAACCTCTATCATCCCTATCCTCCTAGCAGAAAACAAAATATTTTTCTGCAGCTTTATGTTCACCACCAGGCCACTTCAATCCATCTGTGTGTGATGAATTAACTTGTTTTCCATCTGATCTCCCCTATCCCTCTCTGTTCTAAATGAAAAGAATCTAGGAATTGTAAGCAGAATGCTTCTAAACAAACTTATCAAAGAGAGAAGAAATATCCTCAAACTTGTATTTTTTGCCAGGTGTCGTATGTATGTTTTGGTCATTTAACTCTCTTGATAACACATGTCCACTGATTGTAACTGACACCTTTGAGTCTAAGAAAATATATCAGACGAAGGGAGTTCCGCACTGTGCCACTGCTGTTCTTCAGGTCTATATCTGCTGTTTCCTAAATATGAGGGCAAGGGCTACAGTGTGCTGAATAATTGCATACAAGATTACCAGCAATTTCTCAACTTTAAGAGAGTACTATCATCAAACATTTTGGGTTGTTTAAATGTAATTCAGCTTTCATATAAAGCTGTATATTTCTGTATGTATATATGTTTCTAGATGACAGTGAAATTCCAAGAATAGATTTGATGTAACTCAAGAGTAGGTTAAGGCATAATGAGAACTAGGTTGTACTCATGATTGAGGCTGCCTTGAGATAATGAATTAAAAATCAATTCACATATTCTATGACGCATATTCTAAAAAGCACCTTCACAGAAGATGCTCTATGATTTAAGATGTTAACCTTTCAATTTGTAAATCCTAAATTATAGAAAATGGTAAAAGGGTCTTCATTTGAATAAATGAAGCCTCTGTTATAGAAGAGGCAACATCTCTGTAGATATATCTACCAGATCTATTTCATCCTGGAACAGGCCATTCTTTCCTCTCTTTATCGCCAGGTAAGATCTCCACACATACTTATAGGGCTGCAAATAACTTCTGAACATTTCTGTATACATACACAAACATACACACAGATTTATGTATACAAACAAGTACACACACAGATATATATCCATATTGGAGTTCCACATCTTAGTTTCGATCACCTTTATTCCTTTAAAGACAGTTTCAGCATGTGGTCATAGGATATTCAAAATATAAAATATCAGGTTTTCTATGTAGAAAATGGAGAAAGGTTAACAGATCAATGTTCAGTAGAATATTGATAATATGAATAGCTTTCATATAGAGAGCAGTTTACAAATAACTTCCATTATCTCATTTGATCCTTATAACAGGCTTGTCAGTAGGCAAGAAAGATGTTATTAACCCATTTTAAACATCAAGAAAGTGAAATTCAGATTCATGTTGAATATTACATCCAAACTAATACAATCAGAATTGAAATCTGGATCATCACAACTTAAATCCTGTATGCATTTAATTATTTCTGAAAATAATTGATATTATTATATTGCCTGATATCTATATTTATATCATCTATGTCTATCTATCTCTCTTTATCCTTCTATCATCCAACAAGCTAGCCTTATAGTTGACTACACTTGAGGCTTTTCCAGGGTACCAGTGATACTTCTGTTTACACACTTTGGTAGAGAAATGGCTTCACATTTGGTTAGATTCACAGACCTTTGACCCACAGAGTTCTACTCATGTCCCTCAGGACTAGAAATCTTTTCTACTTTCCTCAGGCACTATGATGCATTCATCCCACCAGTGTTATGTAGAAAATTTAAATACAAGTCTTTAATTTAGCAGATCCACCCACAAGGTTCCAGAAGCTTAAGTCAGCATGAGTCTTTGGGAAAATATCACTCTGGAAAAAATAGTACATGTGAGAAAAATACTGTGAATTTAGAAGCATTTGTTTTACAAACTACAGATGCAGAGTGAAAGAAAATGACATCTCACTTTGATATTAAGCATTCCTCCATAACACATCCATCTGCAACATGTTTTGCAGTCACTTACCCGCTAAACCTCACAGCACACAGATTTGCACATGGGGTACAATACAGCTGACCTCATTTTACAGATGGAGAGAACAGAAACATGGGGGAGATTAAATGAATTTCGAAAAGTTTCCGATCAGTTTTCAATTTGTCTGCCATCGGACAGAAGTAAACTAAGTCACACTAGTCCTTTATTAAAGCTAGAAAAGGGAAAGAATATTGGTTCCAAGGTTTCTTTGTAGGAGGGGTTTGTTGACTGAGAATCTGGATTAAAGGCAGACAGGAGGCTTGTCTTGAATCCATTTTGTAAAACCGCAGTCTTTAATTGATTTCGTATCTATTTGGGAGAGGCGGGGGCGGGGGGGGATGGCAGTGCCTTGGTACTACTGATGACTTAAAACTGATATGAATAACCTAAATGAAATGGCCATTCCAAAGAGGGAAGCAGTTTTATAATGGAAGAAAACTTGAAATGAGAAGTAGAGAATTCCCTGGCTTTCCAATGTTTAAGATTTCACCTTCCAGTTCAGGGGTGTGAGTTCGATCCCTGATGGGGGACCTAAGATTCCATATGCCTCATTGTCAAAAAACCAAAATAGGAAACAGAAGCAATACTGTAACAGATCCAATAAAGACTTTAAAAAATAATCCACATAAAAAAAATTTGAACTGAAAGATTCATGTTTTGGTTATGGCCGTGACTTCTTAGGTAACTTTCCTTGTTACTCTGGGCTTTAGTGATTTCATCATTATAATACAGGAACGAACCAGATCAGTGGTTCTCAAAGTATGGTTCTTAGGCCAGTTATATCTGCTTAAGTCAGGGCTCATCCTTTACCTACTGATTCAGAAATGCTGAGATTAAGGCCTGATACATAGTTTTTGAAACCCTTCAAGTGATACTGATGCATGCAGAAAATTTAAGGATGATTGGATCAAAACTTCTTTAAAGGTCTTCCAGCCTTAAGATTCTGAATCCATCATGTTATAGACATGATGAATTGCATCTTTTCAAGTAATTTTAAGGATAGTTTGGGCTCTTCAAAACACAAATTAGTTTGTTTTCAAGCTCTATGAAGAAAGTAGGTGCTAATCTTTTCTATTTTAGTGGCAGAGAAATCCAGGTACAATCCTACAGAAATCACAGAAATCAAGATGTGAGGGAATGACATGCACTATCTCTCTTTCTTAAAATGATATTCACTTAACCTTTCTGCAGTTCAACTTGGAGCCACAGCTGGCCAAAACAGAAGCACCAGAACTCAGGGCTATGTTCCCATTTACTATGACTCTTGGCAAGACAGTATCTAACTGTAAGTTGCAACCCTCAAATAAAATATTACATTAGTTACTGATTTTACTTCACTAGAATGTTAGAGAGACATGAAATAATGCAAATCATGGTTTTTCATAGTTCCTGAGAAGCGAGATGCAATTTAGAAACATTTCATATACGCAGGTCTTACAATGAAGAGCCTGAAGTCAGAGCTTTTGAAATCTCTTCCTTTGTTTAAGCATATTTCTTGACATGTACTGAGTGATGGGCAAATGCTTATGGAATCAGATTGGTCTATGTAGATTTCCGTGGGAAAAATAAAGAAGAAGAGTTTTCCAAGTACAGATGGTCTGTGATTTAACCATGATTTGCCTTACGATTTTTCAACTTTGCCATGCTTGAAAGCAATACACATTGAGCAGTAACCGCCCCTTGAATGTTGGATCTCAATCTTCCCACGATTAACTGTAAGTGATACAATGTGCTCCCCTGTTCTGGACAAGGGCGGGGAGCCATAGCTCCAGCTCAGCGACTCAGTCACAAAGGTAAACAACCAGTACACCTACAATCATTCTGTGCCCCTACAACCATTTGATTTTTCACTTTTCATAAAATAGACTCTGTATCAGATGATTTTCTTCAGCTTAGGCTATCCTAAGTGTTTGAAATGTGATTAAGTTAGGTAAGGCTAAGTTCTAATGTTATATAGGTTAAATGCATTTTTGACTTTTATGTTCAGTTTGTGGTGGCTTTATCCTGATGTAGCTCCACTATAAATCAAGGGAGATCTTTATAATCAGAGAAGCATGACAAATTCAACTGTGACCAGGGTAACCACACTTGAAGATATTCCAAACATTGTCAGAAGAGGCACAATAAAAGAAATTGCAGATGTTTAATTTAAGGAATCAATGATATTGGTGGAATAAGATGGGCATCTTCAAATAGGTAATGAACTGGAGATCTTCCAAGTAGAAGAACATTGAAAAGCGGATACAAGTAATAGGAAGGAAGACTTTGTAATTCTTCTCCACTAATCGTGAGTTTCCTATCACCAAGGTTTGTGTAGACAAAGCAGACTCCAGAGAGAGATATACAGTAGAAGTGATTTAAAATGTTGAAAAGGTAACACTGGCAGTTGAGTTGTAGGGGAGGAGAATCCAGGAGATTGGTATATGCTGGTTGCACTTCATTTTCTGCTCCTATGTCTAATTCATTCTTGTTAGTCATTTGCTTTATTTTGTGCCCTAGGAAATTGATGCCCCCAGAACTTATAGACTGAGCATAGTTGCCCTTTGAATTCAGGCTGGGTTTGCAAAGTGGAAGACACAGCTAAGAATTTGGAAAGTGAGAGAAAAGAACACACTGTGCATTTATCCCATTCCTACCATAACCTCCTTACTTCCATTAGGATCAGAGAGGGCAGGTCTTATTACATGAACCCTCTTTTTATCTTCTATCTCTTATCAGATGCCTATGACATCATTCTTGCCCTGTGTCCCTTTTAGGTATAGGGTGGTAACTACTTTAAATGTTGCTAATCTGAGGCTGCTTCATCCCTTGTTGGTTCTCCTAACATAGTCCATAACTATACACACAGTTCATTTAGTAAACTCTGTTTAACTATCATGTAGGAGTATCATGATAGATGACGCTGATGGACATTAGTTTGAGCAAGCTCTGGGAGCTGGTGATGGACAGGGAAGCCTGGCGTGCTGCAGTCCATGGGGTTACAAATAGTCGGACATGACTGAGAGACTGAACTGGGGAGTATCATCTGATGAGTTGGTTGGTTGCCTCACTTCAGAGGTTCTGAATCTGTAACTTTTATCAGAATTATCTGGGAGATTTGTTCAACAACAGACTACTGCACCTCACTCTCAAAATTTCTAATACAATGGGTTTTGGATAGAGCCCAAGAATTTTCATTTCTAACAAATTCCCAGGTTATGGTGATATTGCTGGTGTGGGGAACACATTTTAAGAATAATTGTCTGATAGTGATTCTTCAATGTGAACTCACATCAGTATTACTTCTTGAACTACCTAAAAGTACAGATTCTTGAAATCTCCTCTGGATCTACTGAAACAAAGTGCATTGGAATTGGGAGCTCTGGAATGTGCATTTCCTAAATTTTCCCAGATGATTATGATGAAGTTGGATTATTTCTCTAAAATGCCTCCAACTCTGAAATAGTAAAGTGAGATATGCTTATTCGGTGTCTCCCGGCTTGAGGGTAATGAGAGGTTCTGACCCTGCTGGAACAAGGAACAAGAAGTTTATTCCTCCTCTTCCTCTAAGATCCAGATTGGCAGCTCTATCTTTGGAAAGGGGCACCTTCTCTAAATATCATAAGGTCTGACTACCTCACTCTTTGCTGTTTCACGTCAGTACCTGGCATGCACCTTTCTAGCGAGTGCACCCAGCACAGTGCATTTGCATCACTGGCTCTGCTATCCAATCCACAAAGAATTTGGTGAGCTCCTTGAGGGCAGGGATTGACTTTTACCGCTTTTGAATGACCAGTGTTTAGCATTTAGCACATCTTTGTATCACGAGAAGGCAATGGCACCCCACTCCAGTACTCTTGCCTGGAAAATCCCATGGATGGAGCAGCCTGGTGGGCTATACAGTCCATGGGGTCGCTAAGAGTCAGACACGACTGAGCGACTTCACTTTCACTTTTCACTTTCATGCATTGGAGAAGGAAATGGAAACCCACTCCAGTGTTCTTGCCTGGAGAATCCCAGGGATGGAGGAGCCTGGTGGGCTGCCGTCTATGAGGTCGCACAGAGTTGGACATGACTGAAGTGACTTAGCAGCAGCAGCAGCAGCAACTTTGTATCATCAGAACCTAGCACCTGGCCTGGCACAAACTCAGCACTGTTGATGGAGAGGGGTGGGAAGATTGTTGAGCAAATGAGTGAAATGACGGAAAGGATGAATAGATGTTGCTCTTCCTCATCTTTCTATTACATCAACAGAAAATGATAATAAATTTGCCTCGTGTCTTCAGATGCTGATTTGAACAAGTAAATTTGCTAATGCTGTGGGACTTGAAGTGAGTTGCATGGCCTCATAGATCTTTTCTGTCTCTTAACTTCTTGGTTCTACAAGTAGTTGAGAGGAATCAATCTCCCATTGACTGACAGTTTTGACAGCTGCTGTTCTCGAGATGTCAAGCATAATCTGTTCTGCTCCTTACCAACTTAAAACTGAACAGGGACATATGCACTGTCAGTCTTATTTGTCTCATCTTGCTCCTGATCCCCAGGCCCCTCACTCCTGCCCTGTTTTATCCCCCCTCCCTGCCCCCACCTCATGTCAGTCAAGTGCCTTTCAATTCTGCGCAATTCCAAAGCTCCTCTGCCCTGAGCTAGAAGTTGGATTAGAGCTCATCTTTTCTGAGTATTATTAAGCACATTTAAAGTGGAGTCTCCAGCTTTGCAAACTCATAGGGCATCATAAATGTGAAACTGTTCAAATAATAAATGAATCTTTTCTCTATGTTTAGCCAAGAAAAGTGGATATTAAAATGAATAAGAGTAATAATAAAAAGTCAGCTAGCAGCATGGGTATAATTAAACTGAATAGCTCACACACACAAAAAAAAGTAAAGCTGCGAACATTGACTTCCTCTGGGACACTCCCCACTACACCCAGACCTCGCCTCAGAAAGGTATGCACCGCTTGTCATCCTAACATAAAGCAAACACCTACACTTACCCTCCGTCTGCACTAGGAAGATGGATTTGGCTTCCTAAGTCAAAAACCCTTCCATGCTTTGGAGATTGGGGTGGGGCGGGGGGAACCCACCGCCCTATCCTGAGATAGGATATTTTTCCTATCCTCAGTAGTCAGGAAACCAGAATGCAATTCCTTGAATTGATAGGGTGGCTGGTCCTAAGGATGAGGAGCTGAGGCAGAGGTATCTGATTTACATTCAATGTTATAAGCGCATTTCCCACCAGCAGCAGGGTAGGTACATTTAGACATTTAAAGTTGCTTTGCAGATCACAGGAGAAACTCTTCCTTCTAGAAAATTCCACGGGAAGTAGAAACTCTGAGTGAGCTTGGGCACCATGGGTGGGGCTGCTGCCATCTGCCCTTTCTCCCCTGCAGCCATTTAAAACTCCATGAAGAACCAGTCAACCAGACTAGGTTACACCTATCATCCTTTCTCAAGAGCTCTGGGTCCAAGTCAACCCTAGTATGAAAATTAGGAGGTATTTCCTCATTACCCTTCGTGAGGTGAGCTTGTAAGAACATAGTCTCCAGGTTATTTATTATTTGGGAACTTTGTGTGTTCATGTAACCCTTTTTCTCCAAAGACACTACTTACACAGAGGCCTCTCCTAAAATTCTTTCCTTTTAAAGAACAGAATATTCACCAAACACTTAATATGTATATTATGTATATTATTTTTTAACTTCAATAGTTTCTCTTGTTCTTTATTTCTCTTCCCTGTACTTTTGAGACTCGCATATCTTTTATCTAGAGAAGCTAAAAGGGAAAGCCCACACATTTTCATGGACTCGGGGGATTAAAATCTCTTCTTTCTCATTAGCTTCTTCTGTAGCTCTTTTCAACTTGGAAAAAATACCTCTGAGGTGATGTATGACTTGAAGAGATTTCCCCCTTCACTTATTCAGTAATCAAACTAGCTGGTCTTTACCAGTTTCACAGAAAAGAAGGCCATTCAGACAAAGGTAGAGCCTTCAAGATCCTCTGCTCTAATGCTTTATTTGATAGTCAGTAGAGCTGACAAGCAGAGAGGAGGAGAACTTTTTCTAATGTCACTAAGAAAGCTCAAGTCACATTACTTTAGCTTTTGTTAGAAATTTTCCCTTTTTCTCTTGTGTTATGCTTGGTATTCACAATATTAACCATATTTATCATAGAATTCTGTAAATATTAAGGCTAAATAAATCAGGATTGATTGCTTATAGTATTCCACAAACCTTCCTTATGTGAGTGATCTTGAGAATTTATTTGCCTTTTCTAGGTGTACATGTTCCTGGGAATAGGGATGTTGGATGCCTTCAAGCTTTATTGCTCTTTTGTGTTATACTCTCAATGACTGATGATTATCAAGATAATTGCTGCTTCTAGTATATAGCTAGGTAAGAGCTAAACAAGGATGCTTATGCACACAGGATTTGCACACACATATTATGCTCATAAGATGATCCATAAAAGCATGTTTGAGCTCTTGCCTTTAATATTTAATTAGTATTGTATTATGATTTATTTAATTTTGAAGGGTGAAATGGATAGAAATTGTAGAGTTGGAATTTTCAATCCTATTATTTCATCTCAGCTTTGCTATTTAATTTTACTCTATGGCTCTTAGCAAGTCATTTAATTGCAATGAGCCTCAATGATTTCATCTGTGAAATGGGGGCAGACTGTAGGGTAGGGAAAGAGGAGAGATTCCTCTAAGAATGCTTTTAGTTCTACCATACTGTGAGCTAGGAATATGAATAACTTTCTAAATACTCATATCTCCATGTTTAGAAATATCTAGATTATTTGGACAAATAATAAAGGATGAGAGTAAAGAGAGACATGACAATGGCAGCCACAGTAGAAGTTCCAGGGAGCCCCCTCCTTTGTTTGTGAAGTTGTGTATTTGCTAAGAGCAGATAACAGCAAGCATGGAGGCAACAAGAAACCAAGTGTTAATGTGAGTCTTCTCCTTTTGGGGACTTCCGGTTCACCCTTCCTGTGCTCTGGATACTTTGTCTGGCACTAAAATTCACCGAAAAGGTAGAAGTCACTACCAAAAATGACTCTTCTTTTTTAGTGAACATCACATAGAAATAGCAACAAAAAATAAACTGTGCCTAGGTTTTTGGTTTAAAATACAATGCATACCTATAAGCTGAGAGCCCTTAGATACAAAGTTCGCATCAGTACAAACCAGTTTGCTGACAAAAATGCCACCATCTCATACTTTGTGACATGTACACACCTACCTGAACCATCAAGAAGTAAGGGTAGGAGTACAGAGCCCAGTAAGGAATTTTTATCACCAGGCAATACTAAGCATAAATGGATTAAAATACCCAGGAGTCACCTTTCTAGTGCCGATGACATATGCTGTCAGGAGATGCTCTTCAGGCAGAAGGGTGTGGCAGGACAGTCTACTTCAACTCTATCTTTCCTCCTCCCTCAGCCATAAGCACATTCTTGATAGCAAATTAGCCAATTCTGGTTTGGTGCAGAGCTCAACGGGAGTCAGCACCTTGTATTTCAGTACTCAACTGCTACAGATTGCCTGATCTGCTCTGTGAAGAGCCGGAAAATTAGTTAGACAAGAACAGTACAACTAACTACATATAGGAATTCTAATGAACTATGAGTCAATATGTGTGGTCAAAAGACAACCTATTTGCTGCATGATTCTGAGGAGGTTATATCCCCTCTCAGGATCTCAAAAGTACTGAAGCAGATCAGTTGGTCCTGCACGTCCTGCACACTGGCCATACATCTAAATCCTCTGGAGACCTGTGAAAAATGTGTTGCCCAAGCCTTGCCCTCACAACACCAGGAAATCAGAATCTCTGATTGCTGGTGCAGTCTAGAATTTGGTGTTTTTGAAAGCATCCCAAGGGTTTCTGATGTGCAGCTGTAACTGAGAAACACAGATTTCTTCTGAAAGTAAGCAGAGGAGGGCATCAGTCAGTGACAGGACAGACTTGACCTTGGAGTTCAACTTTGACTCTAAAATATAAAAGGGAAGACTATTTGGAAAGAGGTGTGCCTACTTTGGGTCTACTCATAGGGGTCATGCCCCACAGTCCTACCTCTGTGTAGAGGACAAATTGAAACCCCCTCCAAACTAAATAAAGTTGCACAAGATCACTCAATTTGTTTGAGGAAAACTGAGATTACTGCTTCTTGCAGTAATATTCCAGTGCTTAGGTTTTTTTCATTTTCCATTAGAGAGGTTGCTTGAGAAATAATACACCACCCAACAAAATAGCACCCCAAAAGTGCTATTGCCTCATTCTGGCAACAAAAACTGTATTTCCCCTTAGGCTTTGCTTCGTAGGCTGATGTTGCCATGGGAAGGAAGTCTTTATTGGGATGCCAGAACAAACAGGCTCTGAAACCAGCCCAGCAAAACTTATAGAGCTGCCTATAAATCAAAGAGAGCCCTAGGGTCAAAGCCACTTAGACACACACACACTCTCACACATAAACATAGTCCCAGAAAAAATTACAAAGGAGAAGGTGTGTCAGGGAAATCCAACTAAAATTACTGCACATAAGTAATCATAACCAAAATTTATGTGTCCCTTTCATCCACAGCTCTCAAAAGACACAGAATGTGCTAAGATTACTTGTCTTTGAAAGTTTTCCAATATTCCAAGGGATAAAAGAGCAAGGATTCTGCATATAAAATCAGGCAGGTGGCAGTGGATGTGAAGGGTCACCCTTTCTAGTCTTCTGGTTTTAGACGGAGTTACAGTGAAACTAAGTCATATCTCTCTCCATCCCATGGACAAAGTCAGTGCTACACCATTTCAGAGTATCATCATCCATCCATTCTCCCTTTGCCTAGGGGACTTTTGACCAGCAATGATTCTGCTGGGACAGGATTTTAATGCAGTCTCTCCTATGATAAGTTCAAGAGCCAGGTGGAACTTTGGGCAGGGTAACTACTGCTAAGCTGGTGCCTCTTCTCCCATCCTCCCCATCTATTTGGTTTCCTTTTTCACCAAGGATGCCTGTCTCCCACTTAAGGCAGCTCCTTTGACTCTGGGGAAGAGCATCTTATGATCCTTAGAAATCTGGCCAGATAACTTTAATATTAAAAATAATATTTCTTTAGCTACCTCATATTTCTGACACTAGAGGTGAGGCCCATGTGCCTCTGCTCTGCCGTGTGAGATATGGAGTAGCCAAGCACTATCCTGAGCTACAGGAAGCTCAGTAGATATCAGTTTTCCCCACTTCTTTCCTTCAGGGAGTTCCCCATTAAAAAAAAATTAATAATGCGAAATTGAAATGTAAGATTCTATTTGGAAACCTAAAAGGAAATTTTTTAAAGGATCCCACTTTTAATTTAATGAAGGATCATGTTGCAGATATCCCACAATGTGAAGGCTACCTGAATGAATGCCCTCAGACATTTACCTGTCCTGTCACCAGTTTTTGAAGCCCCTACCCCTACCTACAGGGTACAGACTTGCCCTGCTCAGAGCTCTGGCATCAGTCCCAACCCTAGCCATGTTGTTGATTTAGTTCACCTTAAGAGCATTACCTCAAGGGAAATTCATTGCCAACCTACCTCGAGATTGTTTCTTTGTGTTAATAATTCTCTTTCTGTCTCATCCTTGACATCCAGTCACCACCATCACCTGAGCCCCTGTCAGAGTCTTCATGTCTGATGTGCTTTTTTGGTAACTTGTTGACTGTACCAGCCTCCTGAGGACTTTGCTTTTTCTCGTCTTCCCAATTCAACACCTTCTAGATGATAGAGCTAGTGACCAGAGAGGAAGGAAGCCGATGGATAGAAAGCAAACTTGGAACCTTTCCTGAGTCCAATGACAGACTCTCGCATATGCTCTTATTTTGTTCACTTCATGCCTGGCTTTTGATTGGATATTAGTCAGTGCAGAGCTTAACTAGAATGTAAGTTCTTGAACGTTTTACTTTTCTTGTTTTTAATTATTCACTTCTTTTGACATCCATGACTAGACCAGGGTTTCTTCTCTGCTAAGATGAATTCTGACTCAACTTTTCCAACTCAAGAATAGAAGCAGCTAAGGTGGAGTGAAAGGTATCCTGCACCATTTGCCCAAATGGCTTCCAATCTGTCTATTCATCGGCAGAGAAACCTTCGGCAAATTACTTTACCTTCTTAAGCTTCGTATTTACTCATGGTGTTTTTATGTGAATCAGATGAGTTGTGAAAGCTTTGCTGCTGCTGCTAAGTCGCTTCAGTCGTGTCTGACTGTGCGACCCGAGACGGCAGCCCACCAGGCTCCCCCATCCCTGGGATTCTCCAGGCAAGAACACTATAAATATGCTGACTATTTTTTTCTCTCTTGGTATGGTTATGAGAAAGAGTGGTAACACATACAAAAATCTTACGTCCCTCCTCAGAAAAGTTAGAGCAATTTGGGGAGTCCTTTAATGTCAAGGTTTTTCTGCTCAGGTTTGTTTTGGTCAGTTACTAAACCACAGTTTTGCAATTACTCATACAGTGCAAAGGTTTGCTATCTGCATTTATTTCTCTAATATACATTTTCCCCAGGTCTTTGACCTGGCACTTTAGCTAAAAGAAAACTTCAAAGAAGTCCTCAACTAGTGGGAGAACTTCAAAGGCTTCCTGAAGGGTCAATTAGCACCTATAAAATTTATCTCTGTTGCCACTAATAGCTATTATACTAAAGTGAGGGCTAATGAAGACAGATCACCACCTCCTCCTGAGATTGTTATTTAAGTGGAAAATAACTTGGAACTCTCTACATTGAACATCCAATTCATGATTAGTTTAAGATTCATAAACTATTGTATAGATTTGAGGTTATTGTCAAGATTCTTGCAGATAAGGAGCTCTGCTGAGTACCTGGTAACATGCACAGTTAGGTGCCCACTTGGCCATTAAATTAAGTTGGCAAGACTGCCTAATGATATGATAACTGACCTCCCAGATGTATGGGAGTTCTGGAGACTTTTGAAACTCAAGGGGCACTGCAGCACCAGGCAGTCCAGCATACTGTCTAGACTGTGAAGCAACAGAGATTCAATCTTACCTCTGCTGTTGTGTACTCTCTTGATCTTGGACATGTTAATTAGCCCGTCTGTGCCTTTGTTTACTCACTTATTAGACAGGACTCATTGAAGTACCAACCTTCAGGAGTTGTAGTAGATGAAAACAATGAACAGAAAATACTCAGTGGGCAATAACATTTGGTGACTGTGTGAACGGTTTTTTATTGAGAAAAGCAAATAATATCTGAAGTCAGTGGTGAAATTTTTTAAAGTTTGAATTGCTATTATGTTTAAAGAATCTTTTCTTACATGAACATCTCTGTCAAATTATCATGTAATTATAGGTATACATTCTATAGACAGTAGGTTAAATGATTCAGTATGTAGATTTTTGCTTTGTGTCTTATTTATATCTTCTGATAAAATTAGCACCTTCTAAATCTGTTTCTGAAAAACCCACAGAAACAAAGAAACAAAAATAAAAAAGAACTTCACCTATATACAGTCACCCAAAGACATCTGTTACCTTGTCACATTCTCTTTTAAATAATTTTTATCATCAGGAATACTACTGAAATAAAAATAAAAACAAATATTTTTGGATTATATAAGTATTTGGGGTATATGTAAAATTTCTGATCAATATCAGAAAATTACTCTTTCTTTTGCTCATAAATATTTGACTGTCATAATTATTATTTCAATTTTCTTTTGATTCTTCCACCCCTTTAAGGCAGGGTTCTCAATACTAGCTGTACATTAAAATTATGTAGGGAGCTTTAGAACATATTGAAGGCCAGGCTTAACCCCTGATGCCTTACAAGAGAAGCTGGGGTAGAGTTAGGCGTTTGTGTTTTTTGAATCCCATCAGAATTCTAACTTATGGCCTAGATTGGAAAACACTGTTTTGGAGGGTCTGAATACTTCCCTGGGCTCACAAAGAGACCCATTTTTCCCATCTGAAATCAGAGGTGGCAAACCTTTCTTTGGAGCTGCTATCCTGCCAAAACAACCTCTCCTTGGCTTGGAAACTCCTGGAAAAGCCCTCACAATTATGATCCTCAGTTCCTTTGCTGGCCTCCTGTATTATCCTTTCATTTTTATCCTTCCACTGTACCCTATGAAAGGTCAGAGATGATCACCAATCAGTATATTCAATGACTTAAAAAGAAAAATCAGTCATCAATTTTTTTTTTCTCCCTTCACAGCAATTCTCAATTTCTCTACCCTCAAACTCTGGTTTTCCATTTACCTCTTTAAAAAGTGTTCTGAAGGAAGATGTAGGTGAGTTTGGGTCTTAGCCCCACCACCTGCCACATGATAAGAGGGCTGAATAAGTAACACAGTGCTGTCCCTTGGGCTTTCCCCAGCACATCGCAGGAGGCACTTTTGTTCACTCCCCATTTCCCTCTCTACCTCTCTTTCTGCTCTTTTTCTAGAGAAAGCAGATACTTTTATTCACCAAAGGAGCATAGGAATGTTTCCTGGGGTGAAATCCCTGCTCCAGATGGTTTAGGGGGGATGAGGAATGGAAGGAGCCAACTTTACTTCCTGCTCATTCTCATGGTGAGGAGGAGACTCATCACTCAAAGAAGGTGGACCTAGAAGAAAGGGAGCAAGAGTCAGAACGTTTCTGAAAATTTCAGTATGCAAAGGGCCATGGAAATTCCTCTAGGACCTATTTAAGAGAATACTTTAAAAATACATTTTTTAAAGGATATTTCAAGTGGAATGTTTTTATTTGTTTTTGGTTGGTTTGGGGGCTCAGAATGTGTGGATGGGCAGAAGCAGCCCTCAGGGCAGCCAAGCTGTATCCCTCTTCTCTCCCAGTTCGATCTACTCCAGGCTCCTATGGGCTTCATTGGTGACTTGGTGGTAAAGAATCTGCCTGCAGTGCAGGACGCAAGGGTTCAATTCCTGGGTCAGGAACATCCCCTGGAAAAGGAAATGGCAACCCACTCCAATATTCTTGCCTGGGAAATCCCAAGGACAGAGGAGTCTGTCAGGCTATAGTCCATGGGGTCACAAAAGTGTTGGACATGGCTTAACTACAAACAACAGTGTAGTCATCACGAGTTTCAATGTGCTGAGGTCAGATTATATACTGTTCTAGACTGGTAAATCTGAAAACAGCACGCAAAAGGAGAATCTGTTCTCTAGTAAAAGAAAACCACTTGTGTTTTCCATGTATGTAACATCATTTTCCACCCCAAAGTTCTTGGCTATGCTTCTTTCAGAAATATCTCCCCTTCATCATCTCTCCAACCCCGAATTCCCCTCAAAATTTCAAATTTCAATGGTAAGGTATATTTCTCTTCTAAATGTTTATAACTATTTACCTACATCTCCCTTCTGATCCAATTTTCTCTTCTACTTCCATTTGAGTTCCAATGATTAATGTCCAATAATGTTTTATGACTTCTGTTAACTATAAACCTCGTGATACACTTTAACAGCAATGCTTAGCACAGTACCTGGCCCTTAATTCAGTTCAGTTGAGTTGCTCAGTCATGTCCGACTCTTTGTGACGCCATGAATCGCAGCACGCCAGGCCTCCCTGTCCATCACCAATTCCCGGAGTTCACCCAAACTCATGTGCATCGAATCAATGATGCCATCCAGCCATCTCATCCTCTGTTGTCCTCTTCTCCTCCTGCCTCCAATCCCTCCCAGCATCAGGGTCTTTTCCAATGAGTCAACTCTTTGCATGAGGTGGCCAAAGTACTGGAGTTTCAGCCTCAGCATCAGTCCTTCCAATGAACACCCAGGACTGATCTCCTTTAGGATAGACTGGTTGGATCTCCTTGCAGTTCAAGGGACTCACAAGACTCTTCTCCAGCACCACAGTTCAATGGCTTCAATTCTTTGGCACTCAGCTTTCTTCACAGTCTAACTCTCACATCCATATATGACCACTGGAAAACCATAGCCTTGACTAGATGGGACCTTGGTTGGAGAAGTAATATCTCTGCTTTTGAATATGCTGTCTAGGTTGGTCATAACTTTCTTTCCAAGAAGTAGGTGTCTTTTAATTTCATGGCTGCAGTCACCATCTGCAGTGATTTGGGGGTCCAAAAAAATAAAGTCTGACACTGTTTCTACTGTTTCCTCATCTATTTCCCATGAAGTGATGGGACCAGATGCCATGAGCTTCATTTTCTGAATGTTGAGCTTTAAGCCAACTTGTTCACTCTCCTCTTTCACTTTCATCAAGAGGCTTTTGAGTTCCTCTTCACTTTCTGCCATAAGGGTGGTGTCATCTGCATATCTGAGGTGATTGATATTTCTCCCGGCAATCTTGATTCCAGCTTGTGCTTCTGCCAGCCCAGCGTTTCTCATGATGTATCTGCATATAAATTAAATAAGCAGGGTGGCAATATACAGCCTTGATGTACTCCTTTTCTTCTTTGGAACCAGTCTGTTGTTCCATGTCCAGTTCTAACTGTTGCTTCCTAACCTGCATACAGGTTTCTCAAGAGGCAGGTCAGGTGGTCTGGTATTCTCATCTCTTTCAGAATTTTCCACAGTTTATTGTGATCCACACAGTCAAAGGCTTTGGCATAGTCAATGAAGCAGAAATAGATGTTTTTCTGGAACTCTCTTGCTTTTTCGATGATCCAGCAGATGTTGGCAATTTGATCTCTGGTTCTTCTGCCTTTCCTGAAAACAGCTTGAACATCAGGAAGTTCATGGTTCACATATTGCTGAAGCCTGGCTTAGAGAATTTTGAGCATTGCTTTACTAGCGTATGAGATGAGTGCAATTGTACAGTAGTCTGAGCATTCTTTGGCATTGCCTTTCTTTAGAATTGGAATGAAAACTGACCTTTTCCAGTCCTGTGGCCACTGCTGAGTTTTCAAATTTGCTGGCATATTGAGTGCAGCACTTTCACAGCAGCATCTTTCAGGATTTGAAATAGCTTACCTGGAATCCCATCACCTCCACTAGCTTTGTTCGTAGTGATGCTTCCTAAGACCCACTTGACTTCACATTCCAGGATGTCTGGCTCTAGGTGAGTGATCACACCATCGTGATTACCTGAGTCATGAAAATGTTTTTTGTACAGTTCTTCTGTGTATTCTTGCCACCTCTTCTTAATATCTTCTGCTTCTGTTAGGTCCCTACCACTTCTATCCTTTATTGAGCCCATCTTTGCATGAAATGTCCCCTTGGTATTTCCGATTTTCTTGAAGAGATCTCTAGTCTTTCCCATTCTGTTGTTGGTTCCTCTATTTCTTTGCATTGGTCGCTGAAGAAGGCTTTCTTATCTCTCCTTGCTATTCTTTGGAACTCTGCATTCAAATGGGAATATCTTTCCTTTTCTCCTTTGCTTTTCACTTTTCTTCTTTTCACAGCTATTTGTAAGACCTCCTCAGACAGCCATTTTGCTTTCTTGCATTTCTTTTCCTTGGGGATGGTCTTGATCCCTGTCTCCTGTACAATGTCACAAATCATCCATAGTTCATCAGGTACTCTGTTTATCAGATCTAGTCCCTTGAATCTATTTCTCACTTCCACTATATAATCATAAGGGATTTGATTTAGGTCATACCTGAATGGTCTAGTGGTTTTCCCCACTTTCTTCAATTTAAGTCTGAATTTGGCAATAAGGAGTTCATGATCCAAACCACAGTCAGCTCCTGGTCTTGTTTTTGCTGACTGTATAGAGTGTCTCCCTCTTTGGCTGCAAAGAATATAATCAATCTGATTTCAGTGTTGACCATCTGGTGATGTCCATGTGTAGAGTCTTCTCTAGTGTTGTTGGAAGAGGCAGTGCCTTCTCTTGGCAAAACTTTATTAGCCTTTCCCCTGCTTCATTTCATATTCCAAGGCCAAATTTGCCTGTTATTCCAGGTGTTTCTTGACTTCCTACTTATGCATTCCAGTCCCCTATAATGAAAAGGACATTTTTTGGGGGTGTTATTTCCAAAAGGTCTTGTAGGCCTTCATAGAAGCATTCAACTAATAGGGCACTCAATAAGTACTTTTTGAATTAATGAACAAATTTACAGTAGTTCATAGTAGTCTTTCTCTTATTCAATCTTACTCTTTCTTTTTAATAAGGACTGTAGGTATATAGATGAAGTAGGGCTGTAGGTATTAACATTTCTCCTGATAATAAAATGCTTACTATTATCATTCCAATTCTTATTATTTGATATTGGACAATAGTTTTTACATATGTTTCTTAAAAGTTATGAAAACAAAACATTGTCTTTTACTTTAGCTAAGTCATGTTGAAAAAGAGAAGGATTTGATTAGGGAATCATGAGAAGGAAGCTCTTGATAATCCCTAAAAGATTTGTCTGTTACTGTTGTAAATTAAGATTAAATATACAAAAACACAGCAATTTAGGATTTATTTGGTGAAAAAATTCCAACTTCCTCCCTTTTATCATTTAATATTGCTAAGACATGTAACTGGAAACAAGAAATTTCATAGTTAATAATCATATTTAACAATGGTTTTTCACACTGACAGAGTTCTTTATGTAAATAAACCACTTTGCACTCATGGATTAAGAATCCAGATAAGGTTGAAGACACAAGAACACAGAGAGAGAGGTTGGGTTTCCTGACCTTATTTAGCCATTGAATACTAATATTGCAATAAGAAACCAGTGTGGGTATGCCTGGTAAGATATGCACATCTGAGATTTTTTTTTTTAATAATGAAGTTTAAAAAATTACTTCATTGAAGAACTGTTCAACAATGAAAAAAAGTAAGAAGAAAAACTCACCGTTAAACTATTACTCTGAGATGAATACTTTTACAATGTGGGTACATTCTCTTCTATTTTATTACACATACATCTTATTAGTGCAATCTCCAGTTATATTTGGTTAAAACACTAGAATCATTACAAACATATACAGTGTTATATTTTGCTGTTATAACTTTTAGTATATTTTTTATCAATATGTATCATTTGGAAACATAATTTTTAAATTTATTTTTATTGGAGTATAGCTAATTTATAATATCATGTTAGCTCCAGATATACAGCAAAGTGATTCTGTTATACATATATGTATAAATCTGTATCTTTTTCTATTTTTTCCATTGTGAGTTATTGCAAGATATTGAATATATTTCCCTGTGCTCTTTATATTATACATGGTAGTTTACATCTATTAATCCTATGCTCCCAATTTATTCCTCCACCCTTTGGTAAACACAAGTTTTCTCAATGTTCACAGTATAATAGCTTATTTCATTTCAACTCATGCTGTGAACATTGGGATGCATGAATCTTTTTGAATTAGTTTTTTCTTTTGCCCAGGAGTGGAATTGCTGGATTACATGGTAACTCTATTTTTAGTTTGTTTTTTGTTTTTGTTTTTAAGAAAACCTCCATACTTTTCTTTTGTTTACTATAATAGCCATGATATGGAAGCAGCTTAAGTGTCCATCAGCTGAATGGATAAAGAGGTTATGGAATAAACCATAAAAAATGATGAAATAACGACATTTGGCGCAAATTGAGTGGCCTAAAAACTGTACTAAGTGAAGTAAATCTTGCTCTACTTCATCCCAGAGAAGTATGAATCTCTTCTGCATTCCTCATATTAAGACCAATTTGAGCAGGGACTTTTGAACTTTAATTTGTTTTTTAATCATCAGGAGGTGTGTGTAAAACAGAAACCGCCAGGCCCTATTCCCAAGAGTGCCACTTTCAGAAAGTCTGGCTAGGGTCTAAGAGTGTGCATTTCTACTAATCTCTAGATATTGCTGATTCTCCTGGCTTGGGGACAACACTGTTGAAAGCAACTGAATTGGAGTATCTGTTTAGAAGATGGAACCAGGATAGTGAGGATACAAGGGAGATGTCTTCACTTATGTAAAACAAAGCACAAGATGTAAGAATCCAAACAGAACCTTTTCCTGAAAAAGAATGGAGAGAAGGACCACCAGATTCTCTCACCATGCCCTCAGGGACTGCTTTTGATGCCTTCCCTCTTAATGCCACATCTCAGTGATGAGGAACTTTCCTGTTAATGTTCTAGGGCATACTCCATCTCTTGGTACCTTGATAAATAGCTGAGAAAAGATAGAATTGTTCAAAATCACTTTACTAATACTAAAGGCCAACTGGAAGAGAACAAAGGACAAGAAACAAACAAACAAACAGATTCGATGCAGGATACAGGATGCTCGGGGCTGGTGCGCTGGGATGACCCAGAGGGATGGTACGGGGAGGGAGGTGGAAGGGAGGTTCAGGATGGGGAACACATGTACACCAGTGGTGGCTTCATGTTGATGAATGGCAAAACCAATACAATATTGTAAAGTAATTAGCCTCCAATTAAAATAAATAAATTTAAACTAAAAAATTAAAAACAAACAAACAAGTCTAATTTACATAGTACGGATATCTGATGATACTATTAGTTAGTGGGTTCTTGAAAACTATAGCCCTGAGTCACTTCCACCTCCTGTCCCAGCTCAGTTGTATTGCAGCTATAGGGTCTTGGCCTCTTACCTTAGGTATCTTGCTTTCCAGAACCCCATCTGCCTCCGTATTGCAGGAACCATGTCCCATTTTCCCTAGCACATGCTGTCTTCTGTTACTCTGTGACTAATGATGGTTATGGCCAATCCACTTGGTTTAGCTTGAGAGATATTCTTCTTTCTCTAGCAACTAGCAGGCTAAAGCCACCAGAGCCCAGACCCTTCTCAGGAGATATGAATACACAAAGCAGCATCACCATTTAATCACAACACAATCCCTAGCATGTGCGAAACAAAAATTGTAAACCTATGGTAATTAGGCTGTGGGGGAAGGGTAATGGCTCTCTCACTAAGTGAATATGGAGTTGTATGCAATTAGACTGATTAAAGGACACTGAAATATTCAGTCAGTCTTTGTATACTCAGTGGATTTTAATTAGGGTCCTTGAATCACTATGTGTGACCACAAAGGATGTATATAGGATGCATGCATGAATTCTATAGGGCAAAAACTGGAGCAATGACACTTACAGAGCACTTACTGTATACTGTGATTGAATGTAGCATACAGTTTCTGAGAGATAGAGTTGTCTCAAATAGAGTAGACTGCCTTAAAAGATAACACGGGTTGTCTGTTACTGGATACGTTCAAACCAGATTTCCCTTTTCAAATTTCACCTCTTCCATCAAGCCTTCTGATTTACTGCCTTTCCCATGTTCCTGGATTTTCTCCTGAGGCACTCATTTTATCTTCTCTGACTTGCCTTTCTGATTTTACTCTTGCCCCTTATAATTCATCACAATTAGAGCAGTAGTTCAAAAATGTGAAATATGTCATTACGTTTGCATGTGTGCTAAGGCACTTCAGTCACTTCTGTCACTTCAGTCACTTCTGTCTCTCTGTGATCCTATGGACCGTAGCCTGCCAGGCTCCTCTCCATGGGATTCTCCAGGCAATAATACTAGAGTGATTTGCCATGCTCTCCTCCAGGGGATCTTCCTCACCCATGGATCGAACCCGAGTCTCCTATGTCTCCTGCATTGGCAGGTGGGTTCTTTACCGTTGGAATACCTGAGGAAGATACAAAGAGGGGACATTTTAGTTTTCAAAGATTTTAAAACTGGTGGTTGTTAAAGATCAACAAACTGATACATAATCTAATCGTTTACTTCTTCTCCAGCCAAATTGCCTTATTCAACCAGTGCTTTAGAGATAGAGACAGGAAAAGCCCATGCGATTGACTTGCCCAGGGTCATGTGGCAGAGCCGAGACAAGTTCTTTCCACTGCATCATCCTGGAATTTCTTAAACACTCCAACCAGACTTACACCTTTTCTCTAAAGAAAGCAAGGCAGAGTTCAGAGCCCTTATTTTTAAACCCACATTAAATGGAAACCTTTGGAAGAGCAGGTGGTGGTAATGCTATGAATCTGGCTCAGCAAGGGAACACTGAGGTCATGATATTTTTCACATTTAGTAACTTCAAAAATATAGGGATGATGTAAACTTCCTAAGACTTGTTTCCAACCTAGTGATACTGTTAACTCTGGACAGGAGTGTGTACCATTGGTCAGAGCAGGGACCTGTGTGGCCAATGAGCTCTCTCTAGTCAAGAAAGATGCTCTGGTAATGCTTTCAGATGGCTGTCTTGGATTCACATCCTGCTTACAGTAACACTAGCAAGCCTGCTTGAATTTCCTATTAGATACATGACAAAAATATCCTATGATGCTAAGAAGTCGCTAAGACCGAAAAGAACCTACTTCATAGGGTTGAAAGATTTAATGAGTGAACACATTTCATGCGCTTTGCACACACTCTGGCACTTAGTAAGTGCTCACTAAATGTCACTTTAAAATAAAAACAGGTTGAAATGAGAGTGAATTTGAACGTTTGATTTTTGAGTTAAATTGGGCTACTCTGCCTACCCTGAGCTCTGTATAAAGGAACCCACCCTCAATAGAAGCATTAGACAATCATGGATCAGATCTGAAAGGGACATTCCTAGTGATCACCTGGTTACAAATGAGGTAATTGAGGAAACAAACAAAGAAAAACAACAGTAACCCCAGAGAGACAGACTTAACCCGAGGCAGTGGCAAAACTGGTTTTAGAAAGCAGATCTCTTTTTTCTTAAGTCCATTGCTTTCTTCCTTTTTATTATATTATACTTTGCATTTGGCCCACTTTAAACTTTTTTTCCACATTAAATACTCTTAGCCCCCTGTTGTCTGTTGTGGCGATAGCTCCCTGAGGATACAAGAAATAGCTCCACTTTTGGACTAGAGGACTTAAGTAAGTTGATATGCATTCTACCTATCCTACCAGAAGACCTCATCACCATACCACATAGAGTTCATTACATAAGGGATCACAAGTAGTAGATCTTATTTAAAGACACTTCAAGATCTAAAATTTGGTGAATTCTATATTCATAATGACAATTCTGACCCAGTTGGAGTGGTTCCCAAATATACTGTTCAAGAAATAGGTAAAATAGTTAACATCCAAAATGTTTGGTTAAATGGCCTTTTAAAAGATAAGTATCAATAATTTAGAATCATGTTCATACAGTATTTTGTTCCCAAACGAAAAGGATAAATGATGAGCTAATGTGTGTTTTACTAATAGTTCTGTTGCTAATATACCTTAAATTGGGGGCAATTCACATTTTCCATTTGTGGAGAATAATCCTTGAGCTAATTTTAATTGGAAACTGTTCTTCATTTTGTAAAAATGTCCCCGTGAATTTATTATCAAAAATAGAAAAAAAACTAAAAAAATATTTTTGACTAACTTGACTCCAGCCATGTACCTTTATAGCTTTGTGTGTATGTGTGCATAGTAAGTTGCTTCGGTCATGTCCAATTTCTGACGCTATGGACTATAGCCTGCCAGGCTCCTCTGTCCATGGGATTTTCCAGGCAAGAGTACTGGAGTAGTTTAGCAGGCCCTCCTCCAGGGGACCTTCCTGACCTAAGGACAGAACCTACATCTCCTGCATCTCCTGCATTGGCAGGTAGATTCTTTACCACTAGTGCCACCTGGGAAACCCCTGTAGCTTTGCATCTTTCCATAAATCAACTAAATTTTCCTTTTAATTTATACATAAACTACAGCATGTTTTGGCTCTACTTGATTGATCCTCAACTGGTACTTAGCTTCAAAAGAAAAGCTAAGCAATTTGTTTCTGTGTTGAAGGAGATGGACAAAGCTAATGTTCACCCCTCAGCTATTAGAGATGCCTGCTTGCATTCTCAGCAGTTTATTATATCGAAGGAGTAAAAAGAAGGTGAAGGGTTAAGAATAAAAACCTGAGTCTGAGTTCAGGCTCTGCTGCTGAATACCCTCTGATTCTCAGATAGGTCACTTTTCATTTCTGAATTCAGTTTCTTGATGTGTAAAATAAGAGGAATCCACTCGATGAGTCAACTCCCTCCCTCAATAGGTCAAGAACCTGTCAATAAATACCAAAGGTTTAGGAGTGGGCACAATAAAATTCTTTCTACACTCCCACGTGCCTAGGAATGACTTAGTGGCAGAAAATAGCCATGTTCCTCTCAATGTGGATTTAGCTTCTTCCAATCCCAAGCAGCTGGACAAGTAAGCAGATGTCTAGGTTCTACTGCAGAAGGAAATACAAAGTTGCCTACATTTCTCAAATTTTCCCTGAAAGATATTTTGAGATTTTTCACTTCCCTGTTCAGCAGTCACTAAACCCTTCCAATCTCACATCTGTATGTGGATGACATTTCTTGTGAGTCCATTTGCTGCTTGTAACACACAGTCAGTGCCAAGTTTAAATTCTAGCTTCTCTGACCTGTATCACTTCCACAGCCTTCCAATCAAAACTTAGCTTCATTCTCCCTCAATCTCTTCTTCTCCCTGTCCCAGGTTGATCTCCATAGGACAAAAATCTGATCTTGACCAAGACCTCTTCCAAAAGTAGGTGACTACTGATTGCCATCAGGATAAAATCTAACCTCACCTTTGATTGATTTGGTCCAAACCAATGTTTCCAATCTAAGGTCCCTCTCGACCCTCATCCACACATCTTATGTTCTACCTCAATGAAACATGTCTTCCTCTGGAATAGCATCATATTACATTTATCAAATAGTCTCAAGATGCCAGGTGTTTCACATATATTTTCTTATTTAATCAGAGAAAGCTATTATCAAAGTATTCAAGATAGGTTATATCTCAGTTTTCAAGAGAGATTTGGCAGCTTGCTCAAGGACACCTCAGGTCTCAGAAGGGTGAGTAGGACTCAGACATAAGTCTGTATCTGCATGCTCTTCCTACTTGCCCATGCTGCCTTCCTAAAGACACCTTGTACTTTCACGTCTTTATACTCTTTCTTCATTCTGGAATGTTCTCTCCATTTCTACCTGTTCCACTCATTTCTGAGGCCCATCTACAATGTCATATGCTCTGAATATTTTTTACATTATTCTAATTAAACATTCTCTTTTCTGTGTTCCAGTATTCTGTTCATAGACCCACATAACATTAGGAATTATAGTAGAGATATTTGTGTGCATTTTTTAGACTCCTATGGAAATGTAAGGTCTGGGGGGCAAAAGCCATGTTAATTCCTGGAACTTGGTTCGGAATACACACATTAATAAATATTTCTATATTCTCTTTATTATACTCATTGCTAAATTTATATCAGACACAAATATGGCAAAGAAAACACTAAACATTGCAAAGTATTAGCTACAGGTTAGCGCCGAAAAAACACTCAGAAAAGAGCAAGGCTCCAACTTCAAAACTAATGAATCTGTCCTCAAGATAAAACTGATTTCTCCTAAAATAAACTGCAACTATTTCCCTGTAAATGATGTTTTGAAAGGTTCTACTGATACCATGGTTAAAAATAGCCATTTTGTCTAAATTGCCCAAACATTATTTGGCTTCTAATCTGGGAATCAAATAAACTCCCAGATTTTCCATGGGGATAGGTGGTGGTGTTTTCTCACACAAACTAACAGCTAGGCAGAGGGTTGGGTGTGTTCCAGGGTGAGCACCACATTTTGATTTTATTACAACAACAATGACAATTACAAAGATACAAACACATGGCTACATCTAAGGCTTTTGCGGAAAGCATTTCTGCAGTCAGGCAACCAGACCCGGACTTAGTCAGACATGACTATTTACTCACTGAGGGAAGAAAATGTCTTAGTCATCTAACTTGCCAAGAAGATATCATTTGTATGGAACCTGCTAGCTGTTTCAGAGAACGTAAATAAAGGCACGTCCATGCCAGCAAACTGAGCTTCACATCTCTGAGATGGCATTAATGAAAGAACTCTCTGTGGGGAGCATTTGTTAAACACACCAAGGCTCCTCTACAGCATCACTCCTCTCCAGGCTCTCCTCTCTGCCCTAGTAGGGAGGGATCTAAGCCATCATCACTTTCCTGTCCCCTCTCCCTCGCACGAGGGCCAAAATATCCCTAAAACACAGGTTGTATCATGTTACAAGTGTTCATGTGACTCTAAAACGCCCTCAGCCACCTAGAATGATGGAACAAGGCTTTCAAGGCCTACCTGACTTCAAGCATGAATGCCCTCTCCCATCCCATAAAACTCCTACCAGTCACCATCCTTCAAGCTACAGCTGACTTATCACTTTCCCAAAGAAGTAGTCCAGCTTCAATTCATTCAAAACCTTTCTCTGAATAGCATCTCTATTTTCTTCTGGGGTCTGTATTGAGTTCCTCATTTTTAAGTTATAAAAGCCAAGGGCAGAAACCTTTTTTTTTTTTTTTTTTGTATCTTGCAAGGCACTAAATGAACTAGATAATCAAGCAAATTTTTATGTTTTCTGAGTGAATGACTAATAAGCAAATGAGTTTCTTGCGGTTAAACCTAAGAAAGATTTAGGCATGACTGCCTTTTTCTCATAGAAAAATTCCTGATCTCAAAGTATAATCTCAATAAAGAAGATCTGAGTAAGGGTGTGGAGAACTATGAAGCCTCAAATATTAAGAGGCAAGAAGTCATATCATACCCGTGGACCTGTTTCATGAATCCAAATGTGATTTTGTACTAGTCTGGTTCTCAGTGTCCTGTCGAAATCTAATTTTGTAAATTCCAGCAGGCTAGTCTTGTAAAGATTTAAAAGAAAAACAATAACTGGATATGAAGGAAAGATGAATGTCATGGATAATAAAAATCATTAAAAGTGATGGCTGATAAATGTTTTTCAAAATGGTTCTTTCTCTTCCTGTCTCCCAGAGTCTTTTGGAAGCAGAGGACCCTCAGTGTTTCATGTTACAGGTGAAGAAACAGGTGCAGAGAGAACAGCTTACCCAAGTGCATGGGGAGATAAGTGATAGAGAAACAATATGAAAACAGGAGTTGGGCATTGGACCTTTATATTGGATTCATATTATGACTGGAGAAGGAAATGGCAACCCACTCCAGTATTCTTGCCTGGAGAATCCCAGGGACGGAGGAGTCTGGTGGGCTGCCGTCTATGGGGTCGATGATACCTTGACTAAACTACAATTTCAGCTGCCTCCTCTGTGAAAGGCTATTCATCTGTTTACTTTGCTCCTCATGGAATAATCTAAGAAGAAAATTTAAGACTTTGCCCCAGATTTACAGCTTGTTCAAGGGCCTATACTGCTAAGTCACTTCAGTCGTGTCCGACTCTGTGCGACCCCATAGACGGCAGCCCACCAGGCTCCCCCATCCCTGGGATTCTCCAAGCAAGAACACTGGAGTGGGGTTGCCATTTCCTTCTCCAATGTATGAAAGTGAAAAGTGAAAGTGAAGTCGCTCAGTCGTGTCCGACTCTATGACCCCACGGACTGCAGCCTACCAGGCTCCTCTGTCCATTGGATTTTCCAGGCAAGAGTACTGGAGTGGGGTGCCATTGCCTTCTCCATCAAGGGGCTATAACTCCAGGGTATATTATTGAGATGTTGATATGTAATTTTCACACCTGAAATTTGACTTTCCTAAGATATATTTTAATTTAGCCAAAGTTATTTTTAAGTTGAAATAAAAAATCCTAATTTTGCAAAGGCTTAACATATTTAATATCCATCAAATGAATTACATATATATGGATTATTAGTAATTTTTTAAAGTCACTGATATGGAGTGAAATAAGGGAAGCCAGGGACTAGGCCTGGCTAAGGATCTTCTCCAGAGACAGGTGTCAGTGGAGCTAGAAGAATCCCAGACTGAAGACCAAATTTGCTAGTTTCAAAGAGCAATATTATGAAATATATTTATTATTAAGTCTACTGTTTTCCTGTTTTCCAGTCCATTGGTATTTGATTTAATCTCTATTTAATCCTTTCTAATACTTTTTTCAAGTTCATTTTATTAGTGTTTATCTAACTTACTATCTTTTATACTTGGTTACTTCCTTCTTTGATTTGCAAGAAAAGCAGTAAGAAATAGTCTGCCTTTGAGTGTCGTTTTGACTCTGAATCAATGAATAAATTATTACAGCTATTTTTGCGTATGAATAAATAGTGATATATATCTATGATGTCACATTATACAACACAAATCTTTTTAAGTGTTTTTTAAGCTTTTCCTCACAAGCAAAAATTTCTAAACCATTTTATACAGCATTTTTCCAATTTTTAACATATTTTTATGCTTCAAGGAAACTCATTGTTACTTTTCTTTAAATGATTGTTTTATAGATGATTTTTGTTTTCTTCCTGTGCCTTTATATTTTCCAACTTTTTAAAAACATGATTAAGTTATATCACTTAAGCAAATTTTTCTATTCAATTTTCTATTATTTTTCTAAAAGATAATTAAGACAGTAAATAGCATATATGGAAAATGCTTGCATTAAATTTAAGAACATATTAAGTATGTACTACAGTCTCAACCATGGAAAATTTAACTACATAGACAAAAAGATTATAAGTAAATAGGCAAAAATATTAACTATTGTGTTCCTTTAATTGGGGACTTATGGATTAAATTTATTTTCTTCAGCATTTTTCCAAATTTTTGCAATAAGATAAAATGAATTTTATAAAAAAGACAATACATGATTGTTGTTTGTTATAAAGGCTTATCCCTCATCTCTGCATGAAGAGGCTGCTATTCAAAGAGAATTTCAATGACTCTCTTTGCCTCTTTCCTTGTTCCTCCCAGTTTATTCTTGACACTGCCAATAGGTTCTTTAAAATCACTTTCTTTCTTTAACTTTCTAATCACAGGGGATCCCATGATCAGAACCCTTCAAAGAGTCTATCACTGCCTATGAGATGGAGTTTGAAATTTTAGATATCAGAAACTAAGTTGTCAATCTCTATATCCAGAGTGCATGTCTATGCTTATAGTCATTTTTTTTCTAGAAAAATTCTACATTCAGTTCAAACTCAACCCCAAATTCAGGTCTCCACTAGAAAATACTTCAGTCCTTACAAGAATAATACCATTTGTTTTAATGATATCATTCTCCAGTTATCATGTGTCAAAAAGCAATCAAAATATCCCAGATCCTTCCTGATCATCTCAACTAGAATAAGTAATTTCTTATACATTTTAATGGTCCTTACATCATATTGGCTTTAATTGTGTTTACTCCTGTTGCTGGTACATATCAAGGCATCCATTTGCATGATTTTTAACAGAGTTCAGTGCCTATTTCTCTCTTAGTACTCTTTGAAGTCCTGTGTCTTACACAGATCTCCTGGCTCACTACTACCATTGCACAGTGAAAGCTTCCATCAAGTAGGTCCTTAGCAAGAGAGGACTGAAAGAACTTATTACTGATAAATAGCTCTTTTCATTTCTAAGTCATCCTGATGTGATATACCAGAAATCTGGGTTATTAATTTTGTTTATGGATCAGAAAATGGTTAAAAACTTGAGCATTCAAACACTGGAAGGAGACATTGAGTTCATCCAACAAAGAGAATGATATAAAAGTCTCTAATCCAGAAGTATGGGTGACCACATAGGTGAGAGTTGATTGTGTGTTTGAAGAAAGTGTATATCTATACAGTGAGGCACCCTGAGCAAGAGATCATTATAAGGACAGAGCCAGGTAATAGAGACAAGGTGATGAGCAGTAAGAGAGACTCTGGCAAGTCAGAAGTCCAATCCTCAGCAACCATTCAAGAGAACCAGTATTGCCCATGGCTGCCTTTCACATGCTCCCCAAGTGTGACGTATAGGAGAGTCAGTAGCACTCATAGAGCCAGTAACAACATGGGCCCTTCACATTCATTTTCCCCTTTCTTGTATAGTAATAATGAGAGGTTCAACTTCCCTGGTGGCACAGTGGATAAGCATTCGTCTGCCAATGCAGGGGACGTGGGTCCAGGAAGACTCCACAAGCCATGGAGCAACTGAACCCATGCACCGCAAGTACTGAAGCTTGTGCTCCAGGGTCTTCAGACTGCAACTACTGAGCCTGTGTGCTGCACTCACTGAAGCCCGCATGCCCTAGGCCTGTGCTCAGCAACAAGAGAAGCCGCAGCAAAGAGAAGCTTGCACACCACAGCAGAGTAGCCCTACTCGCCGCAACTAGAGAAAGGCCACATGCAGCAACAAAGACCCAGTGCAGACAAAAATAAGCAAATAAAAGTGATAAGGGAAAATAAAGCAAAAAATAATGAGAGACATGTTGAATTAAAGGGGGTTTGTCCTTGGAATTCTTGAGGTCTTGGCACAATAAATAAATTATCAGGGCATTTGATTAAAAATATCAAACACAAAAATAGGAAGGCGTGGCTGAGTGGCACGCTGCCTCAGTCGTGGTCATCCTAACCATCTTATAGGCACTGTCCAACTCTGCAAACAGAAACTCTAGGACAGGTTTCTCCAAGATGCTGAGATACTGTGGTGCTTCCTCAGAGCCCATGTCAAAGAAATAGTAAGGAGGGAATTGTCCCTATTTCTGCAAAGAAACCAAAATGCTTTTAGTGAAAGTGGACTCTAGACCTCTTGGGCCCCTTGAAAAGTGTAGTGTGTAAGTGCCAGAAGAGGTATAGATGGATCCCAGAG
Organism: Ovis aries; assembly: GCF_016772045.2. Lineage (NCBI taxonomy): Eukaryota > Metazoa > Chordata > Mammalia > Artiodactyla > Bovidae > Ovis > Ovis aries. The sequence goes on from NC_056054.1 coordinate 198,654,358, forward strand.
AAACCCAGTAGGTCTGCAGAAACCATGAAAAATGGAAGTTAGCAGCCTCAAATAGAGTAACATCTTCTGTGATGCTAGAGCAGAAAAGCAGTGACAGGTGTGATCTGATAAAGGCAAGTCAGGTTCATAAACACAAATGAGAGCTAGTCCTTGGAGGTTCCTAGAAATAATGGGGAGAACTTAGAAAGAGTTTTTAGGTTCTATACATTAGAAGATGGTAAGAGTCAATAGGTGATACCAATAGGCAGTCGTGAAAAGTGAAGGATATAGAGACAAAGCATGTGTCTTTGAAGACCACTTTCTAGCCACTTGAACCTCTGTAAAATAAGAAAAGGTGATGCATGGATGGCTCTCTATCCTCCGTATTCACTAACTTGCCTCGATCCACACAGAGGGCAACTCTACTGTTTCTCTTACATCACAGTCCTCTGTTTGACCTCACTGGAATTTTCCTAGGGAGCAAGGATTGCTCATCTCATTGGTCAGGATTTAAGAGGATAGTTGGCAGAATAGCAATGTCTTAAAATCAAATTTCATGAGGCTTTTTTCCCCACTCCTGGCATCTGTGTAGGAAGCCAACCACACTTTGTACTTTGTTCCTACCTTTATTCAAGATGAAGGCTGGGTGAGTAGACACTGGGTATGCTTCTCCTAAGCCTGAGGCCTCTGCTGTGTTCTCCAATTCTGTTTCATAAGAACTTTCCTTTGTGGACTTTCCCAGACATTTTTAATATCAGCAGTTTCTTTCCTACTTGGCTGCTAATTCTTTGATGAATATGCTCTTTGGCTGGGAACTCTGGAGAAGGGGAGGGATGAATTACCATTTGGATTTGGGCACCAAACCAGCCGCACCCGAAACCACACCCAGAACACATCATTGTGCCTTTTTCATAGGATTTGGGGAAGATTAAATAAGAAAAATTCATGTAAACTCCTAAGCACAGTCCCTGGCATATAGTACCCACTCAATAAATGTTAATTATTGTTAATAATACACACATTGCAAATCTTTGCCATTGACTAGCTATAACCTGGTCAGAGAGCTTCTAAGTTTTGGGAAAAGTGCTCTGGGGCTGGACACCTGAATATTTGATGAAAACTGGAGCAAAGCAGATATTCTGTAAAGAAGCAAGAGTGTTTCTTTGAGGTACACTATTATCTCTTCTGGGAAAGTTTTGATTACGCACATAAGTACCTACTCTTTGGCCTTTGGTGAAAAGACACACATGTAAATTCCTCAGCCCTGCCTTGGCAGATTTTGCTTAATGAAACATGGGAGTTGGGGGATGGGGAGTGAGAAGTTCTTCTTGAAGATTTTTTTTTCCCTTTCTTTATTAAAGTTCATTTTAGATTTCCCTTTGCAGGACTAGGGACCAGAATTGGAGGCAGGGGACTGATACTGAGGGAACAGATCTGGTAGAGACCCTTGCAATGTGGTGGAAAGCTATACAGAAGCTGAGGACAAACACAGGAGCCATAGCCCCATTCTTAAAAAAAAAAAAAAAAAGGCAGGGGGGAGTGTAGTTGCTTTAGAATGTTGTGTTAATTTCTACTGTACAGTAAAGTGAATCAGCCATACATATACATACTTCCCCTCTTTTTTGAATTTCCTTCTCATTTAGGTCACCATAGAACATTGAATAGAGTTCTCTGTGCTATATAGTAGGTTCTCATTAGTTAGCTGTTTTGTACATAGAATTCTGTATACATGTCAATCCCAATTTCCCAGTTCATCTCATTGCCCTTTCTTCCCCTTGGTGTCCGTACGTTTGTTCTCTACATCTGTATTTCCTTCTGAATGTGATGTGGCAGGTAGGTTCCAGGAATCCTTGTTGTCTATATCCAGTTTTCTGATTTTGGCTTTGCGATTCTCTTTTTCCATCTGCATATCTTTGCTAAATGTTTTGCACCTCATGGCCCATGCTTAGGGAACAGTGAAAGAACGTGTTCATGATCAGAGAAATCAGCAAAGGGAGGGGATGAGTAGCCCAGAAAAGTGACAGTGAGATTGCAGGGGGTGAACCAAAGAGCGGGAGGTAGCCACAGTCTGGGTAACTGGAACATGTAAAAACTTCCAAGAAGTGCTCAGAGGTACTCCTAGAGGGGGCGACACCTCCAGCAATGTAGACTTAATTATCTTCATATATGACCAAACAGGGTGATTTGGAAAGAGAGGGAACATGAGCATCCCAATAGAAATGCAGGACTGACTGAGCAGCCCAGACGAGCATTTGGAAAAGTGAACTTGTGCGTGCATCTTGTTCTTTCTGACCTCTTCATTCTCTTATCTTCTTCAGAAAAATGAGAGTCAAGGTACATTACCTTTTAGACATCCTTTGACTCTCAGTACCACTGACTACATTATTTTGTATTCAATCAAACATTTGTGTTTACCATGTTCAGGTACCAGAAAATAAAAAGATGATTAAGACATAGTCCTTGAACTCAAGGATGTTATCTGTAAGGAAGGGAGAAAAATGCTTAAGTAGGTAACTTAAGTACAAGGCAAATGTGTGCATAGGACTCTATGAGAACAGAAGGGAGGAACGGAGTCCCAGATTGCGGCTGTCAGATACAGCTTCCTAGAGAGGATGCTCAAACTGATTCTTAAAACAGCTTCATACGGTCCATTTGGGGCATGTGTTTCTTTTCCTCAACTCACTTTCATGGAATATGATGAGTACAGGAGAGAGCTCTTCTTTCTGGTAGCCTTTTGGGCACAAGTTCATATCAAGAAAGAACAGATTGCTATGCAGTAGGAGAGATATCTGTGGATTTGAGAGGGAGCACAGGGCAGGCAGCAGGCTGGTTTTCAGGAGACACAAGTTCTAATTTTGACAGCCGCTTACTTTGCTGTATGCTGCTGCTGCTGCTGCTAAGTCGCTTCAGTCATGTCCGACTCTGTGCAACCCCATAGACGGCAGCCCACCAGGCTCCCCTGTCCCTGGGATTCTCCAGGCAAGAACACTGGAGTGGGTTGCCATTTCCTTCTCCAATGCATGAAAGTGAACACTGAAAGTGAAGTCGCTCAGTCATGTCCGACTCCTAGCGACCCCATGGACTGCAGTCCACCAGGCTCCTCCGTCCATGGGATTTGCCTGGCAAGATTATTGGAGTGGGGTGCCATTGCCTTCTCCTGCAATTCAGGAGACCACTCCGAATCTTACTTTATTTTTAACTGAAAAGGTAACTTGGGGTCATCCCAAAAGTTTGTTGTGAGGAGCAAATGAAATACTAGATATGAATATGATTCATAAAATATAAGGGAGCATCCTCATGGGTGGGAAATAGACTTTGAAGCATCTGGCTCTTCCTTCAAGGCATAGGGGGAGTGCAGAGGAGGAACTCCTGCATAGAAACAAGCAGATTTTACTGGAATGGTAGTTTCTGTCAATTTCCTGAACAAGTGGCTAACTGCAGTCCTAGGACAAGTACCCAGGAGACTGAGGTTATTTTTCCCCAAGTAGTTCCATAGACCTATATGCCATCCACATTTGTGTGGAAAACAGGGACAGCAGGGGATGAAAAACAAGAAGGAAGGATGGTGTCAGCAAAGGTCAGGGTGTCACACATCAGTCACGGTAGCAGCTGCCAGGGCTCAGAGGGTTCCAGAGCATGGTAAGGATGGCCACTGGGCTGGCTTTGGCCACATTCCCCAGGCTTTGCATCACACACCCAGGATGGGGGTCTTTGCTCATCTAAGCTCCTTCTCCTACACAGCCTCCCCGGACGTGTGCTTTCCAGGCTGTGGTATCTGCTTTCCTCCCAGAAAGGATTATTCATCTGTCCTCTCACAGCCATGCCGTCAGCACCAGGGAGAGTCCCTGCCTCCCCGCTGGACCGGAGATTCCCCACAGCCACAGGTCACGAAACACAGAAGCTCCCTGGGCCGATTCCCTGGAAAGCGGACAGGGCTTATGCGGCATGTCCCTCACACTCTCAGCATACCTAACACTTTCCATCTTGTTTGTCTGTATTTAGAGAAGCAGAAAAGCCTTCTAGAAAGGGTGCTGGACTTTGAGCCGCTCACCTCAGGTCACCTTGCGGGGAGGGAGAGTGACTTATTTTGGAACAACTAGTTGTTGTGTGGTACAATAGGTGTGCTCTCAGTTTGCAAAGTTTTATCCTCAGAGCCATGCTTTGGGGTAGATATTTTTAACACTGCATTTCAGTTCAAGAAACTGAGGCAGAAAGAGAGTAAGTAACTTGCCCCCAGAGTTACCCAGTGATTGTGTTGGACCTAGAAGTTTAACCCAAACTGGGGCCATAATAAAGTCCATGCCCTTGGCCACACCCTCATCTAACAAAAGAGCGTGGTGGTGATGTCTGGGGTCCCTTCAGTTTCCAAAATTCTGTAATGCTTTATAGTCATATGCTCTCACAGTAAATTTTTTCATTTTTTTTTTTAAACTGTAAAGACTATTTATATCTTACTATTCAATGTGCTCTCTTTTCCTGGCATGCATGAGGGGTTTAAAAAATTTTAGTTGAATTGAACTAAAACTGAATTTTCAAATCCTCATTTTCTTCATCTTTAAACTGATGATGATGGTCTCTGTGTCATCAGTTTCAAGAAGCTCAAAAAATCCTATGTTTGGAAACACTTTTGGAACTATATTACCAGAGTATTGTATGGAACATATTATTGCATTGGTATATATATTATGCATGCATGCAGATAAGTATATGTGTCATAACTATACTTAATGACTATTATGAAATGAACACTCAGCATCCAGAATAAGAAGCAAAATATTGCTAGAATTTCAGACATCTCACTGCGCTTTCTTCTACTTACTTTCCCCTTACCCAAGGATAACTACCATCCTGATATTAAGGATAAGTATTCTTTGCTTTGTCCTGTGAAAAATGCTATATTAAATAATACACATGCCCTCGCGTGTCTGGCTTCTTTCACTCAACATCTTGATGTGAGATTCATCCATATTTCTGGTTGTTCTATTTTTTCTCATTGAAGTAGAATATTCTATTGTGGGACTATGCTGCTGCTGCTGCTAAGTCACATCAGTCGTGTGCTACTCTGCGCGACCCCATAGACGGCAGCTCACAGGCTCCCCTGTCCCTGGAATTCTCCAGGCAAGAACACTGGAGTGGGTTGCCATTTCCTTCTCCACTGCATGAAAGTGAAAAGTCAAAGTGAAGTCGCTCAGTTGTGTCTGACTCAGCGACCCCATGGACTGCAGCCTACCAGGCTCCTCTGTCCATGGGATTTTGGGACTATACCAGAGTGTATATATCTAGTCTACTCCTGATAGGTATTTTCAGTTTTCAGTAACTGACAATTACGAATAATACACCTATGAACATTCTACTATGTGTCTTTTATGGACATACAGATGCATTTGAATTAAGTGTATCCCTGAAGTATATGTGTATATTTAACTTTAATAGATACTTTGCCTAGAAATTAAGTACCTTAGGTAGGAGATATGTAACCATAGATGATGCTGGCATTGTGGTGGGGCAGGATGGAAAACTTCAGGCATATTCGTTCCTTATAGGAGACCTCCAACTAAATAAGAGCAATGTAAACCAACAAGTTTGGGCCTTTTTCACAGTTTGGGTCCCCAGGAAGTAGAGTCAGGTATTTTGCAGAATGTCCCTCAATATGTGCTTGTCTTATGGCTTTTTTATTATTATAATTTTACATAATTATAGGGATTTGGGATTTTGAAGAAAATTATTAATACGACAGAGGTGAAGTGTGCTTCTCACCACTTTCAGCAGGAAGGAAGTGACAGGTGGTGATGTTAACCTTCATCACTTCATTAAGTTAGAGCCCACCAAGTACTCCTCTGTAAAGTTACTATAATTTTCCTTTCTGTATTTTATTATTCAGAAACAAATTCCTAAGTCCAGCCCACATTCAAGAAGCAGGGAATTAACCTGTATTTTTTGGAAGAAGGTTATCTATGTATATTATTTGAAATTCTTATATAAAGAAGATGTGTTTCATCTCTCCCATGTATTTATTTAATCATTCAAACATATCAGTATGGAGTTAGGCTATTTTATACTTTCAGTAGTCATCCCATATGGCATTGTTTGGATTTTGCTGGTGGCTCAGACAGTAAAGAATCTACCTACAATATAGGAGACCCAGGTTTGATCCCTGAGTCGGGAAGATCCCCTAGAGAAGGGAATGGCAATCCACTCCAGCGTTCTTTCCCAGAGAATTTCATGGACAGAGGAGCCTGGCTGGCTACAGTGCATGGGATTGCAAAGAGTCGGACACAACTGAGCAACTAACACACACACAACTGCATTATTTGTTTTGTTGCTCAAATTATCCCAGGTTTGTCCACCAGAAGTACATTCAGGTTGGCGTCTCTGTTCCTCTGACATGCCTCTTCCTTTCTGTTTTTTGTTTGTTTGTTTGTTTTGAGTACTTCCTTACTTCCTGGCACTGCCAGATGCTCCAGGTTTATTTTATATTTACACATCTGCCAATGCAGGAGACACAGGAGACTCCGGTTTGATCTCTGGGTCGGGAAGATCCCCTGGAGGGGGCAAGGCAACCCGCTCCAGTATTATTGTCTGGAGAATTCCATGGACAGAGGAGCCTGGCTAGTTACAGCCCATGGGGTTGCACAAAGTCATGACGGAACACGCACACATGTGTCTGTTCTAGAATTAGCGATTTGCCTTGGAACTTTGGTTCATGTCTCTATGTAGATCCGTGGTTCTGACCTGTATCATTTTCTCTTTACCTGAAGAATTTATTTTAACATGCCTTGCAGGCATTTTAACATTCCGCTGGCAATGAATTGCTTCGATTTTTCTTTGTCTGAAAAATCATTACTTCTCCCTCAAATTTGAGGCATAATTTCTCCAGATATAAAATTCTAGGATAGTTGTTTTGTTTTTCCTTTCAAAGCTAAAAATGTCATGCTTGCCACTTTCTTCTAGCTTGCTTGGTTTCTGATGACAAGTCTGTTATAATTTTACCCTTTTTCCTCTATAGATGAAGTTTTATCCTTTTTTTGGTTTTGTTTTTTCTCTGACTTCTTTCAAGATTTTATTTTTTCCTTTGGTTTTCTGAATTTCAACATGATATGTTTAAAGGTGTACATGAACATATGCTCGTCTGTTTGTTCATCATTTATCTTGTTCTGCATTCTCTGAAGTTCTTGCATATGTATGTGGTTTGGAGTGCCTGACATTCACTTTGATAAATTCTCAGGAGGAGAAGGGGGCCACAGAGGATGAGATGATTGGATGGCATCAACTCAATGGATATGAGTTTGCACAAACTCCGGGACATAGTGAAGGACAAGGAAGCCTGGCATGCTGTAGTCCATGGGGTCGCAAAGAGTCGGACATGACTGCACTACTAAAGACCAACGGTCATTATTACTTCACATTTTTTTTTTCCTTTTTTATTCTCTCTTTTTTTCCTCCTGGTATTCAAGACAGTGTCCCACTGTTCTGGTGGTTCTGCTATTTTCTTTCTTCCTTGCTTGTTTTTCTTTCCTTCATCCTTCCTTCCTGCCTTCTGTCCCTCCCTCACTCTTTCTTTCTTCTTGCTATCTTTTGTATTCCTCTTTATCTTTGAATTTAATTTTGGGAGGTTTCTGTTTGCGTGTCTTGAAACTAACTTATTCCTAAGCAGTTTCAAGTTTATTGATGAGCCATCAAAAGGCATTCTTCATTTCTGGTACAGTGGTTTTTATTTCTAGAGATTTCTTTGGTCTTCAGTGTGTTCATCTCTCTGCTTACGTTTCCCATCTGTCCATGCATTTTGTTTACTTTTTCCTTAGAACTCCTAACATATTAATCGTGGTTATTTTCTTTTTCTTGTGTACTAATTCCAGTATCTACACTCTGAGGATGGCTCTGAAGATGATTGTATCTACAGCATGTGTTTATTCTTACTTTCGGCATGCTCTAAAAGCTGGATATGTTTATTGGGTAACAGGCACTGAGATAAATAGGCCTTTAGTGTAAGGATTTGTGTTAATCTGGCTAGGAGTTGCGTTATGTTTAATGTTTGCTGTAACAGTAAGTGCCAGAAGATTCAAATTCTTTTAGTGTCCTTGTTTTTGTCTCCTCTCTTGACTTTGGGCTTCAAGTATTCCTCTTAAGAGGGAGTCTGTGTCTTGTAGCTTTTTAAGTTGTAATCCACTGTTATTATACTGAAGCCTTATTGGTGTGGTGATAAAGTGTGTGAGAAGGGGGACTGTTCCTTAATCCTCTGATTAAAATCTCAGTCTTTTAGTAAGCCTGTGTCTTGGGACTGTGGCCTTCACAAATGTTTCTCCAGGAGAATAGCTTGTTCCCCTTTGTCCCCAACTGCCTTTCCTGGCTACAACATTTCCAGTCTATTCTCTGAAAGCCTGTTACTCCTGTTGAACATGTTTTATTGTTTTTTCTCTTGGCGAAGCAGGAGGCTCAAAGGGCCTGAGATGGAAGGAATTCTCTTTCCTCAGTTTTGTTAAGACTCTAGAAAACTCCTTTCTCTTGAATAGCAGAACTTTCTCTTGAATGTTCTGGGTGTATTTCATAATAATTACTACTACAGGTTGAATTTTGTTCTCCCTAAAAAGATATATTGAATTCCTAACCTCCAATATCTGTAAATATGGTCTTATTTGAAAAAAGGGTCTTTGCAGATTTACTCAAGTTAAGGTTACAATCATTAGGGTGGGTCTTAGTTTACCATGATTGGTATCCTCATACAGAGAGAATCCCATGTGATGGCAGAGGCAGAGACTGGAGCAGTGCAGTCCCAAGCCAAGGAACACCAAGGGTCTAGCAACATAAGCCAGGACAAAGCGAGGACGGATTCTCCGCTACAGGTTTCAGAGGGAGCATGACTCTGCCGACACCTTTGTTTCAGACTTCTAGGTACCAGACCTAGATAAGAATAAAGTTTTGTTATGTCATACCTATTTGTAATACTTTGTTAAGGCAGTTCAATGAGCAGCACAAACCATCTGACTTCACTGACCAGGTCAGCAAGAGTATAGAAGATAACACTGAGTTCTTATCACTCCAACAGTCATGAGACTTCTTAAGTTACTTTTCCCCAATCATACATCCATGTCATTTGGGAGAGAAACCAGAGTGGGAATAGCAGACTAGAAATCTGAAGAACTCACCATGGTCTTCAGCTCTTCAGGAAAAGACTGAGTGATTAAGTCTGGCTAAAATTATATGACTAGAATTAAAATAATATTTATTTCAAAAAATAGTTAAATATAAGTAAATATAGTAAAAGTACTGTCATCAGTGATATGGCAATGTTATAAGAGTTTTGGTAACAGTGAAAAAACAGATGCTATAGAAACACTGGAGAAATATATATCAATCCTAACCAGTACACTTGGAAAAATTTCATTAAGTGGATAGTGCCTAAAATGGGCCTTAACAATTTGGGAATGATTTCAAATAAAGAAAAAAAGAGTGAGGCATTTCAAGTAAGTAAAACAACCATAAATAAACTCAGAAAATATTAAAATGTTTCAGGGCTAGCAAATAATCCCATATGTTGAAAGCTCAGGGTCTTGGAAAATGCATTTATTAAAATGTATCAGAGTTAGATAGAATAGTCTTAAGTTACATATTAAGAATTTTAAACTTTTTCATTAATAATATTAAAATGATTGTTCTTAACACTGATTAGAATAGCCCCGTCAATTAGATAATATACTTATTTGGGGCTTCCCAGGTAGCACAGTGTTAAAGAATCCACTTGCCAGTGCAGGAGACCAGGAGACAGGAGTTTGATCCCTGGATCAGGGAGTTTCCCTGGAGGAGGAAATGGCAACCCACTTCAGTACTCTTGTAGGGGCAATGGACAGAGAAGCCTGGTGGGCTACAGTGCATGGGGTCACAAGGAGTTCAACAAGACTGAGCATGCATGCATGCATCCTTATTTAAATAGTGAGAAAACTGAAATAAGAAATCAAGCTTATTTCTCCTTATGTAGGAATTCAAGGCTGGGCGTCTTCTGTGTAGTCATACAGGAACCTATGTTTCTATCTTGTACCTCTCCCAGTCTCGGTGGTCTCAAAGTCCTCTCATTTCAGCCAAAATAGAGGAAAAAAGAGGGAATGTGGAATTATGCAATGCCTTTCTGACACATTTTCAGGACTAATCATCTTAGAGAGTTATTTTCATGATTCTCTCTCACCATACAGTATCCACTGCTGCTGCTGCTAAGTCGCTTCAGCCGTGTCCGACTCTGTGCCACCCCATAGATGGCAGCCCACTAGGCTCCTCTGTCCCTGGGATTCTCCAGGCAAGAATACTGGAGTGGGTTGTGGTTGAGAATAAACAGACTTTTATGTGGCTTTTAACTCCATCATTTACTAATTGAATAACCTTGTAAAAATTACTTTCTTCTCATCTCAATTTCCCCACTTTTCTGTTAATTCCTGATATTTAGGTTTGCTGTTGCAGTAATTTACCTAGAAGAAATAATTCAACCAAATTCAAACAGTGTGTCAGAGTCAAAATAGTGTGTAACCATACTTTAGCCACCTGATACAAAGAGCTGACTCATTAGAAAAGCCCCTGATGCTGGGAAAGATTGAGGGCAGAAGAAGGGGATAACAAAGGATGAGATGGTTCAGTGGTAACATCGACTCAATGAACATGAGTTTGAGCAAGCTCCAGGAGATGGTGGACAGGGAAGCCTGGTACGCTGCAGTCCACGGGGTTCCAAAGAGTCAGACATGACTGAGCGATTAAACAACAAAAATAAGTATATCAAGTGCAACAGAGGAAAGCCTGAGCTCAGAAACCAATAAACAATATAACTGAAGAGAAATAACTTAACCTTTCTTGAAAGTGAAGTCACTCAGTCATGTCCAACTCTTTGCAACCCCATGGACAGTAGCCTGCACCAGGCTTCTCTGTCCATGGGATTTTCTAGGCAAGAGTACTGGAGTGGGTTGCCATTTCCTTCTTATCGTTAGCTTAATCATTAGCAAAATGAGGGAAATATCTACTTTAGAGGGCTATTAAAAAGACTAGTTGATATAATTTTATGGGATCCTTAAGCAATTATAGGAAGATTGGCTACTGACAGTACACAGTCCAGGAATAGTTAGGAGGTGGTGCCTAGAAAATCCTCTATAGAGGCTGACTGGCCTATTTCAACTAACTTGAAGTGACTTGCTCAAGGGTTCATTCTTCTTAAATTCTTATTAAAAAAAAAAAAGTATTCTGGCAGAGAGCTTTTGATTCTCTGGCTTTTCCTTGAAAAAATGTAAGGGATAATTAAAAATGATCTTACACAATATGGCTGTTCCAGGAAGTGCTGCAGATGGCAAACACCAAGGCATGGTTTGGCATATGCATGCTTAAGTATAGACACTGCAGTCTTAGATGGATACACACAGGCACTGATTTCCTGGTAACTATGGCAAAGCCAATTCTGTTTGCTAAATATTGGCAATGGCCAGGCAAACAGTCACCAAATCCAGAGTACCATCTCTTCTTTTTGGTGATACCAAGCTATAAACAATGTAGCATGGACCTCAGAATATGAATAGTGGCTGTGATTTATAATTAGAAATATACATCTGGTCTTCATCCCAGTTTCTGGCACAAAGCCCCTAAAACCCACAGGAGCAATCAAGTTGTCTTTTGCTATGTTAATGAGGTGAATTTTAGAAAGCATCTAAGGATGGGAGTTGGTTGCCAAGACAACCAAATGTGTGATTAAAAAGTTGAAACTTTCATTGCTACCTCTGACCTCCAAGGAGGGGACAGGGGCTGAAGATTGAGCTTAATCACCAGCGGTGTCACCTGCTGGTGTCTGAGAACTGCTTGGTGTTGTGTGGAAACACCCCCATCCAAACACACATAAGCACACATTGGAATTTGGTCCAGGGACAAAATACAGTGCCCAAGAGAGACATTTTAAGAAGAAATTTTGCTTAGAATGAAAGGTCTTGACTAATGGAAGTGATAGAATAGTACATAATTTCCAATTCTATAAAATAGCAAAAGGGAATTGTATTAGTCAAGGTTTTTAAGATCAAGAGTCCTAGAACCAAGAAGATATGTGTGTGCTGCTGCTGCTGCTGCTAAGTCGCTTCAGTCGTGTCCGATTCTGTGCGACCCCAGAGACAGCAGCCCACCAGGCTCCCCCATCCCTGGGATTCTCCAGGCAAGAACACTGGAGTGGGTTGCCATTTCCTTCTCCAATGCATGAAAGTGAAAATGAAAGTATAAATATATATGTATATATGCATATGAATATATACAGGCATATCTTGGAGATGTTATGGGCTCAGTTCCAGACCACTTCAATAAAGTGGATCTCACAAATATTTTGGTGTTCCAATGGATATGAGTTGTGGTTATACTATAGTTCAGTCTATTAAATGTGTGGTAGCATTATGGATAAAGACATGAACATATCTTAATTAAAAATACTTTATTGCTAAAAACTGCAAAACATCCTCTGAGCCTTTAGTGAGCCATAGTAAGATCGCTGATCACCATAACAAATATAATGATGAAAATGTTTGAAATCTTGTGAGAATATTAAAATGTGACTCAGAGACACAAAGTGAGCAAACACTGTTGAAAACAATTAGCATCCACAGATTTGCTTGATGCAGAGTTGCCACAAACCTTCAAGTTTTAAAAAATGCAGTATCTGTGAAGTTTAATAAAACAAAGCATGATAGAGAGTGCTATTTCAAGTCTGAAGGTTTGAGAACAAGGAGAGACAATGGTGTAAGTCCTAGTCTGAGAGTAGGAGAAAACCTATGTCTCAGCTCAATCAGTCAAGCAGAAAAGGGGGCACATTCTCACTTTTTCTACCTTTTGTTCTATTCAGGCTCTCTGCCATCTCACACTGAGAAGGCAATCTGCTTTACTGATTTTACAGATTCAAATGCTAGCATCATCATAAACACCCTTACAGAAATACCCAGATGTTATGTTTAACCAAACGTCTGGGCACCTTAGGAGCCAGTCAGGTTGATGCATGCAATGGATTTAATACTTCTGAAGCTCCGCCAAGTCGCTTCAGTCGTGTCCAACTCTGTGCGACCTCATAGACGGCAGCCCACCAGGCTCCCCCGTCCCTGGGATTATCCAGGCAAGAACACTGGAGTGGGTTGCCATTTCCTTCTCCAATGCATGAAAGTGAAAAGTGAAAGTGAAGTTGCTCAGTCGTGTCCGACCCTCAGCGACCCCATGGACTGCAGCCTACCAGGCTCCTCCATCCATGGGATTTTCCAGGCAGGAGTACTTCTGAAGCTAGTGCTACTTAACTGTAGCCCTTAACTAGATGAATTTAAAACTTTATAATGTTGTAAACAGCAAGTTGTGGATCCTACATTTAAATTCACTGTGACAATCTCTGCCTTTTAATTGAAATGTTTAGTCATTTTACATTAGTATAATGACTGATATAATTGTCTTTAAGACTACTATCTTGGTAATCTGTTCTTGATTTTCTCTTAATATTTCCTTGCTTTCTTTAGGGTGAATAAATTCTGTACTATAAATACATTATCATTATTCTGGCACTGTAAGAAATGTTAAAGATGATTTCTCTGAGAGAAAAGGAAATTAAATCAGATGGAAGTCCAGATCTTCAGAAAAGAATGGAAAGTATCAGAAAGGTAAATATCTTTAAAAAAAAATGAAAGATCTCTATTATTTTCTATTTAAAAAATGCAGTTCTAATAAAAATCTCATAGGAATCTTAAAATTAAACATGACAAGTTAATTCTAAAAGGCATATAAAGAATAGAGATCCTTGAAAAGTTAAGACAATTTGAGACAAGAAAAAAATATAAGGGATATATTCTTACCTCTTTTTAGGATATTGAAAGCTACAAGAACAACATGGCAATGTTGGCTAATTCACACAGTTCTGTGCAAAAATTATGTAAGAAGTCTGTTAGAGAGAGGATTTAGGGATCTTTTCTTTGCTGATAAATGGGAACAGATTCAACACGAGAGTATATGAGCCATCTCTCTGCCTCCCCCTTTGCTATTAAACATTGGAGCGATGTCACGGCAATCATCTTGCAACCACAGTATTATAAGCATGAATAAGAAAAGACAACATACTTAGGATAATGCAACAGAAAGATGGCTGGGCCTAATCTTCTTGATTACATTAATGATCTGCAAAAGCGATGCTAGCAACTTCTTATGTGAGAAAAATAAACCTCAATTATGTAATCACTGTTATCATGAATTCTTTTGATTGCCATCGTACCTATTTTCAGCTATTCTGATTTCTAAAAAGAGAACTGCAAATTAAACAGTAACTTTGAATTCCCCTACCATTATAGTGACAAAATTAACAAATTCCATAATGCCAAAGGGGCTTCCCAAGTGGCTCTAGTGATAAAGAACCTGCTTGCCAATGGAGACACAGATTCGATCCCTGGGTGGGAAAGGTCCCCTGAGGAGGGCATGGCAACCCACTCCAATATTCTTGCCTAGAGAATTCTATGGCAGAGGAGCCTGGAGGGCTACAGTCCATAGGGTTGCAGAATCAGACATGACTGAAGTGAGTCAGCATGCATGCATAATGCCAAAGAGTGAAGCAGAAAAGTGTAAAGGAATTATCGTGTTGTGTAAGTGAGTTTGCAAATTGACAAAATTGCTTTGGAGAAGAATTTAATAACATTTAATAAAGTTTAGAGTCATGTATATGCTACAACTTAGAAGATAATCTTCACTTCTCTAGAGAAATGTTCTCATATTTATTCAAGGAAATATGAAAAAATACATTTATTGCAGAATATTGCAATACTGAACAATACTGGAGTGGTTTGCCATTTCCTACTCCAGGGGATCTTCCCAACCCAGGAATTAAACCTGAATCTCTTGCATCTCCTGGACTGGCAGGCAGATTGTTTACCACTGTGCCACCTTATTTGTTTACCTGTTTTAATCTAAAGATTTCAAAGTAATTTATTGTTGTTTTTCATTTGCTAAGTCATGTCCAACTCTTTGTGACCCCATGAACTGTAGCATGCCATGCTTATAATTAACAGTAATTATGTACATATTGGCATTTACAATTTGAAATCATGTTAACATTCATTAATTTCGATGTTAACCATAACCCTATTAACTAGACAGGGCAAGAATGATAAATATAATAGGGAAATTGAGACCTAGAATGATAAAGCATTCAGCTCGAGGCCACAGAAAAGTTATTGTTTCCAAGGTGATGTCAAAGGATTTGTCATATTAATTTTCATTCTAAAACTCCTTCATTTGAAATTTCCCAATACTTTTAGTATTTAGAATTCCCAACACTTTAAGTAATTTTCCCTTACTTTTAGTAGCCAGAAGAGGGTTGCATGCCACTCCAAACCAATTTATTGGCAAAAGCATTGTCTTAAACTAGTGATAGATAACCCTTTAAATATTTCTGAAGATTGGGAGTCACCTTTCCTGAGCATATTGTTCCTGCAAAGCCCAACAGAAGCAAATTCTGTTAACAAAAAATAAATAGGAAAAAACCGCTAGATGGGAAATCTAACAGTCTTCCATAGCAACCACACTGTACTTCTTTTACATTTAAGCCATTTCTTTGTGCTAAAGGATATTAGGTAGAAAAAAAGAGTCCACGAGGCAGATGCTATTCTCTGAATAACTGATAAGATGTCCACCATTCCCTCAACTGGTTAAATTTTGGTCAGCATTTTCTTTTTTTTTAGCTGCTTTAAACACACATATCAGAAACTACATACAAGTATTGCTAGAATTTTGCGGAAAATGAGAGACATTACACTCATTTAGCTCAGCTAAATGTCATCATCTGATTGTGAATTCTTTTAGGGCAGGAATTTTCTTTATCATTTTATTCCTAGAGTCTCAGCCAGTCCCTTCTACAAAATATGGGCTTGACGTATATCCGAAATTGTTAAATCTTGCTTTTCATACTGTTCCTCAGCATCTTCTTGTCTCCACTGAAACTCTTGCTTCTAGACGCTTTGTTCTTCCATAAAATGTCAAAAGCAATAACCAATCCTTATCTAGTACTGATTTCGTGCCAAGCACTCTTCTATTTGTGTGATGTGTAGTCCCCCTGGCTAAATTAATCAGAGTAATCACCTGGAAAAGCCCCAGCCAAATCCCTGAAAGTCATGAAGTCATATATTTTATGCATCCTTAGTCTTAGGACCTACCAGTCACAGAGAGAGGAAAATAAAACACCCTACCAAAAAATCCTACCTATGAATTATTTTCATAGTGAACAGATAATACGGAATACAGATAAATGTTATTGAGAAAGATATCATTTACACCTCAGTTCATAAGCCCTGGAGCCCACCCCTTCGCTAAGTGGGCCAGGCAGTTACCTCACACCAGACACAGGACACCCGTGGCTGTGGAAAGTCCCCTGAAGTCACCGGAACACACACAGGAGTGTGTGACTGTGGATATAAATATAAAGTGCTTCACTCACCTCAGCCCCCAAATCTGACCTTATTTGTCAGTACTACCTTGGCTGGATCTAGAGGGCAAGGACAGAAGAACATCTTGACCAGCTGATGCTCTGACAAATGCGGGAGAGGCACGTGGAGGAAGCTGGCATGGGGTGCCTACATCTTTACTGTTGCTGCCCTCAGAGTCCTCTTGGCACAGGAAGCCATCCTGACCCAAGTGCCTTCTTTCTCCAGGAAATTCTAAACACTTTCTGCTCTTATCTTTTTCTCTAGCATAACCACTCCTTGTAAAAATAACGATGTCAAGTTTTAAAATGAAAATTAGAGAAGAAAAACAAATTCACAATCTCTATTACCTAGCACAATCATTTTAGTACTTTAAAAAAATATTTATAGTCTCTTCCTTGTACTTTTAAAAATGGAATTGTGTTTTGTCTCTAGTCTTTGACTTGTATGTGAAGCAGCAATATGGAGAAATTCCTCAGCTATATCTAGAGTAATCACAAAATATGTTCTATCCAGAGTAATTTTGAGAATAAAAAGGGAAATTAAAATTAATTATAAACATTTTAAAAATCTTTATCAGTCTATAAAATATTATATGACAGTGATGCACCTACTACTCAAAACTTATATTCCAAAAGAAAACTGAAATATTTTTTCACTAAAAATTTTAAATAACATATATCCATATACATTAAAGCTGGAAAAAAGTTTTCATATTAATTATCTGAAATTAGCAATCCAACTGAATGACCATTTTTTATATTGTGTTCACAAACTTTGCTAATTTTCTTAGTTACATTTGTTTCTAAAAGCCTTGACACCGATGCTTTTTGGAGAATGCATTCTTCAATATGATATTATTTTAATTTGTTCAGACATTTGACAAATATTTCTTGAAAATTACATTTTAAAATTAATAAATTTGAAATTGTCATTTTCAACTGAATCTTCTCTATAGGCATAGTTTTACTTGAGAAAATGTTCTCTTCATAGCAGTTGAAGTATTTGATAAACAGTGCAAAGTTTGTAAAATGGAAGATATCTTCTATTATAATACATTTTATATAAAAATGTATAAGTATTTCAGCCCAAATATCTTCTATACTATGTTTTACCTCTATTTAGAATATCTTTCTTTGATAAATATTTTTACAAGTCAAGGCTCATTAAATAAGTCATCTCTTTTTTCATTCATTTGAAAGTTTCACCAAACTTATATAGTACAAAAAAAGACTTTCTCTATTTTATTCCATTTTAAAACAGTACAAATTTATTTAAATATCAGGAGTTTTATTGAAATTCTTTCTACAAGTTTACATATTTTAAAGCACAATTACATAATTCCAAAATTAAAATTTTTACAGTTTGAACTTTCATCATTTAATTTGTTTTGTTTCACTCTTGCTTTTATATGGATAAATCTCAACATCTCCCTGTTTATTAACTTGATTTTCAATCATTATATTTATCCAAAAGCACTTAAATCAAAACCTTCCAACGGATTTTGAATGACATGCAAACAAAGTGTATAGTTTTCCTTTACAAAAAGTTTAACATCATTGTAAAACAGGTTTATCTGCAAAATAGATCTTAAATATTACCATGTTATCAAAAATCAATGGATGACAAGCAGTGCAAGGAGAAAAGGCTCGGATTCCCATGCTATAGTTGTATGTTTTGGTGTTTTAGCTGCAAGGCATGTGGGATGTTGGAGAAGGAAATGGCAACCCATTCCAGTATTCTTGCCTGGAGAATCCCAGGGACAGAGGAGCCTGGTGGGCTGCTGTCTATAGGGTCGCATAGATTCAGACACGACTGAAGCAACTTAGCAGCAGCATCTTAGCTCACTGACCAGGGATGGAGCATGCACTCCCTGCATTGGAAAGTAAATTCTTAACCTCTGGATCACCAGGGAAGTTCCCACACTGGCTATTTAATAATGTGATAATTTCTTTGATTTGCTTAGCTCTTTCAGGCTTCCAAAGTTGCTATTTTATACATATGATTTTAATTTTTCATCAATGTCATGACGTATTATCAATTCCATATTATAGCCAAACTGAGACCCAAAGATCTTAAGTGCTTTTCTCACAGTGGATGGAAGGAGCAGAGAAGTATAAAAGAAGGTCAGTCTGAATTGTAATTCTGATTTTCTTATGGGTTCTGTTAGTTGGAGGACTTTTTAGCATCCTTATCTGTCAATCAAGATTAACAAAGTTCACTTCAGGGTTGTAACAACCAACACATATCTCCATGTTCATAAGAGACTTTCGGTCCAGAGTGTGAAAGGTAAGAACTTGTTAATTAATGATTATTCTCATTCAGTAATAATGCAGTGCTCTTTCTCTTGGGTTTCCCTGGTAGCTTAGCTGGTAAAGAATCTGCCTGCAATATAGGAGACCCTGATTTGATTCCTGGGTCAGAAAGATCCACTGGAGAAGGGATAGGCTACCCACACCAGTATTCTTGGGCTTCCTCAGTGGCTCAGCGGGTAAAGCATCAACCTGCAACATGGTAGACTTGGGTTTGATCCCTGGGATGGGAAGATTCCCTGGAGAAGGGAATGGCTACCCACTCCAGTATTCTGGCCTGGAGAATTCCAGGGACTGTAATTCTATAGACTGTATCATTTCAATCACTCAGTCTTGTCTGACTTTGTGACCCCATGGACTGCAGCGTGCCAGGCTTCCCTGTCCATCACCAACTCCCAGAGCTTGCTCAAACTCATGTCCTTCGAGTCAGTGATGCCATCCAACCATCTCATCCTCTGCTGTTCCCTTCTCCTACTGCCTTCAATCTTTCCAAGCACTGGGGTCTTTTCCAAGGAGTCAGTTATTTGCATCAGGTGGCCAAAGTATTGGAGCTTCAGTTTAGGCATCAGTCCTTCCAATGAATATTCAGGACTGATTTCCCTTAGGATGGACTGGTTTGATCTTCCAGTCCAAGGGACTCTCAAGAGTCTTATCCAACACCACCGTTCAAAAACATCAATTCTTCAGTGCTCAGCTTTATTCACAGTCCAACTCTCACATCCATAGATGACTACTGGAAAAACCATAGCCATTTTTAGATGGATCTTTGTTGGCAAAGTAATGTCTCTGCTTTTTAATAGGCTGTCTAGGTTGCTCACAGCTTTTCTTCCAAGGAGCAAGTGTCTTGTACTGTAAACTCCAGTATTCTCTGCTTTTTTAAAAAACCTTTTTACTGTTTAGCCCATCATGTAGTATGTGGGATCTTAGTTCCCGGACCCAGGGATCAAAACTGTGCCGCTTGCATTGCAAGCACAGAGTCTTAACCACTGGACCACCACAGATGTCTCTACTCCACTCCTTTTTAAACAAATAAATCTTTTTACATTTAGAACAATATCTGACTAATTTGTATCTTATTTTGTCAAGGATCAGTAGAGATAAAGAAAAAAAAATTGAACCCAAAGGGATTTTACACTTGAATTTATCTAACAAAATAACAGAATCACACAAAAAGAACTAAAATAATAACACGTATTAATCTCTCTAACCACCTTCAGAAACATAGGAGTAGAAGGGGATAGGAGTGGTATGGAGTGCCACGAGGAGCAAATTTCGTACTGCATTCTTTTTAAAGTCCTGGTCTCTGAAATTATCCAAGACTTCCAACACAATGTGTATTTTCTCCTCCTCAAAAGGGATGAGAAGAGCAATAAGTTGGTTTTTTTTTAATTTATTTATTTTTAATCAAAAGATAGTTGCTTTACTATATTGTGCTGGTTTCTGATATATATAAACACAAAATAGCCATAAGTGTATATATGGCCCCTCCTTCTTAAACCTCCCTTCCACATCCCATGCCATCCCACTCCTCGATTGTCACAGAGCCCTGGTTTGAGCTCCCTGAAAAGTGAAGTCACTCAGTCGTGTCCGACTCTTTGCGAATCCATGGACTGTAGCCTACCAGGCTCCTCCCTCCATGGGATTCTCCAGGCAAGAGTACTGGAGTGGGTTGCCATTTCCTTCTCCAGGGGATCTTCCCGACCCAGGGATCAAACCTGGGTCTCCTGCATTCCAGGCAGGCACTTTAACCTCTGAGCCACCAGGGAAGCCTGAGCTCCCAGAGTCATACAGCCAATTCTCACTGGCTATCTGCTTCACACGTGGTAATGTATATATTTCCATGCTACTCCCTCCATTCATCCCATCCTCTCCTTCCCTTCATTCCTTAAGTCTGTTCTCTATGTCAGCATTTGTGTCAGTTCTAATGAGATGGATGAACCTAGAGACTATTATGCACAGTGAAGTAAATCAGAAAGAGAAAAACAAATGTTGTATATTAATGCATATATATAGAATCTAGAAAGATGGTACTGATGAACCTATCTGCAGGGCATCAGTGGAGAGCAATAGGTTTTTAACAATGAAAAATGAAGAGGCCTGCCAAAATTCCATCCAACCCTGTACACTTACTGGGCACTATGGACCTTCAGGGCCTGGACCACAGGCTCTGGGGGACACAGTTGAGTGATGCCTGGTCACCGCTCTCTCCTCTGGTGGCAGAAGCAGACACACACACAAGTAACTTGATTCCAAGGCAGGCTTTGGTAAGTGTTATCTTAGATCAGTGGAGCAGACAGGTCACACGACTGGAATAGCATGAAGTCAGGCCGGAGGCTGAGGCCATGCTGTTATTTAGGAAGCCTATCGGGTTCATCTCACAGTTTGGCAGTGATCCAAAAACCCCATAGCTTCTTGTCCTGGGTGTGGTGGGTCAGAGGACACTTCCTGGAGTCTACTGTTGAGGCTCCTGGAGTCTAAGATTGGTTTGTTCCACTTTTTTCAAATAAATGACCCTAGAATGCCTGGCACTATGCCCATGTCTGCCTAAAGCTGACCTTTTCCTCCCATAGCATGTAACAGGAAGTGCCAAACATCAGAGCTTCCAGGATTTTATCCATTCAGGAAGTGAACAGAACCAAAAATATTGCTAGTTTTTTCTTCTCTGGCAGTTCGCTCTTCCAGCTCTGCCGTAGCTGCTTGCTAACATCTGTCTCCCCGACAGGGAAGTGAAGTGCCCCCTGGATCTCCTCATCTCCCACAGCACCCAGAAAAGGTGTTATTATATGACATTCTCAATCCAGATCATGGAATGAAATTCAGTTCTTCTGATGTTCCTTCAACTCTTTACCATTTTCCAACTTGCTGGCAACTTTTGCAAAATGCCTTAAAGCTTAGAATTAAACATGAAGAGGGAAAATGACACCTTTCTCTGCTAAATATGATGTTGTGTTAAATAGATTGCAAAATATCAGGGGTGGGGAGAGGAGTTCACTTGTCCAAAAAAGGAAAGAAGACCTGATTGAAAGGCCAGAGATCTGAGCACTACACTGGCTCTGTCAGCAAGCTGGTCTCCTCTTGGTCATCTCAACTAACAAATGAGGGCCCAACAGACTTATTGCTAAGAATTTATTTTTTCTGAGCAATTTATCATTTTAATATGATTCTTCTTTATACTATCTGCAACAACAATAACCTATAATTTGTAAAGCACTTATAGATGCATTATTCATATGTGTATGAATGAAACCGTGCTTTCAACTTTGCAATTCTACAACTGGGACTTGACCATATTGAAGAGACAGCAAGGTGAACTGAGGAGTCTTCCACTCCGCTCCATCTCTGAAGCAAAGTTGACCTCTAGCCTCTGGAGTTTACTCTGGCCGAGAGCAGATTCTTGTGGTCACACTCTGATCCAAACCAACAGTTGGGGCTTTGGGACGCACTAATCATTGGTGTGAATGTGTCCAAGAACCCACAGATCTGTGCTAGTATGGGTGCTGGTCAGACCCACCCCCCAGAGTTCAAGGGACGTTTCAGGGAGAAGCCATTTCTTCTCTTTCTTCTTTACTCGATTTTCACTGACTACCTCTCTCACACACTTATGACTTAAACACTGCCTAACCATGATGGTCTTGATCCCTGTCTCCTGTACAATGTCACAAACCTCCATCCATAGTTCATTAGGCACTCTATCTATCAGATCTAGTCCCTTAAGTCTATTTCTCACTTCCACTGTATAATCATAAGGGATTTAGTGTAGGTCATACTTGAATGGTCTAGTGGTTTTCCCTACTTTGTTCAATTTAAGTCTGAATTTGGCAGTAAGGAGTTCATTATCTGAGCCACAGCCAGCTCCCAGTCTTGTTATTGCTGACTGTATAGAGCTTCTCCATCTTTGGCTGCAAAGAATATAATCAATCTGATTTCATTGCTGACCATCTGGTGATGTCCATGTGTAGAGTCTTCTCTTGTGTTGTTGGAAGAGGGTGTTTGCTATGACCAGTGGGTTCTCTTGGTAAAATTATATTAGCCTTTGCCCTGCTTAATTCCATACTCCAAGGCCAAATTTGCCTGTTACTCCAGGTGTTTCTTGACTTCCTACTTTTGCATTCCAGTCCCCTATAATGGAAAGGACATCTTTTTAGGGTGTTAGTTCTAAAAGGTCTTGGTAGTCTTCATAGAACCGTTCAACTTCAGCTTCTTCAGCATTACTGGTCGGGGCATAGGCTTGGATTACTGTGATATTGAATGATTTGCCTTGGAAATGAACAGAGATCATTCTGTTGTTTTTGAGATTGCATCGAGGTACTACATTTCGGACTCTTGTTGACCGTGATGGCTATTCCATTTCTTCTAAGTGATTCCTGCTTGCAGTAGTAGATATAATGGTCATCAGAGTTAAATTCACCCATTCCAGTCCATTTTAGTTCGCTGATTCCTAGAATGTTGATATTCACTCTTGCCATCTCCTGTTTGACCACTTCCAATTTGCCTTGATTCATGGACCTAACATTCCAGGTTCCTATGCAATATTGCTCTTTACAGCATCAGACCTTGCTTCTATCACCAGTTCCATCACAACTGGGTGTTGTTTTTGTTTTGGCTCCATCCCTTCATTTTTTCTGGAGTTATTTCTCCACTGATCTCCAGTAGCATATTGGGTACCTACCGACCTGGGGAGTTCCTCTTTCAGTATCCTATCATTTTGGCTTTTCACACTTTTCATGGGGTTCTCAAGGCAAAAATACTGAAGTGGTTTGCCATTCCCTTCTCCAGTGGAGCACATTCTGTCAGACCTCTCCACCATGACCCATCTGTCTTAGGTTGCCCCACATGGCATGGCTTAGTTTCGTTGAGTTAGGCAAAGCTGTGGTCCTCGTGTGATTAGATTGGCTAGTTTTCTGTGAATATGGTTTCAGTGTGTCTGCCCTCTGATGCCCCTCACAACACCTACCATCTTACTTGGGTTTCTCTTACCTTGGATGTGGGGTATCTCTTCATGGCTGCTCCTTACCTTGGACGAGCTGGCCCTTCCTGACCTTGAATGTGGAGTAGCTCCTCTTGGCCCTCCTGCACCCACACAGCCGCCCATCCTTGGATGTGGGGTTGCTCCTCTCGGCCACTGCCCTTGACCTTGGACATGGGGTAGATCTTCTTAGCCGCCGCCCCTGACCTCGGAAGTGGGACAGCTCCTCCCAGCTGCTCCTGCGCCGTCGCAGCCTGGCGCTCTCAGTCGCAGCCCTTAATCTTGGACGTGCAGTAGCCCCTCTCTGCCATGCTTCTGCGCGGTCCATCTCAGCTTACAAATAGCTGTGAAAAGAAAAGAAGCGAAAAGGAAAGATATAAGTATCTGAAGGCAGAGTGCCAAAGAATAGCAAAGAGAGATAAGAAAGCCTTCCTCAGCTATCAATGCAAATAAATAGAGGAAAACAACAGAATGGGGAAGACTTAGAGATCTCTTCAAGAAAATTAGAGATACCAAGGGAACATTTCATGCAAAGATGGGCTCAATAAAGGACAGAAATCGTCTGGACCTAACAGAAGCAGAAGATATTAGGAAGAGGTGGCAAGAATACACAGAATTGTACAAAAAAGATCTTCAGGACCCAGATAATCATGATGGTGTGATCACTCACCTAGAGCCAGACATCCTGGAATGTGAAGTCAAGTGGGCCTTAGAAAGCATCACTATGAACAAAGCTAGTGGAGGTGATGGGATTCCAGTAGAGCTATTTAAAATCCTGAAAGATGATGCTGTGAAAGTGTTGCACTCAATAAGCCAGCAAATTTGGAAAACTCAGCAGTGGCCACAGGACTGGAAAAGGTCAGTTTTCATTCCTATCCCAAAGAAAGGCAATGCCAAAGAATGCTCAAACTACCACACAATCACAGTCATCTCCCATGCTAGTAAAGTAATGCTCAAAATTCTCCAAGCCAGGCTTCAGCAATATGTGAACCATGAACTTCCAGATGTTCAAGCTGGTTTTAGAAAAGGCAAGGAACCAGAGATCAAATTGCCAACATCCGCTGGATCATGGAAAAGCAAGAGAGTTCCAGAAAAATATCTATTTCTGCTTCATTGACTATGCCAAAGCCTTTGATTGTGTGGATCACAATAAACTGTGGAAAATTCTGAAAGAGATGGGAATACCAGACCACCTGACCTGCCTCTTGAGAAACCTGTATGCAGGTCAGGAAGCAACAGTTAGAACTGGACATGGAGCAACAAACTGTTTCCAAAGAAGAAAATGAGTACATCAAGGCTGTATATTGTCACCCTGCTTATTTAACTTATATGCAGGTACATCATGGGAAATGCTGGGCTGGCAGAAGCACAAGCTGGAATCAAGACTGCCGGGAGAAATATCAATAAACTCAGATATGCAGATGACACCACCCTTATGGCAGAAAGTGAAGAGGAACTCAAAAGCCTCTTGATGAAAGTGAAAGAGGAGAATGAAAAAGTTGGCTTAAAGCTCAGCATTCAGAAAATGAAGATCATGGCATCTGGTCCCATCACTTCATGGGAAATAGATGGGGAAACAGGGTCAGACTTTATTTTTCTGGGCTACAAAATCACTGCAGATGGTGATTGCAGTCATGAAATTACAAGACGCTTACTCCTTGGAAGGAAAGTTATGACCAACCTAGATAGCCTATTGAAAAGCAGAGACATTACTTTGCCAACTAAGGTCCATCTAGTCAAGGCTATGGTTTTTCCAGTGGTCCTGTATGGATGTGAGAGTTGGACTGTGAAGAAGGCTGAGGGCCAAAGAATTGATGCTTTTGAAGTGTGGTGTTGGAGAAGACTCTTGTGAGTCCCTTGGACTGCAAGGAGATCCAACCAGTCCATCCTAAAGGAGATCAGTCCTGGGTGTTCATTGGAAGGACTAATGCTGAGGCTGAAACTCCAATACTTTGGCCACCTCATGGGAAGAGCTGACTCATTGGAAAAGACCCTGATGCTGGGAGGGATTGGGGGCAGGAGGAGAAGGGGACGACAGAGGATGAGATGGCTGGATGGCATCACCGACTCAATGCACATGAGTTTGGGTAAACTCCGGGAGTTGGTGTTGGACAGGGAGGGCTGGTGTGCTGCAGCTCATGGGGTCGGAAAGAGTCGGACACAACAGCTACTGAATTGACCTGAACTGAGCCATGATGGTAACCAACTCAGGTGTTCTTATCTGAACTGGAATTTCAGCTCCCAACCTACTTTACCAAACTACCCCACATCTGCAGCATGTCCTTGATGCACAAGATACCCACTATGGCTTTACTTCATTCCCTCATAGTAGCACCCTCTTTGACCTCTCTGGCTCTTCCAGCATCTGCCTTGTTAACACGGTAGAAATTTACCATTAAGCTCTGATTTCTTTTCTTGTTAACCACTGGCTGAGTCCAGCAGATTTTCGCCTTGCAGTATCCCCCCTGTAATATTTAGTTGTCATCATTTCTTTCTTAGAGAGTTACTTAATTCTTTTAAGTACTGTGAGCTATTCCACCATGCATGTTTTTTGTTTCTTTTGTTTTGTTTGTTTATTTCTAATCTCATCACATTTCCAATCTGAAACATTCAGTCTCTTTATTGCCTACCACGGAGACCATATTTTTAACACTGGTATCTTAGATCTTCCATAATCCAGCATCATCAGCTATTCCACTAAGTCAATGGTATACCATTCTCCACGCATGCCTCCCCCATAAATACCTTTGTATCATTGTTAAGTCATTCAGCTTGCCCTACCTCATTTCTCCACACTATCCTTATTAAAACACAACTCTGTCCACAAAGGTGCACCTTGAATGCCTCCTCTTCCACCACATCAATGCCTTATTCGGGTTGAATGTGTGTTCATCTTCTCAACGCCACAAAGGTTTGTCTTTTTCTAGAAAGAAAGGGCACTGATCTTCTTCTGCTTTATTACTTGGTTGTTTGTGAACTTGTCATTGCTCTTCTGCTAGACTATCAATAATCCAAAAGCAAGGTCTATACTTTTCTCACCAGCATACTCTTGGTGAGCAAGAGTGAGTTGGGCTGGACTAGAAGCAGACCAACATGGATAGCACATGGTCAAGCAGAAAGAAACTGGATACAAAGTCAAAGGAGAGGCAGCTTTGTCAAGCCAACTTCTGACTTTCTGGTTTACTTGCGGGAGCACACTTCCAGAGTCATTTTTATGATTCCAGGCTGCATGTTTGTGAACATCGTTGGAGAACATGACATAGAAAAGAGCTCACTGCAGCTCAGATTTGAATGGGGTTTCAGTGAGGAATAAAAGAGATAAGGTTCAAGAAAGAGAAGAAAGAAATCAAGGGCCGTAATGGTCTTTTACCTATGATTTATTCTGTGATTTCAGCTGGGAGGATTCAGGTGTTAACATGGCTATACTTCACTGACTTCCACAGATATGCTATTTTTAGGACCGAAAGAAAATATGAGAACCAAATGGAGTTGGAGAAAAAACTGAAATTCAGTGCAAAGTAGTAGCTCACCCTAAACCACAAATTTCAGTAAGCTGCTAAACCAGTGTTAGGACCACTTCTCCAGGGATCTATGGTATCCTATATCTACTATTATTCTTTTTACCAGCCTTACTACACCAGAAGGCAGAAGACCAAGTGTC
Organism: Ovis aries; assembly: GCF_016772045.2. NCBI lineage: Eukaryota > Metazoa > Chordata > Mammalia > Artiodactyla > Bovidae > Ovis > Ovis aries. Next base: position 198,681,712 of record NC_056054.1, read on the forward strand.
CATATTTAAGTTGTATTGATCTTAGAGAAACAGGTGACCAGCTGGATTCCTAAAACTCATGGCAGGGTCTCCCTTCACCATTGTCAAATCATATGAGCTGTGGTGCTGGAGAAGATTCTGGAGAGTCCCTTGGATGATAAGGAGATCAAACCAGTCAATCCAAAAGGAAATCAACCCTGAATACTTACTGGAAGTACTGATGCTAAAGCTGAAGTGACAATATTTTGGCCACCTGATGCAAATAGCTGACTCATTGGAAAAGACCCCAATGCTGGTAAAGATCAAAGGCAAACAGAGAGGAGGATGGCAGAGGATGAGATGGTTGGGTAGCATCACCAATTCAACGGACATGAACTTGGGCAAACTCCAGGAGAGAGGGAGGGACAGGGAGGCCTGGTGTGCTGCAGTCCATGGGATCACAAAGAGTCAGACATGACTTAGCGACTCACTAACAGCAACAACAATGAATTGTTTATATGTCTGTCTCCCAGGCAGAAACTGAAAAGTCCTGCAGGGCAGAGTCCCTGTTTGTCTCATAATACATAGAAGGTGCTTCGCCATATTAAATACCCAATCCATGGTCAACTGAATTGATGTAACCTTCTTCTATTCCATAGCTCTTCCACAGGTCGCAGCTTTCATTATAGTCACTACTGAGTTTCTGACTTGTACTTGCCAGGTAAAATTCCTTTTGCAAAATAATTAATTTGTTCCCTGCATTCCTAATAGTCATTCAACCCCACAGAATAGGAATCTGGTTCCTCAAACACAAAAGTCTGGCTTTGGCACAGGAAGTGAGTGCACTGTGCCCAGCCAGCCCTCAGTGCAGGGACAGCTTGTGCCCCCGGGCAGGGCCTGGCCCTCTACCCAGCAGCTGCTCCCCAAGCCCCAGGACCAGGAGCATGGCCACCTGGTGCTTATCCTCTCGTTCCACCTGACGGGAAGATGGTTTAAACTTTCTCTTGCACAATGTACTGGAGGTGGAGGAGGCAGGCAGACAAAAAGAACAGGTCAGGTTGATTTCATCAGCCGTTGCAGCAGCTCCTCAATATTTCTTTGAGAGATATTTGGCAGCTTAAGCACAGCATGCTCAGGCAGATTCCATTTACCAGGACACATGAGTACCCTTCAGCTTCCTCCTCCCCTCTCTGGCCTCTTCTTTTTCTCCTGGCCCTAGGCAAGGGTTTTTTCTCTTGGAGGGTGGTGGGGATAAATTGAATATTAACAGAGAGTCTATGGAATTTTGATTAAGGTATACTTTTCTTCAATACTGAGTTCTCAACATTAGATCTTTAGAAATAAGTATGCAATGCATTCTCCCCTTCTATGATATTTTTTTTTCTTTTCCTAGACACAAAGTAATGTGTGGCTTGTAGAAATTTTGGATATTTTATTATATAGGCATGCATATGTACCCATGGGCTTCCCAGGTGGCTCAGTGGTAAAGAATCTATCTGCCAAGCAGGAGACATGGGTTTGATCCCTGGGTTGGGAAAATTCCCTAGAGAATGAAATGGCAACCCACTCCAGTATTCTTGCCTGGGAAATCCCAAGGACAGAGGAGCCTGGAGGGCTATAGTACATGGGGTTGCAAAGAGTCAGGCATAACTTAGTAACTAAACAACAATATGTGATCATAAATATACATATATATGTATGCATATATATATAAACATGCCTGTTTATGTATATATATATGTACATATATACACGTGTATATATATACATATGTCTGTATACAAAACATTTAATGGATCATTTGATAAACAGTTTATGAATTTTTCAGAGAAGGCAATGGCATCCCACTCCAGTACTCTTGCCTGGAAAATTCCATGGATGGAGGAGCTTGGAAGGCTGCAGTCCATGGGGTTGCTGAGGGTCGTGCACGACTGAGCGACTTCACTCACTTTTTCAATTTTTAATTAGATATATGTTAAAATATTTTTTCATACTAGTAAATTTTCTTACACAGCATAATTACTTATTGCACATAGTACTACATTATAAATCTACAACAAAATTTGTAGTTATATTCTGTTGTACATTAGGATCTATTTCTTGGTTAGCACCTACAACATCAGGATAAATACTTAGTACACAATCTTTTCTTCTGTTGTGTGTATTCATGTTGATTTTCTTAGAGTGAATTCTCTTTTCACTTTGTGAGATATGGCACTGAATCTGTTTTCTCAGATTTAGCCAACATATCCAAGAGAGGTTTGGGAAGCTCAGGAAGAGTGAAAAAGGAAAGAACTGAAACTGTAACTGCCAGTTCCTTGGGCTCATTAGAGCCCACAGACTACTGTTGCCAAAATTCCTGCTTATTAAACAAACTACCCTGAGACTCTCAGACTTTAATTGATCCTCAGTTTCACTCACCCCTTTAATTACAGTTCTAAAGCACACAGAGACCCATGTGGATCAGAACATAAGATTGGTCAAGTTCAACTAGCAGAGTTCAGCAGGTGAAAACAATTAAAGGTATTTCATTTTTTGCTTTTATCCATGTATGGAGTTTAGATGAACCCCAAATAAGTAAACCAGAGCAACACTCAACATAATTTTAGCCACTTTCCTTAATCTTGCAACTAGTATAATACCATTTTCTTAGGCTGTTTATTATGTAGATCAACTTAATCTCCTTTTCAGTAAAAGAATCTTTCCTCACTAGAAGAGAATATAACTGAAAGGGGAGTAGAGGGTTCTATTCGGTGGACTAGGCTGAAGAGCTGAATCTTAGCAATTTAAAAAGAACTAGTTGAGGAGGCTAGCAACTAGTGAACTGACAAGAGGGTTGCCTGCATGCTCAGTTGTATACAACTCTTTACAACCCCATGGACTCTAGCCCCCCAGGTTCCTCTCTCCACAGAATTTCCCAGGAAACAATAGTGGAGTGGGTTGCCATTTCCTCCTCCAGAAGATCTTTCCAATCCAGGGATCAAACACCCATCTCTTATGTCTCCTCTCCAGCATTGGCATACAGATTCTTTACCACTGTGTGACTTGAGAATACAAGAGGATTAGCCCTCCACTACAGGAAGACAAGGGTTATTGGGTTTTGGTGCCTTGACTCTATTGATTCAAATTGAGAAGGGGACAAGCCTCAGATCTTTAGTGTCACAAACTTCATTTCATTTAATAAATGTGGGCAAGGAAAGCCCTATGGAGGGTGCAAACACACTTGACTGACCTCCAGAGATTTATAATCTAGTTAAGTAAATGAGAGATGTACACATAAAACGATGAATAAGCAGTTATTAAAGGAACTATATAATCAGGAAGTGTCAGCATCTTCAGAATAGAAAGATAATGTTTCTAGTGGGGTTGGTCAGGGAGGGTTTCAGGAAGGGAAGTGGGAGAAAATTGGACTTTGAAATTGTTTTCCTTCTTTGTATTTAGTTCAAGTAGAGTCGCTAAGGAATACATAATTGAAGTTGCAAGGATGATTTTGAGGTTGTTATTCAGTCGCTAAGTCATGTCTGACTCTGCAACCCCATGAACTGCAGCACACCAGGCTTCCCTGTCCTTCACTATCTGCATCTAGCCAGTGATGCTATATAACCATCTCACCCTTTGTTGTCCCCCTCTCCTCCTGCCTTCAATCTTTCCAAGCATGAGGATCTTTTCCAATAAGTCAGTTCTTCGCATCAGGTGGCCAAAGTATTGGAGCTTCAGATTCAGCATCAATCCTTCCTTTGAATATGCAGGACTAGTTTTCTTTAGGATGGACTGGGCCCAAGAGGCCCTTTAGTTTCTCTTCTCTTTCTGCCAGTAGAATGGTATCATTTGCATATCTGAGGTTGTTGATATTATTCAGGGCAATCTTGATTCCAGCTTGTGATCCATCCAGCCGAATCTTGAGATAACATTACTCAATATAATGAACTTGGACTCCATTTGGTGTTCTTATTTCATGCTTGTTTTGTGAGTGTTTACAATGAATGAGAAAACATGTCAAATTCTAATGATATGATGCTTCATGCATGTGAAACCATTCAAGTTACAGTGAGGGAAAGACAATTGTTTTTGTATTCTATTTTACAGATTACAAGCTTTATTCACACACATTATTTCAAGCTCAATAAAAACTTTGTATGGTTGGTATAACTATCACTATCTTACCCATAAAACAAAACATACCAATCAAAAACAAAAACCAAAAAATCGAGATCAAAAAAAGCCCAAAGAAACAAAAAAGCCAAGTCAGGGTTTGTCAGTTACTCTAGATTACACAGGGCTCCAAATAATTTCACTTATCCTACACTACAGCTACCGCTGCAGAAAGTTTTGTACAAATGAAATAAAGTTTGGTCTTTGATAATCCATGATTAGTTATTCAGCTTAATTGCACTGATCATTTTTATAGTTTACTTCTTAGATATTTGTCTTTTCCTTATTTTAGAAATTCATTATTCCCAAAATTAGGTAACAGAAATCCTAGCATCTGGGAGTAAATTGTCTGCTTTCTATGACATTTACTAAAAGCCAAGGAATTGGCTTAGCTCGTTAGTCATCTTTGCATAATTTTCCATTTATTTTCATTAAATTTGTACTGAAACATTCATTTAAACTTTTTTTCAAAGTTTTATGACTTTAAATAAGTTTTAATCTATAATTTTGATATCAAAATGTTAGTATATATTTAATATATAAACATATAGTCATTAATCAACTAATAATATAATACATAAAGAGACTATTATAACATCTTATAGTTTGTTGTAAGTGTTGCAGGAAAGGGGACCCCTTCTAGGGCACAAAACTGGACTCTTGTCTAACACTCGGAAATGAATTGTCCAAGGAGACACATGTTCTGACAAAGCAAGTGATTTTATCGGGAAAGGGCACCTGGGTCGAGAGCAGTAGGGTAAGGGAACCCCGGAGAACAGCTCTGCCATGTTGCTCGAAGTCTCGGGTTTTATGGTCATGGATTAGTTTCTGGGTTGTCCTTAGCCAATCATTCTGACTCAGAGTCCTTCCTGGTGGTACACGCCTTATTCAGCCAAGATGGATGCCAGAGAGGATGATTCTGGGAGGTGGTCGGACTTGTGGGGTCTCCTTTTGACCTGTCCTGCACTCTTCTGGTTGGTGGTGGCTTTTTAGCCCTGTGTTCCTTACCGGGACCTCCTGTCGTAAAACAACTCATGCAAATGGTTACTATGGTACCTGGCCAGGGTGGGCAGCTTCAGTCAGTGTGCTTCCCCTAACATAAGGAGCTTCCCTGCTGGCTCAGATGATAAAGAGTCCACCTGCAATGCAATCCCTGGGTTCGATCCCTGGGTTGGGAAGATCCTTGGGAGGTGGGCATGGCAATCCACTCCAGTATTCTTGCCTGGAGAATCCCCACGGACAGAGAAGCCTGGTGGGCTCCAGTCCATGCAGTCACAAAAAGTTGGACATGACTGAGTAACTAAGCACATAACATGACTAATTTTCTTTTAAAAATACATCTTTATTAATATCTGATACAAATCAAATGACTATAAATACATATTTTTATATTTATATTAAAAAGTGAACAAAATCTATGGTATCCAAATATGTGGCAATTGCTTTAAAATTCAGGGACAGATAGCCATACAACTTTTAGGAAATACTTTTGGAGAAATAGTTGTACACCATGTGTCATACTGCTTGCTTTTGTATACCTTGTTGCACTCAGTTCTCAGAACTGGCCTCTAAATTTGAAGTACTAGTTCTATCCCCTATTTTACAAATGAGCATATGCTTTCAGAAATATTTGTAAAGTTGGCTAAACTCACATATCTGGCAAGCAGGGAAACCAGGGGAAATCAGGATGTGTCCTATGACTTTTATCCCAGATTGGGTAGTAGGAAGGGGAGGTATTTGGAACATTATTTCCTTATACTGCATAAGTTGGTCATATTGAGCAGCCTACCACTATAAAGGACATGTTAGCAGACCGCATTGTCCTCTTTGCTTATTTGCTAATAGAGCTGCTTTGTGGAACTGCATTATGGAAGCAATAAGTCCTGTTGCTACTGTAACAAACTTTACTTTTCTTTCTTAAGGATTTGCTTTAACTTTTCAATTGATTTCAGCTTTTCTTATGCAAATATGTAGCCTCATCATCTAGGCCACCAGTAATCCTTCCCTTTCACCTTCACAATTTCCACCCCCACAAGGTACCAATCTTCAATAAAAACAATTGTTACAACAGGAAGTACTTGTGAGAATTTCATCACAAATAATACTGCTGCTTGAGAAAAAATGACTAGTTGTAATAATTTATAGTAAAAACAATCTGAAAAAGAATATATCTACAACTGAATCACTTTCCTATAATCCTGAAACTAAAACAACATTGTAAATCAACCACACTCCAATAAAATTTTTTAAAATTAAATGATGACAACTTTCTTCTGATGAACCTAAGGGATTCTTGCAAATATTATTGATAAAATCTTCACACAATGCTTATGACATAACTGGAGGATATGACATCTACCATTTATTAGGCGTATGCGGTGCATTTCTTTTTCAATCATCGCAGTTAGCTATCACTATACAGATAAGGAAAGAAAACTGTATGATCTGAAAATTGCTCTATCAGGCGAGTGTATGCTTCTAGGTTCTTGTCTTGTCACAGCAATGATTTGAAGCGACGGACATTAAAGCCCTCAGCACATCACAGCTCTCGGGTCTTGAGCAAACCATGTCATAGCTCTTAGACAAATCAGTGTTACAGCTCTATTTTATTTAGAAGATAGCAGGAGAATCCATCCTCAAAGAAGAGAAGAGAGTGGAGGAGCATGCTAGCATGCATGCTGGGAGGGGGTTGGGGTGGGGAGGGAGAGAGAGAGCTCTTTGGCTCCTCTTTTTATGTTTTTTTCTTGCCCCTGGGCCTGCCCTATGCAAATTGGGCTTATTCAGGAGTGCTGTTCTACCTCACTCTGATCTTTGGACCTTCCTTTGACCTTCCTCTGTTCTACTTTCCTGGGCTTTTCCCTTCCTTGTCTTTTAGCCACCGCCATTTTGGACTCCTTTTCCCTATTCTAACTACCAAACAGCTCCAAAGTCAGAAAACTAGTTAGTGATAGAACTACATGCAATTCTTGATCCTAGAAACAGCGTCAGACTTTTTTTGGGGGGCTCCAAAATCACTGCAGATGGTGACTGCAGCCATGAAATTAAAAGATGCTTACTCCTTGGAAGAAAAGTTATGACCAACCTAGATAGCATATTCAAAAGCAGAGACATTACTTTGCCGGCTAAGGTCCGTCTAGTCAAGGCTATGGTTTTTCCTGTGGTCATGTATGGATGTGAGAGTTGGACTGTGAAGAAGGCTGAGCGCCGAAGAATTGATGCTTTTGAACTGTGGTATTGGAGAAGACTCTTGAGAGTCCCTTGGACTGCAAGGAGATCCAACCAGTCCATTCTGAAGGAGATCAGCCCTGGGATTTCTTTGGAAGGAATGATGCTAAAGCTGAAGCTCCAGTACTTTGGCCACCTCATGTGAAGAGTTGACTCATTGGAAAAAGACTCTGATGCTGGGAGGGATTGGGGGCAGGAGGAGAAGGGGACGACCGAGGATGAGATGGCTGGATGGTATCACGGACATGAGTCTGAGTGAACTCTGGGAGTTGGTGGTAGACAGGAAGGCCTGGCATGCTGAGATTCATGGAGTCACAAAGAGTCGGACATGACTGAGCAACTGAACTGAAGTGAAACAACCTAGAGAACCATTTATTTATTTTTAAATTATTTAATTATTAATTAATTTATTTATTTATTTTAACTGGAGGCTAATTACTTTACAATATTATAGTGATTTTTGCCATACATTGACATGAATCAGCCATGGGTGTACATGTGTCCCCCATCCTGAACCCCCTCCCAACTCCCTCCCCATCCCATCCCTCAGGGTCATCCCAGTGTACCAGCTCTGAGCACCCTGTCTCATGCATTGAACCTGGACTGGCAATATATTTCACATTTGATAATATACATGTTTCTATGCTATTCCAGAACCATTTATTTTTAAATGAGCTTAAATTTGATCCCTGGGTCAGGAAAATCCCCTGGAGAAAGGCACAGCAGTCCACTCCAGTATTATTCTTGGAGAATCCCATGGACAGAGGAGCCTGGAAGTCTGCAGTCCAAGGGGTCACACAGAGTCAAGCACAACTAAGGTGACTTAAGAAAAGGTAACACTATACTTTAATTTTCCCAAACTTCAAATTTCTCTTCCTTAAAAGGAGGTTGTTAATAGCTGTCCTGCCTACTCCACAGGCCATGTGTGTGTGTGTGTGTGTGTGTGTGTGTGTGTGTGTGTGTGTGTGTACATCAAAGGAGTTAATGATGGAAGTGAGAATACTTTCCACAAAGTATAGAGTAGTACTTTTAAAATCTTGAGTTTCAAGCCAGTCTGTCTAACACAATTTTCCTTTTTAAAAAAATTGAATAGACATTTATTAAGCACCGATTTACAGTAGGAATGTTCTAGACTTTGGGACTATGCATAAAGATGGACCAAATTCTTTGTATTAAAAAAAAAGTTTTAAATTGGAGAAAAGTGAAGTCTAATGCAGTTATGGAGGTTGGGTTTAGAATATCTATTCTGATTTTGTTCTCATGTGTTGTATCTTTCCTGTGGAGAGCAGAAAGCTAAAACAAAATATGTCCAATTCATTTGCAGCTGGTGATCCAAGTTCGATCCAGGTTCCATATCATATGTAATCACAGGAGACTTGAAATTCGAGCTGAAATAAATGGGATATCGGGCATGTATTTGATCAATGTGGATTATAGCAAATGGGGCATGGCTCTGGTGCCAAACTCTGTCTCTCAGGGTTGCTGACTTAGCAGAAAATGACTTCTTGATAGTAGAAAAGGTAGCATAATGGAGGACCCTGAAGTTACAATGGTGGCTTCCAATTTTGCACATGAGGTTTCTTGATCAGAGCATGATGATACTATTCTAGAACCAGTAACTGTAGCGAATTTAGCAGCTCAGATTGAGGCAGTCCTACATCCACATGTGTAGTGAGCGCTTCCTTATTTGTCAAACAGCTTCCTGATGAGGGCAGGAGAAGCAGCTTCTTTAATAGTCTGGCTCTGCAGTAGAGACTTGAGAATAGATTCTGAAATCTCATCCTACAGATTTTTATCCAGCTCTTTTTAATGATTCTGCAAACTATCTGACATGGAGAAAATAGGCTGAGTTTCAGTTGTAACATCTGCAAGGAAATGTTCTTTTGAAATGCAATGTCATATTTCTAATTTGCATTGTTCAATTCCTCAATATGCTCCAATGATTTTCATTCAAATCAAACTTATTTTCCACTTTATTTTCAAGTGTGCATTCTCTTACATTTTTCTTTTACTTAAATCTTTCCTGCTAGTGTATTTCTCTTATAGTCAAGGAGGAGCTTTGCTGAGTAGGGATTTTATTTTTCCTGGATGTAGTCATGTACTAGGTACCTGTTTAAAAGCAATATTGGGGCTGCTGCTTCCTTGCAAACTCAGTGTAAGGTAAACAGCAGTGTATAATCAACGTGCCCCATCCCACTCACTGCATCTAATCTTAAATGAAGTGGTGATTTTGTTCCAGTCTAAAGGCATCCAGTGTTTCTCACACCTTAATTTGATTGTGTACAGTTAACCTCATCCTCATAGGAGATAGCATTTTAAAAGAAAACACTTCTCATATAATTTGAAAATAGCAAAGTGCCCACCAGGACTATTAGAAAGTGTGCTGTAATAGTCAAAAGTTATATTATGTATGTGATTTTGCAACTAATTAGTTGTCTAAGCTAGACTTGTCATCTTTTTGAGTCACATGCATTTCATCTATAAAAATAAGACTGGACTGGATAATTTCTGTGTTACGTTATTTAATTACCATTTATTGGAACCTGCCAAATGCCAAGTCACATGCTGAGTGTTAATCTTATAGAGATAGATGACATGATCCCAGCTTCAAGGATTGTGACATCTGGTAGGGGAGACAGACACAAACAAATAATAATAACTCAATATGATCATCTCTAATGACTCTTCCAGTTAAGAATCAAATGAAAGTTTCCCTTTTCCTCATAATGTGTGTGTGTGTGAGAGAGAGAGGGAGAGCCCTTGCACATCCTCATATAGGAGCAAATTAATGCAGAAAAGTTCAAATAGAGATAGACTTTACATGGGTAATCATCAATTAAAGAAGAGCTATCATACAAGACACAAGAATAATACAGTTTACTCATTGGATTTCGTTTACAGTTAGTCTTTCATATGGAAAGAGGCAATCTGTGGGAAGTCCCCAGAACCCTTGATGAAACTGAGTAACCAGAGTGAAAAAATGTTTCCACTTAATTTCATAATTATTGTCATTCCTGAAATCACCTGGATTCTCATCCTCTGGAATGTCTCACACCATCACGGTCACCCAGGATATGACTTTCTTGGTGACAGTTTTCCTGATATGCAGGAAGGAAATTTGAGGATTCTCTAATAACAATCACATAGGAGGGTATCAAGTCCCAGGATTCAAACTCAGAACCTCTGACAACTGTGTCAGCTACTTACTAAATGTATATTTGGTCTAAAATATGTTTGCGGTAGGCAATTCACTTGATCCCTCTGGGTACTCTTTTTTTTCATTGAACTGTAGTGACCACTTATGTCTACCTCATTGTAGAGTTGGAACCTTCAAAATGCTTGCACTTTTTATAGTTTCACAAATGCCAGATGAGGCTATATATATATATATTGTGAATTAAAATGCTAAGAGTGTGAGTGTTGGAAATGAGAAGTTTCAATGAATAAAGATAGCCATATCAGTTCAGATCTGTTGGGGCCTTGGAAATTACTTATTCCACATTTTCATTTTACAGATGAGGAACAAGGGCCCTTGGAGACTTGCACCATATTCTACTTGCACTTATTTCAGCTAAGTACTAAGAATTAGAAGTAACAATTAATCATGAAGATATTCTTGAGTTCAGGAATGTTTAGGTCCTGAATGTAATAACTGTTTCAATCATCTTTTGCTATTTCTACAGTGAGTATTTATATATTCTAATTCACTGGACTATTCCTTTCTAGATTTAGCTTTCTCCTCAAAAAAATGTATTCTCTCAGGACAAGATATCTCTTGGGACAATAAGGCATTAACATTTCTTTTTAAACTTTAAATTTGTAAGTATGCATTTTGGAAATATCTAGGCTTCTGAATTCTGATGACTGTAGATTTCCTCCAGATTCCTTTAAGCATCTGCTCTTGAAACAGTGACACCTTTGCTTTGTTGAGAGAAAGAGCCTACCTCTACACTGAATCAAGCATTTCCAACCTGCCCTTGCGATCCCATGAACTACAGCATGCCAGGCTTCCCTGTCCTTCACCATCTCCATACTTGTATTAGGAGAGCCGATACTGTAGCAATGTCAATTTTCTGCAACTGATCTGGTGTTTCAATACCATACAAACAACATCACAAAAACACTTTCTATAATTTACACAGAAGTAAAATAGATAAGAATATACAGGGGCTCTTGAATAAAAGAGAATAAAGTGGAAGAACTGGTGGTACCAGATATTCAGACTCATCATAAAGTTACAATAATTAACACAATGTTATATTGATACTTGGTTATTCAAATAGACTAATGGAACTGATGTTTTAAAAAGTTTTCACAAAGGAAATGCTCACTGTAGAAATAGCAAAACATAAAAGACATAAACGATTGAAACAGTTATTGACCTAAACATTCCTGAACTCAGGAAATATCTTAATGATTAATTGTTACTTCTAATTATTAGTACTTGGCTGAAATATGTGCAAGTCGAATATGGTACAAGTCTCCAAGGGCCTGCCCTCATTCCACCCATAGACAGTTTCAAGATAGAAAAGTTGCACTAGTTGTTAGGAGACAATTGTCTATGTCTCCCTCATTTCTGTACTTCCTCGAAGCAAAACATGAACTACTCTTTATTCCAGAATATTTTCAAGGATTTTCATGTGGTGAAGAGCTTCGGAAGTGAGTAAGGGAAGGCTTGTAGGTCATTAAAAAATATTCAAGTTCCCTAAACTCAGCATTCCTCTTCTATAATGTGCCTAACTGTATGCAGGTGTCACCTGGCACATTTCTGCCCTTTGGGAGGCAGGCCTCAGGAAACCTGTGCAAATGGCTGGCACACAGAATGTGAGGCAGAAACTGTCCTTCTTCACTGCTCTAATAGATGACCTCACTGACCTAATGTCAGCTCCAGCACCCATAAACTGTGGGAAGTTAATAGCTTGTAAGCAAAATCTCAGATCCTCCCCAGTTCTCCATAGTAGTTATGGTGACATTCACCAACATGCTTTCAATCAGAAAGAACTAATCCCATTCCTATTTAGTAAAAATGGGTTCACAAATAGGCATGTGATGCTGAACTAGCCAAGTCATTGTGTGGGACAGTATGAGAGAAGTCTTCCTGGATGGTTATAAATCAAAAAGGAGAGAGGAAGTCAAGCATGATCCTTGTAAACATTTCAGCCATCTTACTTCAACCCTGGGAATGACAGAAACCGCACATGCAAGGATGCAGGAACAAAGTTGCAGAGATAAGAAATGATTCCTGCCATAAGGAGCTGAAGTCAAGTTACCCAACTGCTACTATGTTAGAGAATGTTTTTTTTTTTTAAATTGCTTCAGGTGCTTTGCTTCAGGTTCATCTGTTTACTCTTATCCAGATGTACTCTGCTGGCCTGGCTGCCTATGAGCAGTGTCTTCTACTGACTCACAGTATATTTCCTCTTTACCCACTAAAATGAGACTTCTGTTCCTACTACTATCCTGGCATACATTTCCAATTACTTTTTTCTGTTTTAGTTTTTGTTATGATATACACACAGAAGAGTGAAGCCAAAAGGAAAAGGGGCCGCAGATAATGAGATGGTAAGATAGCATCATCAGCTCTATGGACATGAATTTAAGCAAACTCTGGGAGACGGTGGTGGACAGAGGAGCCTGCATGCTGCAGTTCATGGGGTTGCAGAGAGTCAGACCTCACTTAGTAACTGAACAACAATAACATTACATTCAGAATAGAAGGTAAAACTTATAACTACGATTTAAAAATTAAAAATAAAGCAAACCCAAATCACCACCCACATTGGTAATAAAATATTGACAGCATCCAACAGGGACCTCTTCACAAGCACAATCCCTCCCTGCCAGCTACTCTTAAAGATGACTACTCTTTAAAATTTTCTCATAAACATTTTCCTGCTTTTCTTTATAGTTTCACCCCCTACACATGCATCCCTAATCAACAAGTTTAGCTTTGCCTGTTTCTGAAATTTACATAAGTGAAATCATACTCTATGCATTATTTTACCTAGCTTCTTTGTCCATTTCCGTGTGACACAATTTATTATGTAAAGCTTCCTTTTTTTTTTTTTTTTGGCTTGCATTATTGCTTAGCACTCTATTTCACAAATATGCCACTATATACATATGTATGTCCATCCATACATAGAAGTGGACAAAGAAGTTGGGCAAAAAATATTGCATAGAGTACAATTCCACTTATATAAAGTTCAGAAACAGGTAAAGGTAAATTAGTTGACTTTTGAGTTGTTTTAATTTGGGACAGAGACTAAAAATTTGGACATCTACATTCTTATAAAGATATCTTAGCACCCATCTCCAAAATACTTTCTAGGTTATATACAGAGAGGGGAATTTCTGGATCATAAAACATGTTTATTTTTAATTTTACTATAGCAAACATCTTTTTTTAGTGCCATACCAATGAATCCTTCCACTAAAACCATCTGATATTGTCCATTCTAATACTTTCTTGAAATATTTGGTGTTGTTAAACTTTTAAACTTTTCCTAAACAATTGAGAAGACAGCCTCATGTTTTTAAATTTGCATATTTCTGATTACTAATGAAATTAAAGATCTCTGTATGTCTTTCTGGCTATCTGGATGAATTCTATTGTGATCTGCCTGTTTAAATATTTTGCCTGTTTCTTTATTGAGTTGTCTGCTTTTTAAAGTTTATTTGTAGGAGCTCTTTACATATTCTGTGTACTTATTTCAGACACTGGTACCAATATTTTCTTCTAACATCTGTGGCTTTCATTTCTTAATAGTGTTGGAATGATATAAGTTCAAATTTTTAATATAAATTCATCACATTTTCCTTTATGATGCTACTTTCTGGGTACTGGTTTAACAGACCTTATATCTTAATGAGGTCAAGAAGACATTCTATTTTAAAAAAGCTTTAAAACTTTGACTTCTATACTTTTTTTTAAATTCACATGAAATTCATTCTGTGCATGTTATATAATAAAAGATCAGCCTTTGTCTCAACATCATTAATCTTTACTTACCTGTGATGCCATCTCCATTATAAATCAAGTGTCCATTTATGTGGAGATTTGTTTCTAAACTCCTTACACTCTTCATCCAAGAGATGATGAGATCATAGTTCAACATAAAAGACAAAGCTGTGCTGTTTATTTACTAGAGTAAGGGAGAGATTTGTTCTCAGAGAACAATCTCTGAAAGAACAGACTTGACTTATTTGGGGTTTTTGGAAAATGTGGACTTTCAGAAATTTAAGAGAATTGACATAATCTGGAAATGCATGCTTAACTCAGGTAAGACTGTTATTGACTGATTGGCACTCAGAGGTTGTTAGAGTACATACATCACAAACTGGGGGACTTTCAGATGATAAGAATGATACCAAATTTGTTGGCCTACAAAAGTGTGCTCACTAAGGCAAATTTTTGTTGCTTATTTGGACAAGCTTAGAATTGGTTGTTTTCATGGTTACATAATAATTTATCTTTTCCTTTGTGAAAACTTCTTAAAACATCAGTTCCATTAGTCTATTTGAATAACCAAGTATCAATATAACATTGTGTTAATTATTGTAACTTTATGATGAGTCTCAGTATCTGGTAGCACAAGTTCTTCCACTTTATTCTCTTTTGTTCAAGAGCACCTGTATATTCTTATCTATTTTACTTCTGTGTAAATTATAGAAAGTGTTTTTGTGATGTTGTTTGTATTCTATTGAAACACCAGATCAGTTGCAAAAAATTGACATTGCTACAATATTGGCTCTCCTAATCCAAGTATGGAGATGGTGAAGGGCAGGGAAGCCTGGCGTGCTGCAGTTCATGGGATCGCAAAGAGTCAGACATGACTGAGCGACTGAACAACAACAAATTCAAGTACATGATGTAATTTTTTTTCCACTCACTAATATCTTCCTTCATGTCACTCAAAATGTTTTAGGTTTTCTTCATCTTGTGCATCTTTTGCTAGCTTTATTCTGAGGTACAGCCTATTTATTGTTTTATAATACAGTGAATGGCATATTTATTTTCTAACTGCTTGTTTTCAATTCTTTTAACTTTTCTCTCTTTATCTCGCCTTTTGCTTCACCAGTTGAGACTTCTGGCACCATGGTGAACAGAAGTGATGAGAGCCAGAATTGCCCTGGCCACATTTTAGACTACATTTCCTAGTTTCTTTTTGTAATATCATATGGCTGGACATATGACTGACTCTTTGTCAACGGAACTTAGGGAAAATTTTAGCTTTCTACTTCCAGGATTTATTCATCAAATAATTACATGTACTCTTTCCATGTCTGCCTCTCTTTCTCTATTTGCCAGAGGGAGACCACTCTGAGAACCTACAGCAGAGCAAGCAGCAAGATGAAAGGGGCCTAGGTACCTGATGCCATAGTGATTGCCATATAATCGGGAGAACTCACACCGCACTGTCACAGATGGAGGACTGAAGTTTACTGTCGCTTAGTTTTTGGATCTTACCTGTTATATGACTTCGAGAGTGTTGCCTTAATTACATGCATGCTAAGTTGCTTCAGTCATGTCTGACTCTATGAGAACCCATGGACTGTAGCCTGCCAGGCTCCTCTCTCCATGGGACCTTCCAGGCAAGAATACTGGAGTGGGTTGCCATGCCCTCTTCAGGGGATCTTCCCAACCCAGGGATCAAACCCATGTCTCAAGTCTCGTGCATTGGCAGGGGGGTTCTTTGCCACTAGGGCCACCTGGGAAGCTCTCTTAATTACATACGTTTATTTTATTAATTTCAGTCTTTCTTCCTTTCTATTGTATCCATTTAGAGAAAGATTAGATCGATATCCTTCAGGAAGTAGTGAACACCTAGATGAATGGCTATTACATGGCTTCTAGTAGGTAGAATACAGGACTGTAGGAATCAAAGAGTGATAAGAGTATCCTCACCACCCATGACACATCTAAGGAATTCATACTTCATGTCTCTGCAACATGAATCTAAGTCTAAAGATCCTCTTTAGTATCAGGCAAGGGGTTATATGAAAGGAATGGTAGACAAAGAAGATACCATCTTTCACAGTTTACAGAGACTGAGAGAGAGAGGAAAAATAAAATATTAATAATATAACAGTACAGGCTGTTATAAAAACACGGAGAAGATTCTAAGTCAAATATAAATACACACACAGTACGCACACATTCATGGGCTTCCCAGGTGGCTCAGTAAAGAATCTGCCTGCCAAGCAAGAAACACAAGTTCGACCCCCGGGTTGGGAATATACCCTAGAGGAGGGCATGGAAACCCACTCCAGTACTCTTGCCTGGGAAATCCCATGGATAGAGGAGCCTGGCGGGCTACAGTCCATGGGGTCACAAAAGAGATGGACATGATTTAGCCAGTAAACAAAAGCAACACACACACACACACATACACACACACATATATATACATGTATGTCTTTTGTATGTGGGCAAGGGTGAGGTAGGGATTGAAAGAGAATTAGAAGAATTAGAAGAGGCAGAATAAATTTCCAGGGAGAGGTAATGACTGAATTTGCAGAAAGGAGTTAATCACGTGGACTGAAGATGAGAGTCATACTGGACAAGGAGATGTACAGATTTCCACTTCCAGTAAGTGGAACAGAGTTTTAAAAGGAAAAGAAATGTGCCAGAAGGTTAGGCTGCAGAGGAAGACAGAAGACAAAGCAGAAGCCTTTAATGCCAAAGGTACCTGGAGGTAATAGGAAGTCATCAAAGGGTTTTAATCAGAAGAAGAAGGTGGTTCCCTGAACACTGAGCAAATTGAACTGAGAATACCCATTCCCGCAAACCTTGTCCTCATCACCCAGAAAAGAAAAACCCTCCTTTTGACAAGGAACCCATATCTTCAAAAGCTTCTGGAGACATTCCAGTGTAATACTCCAAGTTCAGAAACACTGTTCTTATAAGAGAGAGAGGAGAAGAGAGAAGAGAGAAAACTACACTTTTGAGAGAGTTACTGTGTTTCTTACTTTTTGGAGGGGGAGAGAGAGAACAGATTTTGGGATAATCAGGCCCTGATTACAGAGACAGAGGGTATAATTGCCTCAGTAATGAGTTGTTTTAGGAACTAGGGTTTCTATTAAGAAAAGAGGACAAGAAAAACTAAAGGAAACTCCTCCTGAGCTGGAATACTGGGTACTCAGTTTTGCAAAGAATCAAAAATTAGTGATATCAAGGACAACATTTTGCTAAGAGATTATTCTCGGGAAATTGATAATTAATTAATCGGATCACTAACATGCACTTGCTAATTATCTCTTAGTTAAAAGTTACTCCATTTGGGGAGCCATTAAGGAACACTTAACTCATGGAAAAAGAACACTTTCTCATTATCTTTGGGATTTCAAATTAAAAGCCTGGATGCCTTAAAAATCTCCTTCCGTTGAATGTGTGCTCCTTTGGACTTTTTATTTTTATCACTGACTATTCCATTCTTGGTATTCATGTAGCACTTTTCCACAAGAAATCTTTGTGACTGCCTGAACTGGCAGGATTGTGAATGTACTAGTTAATAAAACATTGTGGATTGCAGAAAGCGTGAGATTTTAGTCCAAGGAACTTTGAATTCCAATCCTGCCACTTACTTGTGGCCCAAGGCAATGAAACTTCTCTGGGGCTCAGTTTGCTCACCTGTGAACTGGCAACATAAGGACCCTGATAGAATTTTCTTACTGAGTTTCTTCGATAAATGATTCTCAGCCCAAGCCAGATAATAGCATCACTTGATACGCTTTCTGTAAAGACTTTTGATAGGGTCCCATCTTCTGAAATTCTGATTGAATGAACCAGCTAATATTTTTCAAAAACTTCTCAAGTGATTCAAATGTACGGAAAACTGGGCAAACACTGCCTTCAACCAGGCAATTCCAGTCACACATAGGAAACTGCATGCAGAATAAAATGGGCATCAAGCCTCATTGCACAGTGCTGTTTGCACTGACCCAGTAAACAGAGCAGACAGATAGGTAAGAGGCTTTTTTTGATCTGTCTGTTGGTGACATTCAAATGGCATAGCAGCAGGAAAGGAAGAGGGGTCTCCATTTCAGACTAGCAAAGCTTTATTCACTTGAGATGAGAATATGACAAATAGAGTAAGGGTGGATGGAGCCTGATCCTTTTACCCCACATGTCATGGTAGAACCTGGGAAGAGCAAGCAAAATGTCTAGTATTGCTGCCTTTGAACCCCATCCTCTTCTTTCTGCAATATGAGCCCTGGAAGAAAGTTCTTTCTCTTACCTGAAGGCCTAGAAAAGCCTCCCTTATTAAGAATGAAAACAAGTATTTTGTGACTGTTTGGTCAGAGTTGGGAATTCTGGTAAGCCTGTGCATAGCATTTAAGTCTCAAGCATCAGTCTATAAAGAGGACCTGCCAACTTTCAGTGAGAGTGAGAAGACTTTACTTAGCCTGAGACATAAAACAGACTTCTTCCGGTCTGCCACACAACAATCTCCCAGTTGCTAGACTACTCAGGCCAACTTGAGGCCAAGTGGTTCTTAACCTTTATGTGTGTTAGTCTCTTCACTTGTGTCTGACTCTTTGCAACCCTGTGGACTATAACCCACCAGGGTCCTCTGACCATGGAATTCTCCAGGTAAGAATATTGGAGTGGGTTGCCATTTCCTTCTTTGGGAGAGCTTTCTCATCCAGAGATTGAGCCCAGGTCACTTGCATTGCAGGCAGATTCTTTACCATTTGAGCCACAGGAGACATACTTGCTGCTGCTGCTGCAAAGTCGCTTCAGTTGTGTCCGACTCTGTGCAACCCCAGAGATGGCTCCCGCGTCCACCAGGCTCCCGTGTCCCTGGGATTCTCCAGGAAACAACATTGGAGTGGGTTGCCATTTCCTTCTCCAATGCATGAAAGTGAAAAGTGAAAGTGAAGTCTCTCAGTCGTGTCCAACTCTTAGTGACCCCATGGACTGCAGCCCACCAGGCTCCTCCACCCATGGGATTTTCCAGGCAAGAGTACTGGAGTGGGGTGCCATTGCCTTCTCTGGGAGACATACTTACCCATATACAAACCCACAAAGATAAGCTTATTAGATTTTAAAAATCAGAAAGATAATGTTCAACAATAAAATATAAGTATGTAGAAATGTAAAAATGCAAATGAGGTACAGACTCCTGAGTCTCACCTCAAAATTCCTGATACAGTAGGTCTTCAGAAGGACTCTCTTATTTGCATCTCTAACACGTTTTCAAATGAGGCTGATGCTGCTGGTCCAGGGACCATTCTTTGAGATCTATTCTCCTAGGTCACTAGTCCAGTGAATACTTCCAATTGAGTTATCAAGGATCAGATATGTTTGCTTCCAGATATCTTTCTGAGTCTCCTCTTTTTAATATGATTTAATTAAATATTAGGTAACTAATGAAATACAAATGTAAATCAAATCTCTGTTTCTCTCTGGATGATAAGTAGCGTATTTTGGAAAACTCCATAAGGTATGTTGCTTTAAAAAAATGTCAGGTTAGTTGCTTGTCAGGTAAAAGACTCAGGTGGGGAGAGAGAATTATAAAAGCTTTTAATTCTTGCATTCAGAGTGCTTCACAAGTGTCTTATAATATCTTTGTTTCACTGTAAAGATACTGAAACTACAAAAAGGCTTAGTGGGCACTACTACAAAATATGATCTATTTAATGTGTATGTATGTACATATATTAAAACTGAAAAAGTGTTTCTGAAAAACTTTCTGAAAAGATATACATATTTTTATTCTCTTTAATTCATACACTTCCTTTATTATTATTTAATTCAGAAGTCAACTGACCTGTAAAAACTAAACTCAGATCATACTAAATTTTTGCCTGCATAAGAACCATGGAGATTTCTCTTCATTTTAAGGAAAATAGAAACATAAGTTAACTTGAAAGGCATGAATGTATTCTGTAGCAAAAGAGAAAATATAGCCATGTTCTGAGGACTTAGAAGACTTTCACACACACACACACACATACAAGCACGTAGTATATCTCTGTATTTCTGTCTAAATTGCAAGTATTGTTACATAGGCTTTTTTAAAAATAAATTGCTTCATAAAGCAACTGTACTCCAGTAAAAATTAACAAATAAGTAAATTGCTTTTTCCTTTACCCAATATTTAATTAGATGAAAGATTTTAATAATTTTTAAATGCTATCATTTTATATTTGTTTATCATAGTGCAGTTTCTCCTTTACTATTATTAATAAAAAAGTTACTAATAATACTACTAATAATAGTTAACTGTTATTATAAATGATACTTGAAGACTTCAGAAAGCACTTTTTTCCTGTATTCAAAGTTGGATATTTATCTAAAAATCCATTCCACCCATCAGTAGCCATTTTGCATTACTCAGTTGTGTCCCTCTCTTGGCAATCCCATGGAATATTGCCTACCAGGTTCTTCTCTTCATGGGATTTCCCAGGCAAGAATACTGGAGGAGGTTGTCATTTCCTCCTCCAGGGGATCTTCCCAACCCAGGGATCAAACCCATGTCTCCAGCAGCTCCTGCATTGCTGGTGGATTCTTTACCACTGTGCTACCTAGGAAGCTCCATATCTAATAATGCTATCTAATTAATTGTATTGTGATTATTTCTGATGTCTTACTGTATTATAAACTTATAATGTTAAAGCCTTTCCTTATGACCATATCTTATTCTGCCTTAAAAATTCCTGGTAATTCTTAAAGCACCAAGTGACACATTCCCTCCACCTTAAGGACTTAGAACTCTACTAGAACTTAGTTCTAGTTTAGTACTAAATATTTGGTAAATACTTAATTTTGTATATTTATTTATAGTTTATGTTAAATCAAACTCTATATTTTATCTGGACAAACTTTTCCTTAATGTTTATTTAGAAGGAAAAAAAAATCAAGATTTTTAAAAATTATGAATAATTAGATTCATATGAGAGGGAAAACCCCTACTCATTATTAGAATATATTATAAAGTCATAATGTGATATTAGCATAAGAATATATATTTCAGGGAGGGGGGTTCAGGATTGGGAACATGTGTATACCCGTGGTGGATTCATGTTGATGTATGGCAAAACCAATACAATAATGTAAAGTAAAATAAAGTAAAATTTTAAAAAAAGAATGTATATTTCAATGAAACAGAATAATTTATTCAGATGTAGACCACATTATAGATAAAGATAGCTTACAGAAAAAAAAGAGAAGCATTGAAAATCAAACATAGAAAATGTACTAATCAGTGCATAGAATTGGGAAACATGTTTGCCATTTGGATAAGAATAATTTAGATTCCTACTCATACTGTGAATTCTTAACTTCTAGAGTTAAACCTTTAAAAATATTTGTAAAGACAGAATAAAATCATGGTTAAATATAAGTACAAGTGTATTTTATGAACTTGCATAGAGAAATAGATAATAGTTTTTATATTTTCATACAGTTAAAGTACAAAATGAATAGCAGTAAACAAGACTAAAATAACCTTGGAAAACCCATTTCTGAAAATTTGACAGAAGCAGATACTGATAAAGATCTACCAAAATTAATACAAAAAAGACACTAAACTAAATGGAGGGAAAATAAACATAACAAAAAGGGAAACAAAGTTAGCTCACACACAGGGCAATATGTTCCTCTCACTTGTAATCAGAAAAGGCAATCTAAAATGAGATACAATTTTGAACCACCAACTTAAAAACATTTTAATGACAATTCATAAAATTATCCAGTGCAGTGAAATAGGCACGTCTAACAGTTACATTTTGAACTCTTTGAAAAGCAAATTTCAATAATGTATAAAAGTATTCATTCATAGTTATTTATATTTTGGGAAAATAATTCTAAATAATTTAGTAAGAAATATGGATTTATAAAGGGAAACCGGTTCCTGTACCTGATTTTCAAGCTCCCTTTCCATAGGGTGGGGTTGTTTCTGGAAAGTGAATTCCTAGCACATTTTGCATTTAGATGGAGACATCTGGCTAAGTTCCAATGATCGAAATGAGTGTAGAATTAATCTAAGCTACTCCAAGCATTCCAGATTCTCTAGGTTCCAAGCTTAGATTCCCTAGTGTATCACCTTAAACAAGTTATCTAACACTTTATACCTCAGTTCCTTCATCTGTAAAGTGAATTGTATCATAGTGGCTACCTCATAAGTTTAAGCATTAAAAATAAGTGAATACATACTAAATTCTTAGACCAAGAGTCAGGAGACAGCAGTTCAGAGAAGAATAAACATTACCAAGTGCATCAAGAATGCCAATATAAGGTTTCAGCCCAGAGCAGATGTTGTGCGTCTTGGTTTATAGGGGACAAGCCATGGGTCTCAAACTAAAGGAGATTCAGACTTCCCAGGGTACAGCCTCCCTGCTCCTGAAAGTCAGCATAGCAATGCTGAGATTATTAGGCAGTGTTCCCAGTGTTATGGACTCTGTGTTTTGATCCAGCAGACCCTGTCAAGGCCATCTGGTCTATCGTAGACCTGGGAAGACCGGCCACTCTGACCCCTTCAGGAACTCTAACGAAGGTCATCTAATTGCAGCTTTTCAAGAAGTTTGGTTCAAGTGGGCCTTAGGAAGCATCATTATGAACAAAGCTAGTGGAGGTGATGGAATTCCAGTGGGGCTATTTCAAACCCTGAAAGGTAATGTTGTGAAAGTGCTGCACTCAATATGCCAGCAAATTTGGAAAACTCAGCAGTAGCCACAAGATTGGAAAAGGTCAGTTTCATCCCAATCCCTAAAAAAAGAAATGACAAAGCATGCTCTAACTATAGCAGAATTGCACTCACACACTAGCAAAGTAATGCTCAGAATTCTCCAAGCCAGGCTTCAACAGTATGTGAACCATGAACTTCCAGATGTTCAAGCTGGTTTTAGAAAAGGCAGAGGAACCAGAGATTAAATTGCCAACATCTGTTGGATCATTGAAAAAGAAGAAAGTTCCAGAAAAACATCTATTTCTGCTTTATTGACTATGCCAAAGCCTTTGACTGTGTGGATCACAACAAACTGTGAAAAATTCTGAAAGAGATGGGAATACCAGACCACCTTACCTGCCTCCTGAGAAATCTGTTGCAGGTCAAGAAGGAGTAATTAGAACTGGACAGAATTTGAACAGACAGGTTCCAAATCTGGAAAGGAGTACATCAAAGCTGTATATTATCACCTGCTTATTTAACTTATATGCAGAGTACATCATGAGAAATCCCGAGCTGGATGAAGCACAAGCTAGAATCAAGATTGCTGGGAGAAATATCAATAACCTTAGATACGTAGATGACACCACCCTTATGGCAGAAAGCAAAGAAGAACAAAAGAGCCTCTTGATGAAAGTGAAAGAGGAGAGTGAAAAAGTTGGCTTAAAGCTCAACATTCAGAAAACTAAGATCATGGCATCAGGTCCCATCACTTCATGGGAAATAGATGGGAAACAGCAGAAACAGTGACAGAGTACATTTTTGGGCTCCAAAATCACTACAGATCGTGACTGCAGCCATGAAATCAAACAACACTTGCTCCTTGGAAGAAAAGTTATGACCAACCTAGATAGCATAATAAAAAGCAGAGACATTACTTTACCAACAAAGATCTGTCTAGTCAAAGCTATGGTTTTTCCTGTAGTCATGTATGGATGTAAGGGTTGGACTATAAAGAAAGCTGAGCACTGGAGAATTTATGTTTTTGAACTGTGGTGTTGGAGAAGACTCTTGAGAGTTCCATTGATTGCAAGGAGATCCAACCAGTCCATCCTAAAGGAAATCAGTCCTGAATATTCATTGGAAGGACTGATGCTGAAGCTGAAACTCCAACACTGTGGCCACCGGATGCAAAGAACTGACTCATTTGAAAAGATCCTAACGCTGGGAAGGATTGAAGGTGGGAGAAGAAGGGGACAACGGAGGATGAAATAGTTGGATGGCATCACTGACTCAATGGACTTGAGTTGGAGTAAACTCCAGGAGTTGGTGATGGACAGGGAGGCTTGGCGATCTGCAGTCCATGGGGTCGCAAAAGAGTAGGACACAACTGATCAACTAAACTGAACTGAAGGAGTTTGGGTAGGAATTCATGTAAGGTTCCCTGATGGTCAGATGTTATTTATGTAATGTAAGTAATGGCCTGTGGCTAGAAATTGAGATAGGAAGACAGCTAAAGCGAAACCATAAGAAAACACCCCTATTGTACCTAACATAACGTTTGTCTTGAAGTAATTAATATATTTTAAAAATTATTTATTTAACTACCACTTATATAGCACTTAACATACAAAAAGTTTTAATCTAAGAATTCTACTTACATTAACCCATTTAATCTTCATAGCAAAGCAGTGGGGGGATATTCTGTTATTACCCATATTTTACCGATGAGCTTAAATAACTTGCCTAAGGTCACACAGATGGTAAATAATAAAACTGTAATTTCTACCCAGATAATATAACTCCTTAGTCTGTTGTCTGAGCTGCTAAGCTCTTCTGACTCTCTCATTATGCCAAAGGAGAGATGGCCATTAAGGCTATTTTTAACACTACTTTATATTAGTGTAGCATAGTTTTAAATTTACATACAGCAGTCACAACGATTAGCCACAGATTCTCACCATCATCCCAGGAAGTAGATAAGACTGTTATTAATTCTTATTTTCCATAAGAAAAAAATTGAGACTCAGAGAATCAAAGTAACATTCAGAGGAACACAAATCTGAAATTCAGATCCTAGTTATTTGACTATTAATCCATTATTCTTTTATTCATTCCATACTAATTTTCTCAGTTCTCTTTTTTACTTTAGGGAAAATTTAAAATCATAATTTTTTTTTCCATTCCCCCAAATGTTAGCAGAATGATTAAGTCAGAGATGAACTTTTTTTTTTTTAAGCCCAGAAAGTTAAGCAATTCTCAAAATTACTAGGAATGTTTGATTTCAATCTTTCTAGGTAATCCATTTACTTATTAAGAATCAGTAGGGCTTTTGAAGGCAGAACATGGCAGTCCCTTTTCCCTTCATCTTCAGCCAGCACATTGAATTGCTTTTTTTTTTTTGCCAGCTAGTAAGGAAAGCATGTTGGAACAGTGTAAAGGCAGGGATTGAAAAATTGGGGAAGGAGACCCTGGGGCTGTAAGAAGAGGCCTGGGTTCAAGTCCCATATGAGCTCCCCGTGTACTAGGGTAGCCTCAGCAAATCACTCACCCCTTAGACCTCAGTTCCCTCATCTGTTGAGTCTGGGTTTTGGACCAGGTACTTGCTGAGAGATTCCCTCTCAACTTCCCAATTCCTTTGGTGGCTTTAACTCTTCTTTTCCTTCCATGCGATTTTGGACATGTTGGGCCTCAATTGCCTTTTTTGTAAACTTATGATAGAGTTATGATATTTATCGTGACCATCTCTCTGGATTGATGAATGCATCCAAAAGAATGCTAAGTACAAATGCCATTAAAAACAAAATATGTTTTATAACAGGCAAATACTTAATACCATTAACTAAGCAGAAAAAATAGTTAATAATTCAGCCAGTGGAAGCGTCGCTACTGATCTACATAAAGCCATTAATGGGTTAAATGCTTGGACATCTGGTGAAATACTAGCCTCAGCTGTTTAAGTGACATCTTTCTTGGGTCAAATTTCTCTCCTCTCTCCAGTCCATCTGCTCACAGCTCGTCGTGATAAACACTTCTGAGTTACAAAGCAAAGAATACACAGCAACAAAAGAGGGATAGCATCTTGGATCTTAACTAGACAATAATATCAGAGCAAAAACAGCACCCAGTCATCCACTTTTCATTGCCCCAGCCCTCCCCCACACTCCCCACCTCTGTCCCCACCCTTCTTTGCTTCTTGTGTCACAGCCACATGTCAGGCTGGAGACAAGTTGAAGGTAAGAAATCAAAGCCCCCTGGGAGTGACTGAAGAGAGACAGGCCTGATGGGTAAGGATAATGCTAGGCGGAAAATCTAGCTGACACTTGCTCTCGGTTCAATGAAAGTAGAATGTGTTAAGTGATTGATACTCCCTAGAATAGAATTATCTCAGTGTAGTGTCCTGCGGATCAGAACACTTGACTTCTGCAGGCACTGTGGTGATTTATTCTGAGATTTCAGCAAGAAGGGCTGAATGTCCAGCCTCAATTTCTTCATTGGTAAAAGCAAGTGGGTTTTGGTGGTAGCAATAAACAGCTGCATCACTGTTCTTATTAGACATGAGTAAAAAGACTCTGACAGAGCTTAGCATGTAGTAGGTAGCAAACATATTGTATTAACTGAATCTGGCATACTGGAAAGAGCACCATACTAAGTTCTTGCGTGCCCAACTGAAGACTTTGACCTTTCTTTAGAACTTTAGGAATAATCTGAAGTTTCAGAGGAAAGAAGTGTAACCATTATTATTGAGGTTAATATTCTTGACTCTTCTGGAAATTGATGGAATGATTTAAATGTTCTGTAATTCTCTCCCTGCTCTGATGTTCTGAAGTCCATGCTGCTGCTTTGAATTACTTTTAAAACCAGAGTTGTGTCATTCCATATGCATTCCATGTGAATAAGCACATTCCCCCAAGCTACTTCCTTTAGCCTTGAAGTCACCATCAAAATGACCTTAGAATAATTAAATAGATCATGGTGCATCCACACAATGTTGACAGTGGTTATTTCATAATGTTGCAATGTCAGATGTACAAAAACTATCTTTAACTATAGTTTCTTATTCAATTCTCATGAACATTCATTGCTTAAGTACTAAAAATGATAAAAGAAAAAGTGTTGTTCAAGCCAGGAAGAATGGAAGGAACAATGTTAGCAAGAATCAGAGTACAAGCTGTAAGTAACTCTGCATTTACCATATACAAAAAAAAAAAAAGAAAGAAAAGAAATTTTGCCGACAAATACCTTCTTTATCAATAAGGTCATCTGTCACTTTCCATTGGGAGAAAAAAGAGTATGTGTTCTATAACAAAGCCTAGAAGAATCCATGTCCTCTTTCTGAGGTTTCACTTAAGCATCATCTCTCTTCATTGATTCTTTTGGCCAACAACCATTACACTGGACCCACCGTGGCCCAAGTGTTATGCTAGGATATCAGGACATATAAATGAAAAAGATGGCTTCTACTTTCAAGGATATGAAGTAATTGAAATTGTCTCATACACACATACAAACTGCTGGTGGGAGAATTTTGGTACACTCATTTTAGAAGGCTTCCATGGTGGCTCAGATGGTAAAGCAACCGTTAGCAATGCAGGAGACCCAGGTTCAATCCCTGGGTTGGGAAGATACCCTGTAGAAGGGAATGGCAGCCCACTCCAGTATTCTTGCCTAGAGAATTCCATGGACAGAGGAGCCCTGCAGGCTACAGTCCATGGGGTCACAAAGCATCAGACACAACTGAGTAACACTCACTTCCATTTTTAAAAAGCAGTTTGATCAGGTTTTATACTTCAAGATGCGATTTTGTATTTTAGGACCTAGCATTTCTATACCTAAATATTCTTGAACAAAGGTAAATACTGTATGTGTGCACCTACTAGTCACATGAAAGCACGCACACAGGAGCATTGCTTACAATAGAAAAAAACAAACCAGATGCAACTCAAATATACTCACATGAATGAACTACAGTTGCATGGATCAGTAGCAATGAATTTCAAAAGCATAATGTCAAATAAAAAAGAAACCACAGAAGACTATGTATAATAGGGTTTCATTTATATAAGGATCAAAAAAGCTAAACAATATATAATTAGGGACACATGTATCTGTGGCGAAACTTACAAAAGAAGAGAATAAAGAATAATTAACGTTCAGGATAGTGGAAACTCTGGATGAGGGGGAACAAGATTCTTAATAGATGAAGAGCTGATTCAAATGTATCCTTTTAATGGCTGAGTAATACTCTATTGTGTATATGTACCACAGCTTTCTTATCCATTCATCTGCTGATGGACATCTAGGTTGTTTCCATGTCCTGGCTATTATAAACAGTGCTGCGATGAACATTGGGGTACATGTGTCTCTTTCAATTCTGGTTTCCTTGGTGTGTATGCCCAGCAGTGAGATTGCTGGGTCATAAGGCAGCTCTATTTGCAATTTCTTAAGGAATCTCCACACTGTTTTCCATAGTGGCTGTACTAGTTTGCATACCCACCAACAGTGTAAGAGGGTTCCCTTTTCTCCACATCCTCTCCAGCATTTATTGCTTGTAGACTTTTGGATCGCAGCCATTCTGACTGGTGTGAAATGGTACCTCTTTGTGGCCTTGATTTGCATTTCTCTGATAATGAGTGATGTTGAGCATCTTTTCATGTGTTTGTTGGCCATCTGTATGTCTTCTTTGGAGAAATGCCTATTTAGTTCTTTGACCCATTTTTTGATTGGGTCGTTTATTTTTCTAGAGTTGAGCTGCATAAGTTGCTTGTATGAAACTGGAGCTGATTATACAGAGTGGAGTAAGCCAGAAAGAAAAATACCAATACAGTATACTGACACATATATACGGAATTTAGAAAGATGGTAATGATGACCCTGTATGTGAGACAGCAAAAGAGACAAAGATGTAAAAACGGACTTTTGGACTCTGAGGGAGAGGGAGAGGGTGGGATGATTTAGGAGAATGGCATTGAAACATGTATACTACCATGTAAGAAACGAAGTGCCAATCTATGTTCAATACAGGATACAGGATGCTTGGGGCTGGTGCATGGGGATGATCCAGAGAGATGATATGGGATGGGAGCTGGGAGGGGGATTCAGGATTGGGAGCTTGTATACACCCGTGGTGGATTCATGTCAATGTATGGCAATACCAATACAGTATTATAAAGTAAAATAAAGTAAAAATAAAATTAAAAAAAATAAAAGAAAATAAAATTTAAAAAAAAGACAAAGAGCACTTGGGGAATTTCAAATTTGGAATAGAATAGATTTAAGAGCAAAAACTGTGCTATCATTCTTTCAGTCACTCAGTTGTGTCCAAATCTTTGTGACCCTGTGGACTGCGGCACGTCAGGCCTCCCTGTCCACAACCAACTCCTGGAGTTTACTCAAACTCATGTCCATGGAGTCAGTGGTGCCATCCAACCATTTCATCCACTGTTGCCCCCTTCTCCTCCCACCTTCAATCTTTCCCAGCATCAGGGTCTTTTCAAATTAGTCAATTCTTCGCATCAGATGGCCAAAGAGTTTCATCTTGAGCATCAGTCCTTCCAATGAATATTCAGGACTGACTTCCTTTAGAACAGACTGGTTGGATCTCCTTGCAGTCCAGGGGACTCTCAAGAGTCTTCTCCAACACCACAGTTCAAAAGCATCAATTCTTTGGCACTCAGCTTTCTTTATAGCCCAACTCTCACATCCATACATGACTACAGGAAAAACTATAGCCTTGACTAGACGGACCTTTGTTGGCAAAGTAACGTCTCTGCTTTTAACATGCTGTCTAGGTTGGTCACAACTTTTCTTTCAAGGAGCAAGCATCTTTTAATATCATGGATGCAGTCACCATCTGTAGTGATTTTGGAACCCAAAAATATAAAGTCAGCCACTGTTTCCACTCTTTCCCCATCTATTTGCCATGAAGTAATGGGACCCGATGCCATGATCTTCGTTTTCTGAATGTTGAGCTTTAAGCCAACTTTTTCACTCTCCTCTTTCACTTTCATCAAGAGACTCTTTAGCTCTTCTTTGCTCTCTGCCGCAAGTGGTGTCATCTGCATATCTGAGGTCATCGATATTTCTCCTGGCAATCTTGATTCCAGCTTGTGCTTCATCCAGTCCAGCATTCTTTAAGCCATATAAATATAATATATATAGTCTTTGTGTACATAATATTTTGATTTTAAAAAGAAAACCATGTCAGATCTACTCTCTTAGTAACTTTTAAGTATATAATTCAATATTATGAACTATAATTATCATGCTATACAGAGATTCCCAGAGCTTACACATCTTACAATTGAAAATTTATACACCTTGGGGCTTCCCAGGTGCTACTAGTGGTAAAGAACCTGCCTGCCAATGCAGGAGACATAAAAGATACAGGCTCAATTCCTGTGTTGGGAAGATCCCCTAAAGGAGGGCATGACAATCCACTCCAGTATTCTTGCCTGGAGAATCCTATGGACAGAGATGCCTGATGGGCTACAATCCATAGGGTTGTACAGAGTCATACATGACTAAGTTACTTAGCAAGCAGACATACCTTCACCAACATCTCTCCAATTCCTTCCTCTCTTCCCTAACCTCCAGCCCTTGGTACTGATCACTATTTATATAAGTTTAGGTTTTTAATTTTTTTTAATTGAAATATAGTCAAGTACAATACTATGCTGGTTTCCTAGTGACTCAGTCGTCAAATATATTACAAAATGACTGCCACATAAATCTAGTAACCATCTGTCTCAACATAGAATTATTACAATATGATTGACTAAAGTCTCTGTGCAATACATTACATCTCTCTGACTTGTTTATTTTATAACTAAAAGTTTGTACCTTTTAATCCCATTCACTGATTTCACCCAAAGCCTCACCCTCCTCCTCTCTGAAAACCACAAGTTCAGTTTCTGTAGGTCTGTTTTTGTCTTGTTTGTTTTGCTTTTATGTGAGATCACACAGTCTTTGTATTAAGTGAAGGAATACTGACTTTTTCAGAATTGAACCTTCTGACCTTGAAGAGGCTGCTGGTTACCATGCTTCTCAACTTTTTATGACCAGGGAGTTGTTCAAGGCCACCACACTTGGGGGTTGATGTAGCAACGGAGAGCATACTCTAAGACATGAAAAAGAATGTCTGTGAAGCTGATGCATGACATATTTGATAGCAATTTAAAAATTAAAAAACCAGAACCTACTTTTACCTTGAAATGAAGTCATTATTTGTCAACACTTTTCTTAAAATATAAAA
The DNA here is from genome assembly GCF_016772045.2 of Ovis aries. Lineage (NCBI taxonomy): Eukaryota > Metazoa > Chordata > Mammalia > Artiodactyla > Bovidae > Ovis > Ovis aries. The sequence goes on from NC_056054.1 coordinate 198,712,915, forward strand.
TTGAAATTTTTTAGACTCACTATTACAGACAGTGCTAAAAAAAGCTTCAAAAGTCGACTTCCAGTTTGTTAAAAATATTTTAAAATAGGTTCCAAATGTATTTATTGATGTTTTTCTGAACAAAAATTTTTTAAAGGGACTAAATAATAAAAACTGGTTTTACTTTAATTTGGATCTTTGTATATTAAAATGCCTACTTTGATTAGCAGCTTTATTCCCAAAATGTTTTAAGATATATTGTTATGTTAAAACACAAAATATTGTTTGTAAAGACACAAGAGACTTGTGTTCGATGCCTGGGTCAGGAAGATCCCTGGGAGTAAGAAATGGCGAACCACTCCAGTATTCTTGCCTGAGAAATCCCATGGACAGGGGAGCCTAGCGGGCTACAGTCCATGAGGTTGCAAAGAGTCGGACACAACTAAGCTACTGAAGACACCACAAACACATTGCAAGAGTGAATATTATAAATCCCACTGGGCACAAGACAAATCTGATGACAAAGACAGCAGACAGTAAGTGACAGAACCCGTTTCTAACCTAAGTTTATTGATTCTGGATCTCAGGTATTCTCTGTACTGTTACATTTGTCACCCATTTGCTTTCAACATTTACCTTTGACAAATCACCTCTCCTCTTTGATACTCATGTGTTTTCTTCAAATGTAAAAGCGATGCCTAGGTCATGGTAAGCATGCATTGTGTACTTATTGAATACATTCATCTTTTATTCAACACCTTCAAAGTCCTACTATACGTACGACACTGCATTAGGCACTAAGGCCGAATCACAGGCTATCCCTACCTCCACAAATAGAGCACTATTTTCATCTTTCATGTGTATCTACTCTAAACAAGAAACTGCTTAGATAGCTAAAATCTTAACGATAAAACATGTTTTACTTCTTTACCTAGAAAGTGGGCCCTTTGAAATTCCATTCTACAAAGGCAAAGCTACCAGCTTCAGTTCAGTTGAGTTCAGTTGCTCAGTCGTGTCCAACTCTTTGAGACCCCATGAATCGTAGCATGCCAGGCCTCCCTGTCCATTACCAACTCCTGGAGTTCACTCAGACTCATGTCCATTGAGTCAGTGATGCCATCCAGCCATCTCATCCTCTGTCGTCCCCTTCTCCTCCTGCCCCCAATCCTTCCCAGCATCAGGGTCTTTTCCAATGAGTCAACTCTTTGCATGAGGTGGCCAAAGTATTGGAGTTTCAGCTTCAGCATCATTCTTTCCAAAGAACACCCAGGACTGATCCCCTTTAGAATGGACTGGTTGAATCTCCTTGCAGTCCAGGGGACTCTCAAGAGTCTTCTCCAACACCACAGTTCAAAAGCATCAATTCTTCAGTGCTCAGCCTTTTTCACAGTCCAACTCTCACATCCATACATGACTACTGGAAAAACCATAGCCTTGACTAGATGGACCTTTGTTGGCAAAGTAATGTCTCTGCATTTGAATATGCTATCTAGCAGCTTGGCAAATATAAATGCAAAATTATAAATGACATTCATGTCTTTCTTTAAATCTGACTTCCATAAATATAAATTAAAACACCTTATGCATCTTTATATCCTCCATGTGCTGCTGCTGCTAAGTCACTTCAGTCGTGCCCGACTCTGTGCAACCCCAGAGACGGCAGCCCACCAGGCTCCTGCGTCCCTGGGATTCTCCAGGCAAGAACACTGGAGTGGGTTGCCATTTCCTTCTCCAATGCATGAAAGTGAAAAGTGAAAGTGAAGTCTCTCAGTCGTGCCCAACTCTTAGCGACCCCATATCCTCCGTGTATCTACTGCCATATCTGACACATAGTAGATGCTTCATAAATATTAAAGAAGTTTGCATGTGTGCTAAGTCACTTCAGTCATGTCCTACTTTTTATGATCCTATGGACTGTAACCCACCAGGCTCCTCTGTCCATGGGATTTTCTAGGCAAGAATACTGGAGTGGGTTGCCATGCCCTCCTCCAGGGGATTTTCCCAATCCATGGATCTAAACTCATGTTTCTTATGTCTCTTGCCTTGGCAGGTGGTTTCTTTACCACTAGTGTCACCTCGGAAGCCAGTTTAAGTCTTGACAATTCTGATAAAATAGCCTGAGCCAAGAAAAGAAACAGAGGGCATAGAGTTCCGTGTGTGTGAGTAGTAAACTTTATTTTGAAGTAATTTTAGATTTAAAGAGAAGCTGAAAATATAATAGAGAGTTCTCTTATACCTCTCACTCAGTTTATTCCAATGTTAACATTTTACATATTGGTTCAAACCAAGAAACCTACATTTACATATTGCTATCACTTAACTTCAGACTTTATTTGGATTTCACTAGTTTTCACACTAATATCTTTGTTCTGTTCCAAGACTGAATCCAAGGTATCACATTGCATTTAAGAATTTCTTATTTACAGAAATAATTTTTATGATGTGGAAAAGAGTTTCCCATCAGGTGAGACCTGTTGATCCACTGAAGAATGTTCATCAACCCAAATAACCAGTTGAAATCTAATTAAATCCTTCATATTTATCTATGAACAGAACAAAGTAGCAACAAGTCTTGTAGAAAATGCCATCAGAAAGGGCAAAAGATGAACAAAGAAAAACTGACCCCAAAGACACAAGAATGACAGGAAATAGAAATAAAATTTTTATTTGTAATTATATTGTTAGAGAGATTTGCTAGAGAAGGCAATGGCAACCCACTCCAGTACTCTTGCCTGGAAAATCCCATGGACAGAGGAACCTGATAGGCTGCTGTTCATGGGGTCACTAAGAGTCAGACACGACTGAGCGACTTCACTTTCACTTTTCACTTTCATGCATTGGAGAAGGAAATGGCAACCCACTCCAGTGTTCTTGCCTGGAGAATCCCAGGCACAGAGGAGCCTGCTGGGCTGCTGTCTTGGGTTGCACAGAGTTGGACACAACTGAAACACCTTAGCAGCAGCAGAAGCAAAGATTTGAGAAGACAGTTCACACTGTTCACACATTAAATAAGAATGAAGGCAAAAAAATAGATCAGTAATAACAAAATCAGAAAGACTTGTTGGAGATTAAAAATTCATAGGAATAAAAACTTATAAAAGTATTTAAAGAATAGTTAGAAGGAAGAAATTCTTAGAATGTGGAGGTAAAGAAACATAGATAGAAAATAGAATACAAGTGACTGGGCAAACCAATCAAGAAGCATGGTAACCACTAAAGAAGTTTCAGAAAGAGAAAATAGAAAAATGGTGGGAACATATTATCAAAGAAATAACAGAATAATATTTCACAGAAGTAAAAGTGGACAACAGTCTTCATATTTTGAAGGCTCAAAGTGTAGACAGTGTAGGAATAAATTTAATAAGATACCGAATACCCATACCTTCAGAATTTGAGAATATCAAGGATATGAGAAAAATCTTAAAATCCCCAAAGTGGATAGAGGGAAAAAGAAAGAAATGTATGGAAGAATGAGGAGAAAACTGGCCCCAGACATCTCATCATCTAGCATTATAAACTAGAAAACAGTGGAAAAATAGGTTCTAAAGCTGTGCGGGGAGAGTATTTTAGTAGAGAATTCTCTATCCTAACAAGTTGTTAGTACCATGTTGCTACAAAATAGATTTTCTGATATGTAGTAACAGCAAAATTTGTTTCCTACACATTTATATAAGGAAGTCAATTGATAAAATTGTCCAAGAAGACAGGAATGTATTGAAGAAAGAAGAAAATATGAAATCTAGCAAAGAGAGGTTCTGATCCAAAAACACAATGAAGTTCCAGGACAATACCTTTGCAAGTAAGCATAGAGAACAAGCAGTCCTGATTGTAGTGGGACATCAGAGAGTCCACGAGGGAAGATTTCAAGGGTATAAAGAGGAAGAAAGGAGAATTCCATGTAATTGACTGTGTGATCAAGAGCCTGAAAAATGTGGTGATAAGGTGAAGCCATGCTATTGATTCTTAAGAATAAAGAGGTGGTACTATTTTTTAAAAGCTATATAGAATAATGATGTGAATATAAAATAAATTAAATAGACCATGACTTTAAGCAATTGATAGGATATATAAAAGTGAATCCAGTTAACACAGATTCTAAGAAAATTATATACCAAGTAGCACAAGGGGATCATTGTTTTATATTTTTAGACAGGAAAATTTATCCTAAAACACTTTGGCATGTTTAGCTTTGAGATGACCAAGATTTATAGAATGGTAATGATGCTATTTGCTTACTGTAGCCAACTTTTAGAGTCAGTGTATATACAAAGTACAAAAGTCATTATCTTTAACTTCACAATTATTTAACATAATACAAATGTTAACCTTGAAAGGTACAGCCAGCAGGAATTGAGAGCTAGAAAGGAACGTATAAAAATAAAGACAAGAACACTAATTTCCTCACTTTTCATAGTGAGCAGCTAAGCAGCACTGTCTGCAATTGGTGAAACGAGAAACAGAGGTGTAAATACTACATTATAAAATCTTAAGTAGTTTACATTTAAAGCTACAAATATAATCAATCAGTTCAGTTCAGTCGCTCAGTTGTGTCCGACTTTTTGCAACCCCATGAATCGCAGCACACCAGGCCTCCCTGTCCATCACCAACTCCAAGAGTTCACTCAAACTCACGTCCATCGAGTCGGTGATGCCATCCAGCCATCTCATCCTCTGTCGTCCCCTTCTCCTCCTGCCCCCAATCCCTCCCAGCATCAAGGTCTTTTCCAATGAGTCAACTCTTTGCATGAGGTGGCCAAAGTACTGGAGTTTCAGATTTAACATTATTCCTTCCAAAGAACACCCAGGTCTGATCTCCTTTAGGATGGACTGGTTGGATCTCCTTGCAGTCCAAGGGACTCTCAAGAGTCTTCTCCAACACCACAGTTCAAAAGCATCAATTCTTTGGTGCTCAGCCTTCACAGTCCAACTCTTAAACATCCATACAGGGCCACTGGAAAAACCATAGCCTTGACTAGACGGACCTTTGTTGGCAAAGTAATATCTCTGCCTTTCAATACGCTATCTAGGTTGGTCATAACTTTCCTTCCAAAGAGTAAGCGTCTTTTAATTTCATGGCTGCAATCACCATCTGCAATGATTTTGAAGCCCAGAAAAATAAAGTCTGACACTGTTTCCACTGTTTCCCCATCTATTTGCCATGAAGTGATGGGACCAGATGCCATGATCTTAGTTTTCTGAATGTTGAGCTTTAAGCCAACTTTTATAATCAATAGGAGAAGGAAAAATAATACAAAAACAGTTTAAACATTGAGAAAAAATGAAAATCGTGTAATAATGTTAAATTCTCATCTTGCAAAATTAGAGAATCCAGAGATGTCATATAATATTTTCAAATAAAAATAATTGAGGTATAAGTAAGCACATTATTTAAGGTTTTGGAAGTAACCGGCAGGTGAACTTAATGCATAATAAAGGAAATATCCTGGACAGTGTTAAAGGGTAAGATGGTGATTGTCACTGGAAGCCTTTGTGTATTTTGTTTTTCATGATGTGCATATAATTTTTAAATATTATAAATATATGTCAATTGCAGAACTTTTAAAAATCAAAAAGCTTTTTTTAATTTTTAATGTAAATTTATTTATTTTAATTGGAAGTTAATTACTTTACAATCTTGTATTGGTTTTGCCATACATCAACATGAATCTGCCACAGGTAAATGTCTATAACATTTACAAAAGGATGTTAGTTGCAGGACGTTCACAAAGTTTCAAATTGGACTTAAAACCTGTAGATCGGTAAGAGAATGGGGCATGTCCTTATATGGAATTCAATTCAGTGTTAATAATTATATGAGGACAACTGTACTGTCAGCATTGTTGGTGAGGGGAGAAAGCAACAGAATATGTTCAGTGTGATAGCATGTATAAGGAGCACACAGCTCCGTTTCTACAGATACAAATACAGAAAGGACTTCAGGGACTAGGTCTGGACTTGACATCGGTGTGGTATGGCTTTTGCACTGTACATAGTTTTTTGCTTTTTTTCACCTATAACTTTATCTCTTTTTTAAAACTTTGCAAAGAACCCCCATGTGTATTTGTTTCAGCTTAAATAATTATCAGCTTAAAGCCAATCTTATATTTCTACTCCTACCCATTTTCACTGTTTATAGATAATTTTGAAGAAAATTTTAGGCATAATATCATCTGTAAGTATTTCATATGTTTGTAACATTTTGTGTTTTGTAACATTTTACTATGTTACAAAATAATCATCCAGATTTTTTAAATTAATCATTTCATGTCATCAAATATCCAATGTTCAATATTACAAAAGATTTATAAATGCACTATTTTACAATTTGTCAAAGTCATTATCCAATGTGCTAGATTTGTTAATGTTTTAATTTGTGTCGCAAAATATTGAAAATATACAAAATTATGGAAAATAATTAACAGGCATACACATAAATACCAACCAGATTTATATGTTGTTGTATTTTGCCATATTGGCTTCAGAATTTTAAAGAAACAAAAACATAGTTTTGGAAAAAAAAGTACAGTCATTCTTTGAGAAATACAAAATGTTTTTTTAAAGATGTAAAACTGCTGAGGAATCAAAAGTTCATGATAGACATTTATCCTACACTTCTCTAAAATTCTGTTCTCCTTTTATTTCTCCCCAGAGATCGTATCTGTTCTGTTAATATATGTCCTTTCCATCTTATGCATTATAAGCTTAATACATACATAAGAACATGCAAATAATCTTTTATTAATTAAAATGTAAATGCTAGCATATTGTACGTATCCCACTGTCTTTTTACCATCAATATTGTGTTTCTAATATTTATCCATCTTGATACATGAAGATGAAGCTCATTTTTTTTAGATTGCTGCCTAGAATTCCACTGTGTTTGTATGTCTATGCTTTCATTGATGGATGTTTAAGTTATCCTGATGTCAGTCTTTCAATTCTATCATAACGATTATTCTTGAACATATTTCTTCAAGTGGATATGTGAGTATTTCTCTAAGTAATATGCCTAGAAATGAATTTCTAAGTCATAGAATATAGCACATTCAAATGTTTGTTATCGTCAATTTGTGGTGATAGTGATTTTTCCAATTTGCTCTCCCCGAGCAGTATATAAGCTTTCTTCTACCACATCCACATTAGCCTTTGATATTTTCTAAGTTTTCAATTTGCTAGTCTGATGATTGTGAAATTCATTGTGATTTTAATGAACATTTCTCTGGTTGCTAGAAGAGTTTTAGATACTTATTGACCTCTGTTTTCTCTTTCTTCAAAATTCCTATATTTAATATATGATCATATTTCTATTTGGTTATTTGACATTTTTTCATTAACTTTAAAAGCTCTTTATAAATTCTGGACAGAGTTTTCATCATGTATTACCATTTATTTGAGTTGCAAGAGTTTTCTTTCCACCTTTGACTTGCTTTTATTCTCAGCATCCTGTCATAGGAAACTTAGACCTGGGCTCTGCAATAAACTAGAGGGGTGGGATGGGGAGGGAGGTTGGAGGGAGGTTCAGGAGGGAGGAGACATACATATACTTATGGCTGATTCATGTTGATGTTTAGCAGAAACCAACACAGTACTGTAAAACAGTAATCCTTCAATTAAAAATAAATAAATATGAAAAAATTTTAAGTTTTAAATTTTAATGTTCAGTTCAGTTCAGATCAGTCACTAAGTCGTGTCCAACTCTTTGCGACCCCATGAATCGCAGCACGCCAGGCCTCCCTGTCCATCAACATCTCCCAGAGTTCACTCAAACTCACGTCCATCCAGTCCATGATGCCATCCAGACATCTCATCCTCGGTTGTCCCCTTCTCCTCCTGCCCCCAATCCCTCCCAGCACCAGAGTCTTTTCCAATGAGTCAACTCTTCGCATGAGGTGGCCAAAGTACTGGAACTTCAGCTTTAGCATCATTCCTTCCAAAGAAATCCAAAGGTGGATCTCCTTCAGAATGGACTGGTTGGATCTCCTTGCAGTCCAAGGGACTCTCAAGACTCTTCTCCAACACCACAGTTCAAAAGCATCAATTCTTCGGCGCTCAGCCTTCTTCACAGTCCAACTCTCACATCCATACATGACCACTGGAAAAACCATAGCCTTGACTAGACGGACCTTAGTCAGCAAAATAATGTCTCTGTTTTTGAATATACTATCTAGGTTGGTCATAACTTTTCTTCCAAGGAGTAAGCATCTTTTAATTTCATGGCTGCAGTCACCATCTGCAGTGATTTTTGAACCCAAAAAAAGAAAGTCTGACACTGTTTCTACTGTTTCCCATCTATTTCCCATGAAGTGATGGGACTGGATGCCATGATCTTTGTTTTCTGAATGTTGAGCTTTAAGCCAACTTTTTTGCTCTCATCTTTCACTTTCATCAAGAGGCTTTTTAGCTCCTCTTCATTTTCTGCCATAAGGGTGGTGTCATCTGCATATCTGAGGTTATTGATATTTCTCCCGGCAATCTTGATTCCAGCTTGTGTTTCTTCCAGTCCAGTGTTTCTCATGATGTACTCTGCATAGAAGTTAAATAAGCAGGGTGACAATATACAGCCTTGACGTACTCCTTTTCCTATTTGGAACCAGTCTGTTGTTCCATGTCCAGTTCTAACTGTTGTTTCCTGACCTGCATACAGATTTCTCAAGAGGCAGGTTAGGTGGTCTGGTATTCCCATCTCTTTCAGAATTTTCCACGGTTTATTGTGATCCACATAGTCAAAGGCTTTGGCATAGTCAATAAAGCAGAAATAGATGTTTTTCTGGAACTCTCTTGCTTTTTCGATGATCCAGCAGATGTTGGCAATTTGATCTCTGGCTCCTCTGCCTTTTCTAAAGCCAGCTTGAACATCAGGGAGTTCACGGTTCACGTACTGCTGAAGCCTGGCTTGGAGAATTTTGAGCATTACTTTACTAGCATGGGAGATGAGTGCAATTGTGTGGTAGTTTGAGCATTCTTTTGCACTGCATTTCTTTGGAATTGGAATGAAAACCGACCTTTTCCAGTCCTGTGGCCACTGCTGAATTTTCCAAATTTGCTGGCATATTGAGTGCAGCACTTTCACAGCATCATCCTTCAGGATTTGAAACTGCTCAACTGGAATTTCATCACCTCCATTAGCTTTGTTCATAGTGATGCTTTCTAAGGCCCACTTGACTTCACATTCCAGGATGTCTGACTCTAGATTAGTGATCACATCATCACGATTATCTGGGTCGTGAAGATCTTTTTGTACAATTCTTCTGTGTATTCTTGCCACCTCTTCTTAATATCTTCTGCTTCTGTTAGGTCCAGACAATTTCTGTCCTTTATTGAGCCCATCTGTGCATGAAATGTTCCCTTGGTATCTCTAATTTTCTTAAAGAGATCTCTAGTCTTTCCCATTCTGTCGTTTTCCTCTATTTCTTTGCATTGATTGCTGAAGAAGGCTTTCTTATCTCTTCTTGCTAGTCTTTGGAACTCTGCATTCAGATGCTTATATCTTTCCTTTTCTCCTTTGCTTTTCGCCTCTCTTCTTTTCACAGCTATTTGTAAGGCCTCCCCAGACAGCCATTTTGCTTTTTTGCATTTCTTTTCCATGGGGATGGTCTTGATCCCTGTCTCTTATACAATGTCACAAACTTTATTCCATAGTTCATGAGGCACTCTATCTATCAGATCTAGGCCCTTAAATCTATTTCTCACTTTACTGTATAATCATAAGATATTTGATTTAGGTCATACGTGAATGGTCTAGCGGTTTTCCCTATTTTCTTCAACTTGAGTCTGAATTTGGCAATAAGGAGTTCATGATCTGAGCTACAGTCAGCTCCGGGTCTTGTTTTTGTTGACTGTAAAGAGCTTCTCCATCTTTGGCTACAAAGAATATAATCAATCTGATTTCAGTGTTGACCATCTGGTGATGTCCACGTGTAGAGTCTTCTCTTGTGTTGTTGGAAGAGGGTGTTTGCTATGACCAGTGCATTTTCTTCGAAAAACTCTATTAGTCTTTGCCGTGCTTCATTCTGCATTCCAAGGCCAAATTTGCCTGTTACTCCAGGTGTTTCTTGACTTCCTACTTTTGCATTCCAGTCCCCTATAATGAAAAGGACATCCTTTTTGGGTGTTACTTCTAAAAGGTCTTGTAGGTCTTCATTAAAACCATTCATCTTCAGTTTCTTCAGCGTTACTGGTTGGGGCATAGACTTGGATAACTCTGATATTGAATGGTTTGCCTTGGAGACGAACAGAGATCATTCTGTCGTTTTTGAGATGGCATCCAAGTACTGCATTTCAGACTCTTTTGTTGACCATGATGGCTCCTCCATTTCTTCTGAGGGATTCCTGCCCACAGTAGTAGATATAATGGTCATCTGAGTTAAATTCACCCATTCCAGTCCATTTTAGTTCGCTGATTCCCAGAATGTTGACATTCACCCTTGCCATCTCTTGTTTGACCACTTCCAATTTACCTTGATTCATGGACCTGACATTCCAGGTTCCTACGCAATGTTGCTCTTTACAGCATCGGATCTTGCTTCTATCACCAGTCACATCCACAACTGCGTATTGTTTTTGCTTTGGCTCCATCCCGTCATTCTTTCTGGAGTTATTTCTCCACTGATCTCCAGTAGCATACTGGGCACCTAATGACCTGGGGAGTTCCTCTTTCGGTATCCTATCATTTTGCCTTTTCATACTGTTCATGGGGTTCTCAAGGCAAGAATACTGAAGTGGCTTGCCATTCCCTTCTCCAGTGGACCACTTTCTGTCAGACCTGCCCCGCGGGCATGTCTTAGTTTCATTGAGTTAGCCAGAGCTGTGGTCCTAGTGTGATTAGATTGACTAGTTTTCTGTGAGTATGGTTTCAGTGTGTCTGCCCTCTGATGCCCTCTTGCAACACCTACCATCTTACTTGGGTTTCTCTTACCTTGGATGTGGGGTATCTCTTCACGGCTGCTCCAGCAAAGCACAGCAGCTGCTCCTTACCTTGGTCGAGAGGTATCTCCTTACTGCCGCCGTTCCTGACCTTCAATGTCACAACTATTGATATTTTCTTTTATGCTTTGTGCCTTCTGGGACTTGCTTATGAAGTCCTTCCTAATCCCAATATCACTAACCTTCTATGTGTTCTACTAAATATTTTAGTGTTTCAAGTTTCATATTTTATTTTTATACTAAAAATACATTTATCTATTATATCTATAATAATAAATAAAAAGATAAAAAAATAAAGCACGACTGTGCTCAGTTGTGTTTGACTCTTTGTAACCCCTTGGATTGTAGCCTCCCAGGCTCCTTCGTCCATAGAATTCTCCAGGCAAGAATACTGGAGTGGGTTGTCATGCCCTCCTCAAGCGGATTTTCCTGACCTAGAGATCAAACCAGTGTCTCTAGAGTCTCCTTCATTGAAGGTGGGTTCTTTACCACTGTGCCACCTGGAAAGCCCAGAAAAATAAAACCCATCCATAATAGGAACCCAAAGAAGCCAAGTGCTGTTAACATTTATTCTACATCCTTTTAATTTCATTTCTGGACTCATATGTTATATAATTAGATGACCTATATTTCTGTATACTTTTTTCATTGAACAGCATTTACTAATATTTAAAAAAGCATACTAATTCAAAAAAGAGCAGTAGATGCTGAAGTGCTCAGATATGGAAGGTTTAGAGACTGAAACTGAATGAAAAATTTTCTTTTCGGTGTGTCCAAGCAACCCAAACCATGTATACTAATTAGCTCATTTGTTTTTACATAGACTTTGTGTGTCCCTCCACAGTAGAAACTTACATAGTCTTCTAGTAATTGTTACTATACTCTGCCTCCTTCACTAAATCATACACGCCTTTAGGTGAGAGACAGGTCTCACTCATCTTCGCATAACTAATTGCACCCAGCAAATAGAAAGTACTCAAGAAATATGGAAAGGAAGGTGGTAAAGTGAACATTGAATTAGGAGTTGGGAGATTTAGATTCTAGTCCAGTAAGTAGCTACCAGATAGTGTCTTTGAACAAATTTCCTGTGAGATCCGGTCTCTTTATCTGTAAACGGAGGGGAGGGGAGTAAATCACGTTTGTTTCCTATACCCTCTGAATTCCAGACTCTGTTTCTTTAAAAAGAAAAGTATTTACAGGGTCCATAAATAGTCATAAAAACATACATTTCAAGATAATATTAAGTAGGCCAGGATTCAACAACCTAGGACATCTAACTGTAACAGGTGTTTATTTAAACACAGATGGAAATTGTGGTCCTTTAAGACTGCCAATTTTTCAATAGCGAGGTCCTGATAGGTTTGGATGGATGAGCTGTTTTCTGGTAAGTAGCCATCAGAATACCAGAGAGTGAGCTTAACATGAGATACCCATTGGAGCTCTGTTACCACCGAGATTTCTGGCAGGATATGGGACCAAGTAATTTCCTGGCTTGTTTGCCTTTCCATCTGTCCCATGGACTCCAACCTGCTAAAGGCAGTTTGTGATTACATCTCCCTCTAGTGACTAAAACCTTTGCATCGTGCAGTCTCCTGTGGCACATGAGAAAAAACATTTGGCTAAAAAATACAGAAATGAAAAGAGAATATATTGGTCCTTTGATAATTCTAGAAAGATTGTCTCTGTGTTAGTCTGTGAGAGGAGCAAAGCTCATCCTGTGTTTCTCTTTGCGTTGAGAGAACTAATAGTCAGCAGGCTTTTTTTGGCCTGTCTGAGAACTGGATAGTCAGGAGTCTTTGATATAATGAACCAGACCAATGATCAGCCAGTCTCATAAACATTTAATAGGATAATCTCCAGTGAGAAGATACATAAAAATAGTAATCTCCCTTCTATTTATTCTATGTAAAATGTTCGTAAGACTGGCTTTTTATACTAAGGAACCAAAAATATCAGGAATACAACTTTTTGATTTAGTAATATACATTCATAAGAGAAAGTAGTAATAATAGTTTGCCAAGATTAACTCAAAATCAATAGCTGGAGAAATGAGGTAGACCAGACAAAGGCAGTTCACATTTTGGGACTTGATTTCTCATAAGAAAGCTGTTAGAAATGGCCCCTTGTGTATTTGTACCATCCCTTCAATGTGATTCAAGGGAAAATACTAGGCAAACAAACAGCTGTTTTGTTTTCTCCATATTTTGTTTGTGATAAGTCTTGTGATTGCCCAGTACCTATCACAGACCAAATAAGGAGAAAATCTCCCATATCTTGGCAATGAACTTGCCTGTGGTCTCATAAGCAAGGGGCCAAACCAGTGATATCACCTCGAGACTCTAACCTCAGGATGTCTCACCTTTCACATCAAATACCCTAATCCATCTATTCAGTACAACTTCAGGTCAAGGAATTATGATGTCTTGGATCTTTAAGAATTTGCCTCTCAAACAGATTCATTTCAGGAGCTTTCTCTTCATTAAAACTGTTATCTCTGAAATGGAAGCTAGGAACTGGGCTGTGGGGAAGAAGGGATTTTCACCAGCTCCCTGGGAAGTCCCTCTGGTTTCTGCATTCCATCTCTCAGTTCATTTTATGAAGCTCTTAATACAGCTGGTCCTGTAACTTTAGACCAACAAGGTTGGTTTTTTTCACTATTGACCTTGCAGACAGAAATCAAAGAAGTCTGTGATTTCTATGCAATTGTGGTCATTGAATTGACCCAGATGTCAGAAACTAATCTGTCAAACTTCTTAATTTTACAGCACAGAAAACTAAGGCCTAGAGTGGATAAGAGTTGAAATCATACAGAAAGAATAGGGCTAGAAGCCAGATCCTAGAATTACAAGGACCGAGTCTTTTGCATCTTGCTATGCTGTTTTTTTTTTTTTTTTCAAAACAGACCGGAAATCACATTTCCAAATAAACATAGATTTATTTTTGTCCATTCAAAATAGCCTTTTAAGAAGTTTTAGGTATTTTAGTAATTCTACTGTTATTCAAAACACATTTAGAATTCCTGTTTGGGCATCATATCTAGTCTATGGTACATTATTAACAATTTACTTAGCTACCAGGCTATGAGTTCATTAAGAGTCCAGTCTTCAATTTTGCCTGTATCTTCTGCACTTAGCATATAATTGGTACATGGTAGTTCATCACAAATATATTTTTAATAAAACAGCTCATCACTGTTTATCATTTGATAAGGTATTTAATTGCTAGAAACATACAATATCACAAGAAAAGATCATAAAATTAGTGGTTGGATTGGATACTTGCATCTTATGACTCCGAGTCCCTCTCTCCCAGGCAGAGATAGAGTAATTTGAGGGGAGCAGCCATGTTTTATGTACCTCAGCATCTCACAGCACCCTGCCAATTCTCGCACAGAAAAACAACTCACATAGATAATCAATGTGTTTGATGAATAATAGAGCAATTAGGTGGAAACTGGATGAAGCTGGTGACCCCTTGTTTCCAGGTTTCTGCAACAAGAACATAATGGTAATATTTCTTGGTTGGAACATAAAAGTTAACTTGAGCTACCGCCAAAGTTCTAGCCCTCAACTGGCCCCTTTGAATTATGACCTTGGATAAAAAGGTATGCCATGGACAATAGGTTGTACCATGAGCTTACATCTAAATGTCTTTAGTTGTCAATATCCTCATCCCAGAGAGTTTCCAAAGACAGATCTTTCTCTTTTGCAAAGATCTCATCTTGTTCTTTCAATGCAATATGTACACATCACCAGCAGTACATTGAAGGAGTATGTATAACTATTTTAAGTTCTTTGTTACTCAGTGCTTGTTGTGCTCAGTGTTTGGAATTACATATGTTTATGCTTTCCTGGAAGAAGGCAATGACACCCCACTCCAGTACTCTTGCCTGGAAAATCCCATGGACAGAGGAGCCTGGTAGACTGCAGCACATGGGGTCTCTAATAGTCGGACACGACTGAACGACTTCACTTTCACTTTTTACTTTCATGCATTGGAGAAGGAAATGGCAACCCACTCCAGTGTTCTTGCCTGGAGAATCCCAGGGATGGGGGAGCCTGGTAGGCTGCTGTCTATGGGGTCACACAGAGTTGGACATGACTGAAGCGACTTAGCAGCAGCAGCATGCTTTCCTGGGATGTCAAACAATAAACAAATGCCATTTGGGAATAGTGAATCATGGGATATTCTCTGAAAACACACACACACAGACATAATGTTTTATCATTGAATCAATTTGTGGAAGAGACCAAGAGCTGGTTGCATTTGGTCCTGCCCATATACAAATAAGAATGTTTGGTTGAGGAGCAAAGGAACTTTGTCTTACACTTCATTCAGTCCTTCTACTTCCCCTAATCTAAGTCTCCATCTACAGTGGAAGAGTTTGTAATATTTCATTATAAATATTCTAGCACATTAAAATAGAGTCCATTCGCGGAGCAAGTCAGACGTGAATAAACAAAGCATCAGGCAGGATAACACTTCTGTTGGGCATCTTGCTGGTTACTGTTGTGTTCACTGGATGCCAAAAAGAAAGATAGATAACTACATCCCCTAACCCAGGCAATGTCCATTTCTCATTCTAATGAAAATTGAGTGAGTGGTCATGGCTCTGATTCTGTTCTCATGTGGCTCCTAAGCCCCAGCCAGCAAAGGTTCTATCTTAGGTGCATGGGTGAGATTCAGAGGTCTTTAGCTGCTGATGCTGCTACCCTCTGTGCCCCTCAAGGTCAATTTGGACCTACTCCGGTCCCCACTCACCACATCAGCACAGCCACTCACCACATCTTTTGTCCCACAGCTCAAGGGATCTGTTGAAGTTTCCAGAAGGGGAAGCATCTCTCTTCTCCCTCACACTCCATCTTGTTCATAATCTCATTTGAAGCATGTAAATTCTACCCATCACTGTGAACTTTAAGACTCTCAAAACTCAAAAACCAAGAGCTAACTCTAGTTTTCTCTTTTATTTCTGCTATGTCATCTCTTCTTTGAGGCAATACAAAGAGTACCTACCTGGATGAATGGAAGAGGAGTCCAAAAGGAAACATTAGGAGTAAAAAGCACATCATGAGGCTTTAAAAATATGATTTCACAATAACTTGTACATACATGGAGAGAGAAAAAAAGGTATACAAGTCCAGAGAAGTGCCTTTATAATTTGTTATTTTAAGACTATGGAGACAAATAGAGATCACTTGGTTTAATCCTTCCATTTATGGTGATTATAACCAAGATCCAGAGAAAGGAAATGCTTTGGTCAATGTGACAGTGTAAGTTATTGGGGAAAAATGGGATTTTTCAGCTCATTTTCTTACCAATTTAGTTTATGGAAAAGAGTATATACTTTAATATTAGTCAAATCCATATTTTAATTCATGTCTTAAAAGCTTTTTCACTTAGTACATGAAATAAATAAATTCTGTAATTTATTAGCATTTTTGATCTTCAGCAACCATTAAGCATCTCTAAGGATTATCTGTAACTGGGGAAAATATTAGGCTCTATAGACTTCTTACAATTCAACTACAGGTGAAGTATCCAAATTTTTGGCATATAGTACATGTTCAATAATTCATAGCTATGGTTTGAAGTATGATTATATATTGTAACTTTCATATTTATAGTTTTAGATTATCTTATGAACTTGTAGATGAAATCTGCTACTTAGATGTCTAAATAAATAAACATTTATGCTTTTTTTTAGCAAAATAGCATGCTATTCTGAAGGCTATCATATCCCTTAAAAGGCAAGGCTAAACTAAAGTACTTCTGAACCTTTATTATTCACTTGCAAAAGTAAGCATTCAATTAGAAGCATTGAAATATTTACAAATAGGATTTTCTGACATTTTAGTTCAGACAGTTCAGCCAATCTGAATATTGCTCAGTTGAAAGATGTAGAATAAGATAGATTAAAGGACCAGTTTCCACACAAAAAAACTTGAGTCTTACAGAGAGGAAATGACTTTTCCAAGGTGGCAGAGCTAGTTCTCATAGAGCCAGGCTTAGAATCCAGGTATCTAAACTAGGTCACATTAACCCCTCTGTCCGATTTGTAATTTAAGAGTTAAGAAACATAAACCTCCAACCTAGAAATAATCCAAACTTTTTCTCTGCTTTCATACTACACCTCACATCAGCTATCAGATGTACTGTGAATTGCCTTACATAACTCTTAAGACAACTCCCACCAATTAAAGCGCAGGTTATAAGAGACATATCATATGTCTCTTACATGTATATAAGAGACATTTATAACTTGAATTTTTTTGTCAATGGATTCCTTATTTTCATAAACTATTTTTCTTACCTCCAATGCTTTCCAAAACTACCTGCTACTGATACATTATTTTAAAACTTTTTTTAAACCATTTTTGCTTTATTAAATTCCCACAATTCTATTTCTTTGATATTTTTTCATTTTTATTTATCCATATGCTCAACTGAGAGAGAGAGAAAAGTGGTTGCTTTAACAGAGTTTCAATATATTCCTAAAATAAAGGAGATAGAATAATTTTCTCATTACCTCCTTTACTTAAACAAGTTGGAAATATAAAAGTAAACAAATGCAGGAGTGATTCAGGAATAACAAAGGAATTTTATCCAAACAAGCCAAATCACAAAGACACAAAAGTATTAGTTAAACATACAAACCAAATGAAGGACAGTGAGAACTGCCTTTGTCATAGACAAACCTGAAATATGTTCTCAAACTAGTCATGATCAACTTAATAATAGCTAACGTAAGCTGATGCTACATTATTTTAATAAAGTTTTTTTTAATTAAACCTCACCCATTATAATCCATTTAAACAGACTCAAAAATAAAACTCTTAGGATGAGTATTTGGTAAAAGTGTAGTGAAATAACAAGTAAAAATGCCAACAGTGTAACTCAGAAACAGATTTAAACACCGTGGACTCAGTTTCTGAGACTAAGAGTTGTATCTTATGGTTAAGAAAAGGGGATGTTTTTATAAATAAGAAAGTGCCTTCATCAACATTTTCTAACATAAAGCATAGTCAAACATCATTATAACAAGTGTTATTGATGTGACCCTAAAGAATAGGATTTGCAGGGCAGGAGGGATCTGTGTGGATGATTATTTTTCTGCTTACATCTTCTAATTTGTCAGAATACATTTATGCCCTGCTACTTTAGTCTTACAACATTAACTTCCGTGAGTCTCTCCAGTCTCAAAATAACATTAAATCAATACTCTAACTCACCTGTCATTTGGTATAAACGGTGAAGGAAAAGCTAACAGAATACCTTGATGGATTGAATGCAATGGTGAGAGAAAGAGACGTATCAAAAACAACTTTGAAGTGATCAGTCAGAGGGTCTGGAAGGATGGTGTTGCCATCATTTGAGCTGGCAGAGCCTGTGGAGGGAGCATCTGCAACACACACTCCTTCAATAGTCAGTGCCCCAGCTCATTGATGACAATTAACAGCTGAAGTCAAAGAATTTGAAGGAATCGGAGTTCTGTCCAGTGCATTATCTAGCCCAAGTCTAGCACACATGTGCTATACCTTGTTGGATTCTATGGCATCAGATTTCTACAAATGGCTGTTCAGATATTTCAATATGAAAAAAGCCTGTTTCTATAAAGGTCATGTCGAAATACGGTTATCTGCATAAAGGTGGGTCCCAGTTTTCTAAATTGTATACTCTCTTTCATGAGATACTTGCATATCCTAATTATGATTTAATACATTATATATTAGTGGGGAAATGATTTTATATATATTAAATATCATATATAAAGTAAAAATAGACTTTTAGATACAATGGAAGATAAAGTTCTGGCTGAAATGGAGGATATAGTGATTGAAAGACTAAAGTCAAAGGCAGTTTTAACACGATATTTTTCTATTAATAATTTTAAGAATGCACGGCTCCTTGCTGTCTGACAAATCCTCTCTCTTAGTAACTGCAGGGGTGCTAAATTATTCATCTTTCCTTTGGGAAGTCAATGGATATCTAAAATGTATAAATAGGTAGAAATTACAGTCTGTTATTTAGAATTAAAAAGGTATCTAGCAAAGTAATAGAAAATTAAGATCTATAAACTTGTGAGTCAATGGTGAGAGGAAGTATAATTTTCATAGGAGGGAGTCATTTGATAACGTGTGAGTTGGAGTTTGAGTAGAAAGCAGGTGACACAGTGTTGTTGAAGAAAGCTTAATGAACAACAATTTAGAAAACTATGGACCATGTTTAGGAAAAAAATGTCAGGGATAATAAAGTACATGCATTACATCAAGGGGCAGGTGGAAGAAGCAATTGCCAGTACCTGGCATGATATATAGCTGCAGGAGAGGGTCCCTTAAGGAGCTGGGGCTGATAGGGTTTATAGCCATAGTTGCTAAGTCGTGTCTGACTCTTTTGCCACCCCATGGGCTGTAGTCCATCAGGATACTTTCCATGTTATTTCTAAGGCAAGAATACTGGAGCAGGTTTCCATTTCCTCCTCCAAGGGATCTTCTAGACCCAGGGATTGGACCCTTGTCTTCTGCATTGGCGGGCTGATTCTTTACCACCAAGGAAGCCAAATATAATATTACTTAAATACAATGGAGGTTAAGTCTATGATATTTAAGGTATAACTGAAGTAGAATTCAAGGATTTGCTGATACTTTTTGTTTAAAACCACAGATTTTATTAGCATAGGTGCCTTAGCACATTTTGCCTTGTTTTAAATTTTCTACTTCACGTGACTTTAAGAATTTCCGCTTACTATTCATATTTTCTGGATTCATAGATGTTTATTTTATTCTATGCTTATAATCCAACCCTATTATTTATTTGGGTGCTTAAATTGACCCAGATTTGGCCAGTGAGGGGCTTGTCAAGCTAGCATCTCTGTGCTTTCGACATGTACCTATCATTCTAAAAGTATCTCTTTACTTTTCACCATTGCAAAATGTTCCAAGTCCATCATGTGCTTTTCTTGTCCAAGTGCTGGAAATAACCATTCCTTCAAAGATGCCTGGTTTCTTTTAGTGGAGAATTATGTATGAACACCATGAATGAAGTGATAATTATGCTCATTCATATAGGGATACCACTGCTCCCAGGCTTCCCCGTTGGTTCAGGGGAAAAGAATCTGCCTGCCAATGCAGAAGAAGGGGGTTTGAACCCTGGGTCAGGAAGATCCCCTGGAGTAGGAAATGGCAACCCACTTGAGTATTCCTGTCTGGGAAATCCCCTGGACAGTGGAGCCTGGTGGGCTACAGTTCATAGGATCACAAAAGAATTGGACATGACTTATTGAGTAAACAACAAGTAAACAACACTGTTCCCAAATCCTCTTGGTGAATAGTGCAAGGGAAGGCACACACACACACACACACACACACACACACACACACACACACACACTCATTTTATGCCTATGTTTATTTATATACCTACTAATTATCTGCGTACCTATTTATCTATCTATACTGAAAACAGTGAGTTCACATTTTTATCTTCAATTCTAACCTAACACCATACTTCTACTTATCTTTTTCTTTTCCGTATTAGTGACTCCCTTCTCTAATACTTAAGACACTTGGCTCCCATAATACTTAATAGTTCTGCTTACTTGATTAACCCCTCGGATGTTAAAAAATCTTCCTCACTGCTAACATGTTCACCCACCTTCCCCTGCCAGGATTCCAATGTTCCATGTAGATCATCCTTCAAAATATAGACTTCTAGAACTAAATCAGGAGAAGCCAAAGCACAAATTAAATAGAACCCCTAGTTTCTTAAAGTGAATTTCATCCATCCTTCTTTTGGGGTTTTCCTGATGGCTCAGCAGGTAAAGAATCTGCCTGCAATACAAAAGACATAGACTCCATCCCTGGGTGGGGAAGATCCCCTGCAGAAGGAAATGGCAACCCACTCCAGTATTCTTGCTTGGAGAATCACATGGATAGAAGGAGCCTGGTGGGTTACAGTCCATGGAGTCACAGAGTCAGACACCACTTAGAGACCAAGCATACGCAAAAGAAGAGCAAGCCTGAATGTTCTAAGCTTTGGCTTTTACCGAATGACAGAATGGCCACCACCAGCTTTATTTGGCAAGTCTAATTCCACCCAGAAGCTGAGATGTCAATTTCCCTTGTCCTAAGGATTCATATATACAATTCCCTTCTAAACATTATGCATGATTCACTCTGTTTGACTAATGACCTGACAGTAGGTAAAAGAAAAGAAGAGAAATTGCCATAGAACAGCAGATAACATGAGGCCATGCAAATGTATTGAATGTGAACATCTGCTATTCCACACATAATGAGTTATTTTAGAAGTTTCAAGTTGAATAAGCACCAAAAGCCCCTGCGGAAACAAAAATATCTCCGCCCATAATGACCTCTCTTCTTACTACCTTCTGGGACCTTCCTCTGTGCTGCTGAAAATGAGTTCAGCATAGCTATGGCTGTGCAGTGTTGGCGTTATCTGTGCATGGTTCCTGATACCATGAACAAAATGATTCCCCTCCACTTGTCCTTTGTCCATCTCTACATTTGTTCATACCCTGATCTCATCCACCATTTCAATCCAAACTCCAGAAATTCAGCCTCAAACCATGTATCTGACCTCAGGTCAGTTTTCCAGGAAACCCCATGGCCTTTAATCCCTCTTTACTTCTGAGGAATCCAGCACAGATAGGTGTTTTCTTGGTGAAGCCCAAGACTGTGAATCAAGTGACCTGAATTATCATCTCACCTCACCTCAAGTTTCCATTCCTTAAAGCATAAACAATTATGACTCAGCCACTACATCACAGCAAAAACCAAATTGAAAGATGTTTCAAAATGGCCTTTATAAGCTTAAATGCTATCCACCTGTGAGGGGTTGAAATTGTCATATTGTCTTTCTCAGTTTATACATTTTGTTTAAACACTGAATTGGGGTTCTTTTGTATTTTGTATTGGGAGGATATAATAAGATACTTCCTAAACAGAGTGGTTATGAGAACGAAATGAGTCAACACATAAAGCATACGGCTCAAGTTTTGGAAACATTACACACTGAATAAAAGGCAGTACTCTTGGTAGTAGTATTGCTTGTATTACTGTTATTCCTATTGCTCTAGTCAAAGAAATCAGTACTTGATCCTAGCCTATTTACAGGCCACAAATGCAATGCTTGGAGGGGACTCTGCAGATAGATGGTGCAGAAGGCATGGTACTATCACTCAGAGTGTGTGGGTTGGGACAGTAAGTGACTAGGCTGTTGGTTTGATTCTGGAGTTTTGGGGCGCGCCGTCTGGGATCTTAGTTCCCTGACCTAAGGAACTAAGGCTGATCGAACCCATGCCCCCTTCATTGGGAGTGCACTCAAACACTGGACCACCAGGCAAGTCCCTCGAATTGCTTGTTTAAGTGGCAGATGCAAAGTAGACCATGGCCCTTGCTTGGTTCTAGTACAGGATTACCACTATATAGAGGCTGTGAAACTAAACTTTCTTAGAATCTAGTATCATAGAATGAGGGCCAATTTGTGCTTTGGCTTCTCCTGATTTAGTTCTAGAAGTCTATATTTTGAAGGATGATCTACATGGAACATTGGAATCCTGACAGGGGAAGGTGGGTGAACATGTTAGCAGTGAGGAAGATTTTTTAACATCCGAGGGGTTAATCAAGTAAGCAGAACTATTAAGTATTATGGGAGCCAAGTGTCTTAAGTGTTAGAGAAGGGAGTCACTAATACGGAAAAGAAAAAGATAAGTAGAAGTATGGTGTTAGATTAGAATTGAAGATAAAAATGTGAACTCACTGTTTTCAGTATAGATAGATAAGTAGGTATGCAGATAATTAGTAGGTATATAAATAAAAATAGGCATAAAATGAGTGTGTGTGTGTATGTGTGTATGTGTGCCTTCCCTTGCACTATTCACCAAGAGGACTTGGGAACAGTGTTGTTTACTTGTTGCTGTTTACTCAATAAGTCATGTCCAATGTACATTTTGAATCAGCACTGATCCTGAACTTGAGCTCCTGGCCCTTCCCCTGTGGATAGAGTTGCTACAGCAAATAATCATTATTCTCTCAGGTAGGGAAAATACTTAGGCTGCTCTTTATTTCAGATCCTAGAATGTGAGAATTAGACAAGATCTTAGAACTCATTGGGTTTAACCCGCTTACTTCCCAAAGGATGAGATTAGGCCCTAAGAGAAGGGATTGTAGCCTGAAGGTTGTACAGGTTATCAGTAGAGAAACTAGAACAAGTTTCCTGATTCTCGGCTAGGGCTTGCTTCCTCTATACGTCTGCACTCAGTTAGTTTGGCCTCTGTTGGCCCCGACCACCTTGTTGGTCTTCTGAGGCTGAGCACCTGGGTGGTTTCTCATCCGAGTCTTGGACAGCAGTCAAGCATGTGGATGGGCAGAAGTGGCTGACTCAGACTGCAGAACACTTGGTGCCTGCGGGGCTGAGATACAGTCCAAAGGAAGGGTGTGTCAGCATGAATGAGAGGGGAGGAGAGTGGTTTCACCCTGCAGGGCTTCTGCTGCTGAGTTCTGGGACAGGGAGCAGCCTCAATTACTCACTCAACTTAAGATAGGCTTGGCCTAGGTAAGCTGAGCTGTGCATTAGAGGGTCATCTCTCACCATACAAAAAATGAAAAGAGAGATTTGCTTTTGCAGGAACACATCCTCATCATTTTTTATGCATTCATTCATTTGTCCAAGAGATAGTCATGTATTTCCTACCATGCCAGGAGGTATGCAGATATTCAGGGACACAAAGGCAAACTGCGTGACCTGTGTTCTCAAAAAGTGAGAGATGGCAGTTCAAGAGCCAGATTCGACACAGTGAGATATATGTTGTAATGGTAGTGAGCACAGATGTGTGGAAATTCCAGGAGGACTGTCTTGTGTGTGTTTGTGTTGCACATGTATGCGGTGCTCAAAAAGGTTTCCCTGAAATGATGTTTAATCTGAATCTTTAAGGATACAGAGGGAGCATAATGTCAGAGGTCTGAGATAGAGTGGCTGTTCTAAGTAATTAATAATTCTATGTGGCCAGAGTACAGAATAAAAATTGTAAAAAGGATTTTTAGAAGATACTTTATTTTTTATTTTATTCAAGTATAATTGACTTACAATATCATGTTAATTTCTGCTACACAGCAAAGTGATACATACATAGCTGCTTCTTGGAAGAAAAGCTCTGAAAAACTAGAAAGCATATTAAAAAGGAGAGACATCACTTTGCTGATAAAGGTTTGTATAGTCAAAGCTATAGTTTTTCCATTAGTCATGTACAGATGTGATAGTTGGACCATAAAGAAAACTGAACACTGAAAAATTGATGCTTTCAAACCGTGGTGCTGGAGAAGACCCTTGAAAGACTTATGGACAGCAGGGAGATCAAAGCAGTCAATCCTAAAGGAAATCAATGCTAAATATTCACTGGAAAGATTCAAGCTGAAGCTCCAATACTTTGGCCACCTAATGTGAAGAGCCAACTCATTGGGAAAGACCATGATTCTGGAAAAGATTGAGGACAGGAGGAAAAGAGGGTGACAGAAGATGAGATGGTTGGATGGCATCACTGACTCACTGGGAATGAGTTTGAGCAAACTCTGGGAGACAGTGAAAAATAGGGAAGCCTAGTATGCTGCAGTCCATGGAGTTGGATACAACTTAGCAACTGAAGAACAATAAAAATATATATATTTTTTCACATTCCTTTCCATTATGGTTTACCACAGAATATTGAATATAGTTCCCTGTGCTATACAACAGAATTGTATTGTTTATTCATTCTATATACTTGGAACCACAAGTCTGTGCCCTGTGTCTGTGAAGATGCTTAGCACATCACTATCAACTCACTGTAGAAATTTTCCATCTGCCTTTGTTGTTGAGCAAATGGAAGCTCAAGAGACCAGCAACTGATTCTCCCAAGACTCAGGTGATATCAAGCACCAAAACACAATTAGAGTGGAACCTCATTTCTCATATACCTCTTAACCTCAACTTGGAAGGGCATAAAAAATTATCTTCAAGTGTTCCTTAATATAGAGACTGAGTAGTAATTTGGAACTGAGATCTGAATTTCTCTTGTGAATCATGGCATGCATGTTGGTTCAGTTCAGTTCAGTCACTCAGTCACATCCAGCTCTTTGCAACCCCGTGGACTGCAGCACCCTACTCTAGGGGATCTTCCATACCAAGGACTGAACCTGCATTTCCTGCATTGGCAGGCAGATTCTTTTCCACTGTACCACCTAGGAAGCCCATAATGCACCTATAATGCTGTATGAAATACAACCAACTTTGTGTGAGAAATTGGATTTTAATCTGGATTACTTGGAAAGTCTCACTCCCACCTTCCCCAAGCAGAAGGTGAAGACTCTAAGAGTCCAGGAGGGCAGGGAGTGAGAACACAAAGGGATAAAATGACCACAGGACACTAGGGGCCTTCAAAATGTGGAACAGAGCATCTTTTCCAGAACAAATTTCTGGGGATATATCTCAATCCTGCAGTATCCATGATATCCTGTCCTTCAGGAAACCCTTCCTTCCATGGTAGCACATGATGTGAAAGGCCATGGTTTTCTCCTCTCTGATGTCCTTTAGAACCTTTTCTTTCCTCCTGAAATAAGCATCTGAAAATTTGGAAGTGTCGTAAATGGCACTTTTTTGTGTGTGTGCTAGAAACCATAGGAAATTAAGGAATTTTAAAACCTTGTATGTCTTTTGTAGTTTCTTCTTTTCAAGTACATCCTTTGAAGAAAGTTAAATGTATATGATCAGACCCACCTTTCTCATAAAGAGATGAGGAATTCTTTGGCTAATGATCTTGAATCATGAACTTCCAGATGTTCAAGCTGGTTTCAGAAAAGATAGAGGAACCAGAGATCAAATTGCCAACATCCGCTGGATCATCGAAAAAACAGAAGAGTTCCAAAAAGGTGAAAGGTGAAAGTGAAGTCTCTCAATCGTGTCTGACTCTTTGCAACCCCAAGGACTGTAGCTCACCAGGCTTCTCCATCCATGGAATTTTTCAGGCAAGAGTACTGTAGTGGGTTGCCATTTTCTTTTCCAGGTTATCTTGCCAACCCAGGGATCAAACCCAGATCTCGCACGTTGCAGGCAGACACTTTACCCTCTGAGCCACCAAGAGAGTTCCAGATAAACATCTATTTCTGCTTTATTGACTATGCCAAAGCTTTTGACTGTGTGGATCACAATAAACTGTGGAAAATTCTGAAAGAGATGGGAATACCAGACCACTTGACCTGCCTCTTGAGAAACCTGTATGCAGGTCAGGAAGCAACAGTTAGAACTGGACATGGAGCAACAGACTGGTTCCAAAGAGGAAAATGAGTACATCAAGGCTGTATATTGTCACCCTGCTTATTTAACTTATATGCAGAGTACATCATGAAAAACAGTGGGCTGGAAGAAGCAAAAGCTGGACACAAGATTGCCAGGAGAAATATCAATAACCTCAGATATGCAGATGACACCACCTTATGGCAGAAAGTGAAGAAGAACGAATGAGCCTCATGATGAAGGTTAAAAAGGAGAGTGAAAAAGTTGGATTAAAGCTCAACATTAAGAAAACGAAGATCATGGCATCTGGTCCCATCACTTCATGGGAAATAGATGGGGAAACAGTGGAAACAGAGTGTCAGACTTTATTTTTGGGGGCTTCAAAATCACTGCAGCCATGAAATTAAAAGATGCTTACTCTTTGGAAGGAAAATTATGACCAACCTATAGAGCATATTAAAAAGCAGAGACATTACTTTGCCAACAAAGGTCCATCTATTCAGTTCAGTTCAGTTCAGTTCAGTTGCTCAGTTGTGTCTGACTCTGCGACCCCATGAATCGAAGCACGCCAGGCCTCCCTGTCCATCACCATCTCCTGCAGTTCACTCAGACTGATGTCCATCGAGTCCGTGATGCCATCCAGCCATCCCATCCCCAGTCGTCCCCTTCTCCTACTGCCCCCAATCCCTCCCAGCACCAGAGTCTTTTCCAATGAGTCAACTCTTCTCATGAGGTGGCCAAAGTACTGGAGTTTCAGCTTCAGCATCATTCCCTCCAAAGAAATCCCAGGTTTGATCTCCTTCAGAATGGACTGGTTGGATCTCCTTGCAGTCCAAGGGACTCTCAAGAGTCTTCTCCAACACCACAGTTCAGAAGTATCAATTCTTCAGCGCTTAGCCTTCTTCACAGTCCAACTCTCACATCCATACATGACCATAGGAAAAAGCATGGCCTTGACTAGATGGACCTTAGTCGGCAAAGTAATGTCCCTACTTTTGAATATGCTATCTAGGTTGGTCATAACTTTTCTTCCAAGGAGTAAGCATCTTTTAATTTCATGGCTGCAGTCACCATCTGCAGTGATTTTGAAGCCCCCAAAAATAAAGTCTGACACTGTTTCTACTGTTTCCCCATCTATTTCCCATAAAGTGATGGGACCAGATGCCATGATCTTTGTTTTCTGAACGTTGAGCTTTAAGGCAACTTTTTCACTCTCCTCTTTCACTTTCATCAAGAGGCTTTTTAGCTCCTCTTCACTTTCGGCCATAAGGGTGGTGTCATCTGCATATCTGAGGTTATTGATATTTCTCCCAGCAATGTTGATTCCAGCTTGTGTTTCTTCCAGTCCAGCATTTCTCATGATGTACTCTGCATATAAGTTAAATAAGCAGGGTGACAATATACAGCCTTGACATACACCTTTTTCTATTTGGAACCAGTCTGTTGTTCCATGTCCAGTTCTAACTGTTGCTTCCTAACCTGCATACAGATTTCTCAAGAGGCAGGTCAGGTGGTCTGGTATTCCCATCTCTTTCAGAATTTTCCACAGTTTATTGTGATCCACACAGTCAAAGGCTTTGGCATAGTCAATAAAGCAGAAATAGATGTTTTTCTGGAACTCTCTTGCTTTTACCATGATTCAGCAGATGTTGGCAATTTGATCTCTGGCTCCTCTGCCTTTTCTAAAACCAGCTTGGACATCAGGAAGTTCACAGTTCATGTATTGCTGAAGCCTGGCTTGGAGAATTTTGAACATTACTTTACTAGCATGTGAGATGAGTGCAATTGTGCAGTAGTTTGAGCATTCTTTGGCGTTGCCTTTCTTTGGGATTGGAATGAAAACTGACCTTTTCCAGTCCTGTGGCCACTGCTGAGTTTTCCAAATTTGTTGGCATATTGAGTGCAGCACTTTCACAGCATCATCTTTCAGGATTTGAAATAGCTCAACTGGAATTCCATCTAGTCAAGGCTATGGTTTTCCAGTAGCCATGTATGGATGTGAGAGTTGGACTATGAAGAAAGCTGAGTGCAGAAGAATTTATGCTTTTGAACTATGGTGTTGGAGAAGACTCTTGAGAGTCCCTTGGACTGCAAGGAGATCCAACCAGTCCATTCTGAAGGAGATCAGTCCTGGGTGTTCTTTGGAAGGGCTGATGTTGAAGCTGAAGCTCCAATATTTTGGCCACCTGATGCGAAGAGCTGACTCATTTGAATAGACCCTGATGCTGGGAAAGATTGAAGGCAGGGGGAAAAGGGGACGACAGAGGATGAGATAGTTGGATGGCATCACTGACTCAATGGACACGAGTTTGGGTAAACCCCAGGAGTTGGTGATGGACAGGGAAGCCTGGTGTGGTGCACCTTGCAAAGAGTCAGACACGACTAAGCAACTGAACTGAACTGAACTAAACTTGGGCCAGTCTTTTAGTGCTCATAACACAAATCCTTGGGAGAGTTTGTTTCATTGAATTTGAGCTTCCTAAAGACAAAAAACAGAGGAAGGGAGAGTCAGCCTGTGCGGCCTCTCTCTGTCTGTATTCCCCAGGCATCCTGTCATCATAGTCCTGGATACCCAGGAAGAGAGAAGGGTGCAAGTTGGAGAAAATAGAATAAAACACATTGGCAGACCCTGATATTGTCCTTTCACCAGTTTTATCTTCCTACTCGGACAGTGACAAAAACAAATATTTACGTTAAGGCTTTAGCATTTCCCAAAAATGTTTAAACCCTTGAAAAATTAAAATCCACTTCTTTCAGTGTGAATTATAGACTGAGTTAATAGAAACACTAAAAGGAATTCAAAAATGATTCGGTTCAACTTATTCTATGGATGAGAAAACCGAGGCGCACAGAGCGAACTCAGTTTGTTCAGATTCACAAAGGGGACCAGAGGCAGTTAACAGAACACTTTCAAATTATCATCTGTTATTCATGAAACTCGGGGTTTGCCCCAGATCAGTTTGGTTAAAGCGATTTGCCTAAAGCCACACAGTTAATGTGACAGCTGTAAACAGACCCCAGATTTCCTAGATTCCAATTCCAGTGCTGATATGACTCTGTAAAGATGGCCTTGTGGGATTCCCCAAGAAACATTTGACCCGTGCAATAGGTTAAGAACTTAAAAATAAATGATGACTTTTGGGTAATCCCAGATAACAAAATAAAAAAGCCCCAAAGTAAAAGCTGTAAACAGAACTCTTCTCAGAATGAGTATTAAATAAGCCATCTGCTTTTTTTTTTTAAGATAATATTTTACATGGCCAATCACGCAGTATTTCAGAACACTTAGAATTTCTATGGGCTTCCCAGATAGCACTAGTAAAGAACTGACCAATACAAGAGACATAAGACACATGGGTTCAACCCCTGAGTTGGGAAGATCCCCTGCAGGAGGACATGGCAACATACTCCAGTATTCTTGCCTGGAGAGTCCCATAGACAGAGAATAAATTTCTCATTTAAGGAGAATTCTCACAATACTTAACTCTCGTTTATTTTCACCTTTCCTTGGAACAAATTGCTGTCATTATTACTATTACTATCTCCTCTTTGGAGACAAGAAACTGAAGCCTGCAGTCTCAAAGACAACAAATGAAAACATAAACCTAGGTGTTCTGATCCTAAATTCAATAGGTTAAATATTACTTCTGGCACATTTCAAACCATTTCTTAAGGAAAAGAACCCACTTGTCAATACAGGAGACTTAAAGATGAGGGTTCGACCCCTGGGTCAGGAAGATCCCCTGGAGAAGTATATAGCAAACCACTCTAGTATTCTTGCCTGGAGAATCCCATGGACAGAGGAGACTGGGGAGCTACAGTCCATGAAATTACAGAGCTGGACACGACTGAATCAACTTAGTATGAACAATGCAAGTATATGTAATAATTAAAAGTTCACAATCAGAACAGTTTTATCTTCCTGGATCAAATGGTGAGTCTGATAGCAATTCATTTTTATGTAATCTGAAAAATAGATTGCCAGGGCTAAATACTGTAGTTCATTTCAACCATTGTGCCTGAGAGCTAGGCTAAATTGTTTGTGAAGGTTAACATTTAATTCCATTCTGGAACTGCTCTTAAAATCATGGAAGCCAGGATAAAACGGATTTTAACCATCATCAGACAGCAGCAAAAAACAAAGCAAACAATATTTACAAATAAAATTTAACTTTTATATAAAACAGTATCAGCTTATAAGTTTAAAAACTTTTTTCCTAAAGGGAAAATTGTATTTCTATCAGTAACTTAAAAAAATAATTCTTTTTCCTTCTTAGGGTGTTTTTATTTGCAATAACAGAGAGCCAGTCAAAAGTAATTTAACCAATAAAGAGTTTTCTATCTCATATAAGAAGCTGTGAGGTAGTAATTCCAGTCAAACCTAGTAGTTCTATGGAATAAAACCATGATAATCTCACATCACTAACAACACTGCCATTAAACAGATGCAGAGTGAAGTTAACTGACCATAGAAAATGGTCAATAATATGATATATTGCAGTTAACTTAATATTTTAAATTGTGAAACCTATATATGATAATAAGACATTCATTTATTTATATCTTTATTAATA
The DNA here is from genome assembly GCF_016772045.2 of Ovis aries. Taxonomy (NCBI): domain Eukaryota; kingdom Metazoa; phylum Chordata; class Mammalia; order Artiodactyla; family Bovidae; genus Ovis; species Ovis aries. The sequence continues at coordinate 198,743,676 of NC_056054.1, forward strand.
TACATGTTATGAAAAGCCAATAGCTCATCAGCTTTCTGAAATTAAAAATTAAACTTTCAAAAATTTTAAGTCTAATATCAAGTATCTTAATATGGATAAAAAGAATATGATGGATACAATTTAGAACTTTACTTTTTTAATAAAAAGAACATTAATTAGTGATATTTATTTACATTAGAATTATTTTAAACCTTTAATCTACGTACACAGACAGTGTGACCTGTGCTGAAATTTCTAAGCGTAACTTTTTCTTAAACCAGGAAAATGATTCAGTCCAGTTCAGTCGCTCGGTCGGGTCTGACTCTGCCACCCCATGGAGTGCAGCACACCAGGCTACCCTGTCCATCAACAACTCCTGGAGCTCACTCAAACCTATGTCCATAGAGTCAGTGATGCTATCCAACCATCTCATCCTCTGTCGTCCCCTTCTACTACTGTCCTCAATCTTTCCCAGCAAGAGAGTCTTTTCCAATGAGTCATTCGTTTGCACCAGGTGGCCAAAGTATTAGACTTTCACCTTCAGCATCAGTCCTTCCAATGAATATTCAGGACTGATTTCCGTTAGGATGAACTGGTTGGATCATGTTGCAGTCCAAGGAACTCTCAAGAGTCTTCTCCAACACCACAGTTCAAAAGCATCAATTCTTTGGTGCTCAGCTTTCTTTATAGTCCAATTCTCATATCCAAACATGGCTACTAGAAATAACTTTGACTAGATGGGTCTTTGTTGGCAAAGTAATGTCTTTGTTTTTTAGCATGTTGTCTAGGTTGGTCATAGCTCTTCTTCCAAGGAGAAAGTGTCTTTTAGTTTCATGGCTGCAGTCACCATCTGTGGTGATTTTAGAGCCCTCCAAAATAAAGTCTCTCATTGGTTCCATTGTTCCCCCATCTATTTGCCATGAAGCGATGGGACTGGATGCCATGATCTTAGCTTTTTGAATGTTGACTTTTAAGCCAACATTTACACTCTCCTCTTTCACTTTCATCAAGAGACTCTTTAGTTCTTTATCACTTTCTGCCATAAGGGTAGTGTCACCTGCGAACCTGAGGTTATTGATATTTCTCCTGGCAATCTTGATTCCTGCTTGTGCTTCATCCAGCCCAGCATTTTGCATGATGTACTCTGCATATAAGTTAAATAAGCAGGGTGACAATATACAGCCTTGATGTACTCCTTTCCGGATTTGGAACCAATCTGTTGTTCCATGTCCAGTTGTAAGTGTTGCTTCTTGACCTGCATACAGTTTCTCAAGAGGCAGGTAAAGTGGTCTGGTATTCCCATTTCTTGAAGAATTTTCCACAGTTTATTGTGATCCACACAGTCAAAGGCTTTGACATAGTCAATAAAGCAGAAGTAGATGCTTTCCTGGAACTTTCTTGCTTTTTAAATGATCCAGTGGATGCTGGTAATTTGATCTTTGGTTCCTCTACCTTTTCTAAATTCAGCTTGAACATCTGGAAGTTCACCATTCATGTACTGTTGAAGCCTGGCTTGGAGAATTTTGAGCATTACTTTACTAGCATGTGAGATAAGTGCAATTGTGCGGTACCTTGAACATTCTTTGGCACTGCCTTTCTTTGAAATTGGAATGAAAAGTGATCTTTTCCAGTCCTGTGGCCACTGCTGAGTTGTTCAAATTTACTGCCATATTGAGTGCAGCATTTTCACAGCATCATCTTTTAGGATTTGAAATAGCTCAACTGAAACTCCATCACCTCTACTAGCTTTGTTTGTAGTGATTCTTAGTAAGGCCTACTTGACTTCGCATCCCAGGATGTCTGGCTCTAGGTGAGTGATCATACCATCATGATTATCTGGGTCATGAAAATCTTTTTTGCATAGTTTTTTTGTGTATTCTTGCCACCTTTTCTTAATATCTTCTGTTTCTGTTAGGTCCACTCCATTTCTGTCCTTTATTGTGATCATCTTTGCACAGAATGTTCTCTTGGTATTTCTAATTTTCTTGAAGAGATCTCTAGTCTTTACCATTCTACTGTTTTCCTCTATTTCCTTGCATTGATCACTGAAGAAGGCTTTCTTATCTCTCCTTGCTATTCTTTGGAACTCTGCATTCAGATAGTTGTATCTTTCCTTTTCTTTTTTCCCTTTTGCTTCTCTTCTTTTCTCAGCTGTTTGTAACACCTCCTCAGACAACCATTTTACCTCCACTTCCCTGGTAACTCAGACGGTAAAGCGTCTGTCTACGATGTGGGAGACCTGGGTTCGATCCCTGGGTTGGGAAGATCCCTTGGAGAAGGAAATGGCAATCCACTCCAGTACTATTGCCTGGAAAATCCCATGGACAGAGGAGCCTGGTAGGCTGCAGTCCCTGGGGTCGCAAAGAGTTGGACATGACTGAGCAACTTCACATTCACATTCACATTCTTGGGGATGGTCTTGATCCCTACCTCCTATACAATGTCATGAACCTCCATCCATTGGTCTTCAGACACCCTGGCTATCAGATCTAATCCATTGAATCCATTTCTCACTTTCACTGTATAATCATAAGGGATTTGATTTAGCTCATACCTGAATGGTCTAGTGGTTTTCCCTACTTTCTTCAATTTCAGTCTGAATTTGACAATAAGGAGTTCATGATCTGAGCCACTGTCAGCTCCTGGTCTTGTTTTTGCTGACTATATACAGCTTCTCTGTCTTTGGCTGCAAAGAATATAATCAATCTGATTTCAGTGTTGACCATCTGGTGATGTCCATGTGTAGAGTCTTCTCTTGTGTTGTTGGAAGAGGGTGTTTGCTATGACCAGCATGTTCTCTTGGCAAAATCTCTGTTAGCCTTTGCCTTGCTTCATTCAGTACTCCAAGGCCAAATTTGCCTGTTACTCCCTTGACTTCCTACTTTTGCATTCCAGTCCCCTATAATGAAAAGGACATCTTTTGGGTGTTAGTTTTAGAAGGTCTTGTAGGTTTTCATAGCACCGTTCAACTTTAGCTTCTTCAGCATTACTGGTTGGGGCAGAGACTTGGATTACTATGATATTGAATGGTTTGCCTTGGAAATGAACAGAGATCATTCTGTCATTTTGAGATTGCATCCAAGTACTGCCTTTTGGACTCTTATTGACTATGATGGCTACTCCATTTCTTCTAAGGGATTCTTGCCCCCAGTAGTAGATATAATGATCATCAGAGTTAAATTCACCCATTCCAGTCCATTTTAGTTCGCTGATTTCTAAAATGTCCATGTTCACTCTTGCCATCTCCTGTTTGACCACTTCCAATTTACCTTAATTCACAGATCCAACATTCCAGGTTTGTATGCAATATTGTCCTTTATAGCATCAGACTTTACTTCCATCACCAGTCACATCCACAACTAGGTGTTGTTTTCGCTTTGGCTCCATCTCTTTGTTCTTTCTTGAGTTATTTCTCCACTGTTCTCCAGTAGCATATTGGGCACCTACTGACCTATGGAGTTCCTCTTTCTGTGTCCTATCTTTTTGCCTGTTCATACTGTTCAGGGGGTTCTCAAGGCAAGAAAACTGAAGTGGTTTGCCATTTCCTTCTCCAGTGGACCACGTTTTGTCAGAGTTCTCCACCATGACTGTCGGTCTTGGGTGGCCCTACGCGGTATGGCTCATAGACTCATTGAGTTAGACAAGGTTGCGGTCCATGTGATCTGTTTGATTAGTTTTCTGCAGTTGTGGTTTTCATTCTGTCTGCCCTCTGATGGATAAGGATAAGAGGCTTCCTGATGGGAGAGACTGACTGAGGGGGAAACTGGATCTTGTTCTGATGGGTGGGGCCATGCTCAGTAAATCTTCAATCCAATTTTCCCTTGATGGGCGGTGCTGTGTGTGACCTCCTTCAAAAGGAGGTCGCACTCAGTGCTCCTGACCCTGCAGCAGGCCTTGGCCGACCCGTTCCTCCAGTGGAGACTCCTGGACACTCACAGGCAAGTCTGGGTCAGTCTCTTGTGAGGTCACTTCTCCTTTCTCCTGGGCCCTGGTGTGCACAAGGTGTTGCTTGTACCCTCCAATAGTCTGCTTTCCCAGTCCTCTGTATGTTCTGGCAGCTCTATAATGGGGTTGGTATAGACTTCCTCCAAGAGGGCTTATGCCATACCAAGGTCTGCTGCACCCAGAGCCCCTGCTCCTGTGTCAGGCCACTGCTGACCTGTGCCTCCACAGGAGACAATCAAACACTCAAAGGCAGGTCTGGCTCAGTCTCTGTGGGACAATATGGCAGAGGAGAAGGAGGTGAGCTCAACTTCTCCTGTGAGAACTCCAAAATTACAACTCACTGCTGCACAACTGTTGACAGGAGAATGCTGGACCCCACCAAGGAAGGATATCCCACGTCGAAGGGCAAAGAGGAAGCCCCCAGAAAGATGGTAGGAGGGGTGAGATTGCAGTTAGAATCATACCTCATGCCTGCCAGAGACACTCAGAAGGCTCAAACAAAACCTTGTGTGCACCAGGAGACCCCACAGAGGAAAATGATTATGTTCCCAAATTAAAAAGACACTGAGTGAAGTGAATCAAATCTGAACATATATCTACCTCCTTCTAATTTTTACATTAAAAAAAATCACTAAATGTATGTATGTATTTATATGCAAAATTATAAATAATAATTATGTATCAAGTACTTGACATTATGCATTAGGAATCTATTATTAACATATATGAATTTTGAATCAATGTTAATGAGTTACAGTGCTGAAAACAAGGAAGATTCACATCCATTTAACTAAAATTATACTAGATCTTTGTCATATGTATATATATGACACATACACACACACACACGTAGAGGATTTGATTCCTGAGAAAAGTCACAGATCAGCACACTTAAAAGGGAGCACTGCTATAAAAGGTAAAGCTGGCTTTGGATGTGTGTTTGCCAAGTTTGAAGGTAATAGATCCTTAAGAAGGGAAGTCTTTGGGGGAAAACTTCAGGAAAATATGCAAAGAGATCTCTTAACATCTCTCACTCCCCAGGAAATAAACAATAGAGAAAAATGTGCTTTTGTTTAATAAAATCAGTAACTATGAACACTTAAACCTGAGGCACAAGGTAGGACCGTGAATGGTTGATTACTTTTGAAAAGAAGAGGAAATTTTCATATTTTCAAGGCCAGTTATTGGTATAACCTTACAAACAGCACATTTTTTCGTTCTTTTACAATTTTGATGACAGGCTGGAAAATACATAAATTATAGTCTCAAAAGATTAAACATTCTTAGACTTCCTTGGTGGAACAGCAGATAGGAATCCACGTGCCAGTGCAGGAGACACAGGTTTGATTTCCGGTCTAAGAGGATTCCACCTGACATGGAGCAGCTTAGCCCACGCAGCACAGCTACTGAGCTTGCGCACCACAATGACTGGAACCCGTGCGCCTAGAGCCTATGCCCCACAGCAAGAGAAGCCACCGCATGAGAAGCCAGGTCACCACAAGGAGGAGTCGCCCCAGTAGCCACAACTAGAGAAAGCCCACGCGGCAGCAAAGACCCAGCTCAACCAAAAGGAAATAAAGAAGTAATTGTTAAAGGATTAAACATTCACAAATACCAAGAGGGAGAAACAAATCAGAATCGTCAATATTTGAGGAAAACCAATAATGAAGGATAAAGATGGTCACCAATGTCAATAAACATGAGAAATGACACTTAAGGAAACAGAGTTCCTAGTTCAAAAAGATACCCTGAAATTATAATTAATATCTTCAGAGTAATGAGAGTTTACCATATTACCAATGTGAAATGTGATTACCAAAATTAAAACCACAGTAAATTCTTTCACAGTAAACTAAGTGAATAGTAAAATAGCTATAAGGGGGGATAAATCTGATAAATTCTTCCCAAAACAGGGGAAATGTCAGTGATAAAGTACATGAAGAAGTTAAGAGAAAAAGAGAATATGCAAACTTTAATAATCATCTCAAAAAAACTTAGAGACAATGGAAGTAATAATTTAATAAAAATACTGTCATGGCTATTGTTATATGGCTTTTTTATTTTTTATATATGGCTAATATAAATTCCCAGAACTGAAGACATAATTCTTTATATTGAAGAGCCTACCAATCATTAAGCAGGGTGAAGAAACAAGTCCACAATTTAGAAACATCAAAATGAATAATAGGAGGGGGGAAAAAAAACTTTAAATCTTTGAGAGAGAAGAAATTTACTTTAGAAACAAGAATAAAATTATCCATCTTAGACACTAGAATTGAGTAACATCTTTACAATATAAGAAAAAGTTATTTTGATCTTCTAATTTGATAATCAACTATTATGTAAGTGTAAGAACAAAATAAATTCACTTCCAGCATGTAAGAACTTGGAGAGTTTACCATCACATAACTTCTCTAAAAAGAATTATTGGTTGATGTGCTCCACAAAATAAAAGCTGAAAACAAGAGGAAGATGTGAGTTACAAAGAATATATACACATATATATATATATATATTTGAACACAGAAATCAATAAACTTATAATCTCTATATCGATAATTATCTATTATTAAAAATTATATATTTGAAAGTAACATCTGAATTGTTTTCTATTATATGTGTTAGAAAATCATGGGCAGAGAATGGATGGAAATTAAGGTTTTTGAGTAGGTCAAGAAAAGATAGTGATTAGGTTTACCTCTTAATAAAAATCATATTATTGTTTCTGTAAAACTGGCGAAGTTTCAATTTACTTATTACTCAGGAAAGCAGGATAATAAAATAATTACCTATGACCACAGATAGCGCTAGATGAAACCGTTTCAAATAATTTTTTGTGTATAGCTATTGACCAAAAGAAACAGACAGAGAATTAGATTTTTTTAAATAAAAAGTATGATATTTCAAGTGATAATATAAAAATATAGTATAATTTTGTAGTATATTAGTATATTATTTAATGTAATAATTAGTGGTCTTCACTGGTGGCTCAGTGATTAAAACAAACAAACAACAACAACAAAAATCTGCTTGCCAATGCAGGAGACACAGGTTCAATACCTGGATGAGGAAGAGCCCCTGGAGAGGGAAATGCAACCCAGTCCAGTATTCTTGCCTGGAAAATCCCATGGACAGAAGGAGCCTGATGGGCTACAATCCCTGGAGTCACAGAAGAGTCAGATACAACTTAGCAACTAAACAACAGCAACAATATAATAATTAGTAGTACATATTAATATAATAATTAGTATGTAGTGATATAAGTGCTAACAATAATTATAAGTGCTTTACTTAAATTTAGCAGAGGCAATAGAAAGTGAAATTAATCTGAAGTTGATGATTTTTTCTTTGCTACAAGAAATATTATTTTGTAAAAAGCTTCTAAATTTAAAAAATTAGTTATGAAAAAATAGACGAAGTCATTATATTTTACCTATGTACTTTGAATGTAGACAGGATTGTGAATCCTTTGGCTACAACACTAAATATTTGAGAGCTCTGACAATTACTACATCAAACTCCTCCTCGTAGCTTGTGGTTTCTATTAGTTTTACACCACTAATGCTCATAAAATATACTTTCTCTTCTAATTAGCAAATTGTTTGCCATTTTGTCTGTTTTTAAGTGGAGTCACTGCTTATTAGTCACCTTTATTATTTTTAAAAATCATGCCTTTTTCACTTCTGAAATGAAAATGAAATGAAATTTCGTACTTTTAGTCATCCTTTAATTGGCTAGAAATTATTGTCAAGAAATGTTTTTCAAAAGGACTCAGGCATACTTATATTTTCTGGATTTTTTCATGTGAGAGGATGTCGCCCTATAACTGCCTTTATCTCACTACAGTGAATGAATCTCAACTAGCAGAATATCCTTCACAGTTTCTTTCCTTAGATGCCTGAAGACACTGCTCTGTTGTAATCCAAAATTGAATGTTTCTGGAGCAATGTCTGATTTTGGCCTGGATTTTTACAGCTTTTAGATCGGCTTTCTCTGTTAGATGCTGGAACAACTCCTTTATGATTTTCCTTCAGATGTTTTCTATTTTCTTTCTTTTTCAGAGAGATCCAATTTAGCTACTTAAAATTTCCTTCCTGATTTGAACCCCACCCCTTATCTCCTTAGAATCTCTATTTTGACTTCGTGTTTTATCAAATCTCTGTAGACTGCTCTACTTTTACTTTCCAAATCCCATATTATGTTTTTGAGATGCAGTCTTATTAATGTACATGATTTTTGTTTATAAATATTAACTCTACATTTTTTAAGAACATGAATATTGTGTTGTTTCTAATTCCTTATTAATGTAGCACCTCAGTGAATATCCCTATACGTGTCTCTCAGGGCATGAATACGAGAGCATCTCTTGGGGAGAAATTGAGGCGTCAAAGAATATGTTTATCTTCAGCTGCAAGGAGATCCAACCAGTCCATTCTGAAGGAGATCAACCCTGGGATTTCTTTGGAGGGAATGATGCTAAAGCTGAAACTCCAGTACTTTGGCCACCTCATGAGAAGAGTTGACTCATTGGAAAAAACTCTGATGCTGGGAGGGATTGGGGACAGAAGGAGAAGGGGACGACCGAGGATGAGATGGCTGGATGGCATCACAGACTCAATGGACGTGAGTCTGGGTGAACTCCTGGAGATGGTGATGGACAGGGAGGCCTGGCGGGCTGTGATTCACGGGGTTGCAAAGAGTCAGACACGAATGAGTGACTGAACTGAACTGAACTGAACTCAGCTTTATTAGCTATCTATTAAAATATTGTATAATCTTATTTTTCTGCTAGCAGTGTAGAAGGATTCCTTTCTTACCACTCACTCTTAAAATAGTATGTAACACATCGTGTTACCAAACCATTTTGGGTTCACTGGCCCGTGTGCAGTAAAACCAATCTACTGCCACAAGGCTGTGGCCAAGGAAAGTGCAATGTTTATTACATGGTGTCAAGCAAGGAGTCAGGCGTGCATGCGTGCTAAGTCGCTTCAGATGTGTCTGACTCTTTGTGACCCTATGGACTGTAGCCTGCCAGTCTTCTCTGTCCATGGGATGTCCCAGGAAAGAATACTGGAGTGGATTGCCATGTCCTCCTCCAGGGGATCTTCCTGTTCCAGGAATCAAGCCTGGGTCTCCTGCATTGCAGGCAGCTTCTTTACCACTGAGCCATCTAGGAAGCCCAACTTGTTCAGGCACCTAGTGCTTAGAAGGCATTCCTAGATGGATTTCGGGGAAAGGTTTTTAAAGGCAGGATGAGGGAGAGATTTTGGGGGTATGTGATTAACTCATGGACATTCTTCTGTTGGTTATTGGGGAGGTAATTGAGAGTGGACATCATCAACAGTCTGGTTTCAACTGGTCTGGGGTCTATGTGCTTGTGGGCAGCATATAGTTAACTTCTTTCACCACGTGGGAGTTTCAGTGCATGCCAAATAGCTTAAAGGGTATGGCTCAGGATATTACCTATAGCCCTTGAGGAGGAATGAAAGGTCCTTGACTTTGTTTACTGGCTAAATTATTCTTTTGTCTTGCTTGATTGTTTTCTGTTGTTTCTGCATTTTTCAATTCTCTGATAAAATTCATTATTTGAAACTTAGAGGCCTAGGAGGCTAAAGTTTATCTACAAACAAGAAGCAGGCAGGAGACATGGGGGAGTCTGTTCTGGGAAGGCAACATAGGGTCCTGCTCAGTTATAATGGTAAAATATCATATACATTTTGCTATTACAGTAAGTCTTCTAAATACAAATCTTCAAGTTGCGAACTTTCAAAGATGTGCCTGAGTTCACATGTCCAGTCACATAAGTTGATTCCCGTGTCTGGAATCACATGCATGCAGCCTCTACCAGTGGCTGTGCTTTTGTATACTTTACTGTATAGCACTGTATAGAGTACAGTAGTTGCTGTTGCTGCTGCTAAGTTGCTTCCATCGTGTCCGACTCTGTGAGACCCCACAGACGGCAGCCCACCAGGCTCCCCCATCCCTGGGATTCTCCAGGCAAGAACACTGGAGTGGGTTGCCATTTCCTTCTCCAATGCATGAAAGTGAAAAGTGAAAAGTGAAAGTGAAGTCGCTCAGTCGTGTCTGACTCTTCGCGACCCCATGGACTGCAGCCCACCAGGCTCCTCTACCCATGGGATTTTCCAGGCAGGAGTACTGGAGTGGGGTGCCATTGCCTTCAAGTATAGTATCTTTATTTCAAGCCCAGAAGGTCTGGAAGCAAGCATAAAAGCCACAATGATATAGCTGCTACCACTATACTTTTTAAGATACTGTACTATAAGATTAAAAATGTTTTCTTTATTTTTTGTTTAATTTTTATATATTATTTGTGCAAAAGTATTTTAAACTATTACAGTACAGTACTATATAGCCAATTGTGTAATTGAGTTCCTAGGCTAACTTGTTGAACTTACAAACTGGGCTTATGAATACACTCTTGGATCAGAAATTTTTGGTATATAAGGGACTTACTGTATTGAGACTAAGGTAATATCTACTTCATAACATGAATTGAGTTGCTTTTGCTATATAGTCTCTATTTTAATATATATATTTATGTATATAAAATTATATTATATATATATATAAATACACATGTAACATATTCTTTAAGGATTTGGTAAAAATCAATGTTAAAAGCATGAGCTCTGTATATTCTTAAGGAAATACTGATAATATCTGATTATCAACCTGTCAACTAAAAAAAGATGTACAACTTGAGAGTTGTGAGTTAAGTTTCATTTGGGGCAAAATGAGGACTGCAGCCCGGGGGGCGGCATCTCAGATAGCTCTGAGAGACTGCTCCAAAAGGGCAGTCAGAGAAAGTCAATATATAAGGTTTTGGTGAAGGGGAAGTTCAATACCATGGAGCACTCAATTTACAGAAGGCTTTTTGTTAGTCTGAGGGTCTGATGTCACCATGAAGGGGTTCAGTGCTTCTCTAGATATGAGGAGATGCAAATATTGAGATAATAAAATCTGTTTCTAAAAACATCCAACTATCTAAAGACCTGTCCCACCAGAGTCCCTAAGAGCACAGAGTGCCTCACTCCACCCTAAACTCCCTCAGGGGTTGTTGAAGATCAACAGCTATAGCAGCCCAGGGTTCAGTCTCAGTAGAGGCAGGTGGCAAAGGCCTTGTTCCCTCATTGGCAATGCTCTTGGTAAGTGCCCATTTGTAGTTGACAAACCCAATTTTTATAATTGCCGTTCAGTTAATGCATTTATTACTTTTGCTGATTCAAATTTATAACTAACATTTTTCTACAAAACAGTCATCTATTCTTATTGCCCAGATTTATTGACAATTTAAAATTACTTATTGAAATGTAATACTAATTAGTGAATAGGCAGTACATTTATCACATCCATTGCCTTTTCTCTTTTTCTTGAGTAGTTTGTATAGAGATTTACGCAGCTAAAATTAATTAATTATTGTTTCTTAAAGAATTAGCCTTTGATTTGCTGTTTATTTTTTGTTTTAAATCATTTTTGGCTCTTCTCATTTACATTTCTTTCCTCCAAATTTCTTTAGTTTTACACAGTTCCTCTTTTGCAGTTTCTTGAGTTGAATATGTTTTGCTCATACACTTATGACTTATTTTAGAATGTATTTCTTTATTTGCAAACATGTATTACCATTGTGGGCATTCTTTTTTGTAGATGATTCTAATTTAGATCCACTTCAGTTCAAGAACATGACATTCATTCTTTGAAAGTTGGTGAAACTCCCTTTGTGACCAACTGCTTAGATATTTAGATCAACTAGTTAATTTTGTCTTCAAATCTTCCATATTCAGTGTTAAACTTTGTTCAATCAATAGATCAGTTTCTGAAACATGTGTTTTGAAAATTGCCTTCAATGATTATGAATTTGTCCAATTCATTTTGTGAACTTTGTATTTTGAGACAATATTGTTTGGCAACTGCAAGTTTATGATTGTCCTCTGTTCTTGTTGGGTTGTAGCTTTTATCATTATCATTATGTTGTATTGTCATTGTGCCTTTCTTAATTCCACTTAACTAAAACAATTGATTTGCATTTTGTATTTTAGGTACTATCTTCTGATTTATATGACATATTTTACTTTGCAGACTCATCAGTGTTAGAAGTACTTTTACTTCATGAATCCCCAAAGGTGCTAAGAAAGGATTTGATGTTGCTCAGCAATGCAAAATAATGTTAATAATTAACTGAGGGGATCCATAAGAGATTGCACTGGATTAGTGGAATGATAGCAGTGGTACTGGTGGTGTGTTTATATGTGAATGTGTGTATAAATACAACTTACAACATTTAGGACTAGAGAAATAAAACCTGGTGGACTGAAAAGCTTTTGAAGTATGGTAATATATCATGCTAAAAAATCTTCAAAATTTTACAAAAATTTTGTTTTGATGGTTGTAGGGGGAACAGCATAATTGTTTTCACACTGAATAAAAATTAATTGGCATTAACTTAAAAAAAAAAAACACACTCTTGAAAATCCTCTTTTTAATCCATTGTAATCCTACATGTGGTATTCATTTACTTAAATTCTTACATCTAGAAAGTTCAACAAACCAGTGATATCTTTGTTGGATTCTTATGATTTCTGATGGTTTTACTTTTTCTGCTATCAATATGCACTGTGCCATCTAATTAATTAATTTGATGACTATACATTCAGCGGGCTTCTCTCATAGCTCAGGTAGTAAAGAATCTGCCTGCAATGAAGGAGACCCGAGTTTGACCCCTGGGTCAGGAAGATCCCCTGGAGAAGGAAATGACAACCCACTCCAGTATTCCTGCCTAGAGAATCCCACGGGCAGAGGAGCCTGACACGCTACATTCCATGGGATTGTAAGAGTTGGTCATGACTGCGCAACTAAAGCACACATACAGTGCTTATTTGTAACAGAACACTGTTTAAGGCTCTGGAAAGAAAAAGTCAAAGGGCAACATTTGGGGAACTCATACTTTAGTAATGAGGATAAATATGTAAGAATGAAATAACATGAAAAATATTACGGGAGTACTAAGAGGTTGTGGTGAATTCTGCTAAGGGTCGCTACTAAAGGGCATGGTGTGAGGAGACTTCACAAATGCAATGTCACCATATCCAAAGCTAAACAATGAGAATATTTCATCAGGAGGTGAAGTGAGGGAAGTTCATTTTATCAAAGTGAATGATTCCAGCATAAATAAAGAGATGGGAAAGTTATGGGAACATGCCTGCCTTGACTGGGAAGAACAGGTAGTCCAGTGTAGTTGGGGTATGAAGAGCTGGGCAAGGATTATAAATAAATTAATTAAAATTGTGTTTATTATATATAACACTTTTCTGATGCCACCCTCTGTCAAGCATTATTCCAAGTTCTTTGCATATGATACTTCAGTTAACTCTCAAAACAACTCTATGAGATAGCTCCTATTAATATCTCCATATTACAAATGAAGAACTAAGTACAGAAAAATTGTTTGCCAAGGCCCCAGAGCAAGAAAGTAGTAGAAGTATAATTAAAATCCAATTGGCTTCCCTGGTGGCTCAGATGGCAAAGAATCTGCCTGCAATCACGAGATCCAGGTTTGATCCTTGGGTCAGGAAGATCCCCTGGAGGTGGAAATGGCAACCCCCTCCAGTAGTCTTGCCTGGAAAATCCCATGGACAGAGGAGCCTGGTGGGGTACAGTGGTGGGCTACAGTCCACGGTCACAAAGAGTTGGACAGGATTGAGCAACTAACACTTTCACTTTCACTGGTCTCCACAGCCAGAGTTCATATTATTTTATACATTATTTTAAGTAATTTAAAAATTCATGGAGTGAATTTTTGCAAGATCAGTTGCTATCATAAGAAAGCATGTAGATTTCATTTATTTTTCTATTTCCATGGCATAAATGATTCCCTTGGGACAATAGTTATTTGTTAAGTACCATCCAGATATAATAAAAGCAGAGGTGATACAGATGGAGGCTGACAAAAGCCCCAGAGCCTGAAAAACCTAGTGTCATTTTTTAGAATTGACTATTAGCTTTCATTACCAAAAGTTAAACCTTATATGCTGAGAAAATACGACTGTGTTAAAATAAGCCCTCAGGAGGAAAGTCAGAGTAGACATTGTCAGCTGCTCCTGTCACTGTGAAAATGCAAACTTGTGAATTATTTCAGGCCCTTACACAGCCCTCAAGATCTTATGGGCAAATGAGTTTATTTTAAAATGATTTAAACCACTTTAAGTTAATTTACCATTGTATTTCTGTGTTCTGGCTTGGAGCCAGCATCTTCCCAGTCCTAATTTGGTATCTAGTTGAATTCAAATTTTAAACTTAATATTCCCAGTGAAGCTAAACCCAATTTCATTTACCTCCTTAAGGACTCAGATAAAACTCCTCCCTATCACTTTCCCATGCTTAGGTACACTACTGAAACATGTGGACAACGTATTTTTCCAAACAGGGATCTGGTTAACTGCCAAAATTTGATTATAAGAGACTCTGAGTCCACCAAGCTCATACCATTGTTTGTTTCCTTTACTGTTAACTCAATTACTCCCTTTTCCATGGCAAGCTCCAAACCCCTGGTCTACTCTCCAACCTGGCCATAACTCTGAGTACACTGGTATGGCAGAAACTTCCACCACCACACTCCCCCACCCCGCCCCCCTGTTAATTTTCTACATTCTCTTTCTTTCAAACTTCACTGGTGCTTTTTTCCACTGTGAAATATCTTTCCCAATTCTTCCCACCCCATGTGTCACAAAATTCTACTCAAACTGCAAAGACCCAGGTCAAGCACTATTCTTCTGCCAGAATTGTACTCCTTTAAAACTTAAAAGATGCTTACTCCTTGGAAGAAAAGTTATGACCAACCTAGATAGCATATTCAAAAGCAGAGACATTACTTTGCCGACTAAGGTCCATCTAGTCAAGGCTATGGTTTTTCCTGTGGTCATGTATGGATGTGAGAGTTGGACTGTGAAGAAGGCTGAGTGCCGAAGAATTGATATTGATGCTTTTGAACTGTGGTGTTGGAGAAGACTCTTGAGAGTCCCTTGGACTGCAAGGAGATCCAACCAATCCATTCTGAAGGAGATCAGCCCTGGGATTTCTTTGAAAGGAATGATGCTAAAGCTGAAACTCCAGTACTTTGGCCACCTCATGAGAAGAATTGACTCATTGCAAAAGACTCTGATGCTTGGAGGGATTGAGGGGAGGAGGAAAAGGGGATGACAGAGGATGAGATGCCTGGATGGCATCACGGACTTGATGGACGTGAGTTTGAGTGAACTGCGGGAGTTGGTGATGGACAGGGAGGCCTGGTGTGCTGCGATTCATGGGGTCTCAAAGAGTCTGACACGACTGAGCGACTGAACTGAACTGAACTGAAAATTTTATGTACAAAACATTAATTTAAGGCTTCTAAGAAAGCTCTCAACAAAGCCCACTTGGAATTGTGTTGTGTGCTAAGTCACTTCAGTTGTGATCATCTCTTTGTGACCCCATGAACTGTGGCCTTCCAGGTTCCTCTCTCCCTGGGATTTTCTAGGCAAGGATACTGGAGTGGTTGTCATTTCCTTCTCCAGTGTATCTTCCTGACTCAGGGATCAAACCTGTGTCTCCTGCATTGCCAGGCAAATTTACCACTATTGCCACATGGGCTAGGAATTGAATTATCTGATATAATTTAAAAATATGGGTGTTGCTCCGCCATCTCTTTCCTTAATTAATAAATTTAGATGTACCTAGTTCAACTGAGTAACATCATGGCACTAAAGGGAGCACCAGAGTTAAGGAAGAAAAGTATTAGTTAATAAATTCAACTTTTTTTTCTTGCCTCACAATGTAGTATTTTTAAAGACAGACTTTATAGAATCTCAATAAATGAGAGGTAGTAATACTAATGCAAATGATGAGTTTTTCTGTAACTATAAATCACCCCCCATTACTTGAAGCCAGGTTCTATAGATCATGCCTCTACACAAATATATTTCATCTTCTGAATGTAGTCATCAAAATCTACCTGAAAAGTTTTGAACACCTATCTTCTCATCGTGAATATGAACAACTACAAACATTGGAAACAGCAAAGCTATAGGATGATATAAAAATCTGTCATTTTGAATCATAGATTATAGTGTGTTTTATTCACACTCTAAATAGATGCTTTCCATTAAAAACCAGGGAATAATTCTTGTTATTATTATTCTGATTCTGGTTTTCTGATTTTTTTTTTTTTTTTTTTTAGGTTTTGTGTCAGCTTTTTACCTTGAGCAATCTCCACAACTGAATCTCTAGATGCCTCGAACTGAGAATTTATCAAGGTAACTTTTGCCCTTCTTCTCTGCCAGGCTAAGAGATCCAGCTGGAAATAAGACCAGCTGCTCCTGGTGCCCTAGTTTGGGACACTTCAAACACAGCTTTAGCTTTATCCCATTTTAAGTACAGACATTTCAAGATCCCATGGAATGGGACACGACCCATCTCCTTTATATTTGGATGCACTTTTACTGAAGATAGATTGCAGGGGTGGGGGAGGGGAAGGAAGGGATGGAGTAAGAGCCTATTGATGCCAGGTCAATGATATCTGTATTTTTAGAGTACCTTTCACTTCCAAGAATGTGTCCACTACAGCTTGGTACTTTCAGTCATATCAGGCCCTCAAAATTTAGGTGGTTTACAAAAAGAGGTCAGAGTGGTATTTCACTTGAGTTGAAAAAAAGGTGAATCTGGCTGTGAGCTGGACCTGGTCAGCTTTGTGCTTATTCACCTAAGAGACCCTTCCTTCCTAGGGTGGGAGGGAGTCACCCTTCCCCTGTTCTGCTAACGGTCTATTTTTACATTCAGGAAGTAGAGTTATTGCAGAATCATGAGAATTGGATATGGAAAGAATTCACAAAGTAATTTATTCCAACTGCAGGCCACTTAAGAATTTTTAGTCTGTTCTCCAATGGTGGTGCAGGCCACCACATTCATCTCTCTGTGTGCTAAACTGATTTTACTTACCTAAGGCTAAACTTCTGTCAGTTTCATAAATGAAAGCATAGAGGTGTTAATGGTCTATTTATAGGTAGTTTTAAGCAGACTGGCTTCCCATGAAAGTGACATTTCTGAAGCCATTTTCTTTCATATTACAGTTACTTTAGGATAAACAAAATTCCAAAATCCTCATACATTGATGAATAAATAAATAAATATATATATATATACACACAGACACACACATATGTCATATATGTCTGTTAAATAAAACTAGAATTCTATATAAAATAAAGTTACTTAAATCAATTAAAAATGAGATACCAAAATTTTTGAGACGTGAAATACCCTTTAAAATAAAGGGACTCATCTAGTAATTATCATCCTGAATATCTATACAATTGCCAAATTTGAGTAAGGGAAAAATGTGATCATTAAGCTAGTCTCATAACTAAAGAAAAATGAAGACCTAGACAAATCAAGGGACTTGCTTAGGCTTAGACTTCCCAAAAATTTTTGGTAGGATTCTTTACTTCTTAACAAACCAGAAATCTTTGCACTATAGCATACTACTGTCAATTAATTTCTCAGAAACTCTGCAAATATCTGATTGAAGTTTTTAAGGATCAGTTCTCAAAAAGCTTCAACAGAATTTGGTACAAAATCTGATGCACTAGAAGTCTCTAAAAACCTATGATTAAATTAAGTTGTGGTGAAATGATTAGGCCTGGGAAAATTACATGCTTGAAAATACCATTGACCTTAACTCAGTTATAGGAAAACAGCCCCTGAGGATGGAAATCAGCAGGGCAATACTTTAGTGCCATCTCTACCTCTGAATTGCTGGGTGAAGGTGTTAGTCACTCAGTTGTGTCTGACTCTTTGTGACCCCATGGACTGTAGCCCACCAGGCTCCTCTGTCCATGGAATTCTCCAGGCATGAATATTGGAGTGGGTCGCCATTTCCTTCTCCAGGGGATCTGCCAAAGCCAGGGATTGAACATGGTTCTCCCGCACTGCAGGCATACTCTTTACCCACTAAGCCAGCAGTAAAGCCCTTGAATTGCTGGGTGAGTTCTGGTATTTAATGAACTTCTCTAAAATAGAGGTATTTAATTAAATCATTCCTAAGGCTCCTCTGAGAGCTCCACTAGTTCAACCAGCATAACTGTTCCTGCTCAATAAGTATTTATTAAAAGAATTTTGCACATATGTTCAGTGAAAGATTCTTTCATCATGTAAAGTTCAAAGCATGTCTTTCATTGAAAGAAATTAATGAGGAAATGTTAACTAAGCATATTGATCTATTTTACAAACAACTATACTGTATGTAATCTTTGTGAGGTTATGCCCTAGTGCTCTATAGTAATAAATATACACATTTAGTTCTGAAAGGAGACAAAGACATGAAGAATAATATAAAAAATAAATAAGCCCCCTATTGAAACGACTTCTATTCACAAAGGAATTTTTAGCCTGAGATTCACCAACATGGAAAATATAAAATGAAAGGTAATGAAGTGAAGATGGGAGAAAGACCAAAATGTCTGGGAAATTCTTAAATTGAAAAATTTCTTGGCTAAATTGCGTTGTTGTATGGCAGAAACCAACACAATGTTGTAAAGCACTTTTCCTCCGATTAAAGAATAACATTTAAAAAAGTTTCTGCAATGTCATGAAAGTCCTATGGAAAGGTGACCTGACTGCTATAGACCAATAGCTTAACATTGCACAGAATGCCTAGAACTGGTCATTTATTTACTCCTTCTTCAGCAAAATATTTTCAAAATTACACTCTGAGATGGTTATCATCATGGAAATATGTTTGATTTATAATTTATGGGAAATAATAAATTGTATTTGTTTTACAGAAATAGGCATCAGATCCAATATTTCTAGAAGGTATTTATTCAACATAAATTCTTATTAGTATGCACACTACATATCAAATTGTTTAATGTGAAGGAATCAGTCATAATAAAATGCAGTCTAAGTGTTTGTCAGGCAGGAACCTTTATAACCTGGAGATTAAGACCAGCCCATATGAATTTCTTTCCTGAAGCTTTCAACTTTTTCACTTCCTTGACCTAGGGCTTTCATCACAGTACCTAGAACTCGTGGTTGCACCTGCTTCTTCACGCACTTGACCTTCCCCACTGAACTGTATTTGAGGACAGAAAACATACCTATCTTCATAAACTCAGATTAGCCCTATTGCTAAGACATATTAAATGCTTTTAAACTAATTAATGAAAATTAAGGTCTGTGCTTTGGTGGCATTACTACACTTACTATCCATATGATCAAAGTTAATGATCCTCTCTGAGCCCACACCCTAATGTGAAAAAGGAGAATAACAGTGATTACCTACCCATCTCACAGACGGATTGTATCAATCAAATGGAAAAGAGGATGCTATTGTAACTGGCTTTAAAAATGAATTATTATTTAATTCAATTTTTCATCTTTTTTTGTGGTCACCACTTAGTAAAAAAGAAGAAAAGTATTATGGCACTAAATAAGAGAAAATAAATTTACACAAGGTTGCACTTTGGACACTAAAATGTTTTTTTCCTTTAAACTATGACATTAAGAACTTCCCAGAAAGATTACCTACTAATGTGAGAAACCAGTGCAACTGAATTAAAAATGTTATCAAGCAGTATTCATTATTCATTTCATCCATTAGGTCATTTCCCCACTGTTGTCTCATGATTCTGTGCTTTTCACCCTTCAGGCTGGTTTACCTCAGAACATGGATATAAAGGATAAAAGAGAGCAGACTTATAGAATCTGATCACTTTCTTTCTGTATCACATTGATTTCTCTTTCATATCTATTACCTTTCCTATGGGCTTCCCTGGGGGCTCGGATGGTAAAGCGACTGCCTGCAATGTGGGAGACCTGGGTTCGATCCCTGGATCGGGAAGATCCCCTGGAGAAGGAAATGGCAACCCACCCCAGTACTCTTGCCTGGAAAATTCCATGGACAGAGGAGCCTTATAGGCTACAGTCCATGGGGTCACAAAGATTCGGACATGACTGAGCAACTTCACTTCACTTCACCTTTCCTATATCTATTCCAGTTCAGTGTCTGTTCAACCACTGGTGAAATAAATACATGTCAAGTTGCCTCTCTCAAATCTCCTTTAGACATATTACTTGCTGAATAAATCCTCATTGGTTGATTTATTATATTGCTCTCATTGTCCTAGTCTCTTGCCTCAAAATCCACATCTTTCTCGGATCGGTACACAGTATGTGGAACAACTATATAGAAATCCAACGTTCAAGGGAGTCTTCATATTTTTATTACTTACACTTACTGAGGGTGGGAATTTGAAAATTATCAAGTCCAATATTTTCAGTTTAAGGATGAGAAGGAGAGAGGGGGGAGGGCTCATGGTTCAAGTTCACTCAGCTTATTAGAAGCAGAGTTAGAATTAGAACTTTAGTTTCTGGACTCCTAATTTAGAGCTCTTTCCACTAAACAATTCCATCCCCTTTTCTAGTGCTAAAGTCTTAAATACTCAGAATTGTTCAGTACCTTTAAATGGCCTAGTGTAAATTCCAAGGACTATTAGGCTTCATTCCTCCTGGGGTCACCCTGACACACAGCCCTAAGCCAGCCATTTTCAGATCGACCCAGGGACCAAAGAAGGTATCTGTGTTATTGAGAGTGGTCACATTAGTGACTACAAGTATCTGCAGTTTTAAGGACTCTTTACGGATCACATTTCCCTGCAAGTTGCACTGCAATGACCCAGACACAACACTGACAGCTGTGGAGTAAATAAATAAAAACAGAGTATTTTGATCCAAGAGGGGGGAGGGGCCAGTGAGAGGTTGGAGACAAGAGGAGAAAGAGGCAGACAGAATGAAGTGGCCACAGCTGTGAAAAAGAACAGATGCTGGCCAGGAGAGAGGGAGAGAGCAAGAAGGGAGGAGAGGGAAGATTAGGGTTCTGCTAATGTCAGAAATATTGAGGCTCTTGGAAAGGGATACAAATACTTGGGACAGGTGGGAAGTGTTTACATTAAAACCAGAATATCAAATGCCTTCCTAGATGCTAGCCAGATCGTTAAAGACCCAAGTTGACCCAAAGGAAAAACTGAAGTCCTTACCCAGGGAACCCATTACGGAGAAAGCCTCCAGAATTCTTGATATTCCATTCAAGTTACTGGACATCAGCTGTGTGTGGCTGGACATCAGCTGTGTGTATCAACATATTGTGCTATAGCCTAATGGATCTCAGTGTGGTCCTCAAATGAATACTATTAGCATCACTAAAGACATGGATAGAAATGTAGTTTTTTTGAGACCTGTTCAGACCTACTGAATCAGAAAATTGAGGGTAGGGCCCGAAATCTGTTTTAACCAACCTTCTAGGTGATTTGGGTGCTCCAGATTGACAGTCTTTGCTCTACTTGCATAACACTGCTCACCTTCCTCAGGGTTCTCCATAAATCTGTCACACCAGGCAACAGGCCTCCCAGTGACCTCACACCTTGTCTGCAGGACTCATGCCCTGACGTTACCCAGCAGAAGTCTCTTCAGAGGGGCAACAGAGGCAAGAGACCCGTAGCATGTACTCCCAACAGCTGGGACAATAAACCAAATGAAGCCACAGGACAAAACTGAAATCCATGCATTGAGATTCCATTTAGTAAGTGATATCTGAGCAAAGACTGACCCCATGCAAGAGCAGCAAGCTCAGTCTCTCGGCCACTTTAAACACCCTCTGCAGTGCCTTTCATTTAAGGAATACAAAACACTATCCATTGGGTTATTGAACTTGAGTGTCTAGAAGAGAACTGGAAAGTTTGGTGGCAAGAAGTTCAGTTTTACATGGAGAAAAATTTATTCTTTATCCCTTGGAACTATTCAGGGGCATTGATTAGCGGCTAGGAGTCAGGAGATCTAACTTCTGGTGCTACCTCTTCTACTGATCTCTGACTCTAGATAGTCACTGTACTTTCTCACCCCTCTTCCTCTCTCCAGAAACGACGAGCTTGATTAAAGAGGGTGTTTAAAATCTTTTTTCAGTTCTCAGAGATAATATCTCTGTAGTGAAGCTGGCTGGTTAGCAAAGCCAATTAGAGCAACTAATTAGGTGAGGCTTCGAAGTTCAGTTCTCTGTGTGGTCTGCAGAGCTTGGCTCAGTACAGTTCATTCTGCTTTCATAAACGTTGGTTTCCAAGGACTCTGGTGGATCACTCTGTATATAATGGCACCAAGTGACTGATCACCACTTGGAGAGACTGACTAAATTGGGCACACTGCTTTGTGCCCAATAGTGTCATGACCTCAACCATAAGGACGTCACAAAATTTTTATTAAAGAAACAACCTTTGAGGTAGACTAGAAAAGAGTTTCTAAGACCAGGAAACCACCTCCTAATTTCCTGGGACCTTTTCCACTAGGTCCTGCCCTTATGTTGAATACCTCAACATATCTAAGGCAAAGGGGTCTCACTTTGCCAAAAGACACATTCTTTTTTTTTTTTTTTTTTTTTTAATTTATTTGGCTGCTCTGGGTCTTAGTTGTAGCATGTGGGATCTAGCTCCCTGACCAGGGATCGAACCTGGGCCCCCTGCACTGGGAGCTCAGAGTCTTAGCCACTGGACCACCAGGGAATTCCCAAAAGACACATTCTTAAAATTACTGAATATCCAAGCTGGAGATTTTTTTAAAAAGGAAAATGCCAGAAACTGACTACTTACATAGTACTAACCCTGTACTAGAAATATATTTTATCATGATTATTTTATCACATTGAGGAACTCTAATCTTACCTTCCCCTTTCACCAGTGGAAACCTGGAATTCTCAGGTGAGAATCCTGAGATGACAGCTCACACCTTTACTTAGAGCAATCTGGTGATCTCTGCAATCTTGTTCCCTTTCCTCATATTCTCCCACAATCACCACTACCCCAAGTTTCATTATCCTCCCAGAAAAAACTTAGAGGTAATACAGAAGTAAGAAAACATGGGAAAGAAAATATCCTTTTGATTTTTTTTTTCATTCCTACTGCCCATTGTAATAAAGAAAGTCCCAAGGATAATTAAGGACTAGCTCAAAAGAACACTTGGGCAATTGTTTTTGTGTACCTAGGCTTCTCTGTCCATGTAATTCTCCAGGCAAGAAATACTGGAATGGGTAGCCCGTTCCCTTCTCCAGGGGATCTTCCTGACCCAGGGATTGAACCTGGATCTCCTGCATTGCAGGAGGATTCTTTACCATCTGAGTCACCAGAGAATCAGCATTTGAAGAAACTTTGTTTAGTTGTAGATCCTGGGCTTCTAACCCCTATTCCATGTCCCGTTGGGAACAGATGGCATTTATTAACACCTATGTTGTCTTTCATGGCTTATAAACCTCAATACCCTCCATCTTATTTAATCCTCATAAACTGTGGGAAGGTGTCACAGTAGAAACTATTATATTAACCTCACGAAAGGGATGAAAACACTGAGACCATGTAAAGTTAAGGAACTGGTCTCAGATTTTACAGGTGGAAAGGGCAGAAACAGAATTTCTGGATCTAAGCCCATTACATCTCTCTTCATAATACAATGATAGACCCTTGCAAACCAAGCAAGAGACCCATCATGGGGATGTATGGCCAAGCTTCAAGTCCAAGCCATTACATGTTGGCTGAAAAGTCAATCTCACTTGCCCCTGGAGAAGATGGGAGAAGCGCAGGAAGAGCTCAGAAATCTTGGCAGTGATGTAAGATGCACTCACCACTTTCTCCTCTCACCACTGAGTCTCAGGTTACTCCTCTAAATATGAGAGGAGAATGAGAGCAGCAGTCATGGAAGATGGCTCTTCTTCTTGATGACCTGCAAGTATCTCCTTATTTGGCTTCTTATTTTCTGTCTGTATCAGGGGATCTCTAAGCTCTGACTTCTGCTAATCCCACTGGCCCTGGGCAGTCAGCTTAGAGCACGAGTTAGGACTCCTCTGCTTTCCGCTTTGTTCCAGGGTCGTGGCTGCCATTCCTGCGGTTCTCCACCTCCAAGGGCCATACCCGCTTTGTGGCTGTCTCTGCTGAGTGCGTTTTCATCACACTTCTTGGCAAAGTGTGCCTTGTGGTCTGGTGAGTCCACATCACATATTTAAGTACATTCGAAAACAATATAAATAATCATATTCAGTTTAACCCTTAACCGACATTGATTTTTATATAAAAGGAAAAATCCCTTTTTTACAAGCACGTTTTACAGGCGCTGACCTTCTTATCCCTAAAAGCAAACAAAACATTAAAAAAGGAGAGAAAAGAAGGGTCTATGTGACACAGTTATTGAATTATTCAAATGCTGGTTTCATTAAAAAGTTTTCAATGATTTTTAATGAAAAATAAAATTATTTTTCAATTACTCCATTGCTGCTTCAAAATATGTAGAGTCTTGTCTTCCCCCATGTGTCCATATTTATTGGCCATCAAAACTCTATGTTATATATTTGAAAGATCACACAAATTTTGACATACATAGTATTATAAAATGCTAAGCTATAAATGTATAGGGTTTCCAAGGTGGCTCAGCAGTAAAGAACCTGTCTGGAATGCAGGAGATGTAGGTTTGATACCTGGGTTGGGAAGATACCCTGGAGAAGGAAATGGCAATCCACTCTAGTGTTCTTGCCTGGGAAATCCCATGGACAGAGGAGCCTGGCAGGCTATAGTCCATAGGGTTGCAAAGAGTCAGACACGACTTACAGACTAGCCAACAACATAAATTCATAAGCCTAATGAAAAGCTCCAAGTGCAAAAGCTGATTATTAAACTTTTCTCTTTTCTTTGATCTTAGGCAAAACTTCTAATATTTCTGGTCCTCAGTTTCTGTATCTATAAAGTGGAAAAAATAATCTTCACATTGTCTCCACTGTATCACAGAATTTTTGTAAAGATTAGAAGAAAACGTTCACAGTAAACAATCTGGAAAACTGTATGGCATCGTACATGTGAGGCATTTTTACTGTGATTATATTTATTTCACTTTTCAACTTTCTCCTCAAGCTCTATACCATGTAATGTGAATCTGCCATCATATTACAGATGTTCCTCTCTTTAGCTGTTTCTGTGTCCTAGGAATATATGACCATTCTGCTTGAGGACTGCACAAATATTTTCATCATCGTTATTTATTTTCTCGGTTATCTGTAATTTGTTACCGTCGTTATTGTTTTAAAATTTAGGCATGCCAGATGCCAGGTTTTATCCTGAAGATGCAGGTTTGTATTATATTTATTTGCTAGTGACTAAAGCAGCAATTTATCTTTTTTATTAATTTTTCTATTATTTTACGATGTCTTGGGGTTTTTATTAGAAAATCACATTCAGTATTTCAATCAGAATATTTATTCAAGCTATTCCACACTTTAACACCAGAGCATAATAAAGTTGTTGCTACATCAGAAAAAATATTTTTCTTTTTGTGAAGAGTAAAAGAATCAGAAATCACTGTTGATATTTTAGATGTCTGCCAGTCACAGACACCTTAAACCTACTGAATTAGCACGTATACATACATACACCCACACAAAAGGCAATGAAATTTAAATTGCTTTACTTATACTGTGGTGGCAGCTGTAAGATTTTGGATAAGTCTTCTTTCCTCTGAGCCTCAGTTTCTCATCATTAAAATGAGATTAGTAACACTCCCTTTATATGATGTATATGTGATTATGGGGAACAGTTATAACAATAGATATGAATGCAATTGATAAACTGTAGAAAGTGACCAGACCAGGGAGAGAATGTGTTTCCCAAATTTGTTGGCCCTGATGGTATTTGCAGGTAGAGCAAAGCCAGGGACCAGGGCCGACATTCACAGTCCATGAATCATAACTTGAATCCTCAGCTGTAAAGTGAAAGGCAAGTCTGAGCCATTTTTTGATTTGTTGTGGTTTTATGCCTTTGAAAGCCACGCCTACCTATATAAGAATACAGAACTTATAAGAAATTCATTTGAAGTGCTTGTTCTATTGGGTTCAGCAACCTGGGACCCAACCCTTTCATAATGAACTCAGGTTGCTTTTGTTAATGGCTTGCTTCTGGTTTCCAAACTTGCCCTTATGTAACCCTGGAGTCTTAACTCAGTCTCAAACTTTAATGAAGACGGAAACCTCGCACATCAGGGCAAAGAACCCTTGTTCTTACAAACCTCCAATCAGCACAGCTTAGGTGTCCAAGGCTACACAAAAGATGCTAGTGTTTCATGGATTTAACAACTAGGCAGAGGCATCCAGATCTCACCCTGAGCTCATTACCATAACCCAGATTAAGAGCACTGTGCTGTGTGCTGTGCTTAGCCACTCAGTCGTATCCGACTCTTTGTGACCCCATGGACTGTAGCCGTCAGGCTCCTTTGTCCATGGGGATTCACCAGGCAAAAATACTGGAATGGGTTGCCATGCCCTCCTCCAGGGAATCTTCCCAACCCAGGGACTGAACCCAGGTCTCCTGGATTGCAGGCGGATTCGTTACCATCTGAACCACCAGGGAAGCCCAAGAATACTGGAGTGGGTATCCTCTCCAAAGGATCTTCCCAACCCAGAAATTGAACCGGGGTCTCCTGCATTGCAGGTGGATTCTTGAGCTGAGCTACCAGGGAAGCCCCCTCCTCTGCCTCCTACCCAGCTATTCCCATTTCAGGACAGACACAGAGACCACAAAATTGCTGTGTGTGCCCAAGCGGGTGATGCGGTAATCCTCAGCTCCTGGATCATCGAACGGCCAGGGAAATGTTAAAAAGCACCAGACCTCGGGTAGCCTCCAGGGGAACTACTGGAATGTTGTTTATCTTCAGACCGCAACAACTGGTCCATTATTTCACAACAGGAAGGTCTATCCTGGGGCTCAAACGTTGAAGGCTTAGGGAAGCAAGGCCTGAAGTAACCCCCCCTTCTCTTCCACCTTCTCTCTCCCAACACTCCTGGACCCTTCTCCCCCGCAACAGTTCAGATGTGAGAGAGAAAAAAAAAAAAAAAAAGATGGGGGGGAGGAGGGTGGACACAGCCAAGGCGGTGACCTTGAAATAGATACAGCTTTCTGAGCAGCTTGCAGTTAATTTAATACTTTGGCTGGGAAGGGACACAGCCTGATCCAACAGGATTTTAGGTGACAGGGAAACTAGAAACTGTGCCTTTTTTTTTTTTTTTAACTGTCTTAACCCCTTGGTTAAGATACCCTTTCTTCTACAGTATCTGCATTTTCAAAAGTTCAGATATATTCTCTTAGATTTCCTATATGATGGAAAGGAGAAGTCAATCATGATTCAAATTCCAAAATGATAGTCAATGCCTGGTAACTCTGTCTTAGCTCCATGTGATCCAGGAAATTCATTTTAAAAAGTCATAGTAAGTAGCTCTGTGATCTTGGATGAATCAATTAACCTCTCTGAGACAGGGTGCGAACACTCAGGAAGCTGACAAGAACTTATAGTCAGGCCCATGAAATGGAGAGGGTGCATGGGCTTTGCAAGTTCAAGCTTCAGAGACCTCCTAATCTCCCAGGCGGAGAGCATAGAACTCAGAAAAACCTCAGCGTTTTGGTTTTCTTTTCTTGCCACATATGGGATCTTAGTTCCCCCAGCCAGGGATCTAACTTGCACCCCCTGCAATGGAATCTTAACCAGTAGACCATCAGGGAGTTCCCTTGGTGCTTTTATTATTTTAAAAAGTGGAAGCAGACTGTTGTTGAGAAAAGAATCTTTATACCCTAGACCATAAGGATATTCCTGAGCTTTTGGGGAGTTACAGTAGGAACCTATTGGTCTTTAATATGCATAAGTGAGTCTCATCACTGCTCTTGCACAAACTACTTCAACTTGGCTATTCTCTCTTGTGATGGAGAGAAGAAAAAGGCTGGATCCAAGATAAATCTTCTGGATAAGCCAGGATGGAGAAGCACTTGACCTCAAGACAGATGAAAAAATGATACTTGTTTAAGTAAAATATAACTACTTCATGGCCAACTCCTTCTTGATCAAATTTTTAGCCCTTAGCATTCTGGCAGGTCAACGCTTACCTACATCTGGTATACCTACCATGCCCAATCTTAGGCATAAAAAATGAACAAAACACATTTTGCGTTAAGGAAAGGTGCAGAGAGAATAAACAGGTTTGAAAAATCAAATCTGATACCAGGCAAAGTGAAGAACAGGTACAAGGAGCATGTGGTGCAATGGAGTGCAAGGAAAATACAGTGAACTCTGGCTGTGAACGTCAAAGAAGCCCATCACGAAACTGGTGCCACGTGACCTGAATCTCAAAGAATATGGGGGTTAGCTCATTTCAAGCTGAAGTCAAAGCAGCCACAAAAGCAAACCAGTGTGAAAATATGAGTGATACATGTGGAAAGTGGTGAGCAATTAGTGAGGCCTTGATAGGTTGTTGGCCATTCCCTCCCACTCTTCCAGAAGAACTCCCACTTTCAAACTGCCCTTTATGGCAGCTTTGAAGTGGGAAAATTCTTTCCAGAGCCATCATAGTGAGGAAGTTGAAAACACAGGTGTGGGGGTCCAACTAGTTCTGTCACTTACCATTGTGTAGTTTTAATCCAGTTGGCCAAGTTCTCTGGACATTAGGTTATACTTCTGTAAAGTGGGAATGATCATATTATCTGTTATCAGATTTAAGTAATAAAAGTACTATAAAATTCTGGCACAGTGCCTGGAACATAATAAGGATTCAGCATTAACTGTTTTCATTGTTACTTGCCTATTTTAGTTCTCTTATTAGATAGGTATTCCTAAAAGTCAAAGGATGATCTGTTCTTACTCTTGGCCCAGAATTTAGAATAATGCTTTGCACAAAAACAGAGGGCTTCTATAAGCACTTAAATATGAATGAATGATTAAATTCATATATAATAAGTGGAAGATCAAATTTCAAATCTGGACTTTTCTATAACCAAGGTTTGACTTTGGCTCATGTAACTGAGCTATACAACTGTCTTAAAACTTTACTGTTTTATAGATGCTAGTAGATACTCTGCTGTGGTGATGTGGGCTCAGGTGGACAGCTGGAGAGTGCGGATGCCAAGACATGGGTCGGAAATTCCTTGGAGCCAGTGCTCTGCCATTGACTGATCTTTCTTTCTAAAGGATATTTACTTGGATTGTGACTGAATTCCTTCAACTGTAAAGCGAAAATAATTACAGTGTCCACTTAAATAGGGTAAACTCATGAAAAGGCATTTGAAACTCTTCAAAAAGGCATTTGGCTAAAATCTAGGTGGATAATGGGATGTCCCAGGATGCCAGGGAGAATTTCGAAAACAATAACCTTTTAAACAAGCCACTTCAACAAACTCCTTATACACTTTCTTACATTCTGAATAAATTCAGAATTAAGGATGAAAAAGAAAAAACCAAAGTTAGCAGCTATGATGTAATAAAACTTTCAGATATTATAAAAGAATATATATACACAGAATACAGAGATATCTAGTTTTTTTGGACGAGGAACTGCCTGCAAAAAAAAAAAAAATGCATTCCTTCCTAAATTACCTGATTCAAATCAGCTAAAAAAGTTCAGCACCAAGGAGGAGTAAAAGGTAAGGACGCAAAAACATCAACAACAACAGAAACCCTTCTGGAATGGATGGATATCCTAGAGGAATAAATGTAGAGACTTCTAAAAAGTCGTTCATACCAATAACCTTGTAGACTTGTGTGGCTATTTCTGTACAATAGATCTTAAAGAGGAGACCTGCTAAATTAAAAAAAAAAAAATGGATGGATAGTCTAACACTTACAGGTAGTGTCAAATTCTCCTGTCAAACTATTGTAGCCAATTATCTTACACTTTGTTCCCAGGTACCCTGTCTCTGACATCCTGGCCAATAGAGTCTACTGAAAAATAGAATAAATTGAAAATTGGAAACAATTTACAACAGTTAATGGATTGACAAAATTTCAGTACAATCATATGATGGACAATTGCTCTACAAAAGGAAAAAAAAGTCACTGATGCACACAGCATCAAAATAAATCTCAAAAGAATATACTGAATGAAAGAAGTCATACAAAAACAATCATATGATTCTATTTGCATGAAATCTCAGAAAAAAAATTTATTCCTAGTGACAGAAATCTGAGGCTGGGAGTGAGAGTGGATTGCCTACGAAATGGCAGAAGGTAACATTTTAAGTGGATGGAATTATTCTATATCTTGATTGGGGGTGTGGTTACAGGCGTGAATATATTTGTCAAGGTACTAATTATATCTCAATAAATTCCATTAAAACGTAAAAGAATAGGACAAAAAGAGGAAGAGAATGAACCCTAGGATTCAAATGTGGCTTGGATTCTATCCAACCCTGGATTTTAGTATTTTTACCCTTCCACAACAACCTGTTTTAGAATATTTTATTTTCACTTTATACTTTTCTAAAAGTTGAAATCTCAATCACCAGGGCACACTTAGATTCTTCCAGGGCTGCCAGGCAAGTAAATTGACTTGGTCTGTAGTCTTTTACATCCAATGTAAATTTAAAGGAGTCATGCTCTGTATGTGCACAAGTGCTTGCTCCCAGAGACATCCACACCAGAGCTGGGCTGCTGCAAGGCTTTAGGGTGCCTTCTTCTCTACAGAGAGCTTAACTTGGCTTTGACTCTCACTGAACCCTTTCCCACCCCAGAAATCTTTGCACTTACCTCTTCTTGCAGTCTTTTGAGTATATTCTCTTGTGGTTCAAGGATCTTCCTCTCACAATTGAAATAACAGAAAATTATGAACAAATTTCTAAATATACATGTTCCTACAAAACATTTTCACATTTATTATCTCATTGTATCTTCATCAATTCTGTAAAATAAGAATGGTTCCCATCACTTTCAGGATATAATTTCCACTCTTCAGGTTAGCTACAAAGTCCTTCTATCTATCTGGCTCCATCTTGCCTGGCTTGCCTCATCTCTAATCTAGTTACCTACATCCATCCAACCTTTCCTCCAGCTAGCCTGAGACACTAAGTTTTCCTATTCTTTCATTGCCCCCAGACCTCAATACATATTACTCTTTCTTCCAGACACAATCTCCCATCTTTGCCTTCTTGCCTAAAATTGAATTATCTCTAAAAGTTGGCCTGTATCAACCCTTTGAAGTCCACCACTAACTGCTCCCAGGACTGTAAGAAAGCAGAGCACTCTTATTATTGGTTTCCCAGATTTCCCCCTGTGAACTCCTAGAGGCCAAAGACATTGTCTATATTACCATCTAGCCCCAAGGTGACTGATATAATGACAGATACATAGGAAGTACTAAAAAGGCTTTTGCTGAATAATTGATTTGACATGAACTTTCTGGATGAAAGAATGACCGTCTAATGTCTAAAGCTGAATTCCATGCTCAGAGGAGGAAGCAAAAACCTGATTCTGAGCTCTACACTGAGTTCTACACATGGCTTAATGGCGTGACTGTAGTCTTTTTGTTTGTCAAGAAATATCTGAGGCCAACTTAAGGACACGAGACTGTAATTTCACTGTGTCGATCTCAGCTGAAACTAAGGTGTGCTGGAATGAGACAGTAATCACTTAACTGCCTTGTGCCTAAGAACACTAATATTTTGGCCCTTCCAGACAGGCTCAGCAATGTGATTAGGAGCCATTTGAAAAATGACACCCCACAGTAAAATGGAGCTTTGTGGCCTTTTCCTCAATGCCAGCTTCTGATCCTTTAAAGCCTTCTTTAGAAACATTTTTTTTTTCTTTTTCTTGTGTGTTTACAAAAAAGTGAGAATAAGAACTCTCTTCAGAAACTACTCTCAGCTGCCAAATTATCCAGTATTTATTTAGGCAATATTCAAGTCTCTGCATTTAGAATAAACCTAAAATCATCTTATCCAATAGGCTAATGAAAGTCTATGCTAGATTATGTGACTAGACATTATACTTTGCTAAATTCTTACAAGCAGTAAATGACTGTGAATTTGGTCCTCTTTTTTGGTCTTCCTCGTTTTTTGTTGAGACTGTAGAGATCATATTTGTCTCTGTCGATGTTTTTACAGTGCCATCATTAGCTAATAGAATTTCAGGTTTGGACAGGAATATGTTGTTGGATCAGTTCTGTACAATTCTCTGCCAAATGGCTCTGGAATTTCTGTTTGCAAACTCCCTCTACAAAGAACTCACTAACTCTTAGGATCATTTCATCCCATCTTTGAACAACACTGGCTATTTCACCTTGTGAAATCATTTTCCCTGGAGCTTCCATAACATTAGTCCTAATCTAAACCTTAGAGCACAAGTATAATGCCTCCTCCATGCCACCTCTTCAGATGTATGAAGATGAGAAAGGTAATTCCATTAAATCTTCTACAAGTGATTCCCTCATAGGAAGTGGTTTGAGTCATGTCCCTGGAGGATTCCTCTGGTTGTTGATGTCACTTAAAAGTCTGCTCCCTAGATTTAGTAGCTGCCGTCCAGATATTCTCTGATGAAATACAAAGAGCAGGACCATTGACTACCTCCCTCATCAGTTTACATGAGCCCTACAGCTCTTTCCTTGATCTTATATTTTCTATTCTGCTTTCAAAGTTGCCTTTTAGTTTATTCTTTCATGATGCGTGGACACTTGTTATGTTGTCTTTCCATTATGCTATTAAAACTTGTAGCACATTTGGTATTTCCGATATAGAAAACAGAGCACACAAAGAAAATTGTAATACATTTGCATATAATATTTCTTATAGCCCCACTTCTGCCTAGTGGCAAAAATTATTACCTTGTTATTTGACTTTGCTTTTTCCTAATCATGCGATTTCTCCAGGTCCACAGGCTGCCATCTCTGATCCTCCAAAAGGATGCACAGACCATTCCCCATCCCTTCCATGCCACTTTGAGGCTGCAGGCACTTCAGATGTACAACTTTCATCTTTTTTGCCCAGACCCAATGCAGCACCAACCCTTGTTCAGTGCTGCTCCTCTAGCTAGATGAAGTACCCAAGAACCTGCCAGAATCCATTTAGGAAACAGGTTCCTGATCAGCTATTAATTTCAGATCTCCTCACCTGAGGAAAATGTAACACTTAACCACTCACCTTCCAACTCCTTCAAGTTAATCCCTGAGTAGGGGGAGTCACTTTCTGAGAAACTTTCCTTAGCCTCTCACCAGTTTGTTCATCTCTCTTCCCCATTTCCAGATTTTTATCTAGCCACAGTCAATATAAAACCATTCTAAACTTGTTCCTGCTAGGCCAAAGTCAGTTCCATGTCAGAACCTTTTTTATGAATTTCGGAAAGACCCAGTTTCTTAAAAGTCCCATAGCATTTTCTCTGAAGGTTTTCCTCACTCTCATGGGCTTTGAAAAGCCTATTTTGAAACTAAAAAAATTGAGCCTTTCCTCATATCTTGTTTCTGAACTTCTGCTGTAAAAATTTACCCTGAGGGTGTGAGGCTAAAGAGAATAGTTCCTGGGGCCAAGAAATTGGAAGGAGGTAAGTGTCAGACTTTATTTTTGGGGGCTCCAAAATCACTGCAGATGGTGATTGCAGCCATGAAATTAAAAGACACTCACTCCTTGGAAGGAAAGTTATGACCAACCTAGATAGCATATTCAAAAGCAGAGACATTCCTTTGCCAACAAATGTCCATCTAGTCAAGGCTATGGTTTTTCCTGTGGTCATGTATGGATGCAAGAGCTGGACTGTGAAGAAAGCTGAGCACCGAAGCATGGATGCTTTTGAACTGTGGTGTTGGAGAAGACTCTTGAGAGTCCCTTGGACTGCAAGGAGATCCAACCAGTCCATTGTAAAGGAGATCAGTCCTGGGTGTTCTTTGGAAGGACTGATGCTGAAGCTGAAGCTCCAATACTTTGGCCACCTCATGCAAAGAGATAACTCACTGGAAAAGACTCTGATGCTGGGAGGGATTGGGGGCAGGAGGAGAAGGGGATGACAGAGGATGAGATGGCTGGATGGCATCACTGACTCAATGGATGTGAGTTTGAGTGAACTCTGGGAGTTGATGAGGGACAGGGAGGCCTGGCATACTGTAATTCATGGGGTCGCAAAGAGTCGGACATGACTGAGTGACTAAACTGAACTGAAACACACCAATTGGGCTTCCCTGGTGGCTCAGTGATGAAGAACCCACCTGCCAATTGAGGAGACACAGGTTCGATCTCTGGGTTGGGAAGACCCCTTGGAGAAGCTAATGACAACCTACTCCAGTATTCTTGCCAGGGACAATCTATGGACCAGAGGAGCCTGGTGGGCTACAGTCCTTAGGGTCCCAAAGAATCAGACACAACTTAGTGACTAAAACAACAGCAATAAGAACAACATCAGCACATCAATTAATACTTTAAAATCTTATTCAAGTTTCTGGAAAATAAAATGGTTGAATTCCTTGCCTGGAAGGAGTCATTAAAAAGTGTTGATAATCCAGAATTTGCACCCCAACCTTTCAATCATCCAGGTGCTCCTGCTGCAGTTTCTTAAGAGACAGGCTCTGCAAGACACCTTATTCCTCCTTCTTTATTATTCTTCTATCCAAGTGAAATCACAGAACATATTTCTATCTGACTTATCTCCTGTTCAGTTAAAATAAGTGCAAGTCACAAAAAATTCCTTTTTGTCCTTAGAATCTCGGGTAGTTATTAGAGTCCCAGTGCAGACTCATGTCACAAATGGACAGGTCATCCTGGGGATGCACAGACACTAGGAAGGGTTAACGGCAGGCCTAGGATGGTGAGGAAGGGGGTGGCTGTTCCTATTCAGATTGCATCCATATGTTGGTCTGCTAACCTAGAAAGTGGGCTTCCCTGGTGGCTCAGATGGTAAAGAATCTACCTGCAGTGCAGGAGATTCGGGTTTGATCCCTGGGTCCGGAAGACCCCTTGGAGAAGAAAATGGCAACCCACTCCAATATTCTTGCCTGGAGAATTCCGTGGATAGAGGAGCCTGGCAGGCTATAGTCCATGGAGTCAGAGAGTCAGGCACAACTGAATTCCAACTCACACACATAACCTGGAAAGTGTTCACCACTTTTTCACCCACTTTTCCTGGGTGAAAAAGAAGGGTGCTATGAAAAAGTGATGACCAGAAAGGAAGGCTATTCCACCTCTCCTCACTTGTAAGCCTGTGCAGATCTCCACTATAAGAGTGCTTTTCATTTTTTAAATTGAATTTGATACATCTTTATTAATTAGTTCCTTATGGATCAATCAACTATTCAAATTATGCAGTGTTTTCTAGGTCCTAGTCTCAAAACCAGGTGAGTGAAGGAGTGTGTTGCTCCACAGGAAACATCAAGAAAGTCCCAGGACTGGGGTCAGGCTAAGGTGAATAGTCAGAATGAGAAAGACACATTATGGCTCCAGTGAAAGAGCAATGAAGAAACTGGTGAAAAAGAAAAATCTCATTGGCTGAGAGAGTCAAGAGGCTTTGAAAAGGAAGATTTAACCTGGGGTGTCATTTTTATTGCATTTCTAGCACCTTTCCTCTGCAACCCAGTTTTACCATAATCCACTGTGAGCTCAGGTAATGCAAACTCATTTTCACATCAGCAAAAGGGATTAAGAAAGTAAATCTTCAGAGGGAGAAAATATCCATGATGTATTTTAAAGCTGGAATGCTATATAAATGATTTTCCATCCACTCTTTTGTATTATTCATGCCTCAGTTCACACTCATGCCCATGAATAAATGAAATTTAACAAATGTTGTTTGGTTCACAGTGACCCAGAATCACCCTAGAACCTGAAGATCAGCTGTGTTCCATTCCAGGGGCTCTTAGAGCATGAATGTGACGGCCTTGGAGATAAACAAAATCAAAAGACTTCCACAGTCTTTTCAAACTTGTTTTGATAAACAAAATATCACGCACCCACATTGAATTGCATCTGAAAGTCAAAGTAATTAAAATATTGTAACGAAAAGGCAAATCAGATCAATGGAACAAAGCGTGCTACTGTGTATTCACGGTACAAGTCTCCCTTGAACGTTTACAGACCCTCCATACAAAACTAAGATATAGATCAGTGATTGGTGAACTGTGGCCTGCAGCCTGTTTTTGTATGGCCCATGAACTAAGAATGGCTTTTACATTTTTAAACGGTGGTGAAAAAATACCAAAAGAAAAATAATACTTCATGACATGTAAAATTTATATGAAATTCAAATTTTGGTCTCCAGATATGAAGTGTCATGGCAGTCCAGCCACTCTCACCCTCTTGGCCACGGCTTGCTTTGTGTAACACCAGCAGAGCAGAGGGTGTGCAAAAAAGATCATGTGGCCTCCAAGTCCTGAAACATCTACTATCTGACCCTTTACTGGAAAAAAAAAAAAAAAAAGAAACTATCCCATATTTGCTTTCTTTTAAAGATGAAAAAATTAAACCCAAGGAGACAAAAGATATCAGGATCATTCAGCTGGTATTTGGCAGAAAGTGAAGTGAAAGTGAAAGTGAAGTCACTCAGTGAGTGCTCTTTGTGACCCCATGGACTGTAGCCTATCAGGCTCCACCTTCCATGGGATTTTCAGGCAAGAGTGCTGGAGCGGATTGCCATTTCCTTCTCCAGGGGATCTTCCAGACTGAGGAATCAAACCCTGGTCTCCTGCATTGCAGGCAGACGCTTTACCATCTGAGCCAGAGACAGCGCTAAAACTCAGCCATCTAAACCCCATATAGTGTCTTCCCTCATTATACTACATGGCCTGGTGGGAGGACAGTCCTAAACATTATAGAGAGCAAGCCTGTGACTAAAGAGGCTGTGGGAACCAGAGCCATGGTTTCAAGATTTTAAGAGCATATGTGAATAATATGCTTCCTAAGGAAAGGAGAAAACAAAGCAAAACAACACTGAAACTAATCACGAAAGTGTGTGGCAAAATTGTTTCACACGTGTAGCGCATGCCCTGCTGTGAGAAGTGGCCATCTAACCTGGTCTGGACCGAACGCTGTGTGTCTTTTGGTCCCAGTACCCACTGGTGCTCTGATTCCTACTTTGCTACTTAAGAGCCCTCAGAAACAGGAATGTCAAATGCTTAATGTAAGGGAGCAAACTGGGAAAAAGCGAAAAAGAGAATCTGGGCCCAACCCTGGTGGTCAAGTGTTTAAGACTTTGCCCTCCCAGTGCAGGGGTCACAGGTTTGATCCCTGGTCGAGGAACTAAGATACCACACAGTGTGGTCAAAAATAAGAATCTGGGAGTTGGGGAGAAATTTGAGCTTAGTTTTCTGCTGGAGGCTACAGCTTTATTATTTTTTCCGACTGGCACGCGTCTTCTTTGTTTTGAATAATGGAGATAATTATACATTCAAGGGATCACACTCCTAAATCCCCCAAATGATTAAGAAATCTTACTGTAGGCAATCATGAGAAAATGTAATAGAGGATTACCCACAGAGACAAGGTAAATCATATATCTTCAGGTCCCTTGCTTAGCTAAGAGACCTAAATCACCATTCTCCTCTCTTTCCCATGGCCCAACTGTTGATAATGCAGGCCTCTCTTGAGGCACAGCAATATTCTCTCCTAAACCCTGTTCATGTGAAGTCAAAGGTTCCAATGAGTCCGTCTTGGGAAATGACTACATTGGTGATTTTGATGCTGACCTGTAAGCTCCCATTTACTGGCAACTGGGAGTAGAACAAAAGCTTGCTTTGTGTTTAGGCTGTAAGGTTCTTAGGGAGAAAGAAACCCAGTGTATCATTTGCTCAATTCAAGAAGTATTTATTGGACAGCTATTACAAAGTAGACATTAGTCTAAAAGCTGGGATCTGCTGAGCTACCAGGGAAGTCTCAAAAGCTGAGATAAAACAGTAGACAAGTATACTCCCTGACCCTGTAGGTAGGTCTGTATCTAATAAAACCAGATAGATAGACAAGGAAATAGGAAAGTCAAATGTGTAGCACGAAGGATACAAAGAAAGTAAGTACAGATTGTTCAGTGAGCTGCCTGGGTGAAGCAAATCAATTCAAAGACTATGTGGAATTAACCAGGCAAAGAGCTCAGAGGGGGCATTTTTCAGGTCGAAGGGACAAGTGTGAAACCCTGCAGATGAGGTAGGTCATGGACTATTGAGAAAACTAGGGTGGGAATGATCAAACCTTGGGAGGGGAGCAGTAGGCATGTGAACAAGGAGGGAGGAGGGCCAAGGATGAGGCTAGGAATGTCCACCAGGGCCGCCCAGGAAGGGTCCCGTGAGCCTTATCCTGACAGCAAGGAAAGCAGGCGTAATCAGCAGGCAATGCAGAGGCTCAGAAGTTTCTCAATGACAATAGGTGATATAATCAGATTTGCCACTTTCTTGTTGCCATAAAACAATACCTCACTGTCCAGGGATTGTATATTTGACTTACTATGACCTCAGTTTCATGGTGTAACAATAAAAATAAGAGTAGTCTGTACATATTGTGTTAACATGTACCTGGGATTGTGTTAAGCACTTTACCCAAATTATATGATTTACTTCTTGCAACAATCCATTGAAATAGACATTACTATTATTTGTAACTGACAGATGAGGAAACTGAGACATTGAGATTGAGTAGCATGACCAGGAGTGTACAATTCTTAAGAAAAGGAGCTGGAATTTAACAACACAGTCTGCCTCCAAAGCGCAGGCTAAACATGGGCCTGGGAATTTAAAAAAAAAAAAAAAAAGATACACAACTTCCAACTCTGGTTCTCAGTGATTGTGTGACCGTGGGCTTTCATCCTTTGTTTTCCTTATCATTCGATAAGAATGAGCTACAGAATCCTCAATCCTCTCTTTCTAGTTTAATATCAAGATACTGTATTTCTTTGAGGTGTCAGTTTGAAAAAAAACAAACAAACAGTAGTTTCAGGGTAATCATTTGACTCCTCTTATTCTTCCTAAGGCAAAAATTAGTTACAAGAAATCAACCCCTATAGAAGATATATGATATCTCTCAAAGGTAATTCAAATCTTTCTTCCTCTCCCCTCACTCTCTCAGTCTTCTTTCCCAAGGTTTGTGATGGAAATTCAGTAACAGAGTGATTTCCATAAACACATGTTGATTGTTAATGGATTAGAAAATACAGTATCACCAAGACTTCCCCACCACACACACATGTCCCTGTCATCAGGTTTTGTCTTCTTCATGGTCCATCAACAGTGACAATAATCCAGGCTCTATTTTCTCTCTGTCAATTACACTTTAACCTGGTCAGGGTGAGACTTTTCATTAAAGAAAAATCAACAGCTCTGAAAAGGCAGGTGTTAAAAGCTAACAAAAAGATTCAGTATTCATAATGGCTAAATTGTGTTTGTTGGATTTGGAGGGGCCAGCAGGTACCTTTTCCTGAACTTATACTACCATCTGTAATAAAGAATGAAAGTCGTGATTGGCAAAAAAAAAAAAAAAAAAAAAAACACAACAGCTAGAGAAGGGTAGAAGACTCTGCCATTTTAGTGTCTGCAAAATGCCAGGGGAATATCCATGCTCAGTTGGCTTTTGATGCTGGAAACACAACTCAGTGGTTTCAACTTCAGAATTAGACTTTGTGGAACCACAGGTTTGAAATCTGTTTGGCAAGCCTGAGTCACGGTTTCAGTCACTGTTTCCTTAGAAAAGAATCTGAAGAGCGAGTGATTTATAGTACGTCCTTCTTCTAGAAGAGCTCTCCAACCCCTGGCCACCGAATGGACTTTGAAATAGGCCCAAAGGGACCCTTTATCCACGGACAATCTCTGAGTGCTTATTATTCACTTTACTAGTGTAGAAGCCCTTTAATCATTGTCTCTGCATTTGCTTTAATCTAAAAACTGTCAATTTATTAGCTCATAGTGTGCCTGAAGCTTTTCGTATCTTCCTGGGGAAACACTTGTATAGATTCAGGGGATGATTCTAAAAATGTCAGATTGACGTGAGATTAGGTTATGAAGAGACAAAATAATATAGTATAAGAGTATAGAATAAAGTTTCTATAAAATTTATTTCTGAAAAGAAGCATTCCACATCTTGTTTCAAATAGAGTAAAACCATCCTTAACTCCACCTAGTAATAACAACTGATATGTAGGTAAAAGAGCTATTTATTATAAACATGAAGTTATTAATTCCAAAGGATTTTCAGCACCAAAGTTTTAGGAAGCTACCCAGAGCGTTCACTGGAGGGATGCTCCTAAAAATGAAAGTGGTTAAAAAACCAAACCAAAGCCCCTGAGCTACAATACATATATATATATACATACACACACACATATATATATATATATATATACACACATATACACATACACATACATATATATATATATATATGTGTATATATATATATATATATATCTTCCCCCTCCCTGGGGTTGAAAAATCTCAAATTTGTGTATGTGTGTGTGTGTGTGTGTATATATATAGAGAGAGAGAACTAAAGCTTATTTATTTCTAAATTATTATTTAGTTTATATAAAGTTTATATATATATATAACTATATAAACTACAAACTATATATAAAGCTTATATATACATATACAAGGGTCAGACACAACTAAGCAACTGAGGACCTTATCTGTCCTCAGTTGCTTAGTTGTGTCCGACCCTTTATGACCCCCTGGACTGTAGCCCAGAGGAGCAGGCTCCTCTGTCCATGGGATTTTACAGGTGAGAATATTGCAGTGGGTTGCTATTTCCTTCTCTACTACATCTTCTCAACCTAGGAATCAAACCCTAACCCACATCTCTTGCATCCCCTGTTCTGGCAGGTGGATTCTCTAAACCTGTGCTACTTGGGAAGCCTATACTTACATATATAGTTTCCACTGGAGTTGACAACTCTCAAATGTGTATTGATATAGCTTTTTTTCACGGAGAATAATCAGAGCATCAAGAAATATGATGTTCAGGATACAGGGATAAGAAGCCCCAGATAACACAAGAGCAGAACAGTATAGTACACATAAGAGAAGATGATGTAGAAGAGTCCAGAGATAAAGAACTGAAAGAGTGAGTCCACTTTGAAAGAAAACTGGAATTCTTGGCTTCTAGGTTACCTAAAGACTACTAGTCTAATCTCTGTAATTGCTAGGAACCCTACCTGTGCCATTCCTGATCTGTTGCTAGTTTTTTGCATTTTTCTCCCAGAGTTGTTTTATGATCAAGGAAAATCTTTGATTCATTTTTTTCTCCTGTGGAAAACACTATTAAGATCACCTTGTCCAACTCATTCACTTTACAAATGAGGAAACCAGGGCCTCAAGAGGTTAAACTGAATTGTTCAAAGTCACCTAGATGGAGAGTATTATGGGCAGGACTAAAATCCTGAATTTTCTAATTCCCAAATCACACTTCATTCCAAGAGCCCATTCTTAGTCTCAAATAATCAGCACTTTTCTCTTCATCATAGTGGTCATTTCTACAGAGGCAGAGAAATACTGGAGGTGATTTTCAAATGTTAACTATATATATCTGTATAGAATTATTGAAAATTGAAAGGAAGACAAAATCATCACCTTTCTTTTTAAAAGTGTCAATGCTATATTTTAGCACACTTAAAATTGGTTCTTCCTGCTCTATCAAATAGCCACCTTGTCTTATTTCCTTACCTGAAGTAGAATTGAAAGATTAAAAGGATCTTAGAGATCACCTAGACCTACTTTCCTATCCTAAAGATAAGGAAGCTGAGGTTCAAAGAGGATGCCTTACCAAAACACAAAATACTAGAATTTGAAGAAGCAACAATATTTAGTCAAATGTTTTAAATTTAGAGAAAAAGAACTACAAAAAGTACTTAACTAGTACAACACCTGTACTTCCCAATATTCATAACTGATAATTCTTCATATTTGCTATATTTCTTTCAAATATTTTATACAAGAAATACAATTATGCAAATACAATTGAAATACTTTTTACCCACCCCCTAGTCTTACTTCCCTCCTTATCAACCCAAGGGCAGTAGATATTGGAAATTTGTGAATCCTTGCAATCTATTTTGTATAATTTCACAGAGACATCATAGAGACATCAATGGACGATATATATCCCCAGCTCATGCCAGAGGTATAGGGATATTAAAATCTATGCTGATTTTGTTTGATTGTATATTTTTTTTCCTTGAAATATTTAGTAGAAAACTCCTGTTAAGGCAAGAAAATTGTAAACTATTTCAATCTAATAGACTTGTTTAACAGGCAGGTCACAGAGGTTAAGTGACCTGCCCTAAGTGAGACAATGTCACCATCCATAAGAACTCAGATGTTTTTCCCCTACAGTGGTCTCCACATTTATCTTTTCACCGGAAAACCGCATGCAATTATCCTTTTCCTCTTAGTTTAAGTCCTCTGGGTGTTTTTTCTTCATCATTTTTAGAAAGCCACATTTCTCTCCCACACCTCCATTCAGAAAAGAAACAATTCTGAAGCTGAGAAATCTCGTACCAGAAACAATATTCTCTTTAAGTTTGCACTTTGTTCTGAACAGCAGGGCAGCCAGGCAGACACCAAGCTCACACACCATTATGAATCTGTCAGCAATTAGAATTCTAAACCCTATTTGGGTTTTACTTGCTTCAATCAACTTGTCACTGCAGTGAGGATTATCTACTTTCTCAACATAAACATCAACAGAAGTGAGTGCAATGGCTTGAGTCCTTGGCGAAGGTACCGCCATGGAGAATGTTAAATAGCACATTCTGCAGACAGGAGGGATCCGGGGCCTTAATGGGCCATAATTAGAGGGGGCAGAGCCTTCACTAGCCTTTGTGTGAGGCTTCAGAATTCCTCTCCCTAGGACAGAGAGACGTCTTGGGAGATGCAAGGAGACTGCTGTTGTCTGCTTCTCCCTTCTCTGTCTCCTGAGCTAAAGAAAAGACCTTGGGAATCATGGTACCCACCTCCCCCCACCCTTGTTTAAAGGATTAGGAAGCTGAGATCCACAGAGGGAAGGCTGTGGCCAAGGTCAAACCTGGGACAGAGCACAGCATCCTCCCAGCCCTGGGCCTCTCTCACTCACCACACTGCCCACTTCAGGGGGAGTAGAAAGAACCTGAGTCATAAGCCACATTCTCCCCTCAAATACTCTCACTTAGTGGTGCAAAATACCAAGCAATACAGTGCCACAAAGATGAGGACAGGGCCAGCCCAGGGAGCCATGGACATCTAGAGAAGAGATTTATTTATTCCACCTCAAATCCACTGAGAAGTATGTAAGTACACAGTAGAAATTAATTTGCTTCTTTTTAACAATTTTTCTTTTAAAATTATTATTGAAAGAACTTAGGTGGGTAAAGACAAAGACGGTTTGTTATCTTTTACTACTAGTAAGAGCTAATATTATGTATATTAATATTTATTCTTCATAACAACTTTACAAAATTAGCACTATTATTTTAGCTTTTATTTTACAGTGAATAAACTGAAGCACAGAATGTTGCGTCCCTTGTTCAAGGTTATGCACATGGTATTGCCAAAACTAAGATCTGAACCTGGATAATCTGGCTCCAGAGCCCCCGCTCTCAATTACAAGAGGAAGGTGATCAGCCATCCTGATTTTCCTGGGACTGTCCCAGTTTTAGCAATTG
Organism: Ovis aries; assembly: GCF_016772045.2. Taxonomy (NCBI): domain Eukaryota; kingdom Metazoa; phylum Chordata; class Mammalia; order Artiodactyla; family Bovidae; genus Ovis; species Ovis aries. The sequence goes on from NC_056054.1 coordinate 198,787,062, forward strand.
AAGCCCTGTATCCCAGGAAACGCTTCAGTCCTGGACAAACCCTGATAGTTAATCACCCTGCACATAATCACACTCTTTTTTTGGCACAATTAAACCCAAGCCTGAGTAATTGATCCAGCTAGCCTGGCGGTCATACCCGTCTCTGTGCCTTGTGAGGCTGAACTCACAGGGAAAATTTTACATGTTAATATGTTCCAGGTATTATCCTGAGCAATTTTCAGGCTTTATGTTATTTACATTTTCACAAGCACCCTAGGCGAGGTACACAAATAAGAAAACAGAGGCTCCAAGAGAACTGGACCAATTGTCTAAAGTCTCAGAGTTAGCAAGTAAAAACCAGAATTTGAACATAGGAAAGCAGGAAGCTCTTGAGACTTCTTTATAGGAAAATAGCTAAAACAAGGGAGTTTCAACATTTGAAAGTCCTACCTATTTAGTGTTTATTCCCAGATATGGGGATTCACACCAGAAAGTTAGACGTGGCTCCCTGAGAATTCCCTTTCTGGGTAGGCTCGTGTGCTTCCTCCTCCTTCTGACTCAGCCGTGGGATGTAGGTCCACTGGTCACAGGTTAGCACCAACCAGCTCAGTGGCCACCCCACCTCCATTCAGGGTTCACATTGTTTCCCCCTCTTTGATGATCGCTCCTCTGCCATGGTGTGCATGTGAAATCCTTACCCATCCTCTAAGACCAGCTCATATGCTATGTTCCCTAAAGCCTTACTTGGACCCAGTTTAAATTAATCCTTCTCTCTTCTTTCCCTTAGCCATACTAACTCTTTTTTTTTTTTCAGATTTTATTTTATTATTATTATTATTTTTTACTTTACAATATTGCATTGGTTTTGCCATACATCAACATGAATCCGCCATGGGTGTACACGTGTTCCCAATCCTGAACCCCCTTCCCACCTCCCTCCCCATACCATCCCTCTGGGTCATCCCAGTGCACCAGCCCCCAGCATCCTGTATCCTGCATTGAACCTAGACTGGCGATTCGTTTCTTATATGATATTATACATGTTTCAGTGCCATTCTCCCAAATCATCCCACCCTCTCCCTCTCCCTCTCCCACAGTGTCCATACTAACTCTTTTAAAAATATGTATCCTGATCTATCCTGCCTACAGCCACAGAATTCAAGGATGGGAGAGTGCCATGGTAGCTCTCTTTCCGTGTTGGGGAATCCACCTTGGCATTATGTTATTTCCCTTTTTACTACTCCATAGGACCGGAGATAGCACCTGCACACAGCCCATAGTTTGATGGTCTCTTGAATGAATATATGTCTGTACCATTTGTACATGGAGATTTGGATAATGAAAACAATATTGGGATGTGTGTGTATATCAGGGGATAATCTCTTTGACTCTTCTAGGCTAGATTTTACTCCAAAACTAAATAAAGCAGGTAATTAAGGCAACTGGCTTGATGATTGTAGTACATGGTTACCTCCATAAAACTTACCTAAAATATCTTCACAAAATTATTTGGTTTTAAGAATACCAATTCAATTTTTAAATGGTCTAATGAAGAAGTTCCCAACATTGTTGGCACCAGGGACTGGTTTTGTGTAAGACAATTTTTCCATGGCCCAGAGAGTCGGCGATGTGGGGATGGTTTCAGAATGATTAAATTGCATTACATTTCTTGTGAAATTTATTTCTATTATTATTACATTAGCTTCACCTCAGATCATCAGGCATTAGATTCTGGAGGGTGGGGACCCCTGGTCTAATAGAAATAAATACAGGGCAAGGAGTCAGTTCCCACTTTCTTGGTAATGATCCAAAATCACTGTGTAAACTTTGGTGTTTTTCTTTGCCCAAACTGTAGGATGATGGTAGTAGAATTACATGATTTCTAGGATCCCCTCCAGCTCTACATGCCTATTATCCAATAATTCTAATAATTGGAGCAAGTCTTCACTCCCAGGGACATTCTGTTTCCTAGAGTAGCCTTGGCATTCAGAAAATTCTGGGTGAGTAGTAGTATCAATAACCAAGTCAAGGACCAGTTGAAGCCACCTGAGGAAGAAAAGAATGTTCTGTTTGAAGGAAGGAAGCCAGAGATTCTGGAGGGACATGATGTGTGAAATGCAGGCTGGGGGTTTAATGAGTTTGAGGCGTGAAAACCCAAGCTTCAGGGCCGCATTCCCTGGCAGTGTTGAGCACGGCATGTTTCCATACCCTGTGTGGCCGAGTTCTATTTTAGATGGACTCGAGCTTGAATCCTCCTAACATAGCTGTGACTGTCTGTTAACTTTTAGGCATGGTTTTCCATTCAAGCAAATGGCTCTTGGTTTTATATTGACAGACCTAGGGAAAAGCAGCTTGAGGAGAACAGACTTGGAAACTGTCAGAGAATTGATTGGTGGTGAAATAGGTGTATTTATTGAGACTGAGATGTAACCAGCTTAGCCCAATGGAGCAGGACAGAGAGAAGATTGGTCTATGAAGGTCAGAAGCAAATGGTATGGGGGAAATCTCATTGGACAGCCTCCCCCATCTCACTAAGAAATGTTTAATTCAGTATTTGAGAGTCCCTTAAGACTTTTTAGCCATTAACGTTCCTTTCTAGCTAGGACATACCTCTTGAGGCCTTAACCCATGGAAAAAATGAGAGCACAGATGAAGCGTTTTACCATGCCCTCACCCTTCTCCCTTTTGGAATCTCTTCCAGGGCCCAAAGTGCCGAGCTGTCAAGTCCTGCCCTGAATGCTTTGGTTAAGTGGATGCCCAGCCCAACTGAGGAAGCTATGTCAGGACTGGGTTAAGCCCTCCAGCTGCTGGGAAGAGTAGAAGTGGTCACCATGGAAACAAGCACCTCATCAATCTAGTAGTGAATCACAGGATCACTGGGATACACAGGAGACTAGAGTCCCTGGAAAGACTACACCTTTTCCCCTGAGGAGAGATAACTGCGTTCTTGGAAACCAAGCTGCCTCTAAAATCGAGGAGATAGCCCAGGTTGCTTCTGCCTTCTAATTTAGGCCTAGAGCCTATGTGACCTGAGACTGTGAGGCGAGAAGGTGCCCATTTATGTGGATTTTGCTATTGTAGCCAGCTCTATTGGATGCAACTCAGTGTCAGAGGGAGAAGAGAACTCTGGGAGTTATCTATTCAAAACTCTAAGTTTGTAGAGGAATATCTGAGGAGCCAGGGATGAATTATTTGTCCAAGGCCCATATAATGACTCAGTGGGAAAACCAGGACTAGAATCAAGATTTTGCACTCCAAATTTATTACTCATTCCACAATCTTACGGTCAGAAGGAATTTGATATGAAGCTGCTGCTGCTGCTGCTAAGTCGCTTCACTTGTGCCCGACTCTGTGCGACCCCATAGACGGCAGCCCACTAGGCTCCTCTGTCTCTGGGATTCTCCAGGCAAGAGATGGGGTTGCCATTTCCTTCTCCAATGCATGAAAGTGAAAAGTGAAGTTGCTCAGTCGTGCCCGACTCTTAGTGACTCCACGGACTGCAGCCTACCAGGCTGCTCCGTCCACGGGATTTTCCTGGCAAGAGTACTAATAAAGGTTAAATTCTGATGCTTTTGAACTGTGGTGTTGGAGAAGACTCTGGAGAGTCCCTCGGACTGAAAGGAGATCCAACCAGTCCATTCTGAAGATCAGCCCTGGATTTCTTTGGAGGGAATGATGCTGAAGCTGAAACTCCAGTACTTTGGCCACCTCATGCAAAGAGTTGACTCATCGGAGAAGAATCTGATGCTGGGAGTGACTGGGGGCAGGAGGAGAAGGGGATGACAGAGGATGAGATGGCTGGATGGCATCACTGACTCAATGGATGCAAGTCTGAGTGAACTCTGGGTGTTGGTGATGGACAGGGAGGCCTGGCATGCTGCTATTCACGGGGTCACAAAGAGTCTGACATGACTGAGCGACTGAACAAAACTGAACTGAACTGACCTCCCTTAATGGGTCCCTTCTGAGGCTTTGAGAGGGGCCCTAGCAATGTATTCCCATATCAATTTCTCTTGCTTCTTTTTCCCCCTTAATTTTAAAAAATAAATGTTATTTAACTGAAATTGGTTAGGAGTGCTGTTCCTTTCCATTCTGTCTTCCCCTTCATCACTCTTCCCCTCAAGTTGGGTGTCACATTTGTGAGATATGGTTTGAGAAAAGTTGAGTTAGGTTAGCATTCATTTGGGGTTAAGTAGGTAGGAGGGATTCCCTGGTGGCTCAAATGGTAAAAAATCTGCCTGCAATGCAGGAGACCTGGGTTTGATCCCTGGGTCAGGAAGATCCCCTGGAGAATGGAAAGGCAACCCACTCCAGTATTCTTGCCTGGAGAATTCCATGGACAGAGGAGGAGTTTGGGTAAACTCTGGGAGTTGGAGATAGACAGGGAGGCCTGGTGTGCTGTAGTCCATGGTGTCACAAAAAGTCAGACATGACAGAGCGACTAACATAAAAAATAGGTAGGATAAAATTACATGGTTCCCAGTCAGTTTATGAAGAGTTAAGTTGCTCTTTATCTTGACTTAGGACTGGCTTTCACTTATATAACTAACACCAAGGTCCAAAGGAAAGGCAAAACCAAAGTTCAGCTCCTATGTAGATACAAATGATCCCTCAAGTGGTTTGGCACAGGAAACAAGAGGGCAGTGGAGAAGAATGGTGGTTAAAATACAGAAGCCAGGGGGTAGTCTATAAAAATTCTCCCAAATCTATCTCACATGGGGAATAAACCTGATAGACATTTTCCATCATCAACAATGAATCATAAAGTTGAATGAAACTTTTCAAAATTATTAATAATAACTTTATAAAAATATACTTCAATAAATTGAAGAAAACTGAGGTATCTCTTCTCTTTATAGAAAACAGATTTTAAAATGTATTATCATAGGAAGAGGTAGTCAAATAATATGCAGTCTTAATGAGTATGAATGAAGTATTGTGTAGATGTGTTGACTAACAAAGGTATTGTGTTATTTTCTGAATTTTTAATTTTTTGGAAATTTCAGGTTCATAATATTTTTAATTGGTTTAGATGTATTCTGTCATTCAAAAAATATTCATTTTGTACATAATTTTGTATTTATAATATAATGGTCTTTCTTTTTTTCTGAAAGGGAGCTCTTTTGTCAGGTAAGCTGCATAAAACCCGCCTCTGTCTCCTGCCTGAGACACCTGTTTAATGAGTTTGCATTAATCACAAGATTGCCAAAAATGCTAGGAAATATCCTAGGTGGGTTTTGTGGATCAGGAACCCATAATTATTGTACAGTCATGCCAGCATAATGTTCATTGGAATTAATCAGTATAGAATAGTGTTCAGAGTCATCTACATTTTGTACATGAGCAATACCCAACTCCAATTCACAGGATCAGTTTCATTGCCAGTAATAGGTTCAAACCTTGTACTGCTTCACTGTTACTCATCAGTGTTATATTTGTCTACACCTATCTCCCAAGTAACCAAACCACTTAAGTTCATTTCCTCTTACAAAATTCGATTCATCTTCCAAATATGCACATTTGCAAAATATATTTGTTCAGTTCAGTTCAGTTCAGTCACTCAGTCATATCAAACTCTTTGCAACCCCATGGACTGCAGCACACCAGGCATCCCTGTCTATCACCAACTCCCCGAGTTTACCAAAACTCCTGCCCATCGAGTTGGTGATGCCATCCGACCATCTCATCCTTTGTCATCCCCTTCTACTGCCTTCAATCTTTCCCAACATCAGGGTCTTTTCAAATGACTCAGCACTTTGCATCAGGTGGCCAAAGTATTGGCGTTTCAGTGTATGAGTCCATCCAATGATCACTCAGGACTGATCTCGTTTAGAATGGACTGCTTGGATCTCCGGGTAGTCCAAGGGACTCTGAAGTGTCTGTCTTCTCCAACACTACAGTTCAAAAGCATCAATTCTTTGGTGCTCAGTGTTCTTTATAGTCCAACTTGACTACTGGAAAAAACGTAGCCTTAGATGGACCTTTGTTGGTAAAGTAATGTCTCTGCTTTTGAATATGCTGTCTAGGCTGGTCATAACTTTCCTTTCAGGGAGTAAGTCTCTTTTAATTTCATGGCTGCAGTCACCATCTGCAGTGATTTTGGAGCCCCCCAAAAATAAAGTCAGCCACTGTTTCTGCTGTTTCCCCATCTGTTTTCCATGAAATGGTGGGACCAGGTGCCATGATCTTCATTTTCTGAATATTGAGCTTTAAGCCAACTTTTTCACTCTCTTCTTTCACTTTCATCAAGAGGCTCTTTAGCTCTTTATCACTTTCTGCCATAAGTGTGATATCATCTGCAAATCTGAGGTTATTGATATTTCTCCTGACAATCTTGATTCCAGCTGTGTTTCATCCAGCATAGCGTTTCTCATGATGTACTCTGCATATAAGTAAAATAAACAGGCTGACAACATACAGCCTTGACATACTCCTTTTCCTATTTAGAACCGGTCTGTTGTTCCATGTCCAGTTCTAACTGTTGCTTCCTGATCTGCATACAGATTTCTAAAGAGGCAGGTCAGGTGGTCTGGTATTCCCATCTCTTTCAGAATTTTCCACAGTTTATTGTGATCCACACAGTCAAAGGCTGTGGTATAGTTAATAAAGCAGAAATAGATGTTTTTCTGGAACTCTCTTGCTTTTTCCATGATCCAGCGGATGTTGACAATTTGATATCTGGTTCCTCTGCCTTTTCTAAAATGAGCTTGAACATCTGGAAGTTCACGGTTCACGTATTGCTGAAGCCTGGCTTGGAGAATTTTGAGCATTACTTTACTAGCATGTGAGATGAGTGCAATTGTGCGGTAGTTTGAACATTTTTTTGACATTGTCTTTCTTTGGGATTGGAAAGAAAACTGACCTTTCCAGCCCTGGGGCCACTGCTGAGTTTTCCAAATTTGCTGGCATATTGAGTGTAACACTTTCACAGCATCATCTTTCAGGATTTGAAATTGCTCAATTGAAATTCCATCACCTCCACTAGCTTTGTTCATAGTGACACTTTCTAAGGCCCACTTGACTTCACATTCCAGGATGTCTGGCTCTAGATGAGTGATCACACCATCGTGATTATCTGGGTCATAAAGATCTTTTTGTACAGTTCTGTGTATTCTTGCCACCTCTTCTTAATATCTTCTGCTTCTGTTAGGTCCATACCATTACTGTACTTTATTGAGCTCTGAATATAACCCTGTCCTTTATTGAGTTTGCATGAAATGTTCCCTTAGTATCTCCAGTTTTCTTGAAGAGATCTCTAGTCTTTCCCATTCTATTGTTTTCCTCTACTTCTTTGCATTGATCACTGAGGAAGGCTTTCTTATCTCTCCTTGCTATTCTTTGGAACGCTGCATTCCGATGCTTATATCTTTCCTTTTCTTTTTTGCTTTTTGCTTCTCTTCTTTTCACAGTTATTTATAAGGCCTCCTCAGACAGCCATTTTGCATTTCTTTTCCATGGGGATGTTCTTGATCCTTGTCTCCTGTACAATGTCATGAACCTTGTCCATAGTTCGTGAGGCTTTCTGCCTATCAGATCTAGTCCCTTAAATCTATTTCTCACTTCCACTGTATAATCATAAGGGATTTAATTTAGGTCATACCTGAATGGTTTAGTTATTTTCCTACTTTCTTCAATCTTTGTCTGAATTTGGCAATAAGGAGTTCATGATCTGAGCCACAGTCAGCTCCTGGTCTTGTTTTTGCTGACTGTATAGAGCTTCTCCATCTTTGGCTGCAAAGAATATTATCAATCTGATTTCGGTGTTGGCCATCTAGTGATGTCCATATATTGAGTCTTCTCTTGTGTTGTAGAGGGCGTTTCCTATGACCAGTGCGTTCTCTTGGCAAAGCTATTAGCTTTTGCCTTCCTTCATTCTGTATTCCAAGGCCAAATTTGCCTGTTACTCCAGGTGTTTCTTGACTTTCTACTTTTGCATTCCAGTCCCCTATAATGAAAAGGACATCTTTTTTGTGTGTTAGTTCTAAAAGGTCTTGTAGGTCTTTGTAGAATCATTCAACTTCAGCTTCTTCAGCATTACTGGTTGGGGCATAGACTTGGATTACCATAATATTGAATGGTTTGCCTTAGAAATGAACAGAGATCATTCTGTCATTTTTGAGTTGCATCCAAGTACTGCATTTTAGACTCTTTTGTTGACTATGATGGCTACTCCATTTCTTCTAAGGGATTCTTTCCCACAGTAGTAGATATAATGGTCATCTGAGTTAAATTCACCCATTCCAATCCATTTTAGTTTGCCGATTCCTGAAATGTCAACATTCACTCTTGCCACCTCCTGTTTGACCATTTCCAATTTGCCTTGATTCATGGACCTGACATTCCAGGTTCCTATACAATATTGCTCTTTACAGCATCAGACCTTACTTCCATCACCAGTCACATCCACAGCTGGGTGTTGTTTTTGCTTTGGCTCCATCTCTTCATTCTCTCTGGAGTTATTTCTCCACTGATCTCCAGTAGCATATTGGGCACCTACTGACCTGGGGAGTTCATCTTTCAGTGTCCTATCTTTTTGCCTTTTCCTACTGTTCATGGGGTTCTCAGAGCAAGAATACTGAAGTGGTTTGCCATTTCTTTTTCCAGTGGATCACATTTTGTCAGAACTCCCCACCATGACCCATGCATCTTTGATGGCCCTACATGCCATGGCTTAGTTTCATTGAGTTAGACAAGGCTGTGGTCCAGGTGATTACTTGGTTAGTTTTGTTTGATTATGGTGTCAGTCTGTCTGCCCTCTGATGCCCTCTCTCAGCACCTACCGTCTTACTGGGGTTTCTCTTAGCTTGGTCGTGGGGTATCTCTTCAGGGCTGCTCCAGCAAAGTGCAGCCTCTGCTCCTTACCGTAGACGTTGGCTATCTCCTCACAGCCACTGCTACTGATGGCTGGATATATCTGGGGGACAGGTTATTCTACCCTATTTTACAGAAGGAGAGGACTCATTGATGGGGTGAGTTATTAGCATTCAAATTACTTAATTCCATCTCTGATATGTCCACTACTTACAGTCGCTGTGAAGAGCAAATAAAATAATGCAATAATACGTATAAAATATCCTCAGCCATACACAATCACTAGTGCTTGACAAGTGGTAATGCTGGTTGAGTCTTTACCTATGGATAAGCATTTGCCAACTTGGATTCATGAAGGATTCAGATGCCTAGAGGTGTTTCTACAATTCCTTGAAAGAAAATGTGGTCACAGTACACAAGCTTCAAATTTTTTCTGCTCCAAAATCAACCACAGATTTTGAACCTAAAGCAAGAAACCTAACCCATTACTCTTTTGCCAGCTTCAGCGGTTAGGGAATTTTACTGAGAAAGATTTGCAAGGTAATATGTCATCAGAAAACCTAACTTGACTGTCACCTTCCCTCTTTCCCAGTTGCATGACCTTGGTAAAGTCATTCTATGTATTTCTATTTTGATTTCTTTATCTGTAAAACAAAGATATTAATAACTTATAAGCCTGTAAGAAATCAGAAGATAATATATGGTAAATTTGGAGACATATAAAGATCCAACCAGTCCATTCTGAAGGAGATCAGCCCTGGGATTTCTTTGGAAGGAATGATACTGAAGCTGAAGCTCCAGTACTTTGGCCACCTCATGTGAAGAGTTGACTCATTGGAAAAGACTCTGATGCTGAGAGGGATTGGGGGCAGGAGGAGAAGGGGACAACTGAGGATGAGATGGCTGGATGGCATCACAGACTTGATGGACGTGAGTCTGAGTGAACTCTGTGAGATGGTGATGGACAGGGAGGCCTGGCGTGCTGTGATTCATGGGGTCACAAAGAGTCGGACATGACTGAGCGACTGAGCTGAACTGAACTGAACTGAACTGATAGACAATGAGTTATGATTTTTGCATCAGCAAAATAAAATGGAGAATTGAAGCAAAGCAGCAAAGCAGCAGATGGTTTGGTTCACATTCTTCCTTCCACAAGCCCTGCCACTTCTTTCTTCAGAATTACTAAGGTCAGACAAGTGCAACACACTTAATATGATGCCAGGACAGAAAGTTTATAACCTGGATAAGATGGAAGCAAATGCATATTTGACAAAAGGTGAAAAATAGGAGTTGCTATAGAAATCTAGTGAAAACTTATTATGTAAGTAATATATGCTATCAATAGAAAAGTGAAAATAAGTAGGGAGGAAAGAGAAGTGTGAAGGATAGTGTATACGAGCTATGTTGAGTCTTCTCCTAGAAGGAAGTCAATAGATAGCGACAAATAAATATAGAGAAATAGAAACATATTTTTCAAAGGTATGATGATTGCTATCAGCAGAACTAGAAAGACTCTTAAAAGAACTTACCACTAACTTTCAACCACTAAGTTGAAAGAGATGAATTGGAAGCTTTTAATTTCCAGCACATCTCTTTTGTATTGTTTGATTTCATTTACCATTCATTTGATAAAATATGGGAGGAAAATTATTCAAAAAGGCATTTATTCTTTTTTATCTTTGGTGACATCAATATAAGTTAAAATATCATTTTAATATAATATGGTTATTACTAATATTATTATACCAATATTACTAATATTGTTATTGTTATTACTAAGTTTTTCATTTTCAGCATTATTTGTCTTTATTCCTATACCTGCACTATTCAATAGGATAGCCACCAGACACATGGGGCTGTATGAAATTAAATTCATTAAAATAAAATAAAAATTCATTTCCTAAGTTCCATGTGCTATATTCCATGACAAAAGCCTACCTTGTTGGACAGAATAGAGTTATGGGATTTTCCATTATTGCAGAAATTTCTATGTCCTCACACTCTAAGCAATTTCATCCACACAAGGTTTCAACTACCACTCATACTGAGATGACAGCCTGATCTTTATCTCTAACCAAAGATCTTGTCTCCTGAGCAACGTGCCTTCACAAGTAGCTGTTGACTGGATAGAAAAATTGTCTATGTCCCATGGCTCTTCATACTCAATTTATCCATATCTGAACATGCTGTATTTCCCATGGAAGTCATTTTAACTTCATACATTCCCCATCTCTCCTGGGAAAGTCTGAAAAATCACTAGAATCAGCTGGCTGATCTCTACTGTTTGTAACTCACTCTCCCTGAAGCTGATGGCAGCCTGGGAGAGGTTCAGTTCATCTCTTCTTCCCGACACACTTCTTCTGGCCAGAGTATCTACCAGGTCATCATGTTCTGCTGATTCTAGGTGTGGCCTACATGTCTGCTCACCAAGCTCCATTCTAAAACTCAGACTCCTGACTGGTGCTCTGGGCATCACTCAGTATTCCATATGATTTTGGTTTTTTATCCCAGTAAAATGCTATTCCTCAATTTCTGTAACTATGATACATCCAGAATGCTGTTATGTGCTTTTGATGTAACCACAACAAAGTCTGGGGAATAAACAGACTTTTGGTAAAGTTAAAATACTTTTTCTTTCTAAAGTCAGGGAGAAGGCCTAAGTTGGTCTGTTGCTTTGTGAAACCAGTCTACAAAAACGCAGTCGTTTCCTGTAAGCTTAACAAGTGCTACTGACATGGATTGAAACCAAAATGTCTATGGGATCAGCCTCACAAAACACATTTACCAGTTACTGAGTATAGGTAAAGGTATATGGTAGAGAAGAAATGTGGATAGCTTCAAGGAGTTTACAGTCACAGTGTGTGTGGGGGGGGAGGGGGGCGGATATTTCAACAGTTATCTAAATCAGATTGAGAATTTGGTAAAATGACCATCTCAACATCTGATCCAGTGTTCTAGTAGGCATCTTTTGTTTTTTTTTTTTACTGTAGAGGTTAGAAAGCTGAACATTACAACTCTTCAGTTCAGTTCAGTTCAGTTCAGTCGCTCAGTCTTGTCTGACCCTTTGTGACCCGATGAATCGTAGCATGCCAAGCCCCCTTGTCCATCACCAACTCCCAGAATTCACTCAGACTCACATCCATCGAGTCAGTGATGCCATCCAGCCATCTCATCCTATGTCATCCCTTCTCCTCCTGCCCTCAATCCCTCCCAGCATCAGAGTCTTTTCCAATGAGTCAACTCTTTGCATGAGGTGGCCAAAGTACTAGAGTTTCAGCTTTAGCATCATTCCTTCCAAAGAAATCCCAGGGCTGATCTCCTTCAGAATGGACTGGTTGGATCTCCTTGCAGTCCAAGGGACTCTTGAGAGTCTTCTCCAAAACCACAGTTCAAACACGTCAATTCTTCAGCCCTAGATCCCGTAAATTCTGGATAAGATTAAGTTCTAATTTAATCCAGGTCTCCTACCGATAAGAACAGAATCTTGGCCAAGTTTCTTAGCCTCTTTGCATTTTACTTTCCTCATTTCAAAATAGAGGTTGTGACCTTAATATTATATTGAGAGATTATATTTAAGGATTCATTGATACAATGAATGCAAACACCTTAGCATACTGACTGGTTCCATAGACACAATAAATTCTTACAATTAATATTAAGTGGAAGACATGGAATGTCCCTTCCCAGGTCCTGCTTCAGAGTAAGTAAGGAGGAAAGGAGACAAAAAGTGTCACATTCGGTTTGCTGATGCAGATCTAGAATATGCAATGAGGCTCTGAAGCCAGCAATTCCACCAAAAGCTAGTGATCATTTAATTGTAGCTAAGGTGGTGTGATCCTGGTACCTGCTGTTGTGACAGCTACTATCTGATGGCCTAGTTTCTTGTGTATGGCAGAGATAATTCATCCTCGGGTGGGTCAATTTTGCAGTGTGGTTCTGAGAATAACTTCCACAGTCCCAGCCTGGGGGTTGTGCCTCCAGCCTTTGTAACAACAACAGCATCATAAATTCTTAATTCCCTATATTAAAACACTTTGTGTTTAAAATGGTGAAATGGTTTATATTACGTGCAAATGAACCCAACCTGATATATGCAAAATAGAAGAAGGCATGATTCCTCCCACTACACTAGGAAGCTGTAGTGGCTTTGTGAGGTATGAGTGACAGAAACGGACCACATCCACCCTCCAGATCTGTTTCCTCAGTTTTACATGGAAAGTTGTCTTGAAGCAGAACATGGAAATGGAATTCCATTTATTCTGCTCACCAGGAGGAAATTTCTTCACCATTGTCTTTTAGGACCACCGAGGGGTGGAGGCCACAACTGTCCCCTTCCAGATGATGCAACAAATCAAGCAGAGCCATCTGAAATCAGACTCATTTTTTCTTCCCTCTTGATTGTGGGGAATTCTCTTTGAAACCATAGGTGTGGGTTGACAGAGAGAAGAAAATGTAGTAGAAACAGGTACCATAGTTCTCTGAGCCACTTACTTACACAAATGCTTGGCCCTCTAAACCTACTTGAGCCTCGTCAGGTATATATCACCTTCAGTTGGTAACAGAGTGCTGGTGTGCTTGCCTGAATTTAAGACTTGGTAAGTCAGACCACACCCAGCTCACTATGTGCAGCTCAGGCTGCATGGCAACTTGGTGGTGTACAGTCAGGTGCTCAGTCCCTATTAGGGCCCAGTGGCAATCTGAAAGGAAACTGCTATCTAAAAAATGAGTTATCTTTGCTTAACATGCTAAGGTCTAGCCAGTGATCCACCTGGAGGGGCTGACCAAAGATTCCATGCAGCATCTCTACCTGCCGCAGATATTTTAAGAACCATTGGATCTACTGGGGATGTAGCCCAAGAGACAAAGTAGCTTTCACAGCAGGCTGGACCAATTGCATATATCTTTTCTTTTCTGTCCCCTACTCAAAAATGGCAACTTTTTGGATTACTTGGTCAAGAAGTTCAAATCGCAGACTCAAATGAGGTATATGTTGCCTGCAAAATCTGAAGAAAGATTTGAAGAAATCAGGGGAAACCACTAGGCCATTCAGTTCAGTTCAGATCAGTTCAGTTGCTCAGTCATGTCCGACTCTTTGCAACCCCATGAATCACAGCACACCAGGCCTCCTTGTCCATCACCAAATCCCCTTACAATTATAGTGGAAGTGGCAAATACATTCAAGGGATTAGATATAAAGACAACGCACTTGAAAAACTATGGACAGAGGCTCATAACATTGCACAGGAGCTGGTGATCAAAATCATCCCCAAGAAAAAGAAATGCAAAAAGGCAAAATGGCTGTCTGGGGAGGCCTTACAAATAGCTGAGAAAAGAAGAGAAGTGAAAGGCAAAGGAGAAAAGGAAAGATATACCCATTTGAATGCAGAGTTCCTAAGAATAGCAAGGGAAGTTAGGAAAGCTTTCCTAAGTTAACAATGCAAACAAATAGAAGAAAACAATATAATGGAAAAGATTAGAGATCTCTTCAAGAAAATTAGAGATACTAAGTGAACATTTCATGCAAAGATGGGCATGATAAAGAATAGAAACAGTATGGACCTAACAGAAGCAGGAGATATTAAGAAGAGGGGGCAAGAATACACAAAAGAACCATACAAGAAAGATCTTAATGACCCAGATAATCATGATGGTATGATCACTTATCTAGAGTCAGACATCCTGGAATGCGAAATCAAATGGGCTTTAGGAAGCATCACTATGAACAAAGCTAGTGGAGGTGATGGATTTCCAGCTGAGCTATTTCAAACCCTAAAAGATGAGGCTGTGAAAGTGCTGCACTCATGCCAGCAAATTCGAAAACTCAGCAGTGGCCACAGGACTGGAAGAGATCGGTTTTCATTCCAGTCCCAAAGAAGGGCAATGCCAAAGAATGTTCAAACTGCTGCACAATTGCACTCATTTTAAATGCTAGCAAAGTAATGCTCAAAATTCTCCAAGCTAGGCTTCAAGAATGAGAACTGGAAAATCCCAGATGTTCAAGCTGGATTTAGAAAAGGCAGAGGAACAAGAGATAAGGTTTCCAGCATCAGTTGGATCATAGAAAAAGGAGGAGAATTCCAGAGGAACATCTACTTCTGCTCCATTGACTATGCCAGAGCCTTTGATTGTGTGGATCACAATAAACTATAGAAAATTCTTAAAGAGATGAGAAAACTAGACCACCCTACCTGCCTCCTGCAAAATCTTTATGCATTCAGAAGCAACAGTTAGAACTGAACATGAAACAACAGACTGGTTCAAAATTGGGAAAGGAGTATGTCAAGGCTGTATACTGTCACCCTGATTATTTAACTTGCATGCAGAGTACATCATGTGAAATGCTGGGCTGGACAAAACACAAGCGGGAATCAAGATTGCCAGGAAAAATATCAATAACCTCAGATATGCAGATGACACCACCCTTATGGCAGAAAGCAAAGAGGGACTAGAGAGACTCTTGATGAAGGTGAGAGGAAAGTGAAAAACTTGGCTTAAAATTCAACATTCAAAAACTTAAGATTGTGGCATCCGGTCCCATCACTTCATGGAAAATAGATGGGAAAACAGTGGAAACAGTGGGAGACTTCATTTTCTTGGGCTCCAAAATCACTGCAGATGGTGACTGCAGCCAGGAAATTAAAAGACTCTTGCTCCTTGGAAGAAAATCTATGACAAACCTAGACAGTGTATTAAAAAGCAGAGACATTACTTTGCCAACAAAGGTCCAGCTAGTCAAGTCTATGGTTTTTCCAGTAGTCATATATGGGCATGAGAGTTGGACTATAAAGAAAGCTGAATGCCGAATAATCGATGATTTTGAACTGTGGTGTTGGAGGAGACTCTTGAGAGTCCCTTGGACTGCAAAGAGATCAAAGCAGTCAGTCCTAAAAGAAATCAATCCTGAATATTCATTGGAAGGACTGATGCTGAAACTGAAGCCACCTCAATACTTTGGCCACTTGATGCAAAGAGCCAACTCACTGGAAAAGACCCTGATGCTGGGAAAGATTGAAGGTAGGAGGAGAAGGGGATGACAGAGAATGAAATGGTTGGATGGCATCACCAACTCAATGGACATGAGCTTGGGCAATATCTGGGAGATGGTGAAGGACAGGGAAGCCTGGCATGCTGCAGTTCATGGGGTTGCAAATAGTTGGACATGACTAAGCAATGTTTATTGATTAATAAGAGAGCAGAAATTTGCCATTTGCTTTTAGGAGGTATATCTTGACATGTTTGAGACCACTAATATCATAGAAAGATCACCAGTATGACTTTTGGTGATATATGACTTAGAATTTGTAGAGATATTTCCATAAATGTGTCACATAAGTCTTGGGATAGTTGCTACTTCCTGTTCACCTGGTTGTATCAACACATGACATCATCAGGAAAGCATACCAATGTGATATCTTATAGAACAGAGAAGTGATCAAGTTTCCTGGTTACTAGAATATGACAAAGGTTTAGAAGGTTGATGTGCATTGCTGAGTATATTGCTTGTCCTAAGAACTAAAAGTAAACTGCTCCTGATGAATTTTCATATCAAGTAAAAAAAAAAAAAAATTCCAGATCCACAACTGCATACCATGTTCCAGGACATCTATTGTTTCATTCAAGCAAAAAATAGCAACAACAAAAACAATAAAAATCACATGGATCAACTTGTAGTCAGAGGCAGCACCTGATTAAATGTACAATAAGCCATTCTCATTCTGCATTATTTTTAGACTTATAGCCAAATTCGGCTTCTAGAAAATAAGTTAAAAAGTGTTATTCACAAGAAGATGCAATATGCCCTAATTTTGCCAATTTATGCCAACAGAAAGCTGGAGAACATGGATAAGGCCTGGTTTGAAACCTATTAGATCTAGGTGGCAGCAATATAATTGAGAGTAAACTAAATGTGTTTATTAGAGTGCTCCAAAATAAGATTCTGAATGTTTTTGAGTCACTAAAAATGACTCCAATAGGGGAGAACCGAGACAGCAAAGCAGAAACAGTACCTGAAGTAGAGGGACCTGTGGTGTAAAGGGGGGGCCAAGGAGGAACAGGCAATTTCCTGCCACCTGCTCAGGGACACCCTCACTTAAGGCTGCACCCAACAGGACCAGCAGGGACCCTGGTGGCTACTGGAGTGTGGAAACCCAGACCAGCACTGCCCCTCGTACATCAAGAGCCTGTAGTCCCCCAGCTGGGTACTCTTGTCCCAGCTACACTTGGAGAAGAGTGGAGATTCATCTGAGTGTATCACTGCTTCCATGCAAGGGGGCTTTTACTGACTTGGTTTAAAGAAGCTGATTCTTCCAAGCTGCAGTTCAACACCACAAGCTGAAGACACCATAATGGAGAAACTGTCCTTTAAGATGTTTCTGGGACAGGAAAGATGCTGTGTTGTTTTAACAGATGGATTCTCCAAGTGGCAGCAATGTCAGGGAACACCCAGAGGCAGCCCTACTTCTTATTCCCCCAAATCAAAACAGAAAAGTCAGAGAGAGAGTGCTCTAGACAGCCCTGAGGACTAGGAGGAAGTGTGGGACAACTGGAGGCCACTAACAATGGCCAAGATCTTTGGCTGCTGGGAGCCCCCAGAGGAAAGAGACAGCCTGTGTTCCAAAACCATTATCACAGGAGATTCCTTCAAAGGCTTAAATGACATCGCCCAACACAATGTCTGCCACATTAGATGGACAGGAGGCAGTCTCTAAGTGACTGGACTTTGATAAGAATTTGGGTTCTTTGGTAAGCTCATGAAGTTTCATGAGCTTTGGTAAGCTCCAGAGAACACTACCATCCACCATGGTGAATAACTCCTAAAAGAACACTCCTGAGTGTCTGCTTCCTATTGACTTACTGCTCAAAAAGGAGCTCAGGGCAAGTGACAGCAGCCAGAACATGCTACAGTGGCTGGCCACAAAGTCACCCAAGAAGGAAGACCCCAAAACACCCCAAAAGGCAGAGTCAGATGTGCCCCAGGTGTCCAGGAAGTTCCTGCAAAAGAGCCTATTCCCCTCCAAGGGAGGCAGTGCAGGGCTTTTGGAGTGATGGCTGAAGTGGGAGGAGGAGGAGCCTTTTGGCAAGCAGCCTCACATGAGACCAAGGCCACAGGGTGCAGCACGGAATCCCATCATGATAACAGGTTCCAGCATTGTGTGTGTGAGTAGGGGCAGGGGGATGTTGCTTGGGAAATAAAGTGTTAGTTAACATTTCTTGCTTCTCCAGGGAGGGGCTGTCCTGGTTGGGACCAAGAATCTCTAGTGGAGTGGGTGGACAGCCAGGAAGTGAGAAGGGAGGGGACTCTTGTGCCCACAGCCCTCTCCTGGTTGGACTGGTGGACCTTCCCTCAGAGCCTGACCCCACTGACCTCAGCCTGACCTGACCTGACCTGACCTGGTGCTGCTAGCAGAAGCTATTTTCTGCTCAGCCTTTGGACTCTTTTAGTCTTTTGGAATTAAGTTCTTAAAACATTTTTTCCTTGAGTAAATTATACTTGATAAACTGTCTACATTTCAGAAAATGCTGCTCGTGGAAGGAATTCCAGATCTCACAGTTTTCTTCTGGCATCAGACCTAGGGAGTGGTTTTGTCATAAATGTGGGGCACTGGAGTTTTCTGTGGACAAAGCTGTATTTTCGGAAACAATAAAAAGGCCTGGTTGGGGGGAGGGGAATGTTTCCAATTTGCTTGGTTAATTGACTAAAAGATGCACCTAAAGGAAGTATATACTGAATGAAGTTGAAATGCAGGAGGAAGGCACCCCAAAGCTTAGAGAGACTGTGATGCTCATGTGAATTTATGTAAGAGCTTCTCAGCTATATTCTGACTACATGCCCTCAGAAGGTTCAAAGACATGTCCTTCACCAAGGCCAAGAGAAACACATTTGTGAGGGAAAACCCAATATTCTCTCTTTTTTAAGTTGTTTTGTTTTGTTTTTTGATGTGGACCATTTTTTAAGGATTGAATTTGTTGCAATATTGCTTCTATTTTATGTTTTGGTTTTGGCTCGCAGGCATTTGGGATCCTAGCTCCCCGAATAGGGACTGAACCCACATCTCCTACATTGGAAGGTAAAGGTGAAGTCTTACTCACTGGACTGCCAGGAAACCCCAGAAACCCAACATTCTTAAACAGCTTCATTAAGGCTATTCTCTATAGGATAAAAAGTACAGTGGGACCAATTGCTATTAAGTTGGGCAATCTGCATTCAGTGAGAATAATAGTATCATGATGAAACACACCAGGGCCTTATGGCCTACTCCCCCTTGTCCTCTAGATGCCTTTGGTCTGCAGAAAAGTTTTAGCCAAAAAGATTAAGTGTAATAAAAGAAGTGAGAAAAAGCAGAAGCAAAGGGAAAAAAGTCAAACAGGACAAAATGATAATTTAGTCATTAAGCAAAGTCAAGGACTTTTAGTTCCTCCTGAAGGGCTATAGATAATTCTGAACCATATCCTATGAGCTGTTTTGTAGGTACTGAAACCCCAAACAAGTGGGAGAAGTTCACTACATTATGACCAGACTGTAGCCATAACATAAGCTGCCATAATTCTGAGAAATGGCCTCAAAGAAATAGGAACAAACCAACCCTGAAACTGAAGACTAATTATACTTCCAACAGTCAAGATGGTGCTAATCAGACCACCTCATGACCAATTTTGAGATGACTGTCAGAGCTGGCTGTACTGGCCTCCCTCTGCCTATACATCCTTGAATCTCTCCTTTAAAGGTCTTGCCCACTGATTGACAGTGGGGAGAGTTGGTATTTGGACATGAGTCCACCCACAACAGCCCTTTGCCATTGCTAGCCTCCAAACTAAAGCAAACTTTCCTTTCTGCAAACCTTGCCTCTTTATTGACTTTAGAGCAGTGAGCAGCTGGACCCCACTTCTGATAACAATGTGTTGGTAAATGCTGGTCCGACTTCTGTTTTCTCTTGCTTGTACAGACCAAATAAAATTTGACTGGATTGCTCATCTTTTTTTGCTTTAAGGACAAAACCATCAGCTAACCAGTGTCAAAGATCTCTATGGAACAAACCATTCAAATTATGGCTTTGACTCAGCTTCCCATCATGGTAGCCATTCCCACTTTATCCTCTAGACTGAAGACAGGGGAAAAAAAAAAAAAAAAAACTCTCTTAAAAATATTGTTTGTTGCCAGGTACTATTAAAAAAATTAGTTTGATACTAACTCAAGGTAAAATGCTAAACAGGTACTATAGAAAAAATGAACAAACTTAAAAGTCAAAAGAGAAATGCAGTGATTTCTAGGAACTAATCTAGGTTCATTACTAGTAATCCATACAAAAGTGGCCTCATTTGTCCCTTAAATGAGATTATTAAATGAGAAAAAAGTTATATATATTATATATAGTTGGGCATGAACTTCATGTGAATAATAATATTATAAAGAATACCTGGATTTCATTAATAAAGAGTACATTGGTAAATGGAGAACAATCACACTCTAACTTTTATTGGTCCACCTATATTTGAACTGCCATGTCAGTGTTGAATGCAACATTTTATTTGCTTACCATTTTTATTGTTTATATTTATTACTTATTTACGTGGTGGCATCAGATCTTGGCTGCAGCCCACGGGATCTTTATTTCTTTTTTGTTGGAAGATAATTGCTTTACAATGTTGTGTTGACTTCTGTCATATATCAGCATGAATCAGCCATAGGTATACATATGTCTGCTCCCTCTTGAACCTTCCTCTCACCTTGTACCCTATTCCACAGGGTTATCACAGGGCACCAGATTGAGTTCCCTGCGTCATACAGCAACTTCCCATTAGCTATCTATTTTACATATGGTAATGTATATATTTCAGTGCTACTCTTGGGACACAGAGGGTCTTTGTTGCATCACGTGGAATCTTTTGATTCCACGCAGGCTCAGTAGTTATGGCATGCAGTCTTAGTTACCCTGTGGTTTGTGGAATCTTAGTTCCCCAACCTGGGATTGAACCCATGACCCCTCCATTGTCAGGTGGATTCTTAACCACTGGACCACCAGGAAAGTTCCAAATACAATACTTCAAAAGAAATCTTAATCAAACAGAATTGTTTACAAACAAGTGAGGAGTTCAATAAGGGCACTGGATAATCCAACACATGAAGAACAGTTGTGGTAACTAGGGGGTTTTGTGTCAAAAAAGCAAAAATAAAACTACTTTGTTGGGACAGCACCAGTTAGCTGCCTTTATCTGAAGTGTGGCCATATGAAATAGGGAACTGATTTACTTGGGGTAGCTTCAAAGGAAGCTCAAGGACCAAATAGATAAATTTCCAGAGGAAAAGATTTGCATGTAATACACAGAAAAATCTTCAATTCAGTGCAGTCACTTAGCAGTAGAATGTGCTGCTGTAGGAAGCAATGAACTTTCTGTCTGGCAACGCCTTTGCATAAGTTGAGTCTGCCTCTGCTGTGTGTTTCAGTTGAGTACATTCCTGAAATAGGTAGGAAACTAGATGACCTTTAAAGTGAAGTGAAGTCGCTCAGTTGTGTCCGACTCTTTGCGACCCCATGGACTGTAGCCTACCAGGCTCCTCCCTCCATGGGATTCTCCAGGCAAGAGTGCTGGAGTGGGTTGCCATTTCCTTCTCCAGGGGATCTTCCCGACCCAGGGATTGAACCTGGGTCTCTAGCATTCCAGGCAGATGCTTTAACCTCTGAGCCACCAGGGAGTTCCTTCCAATCTCAGTTTCAATAATTTCATAAAGAGTGAGCGGGGAATCTAAAAGGAAGGAAAAGCAGTTTCTGAGATGCATGGGGTAGTCATTGTGGACAGCGTGTGAGACAAGGTGGTAATTCAGATAAACTGATCTCAATGTAGCATCATGATTTCTCATATATACTTGAAACATGAGAGTTAATTAACTGGACATTTTGTTTTCTCACTTCAAATTAGGATACATCTGCTTAGAGGACAACTGTGGTACAATGATTTAGATGATATGCCTTTCCCTGGGTATGGGGATATGCGGAAAGAGCAGTGACTAGGAGCAGGAAAATGGAAGTTTTAGAGTTTAATCCCAGGATTGCTCCAAACTCACCATCTGCTTTCTGAGAAATTTCTTGCAAATTCCATTTAGCTTCACTGAAAAGGAGATTCGTGAGATGTTTACTAAGAACTTTCAAAAACTGAGTGTAAGATAGCTCATCAGATACAAGATCTAGGCTCAGAAGCAACCTGATGACTTCGCCTCTCATATTTCACATGGCAGGCCTGAAATGAAATAGAGCTAACATTTTTTTAATTTTTTTGTCTTGACTTTTGAGGCTAAAGGGAGGATTTTGGAGAAGATGTCATAATTCATCCATGTGACTATAGAATTATCTGAAGAAGTGGCTACATTGGAATGGAGTAAGGTAAGAATTGATCAAATCTCAGTCACTCCCAAGGCCTTAAACTGAGTTTTTTGTTAGCGTCTGAAGATGCAGTGTCTGCAGAGAAATCAGGAGGCCTGGCCCTCCTAACTGCCTTCGGAGCACGTTGTGGGGGGTGCAGACCAAAGTTGAGTTTACACATCAGTGACTAAAGTTTCCTGCCACTAAGCATAAGAAGTCACTCATGAGCAGCGTCCCAAAACCACAGCTACAGGATGTGGGCACAAGCCCTTGTATAATTGTTGGCCAAGAGCCAATGAGCATTCATCCCTGTGCAAATACTTGGGCTTTTTTGTTGTTGTTAACCTTTGAAAACCACAGGCATTAGTCTCTCTCTTTCTTTCCCTTTGGCACAAGTCATCTTCTTTTCTCCACCTTGGTCTCTTGTGTGTAAAGAATTTCTGGGGGAGCTTTTAAGCCTGAATTTAATACGTTTGCACTCCCCTCTCTTGCCCCACAAAATGCCAGGCAGAAGTAAAGCTGCCTTACAAAATATCTGCTGGCTTCCGCAGCTTTGTTTGGTCTTTTTAATCAGATAGGACATCAGAGAGTTCCATGAGTGACCTTAGCCTTTTAAGAAAATACAAGTAATTTCTGGAAATTCCCCCTAAACAACGGTGACCTATTGTTTTCTCATGTCAGAATTAACCCAGGAGCTATGATACACTGATTTAGATGACATGCCTTTTTCTGGGAATGGAGATATGTAGACAGACAGTGGGGCTGGAATAGGAGACTGAAAGCTTTAGAGTTTAGTTCCATATCGCCAAAAAGTCACCATCTGTTTTTGAGCAATTTCTTTACAATTTCTAGGCTTTTGCTTTGTGTTCTGTGAAATGAAAGCAATGGATTAGATGGTTTCTATGCTTCCTTAACCCCAGGGCTCTATGAATTGGCTTCCTTAAGAATGCTTCAGCAAAGGGACAATGAGAGGAGGGCTCAAAGCAAAAGATCCTCATAAATTGGCTTCTCTTTTCTGCCTTAGAGGATGGCCAAGGGGCAGCCTCTGAAAAAGCCCAAGTGCCCACTGGAAGCCTAGGTGTGGTGATTTTTGGCAGTTTCTCTTTTTGTAAGTGTTAAAGAATGCATTAGTTTTGCTTCTGTAACCCCAATTCCCCATATTCAGATATGGAAACAAGTTGAATCTACTCCAGCATGGGAATTTTATTTTTAAATAAAAGAGATGGTAGATCACTTTTACTTAAAGAGACAGAAGAAGAAATTTCTAACCATCAAAACTGCCCAAGATACATCAGAAGACTATGAACAATCTGTCAATTGTTCAAATAGTTTCTGAATGGAGATTTACTGGAAATTTTTTAGTGGAATTTCTTGAATGGATAAAGAACAGATAGAAGAGATGGCCAACCATGACATTTTTATGATGATATACTTTATACTTAATGCCCCTTGTATCTAATCTTATTCCCAATCAGACCTATATTGCCCCTTTGGGAAAATTTACTAGTATAGTTCAGATAATAGCCTGAAGGAAAAGCCCAGGGATACATATAGGTCTCTTGGTTTGTGGGTTGTGGCTGGTTGTCTATCTTATGGACAAGAAACCCAACTGTCCACTGGGAATACCACACAGCAAATGGTAAAAAAATAGTAAGTTCATGCATGTTTGCGTGCTAAGTCACTTCAGTAGTGTCTGATTCTTGTGACTGTAGCCTACTAGGGTCCTCTGTCCATGGGATTCTTCAGGGAAGAATACCGGAGTGGGTTGCCATGCCTTCCTCCAGGTGATCTTTCCCACCCAGAGATCAAACCCACATGTCTTATGTCTCCTGCATTGACAAGTGTGTTCTTCACCATTAGTGCCATGTAGGAAAGCCCCAGAAGGCCCATAGTGACAAAACAATTCCCAGAAGAACTGAATTTAGTTCCCTTGGATGTTGTCTGAGGTTCTACACCAAAGTGGCATTGCTCTACAGGCAGATACTCAATGGTTTTTATTTAATAAAATAATTTGACTTCATTTCATTGAATCCTCCCAAGATCTTTATGAAGTACGCAAAAGAGATAGCATCATCTCCATTTTACAGATGAGGAAATTAAACCTTAGGAAAATTAAGGTAATTTTACAGGGTCTTACATGACTGATTCAACTCTTTCCAGACAAAAAAGGGTGTTTTACCTAATGACTGGGGCTTCCCTGGTGGCCCAGAGGGTAAAGGGTCTGCCTGCAATACAGGAGACATGGGTTTGATCCCTAGCTTGGAAAGATCCCCTGGAAAAGGGAATTGATATCCACTCCAGTATTCTTGAGTGGAGAATTCCATGGACAGAGGAGCCTGGCAGGCTACAGTCCAGAGAGTTAGAGAGTCAGATGCGACTGAGCAACTATCACTACTTAATGATTAACAACAATTATTTAAAGAATTATAAGGTCTCTGGTTTTAAAAGATTTTATCAATCATCCCTTTAGCAATCCCTTTCACAATATTCACTTTAGTCCCTCCTGCTGCTGCTGCTGCTGCTGCTGCTGCTGCTGAGTCGCTTCAGTCGTGTCCGACTCTGTGCGACCCCATAGATGGCAGCCCACCAGGCTCCTATCCCTGGGATTCTCCAGGCAAGAACACTGGAGTGGGTTGCCATTTCCTTCTCCAATGCATGAAAGTGAAGCTCCTCAGTTGTGTCCGACTCTTAGTGACCCCATTGACTGCAGCCCACCAGGCTCCTCCGTCCATGGGATTTTCCAGGCAAGAGTACTGGAGTGGGGTGCCATTGCCTTCTCCTTTAGTCCCTCCTAGTACATGTCAAAGAGCAATGCTTCCCATCCTTGGGCATTTTTAAGTATAAGAAGTTCTTTCTTATCTTAAACTGCCATCCAAATCCCTGAAACCTTTTATCCTCTGGTCATAATTCTGCTTCCCAGGTCCCACTTATCAGTTTCTAGAATATCCCACAAGATGGTCTGTATGAAATATGGAGACAGTTCTTATGTCATCTCTGAGATCACTCTTCTCACACTAAACAGCTTTGGTACCCTATTGTTACAAACTGGACCTCAGGGTTAAGAGATATCACTCTCCTCTCATCTTTTCTTATTTGCTCTGTATCCCTTCAAAGGTCATTTGGGAACAGTCCAACTTAGAAAATTCAAAGGGAATGAATATGCAGAAAGAAGTCAATTGTCAGACTCATCCTTAAATGGTAAATAAAGAGAATGTGCTGGACCTTTCATAGACCTCTGCCAACAAATGCCACTATCTTGAGGCAAATGGGGATTTTCGGGCAGCACTGTTAATAATAATTTGCCAATTGTGCCTGCTTCAGAACCACTGCCAAAGCAATCCAACGACTTTTCATTCCACTACTGTTGACAGGACAGCTAAGGATTTCAACATTTCCTTTTACAGTCTGAATAGAAGTTTCCTGCCTTGGGGACTGTAACAATATTTGCCATCAGGAGGGGAAGAAAAAAAATGTGGGTCCTGGGAAGTGGAAAGAGAGGGAGAGAGGTACTAATGGAAGTAAACAAAGATAAAGACAAAATCAAATGAGAGTTATTCAAGGTTTGGATTTTGAATGCCTCCATAAAATTGATGTTTGTGAAACATCAGAGGACAAATCTTTGAAACTGAGGAAGTAAGGAGGTTGAGGAAAAGTCTTTAAAGTTAGGCTTCACATAATCATCCTCTCCCCCCCAAAAGCTGGAATTTTTAAATTGAATACCAGCCAAGGTGTCTCAACTTTGGGTCTTAGGACAGGCAAAAAGCTGATTATGTTAATAATATATAGAATTCAGCATTAAAAGTCTTTTTTTCAAAATAATTTAAAAATACAATAAAATTGGAAAAAAAAGTTTAGAGATGAAAACAGATGAGATAATCTCCTGAGTTGTTTACAATTAGACATAAGTCAAGGAGAGACAAAGAGGAAATATGAGAGAAAAGAAAATGTAAACAGAATGAATTACCACAGTGTTTTTAAAAAACATGCTTCTTATCCCCTCTAGAATCCATAGACATTCCACAGAAGGCACTTCTAAGACCCAAAAGACAGGAGGTCAGTGACATTCTCATCTGTCTCAACCACAGTGGTCTTACTTCTACCTGTTTTACATATTGGGCATCTGAAACAGATTCATTAAGAAGGAAAGGTCTGCTATTGAAAAATAAAACATAAGAACAATCAATCAAAAAAGGGAAAAAAAAAGCAAAAAGGAAATGAGCCACTGAAAGTTATTGATCATGGAATAATATGACCAAATTTTGGAATCTGGCAACAATGCAAAATGAATTAGAAGAGGCTCAGCTTTGGAAATGATACCAACTAAAAGGTTATAGCAATAATCCAGCTAAACAGAATTTAAAATGTGATCTAATAATATACCTGTGAGAATGAAAAGGAGAAGAGAATATGAAAAATTTTGAAAGAATAAACTTTAGTTTGACATCTGGGCATAGGGCTTAATGCTAAATATGGTCTGTTTGTCCCATCTCCCTTAATTTATATGGTGAAATCCCAATGTGATGCTATTAAGAGTTGGGGCCTTAGCTTATGAGAGCAAACCCCAAATAAATGAGATTTTGTTGCTGATGTTCAGTCACTTAGTCATGACCAACTCTTAAACCTCATGAAATGGGGAGCACACCAGGCTCCCCTGTCCTTCACTATTTCCTCAAGTTTGCTCAGATTCATGTCCATTGAGTCAGTGATGGTATCTAACCATCTCATCCTCTGCCAACCCCTTCTCCTTTTTCCTTGAACATTTCCCAGCATCAGGATTCAGTTCAGTTCAGTTCAGTTCAGTTCAGTCGCTCAGTTGTGTCCGACTCTTTGCGACCCCATGAATCGCAGCACACCAGGCCTCCCTGTCCATCACCAACTCCTGGAGTTCACTCAGACTCACGTCCATCGAGTCAGTGATGCCATCCAGCCATCTCATCCTCTGTCACCCCCTTCTCCTCCTGCCCCCAATCCCTCCCAGCATCAGAGTCTTTTCCAATGAGTCAACTGTTCACATGAGGTGGCCAAAGTACTGGAGTTTCAGCTTTAGCATCATTCCCTCCAAAGAAATCCCAGGGCTGATCTCCTTCAGAATGGACTGGTTGGATCTCCTTGCAGTCCAAGGGACTCTCCAGAGTCTTCTCCAACACCACAGTTCAAAAGCATCAATTCTTCGGCGCTCAGCCTTCTTCACAGTCCAACTGTCACATCCATACATGACCACTGGAAAAACCATAGCCTTGACTAGACGGACCTTAGTTGGCAAAGTAATGTCTCTGTTTTTGAATACGCTATCTAGGTTGGTCATAACTTTTCTTCCAAGGAGTAAACATCTTTTAATTTCATGGCTGCAATCACCATCTGCAGTGATTTTGAATTGGTGCCCTTATAAAGGAAGCACAAGAAAACTCTCTTGCCTCTTTGCCTATAACGATATAGCAAGAAATCTGAGCCCCAGAAGAGGGCCCACACCTGACCAGGTTGGTACCCTAATCTCAGAATTCCAACCTCCAGAACTGTAAGAAATAAATTTATGTTATTATCCACCCAGTCTGTAGTAATTTTGTTATAGCAACCCAGACAGACTAAACGAGATACTATATGGAATGTATTTGGCAAGAAGATTAAAGACATCAAAACTGATAACTGTGACTATTAAAATCTCATAGAGAAATCCAGAATTTTGAAGAAGCTGAATATAAGTGGCTACTGATATAGATGATCAGCAGACAGAAATGCAAAATTGAATCTTAAAGAAATACCAGGGACGGGACTATGAATTTGGAAGTCAGGATCCAAGGGCTGAAAATAAAGACCCGGAATGTGCCCACATTTGGAGGACTGAGAAATAAGAACCCAGAGGGTCTGCCCTGAGTTTATGATCAGGTATTTATTTGATAATGTTATCAATATACTTAAGTGAATGTATTCTCTGATTTTAAGAAATTTCATAAAAGATCTGAAGTGTGCATTTATCAGTCTAATCAAATTTTTGATCTCCTAAGATACTAAATATTTAAAATCATGTGATATCATTTAAAAGTAGTTGATTATTTCAAACTAAAAATATGGTGAGCTGAAACAGAATCTTCAATAATGATGTAGCTATGGATGATGTATTTATCCACCAAAAAGAGTATCAAAAACCAATACTCCCCCGGGCAAGGGAATAGCCAAGTTTGTTTCGGTTTCCAATGAATGACATTAGCCCAGTGTAGGTCTCAATCAAAATGGGTTCAGTGAGCACCATCAATCCCTTTCCTCTTCCAGATTCAGTGGAATTCTTGTGGGTATTCTGGATAGCTGGAACAAGCTTAGATGTGAACGCAGACAACTGAAGAGGAAAAGAAGACACAGAATTAGTGAGTGCAAAGTAGGTCCAGAGACACACCCTCCCCAGCCAGTCCTCACAAAAGTTGACTGCTCTCCTGGAGCTGCACTTATTCTTACTACTTAAACAGAAATCATTTCTTGGAATTGTTAATATTGCTTCTGGTAGTCTTTTAATAGATTGATCTGTTAATACATTTTGTACATAATAAAATTAACACCTTATTTATTTTTCATTATTCATAACTTGTACAACATTAAGAAGTCAGTTTAACAAATATTTGCTGATAGTCTAGTATGGATCAGACACCTGTCATGTACTGCTGAAGATTCAGACAAGTGAGATATAGCCTCTGCCCTCATAGTGTGTGTGTTGCTTCAGCTGTGTCTGACTCTTTGTGACCCTCTGGAATGTAGCCCTCCAGGCTTCTCTATCCATGGGATTCTCCAGGCGAGAATACTGGAGTGGGTTGCCATGCCCTCCTCCAGGAGATCTTCTCAACCCAGGAATTGAAACTGTGACTCTCACATCTCCTATATTGGCAGGTGGGTTCTTTCTTTTTTGCCACTTTATCTATTTTTTAATTGAAGGATAATTGCTTTATAGAATTTTGTTCTTTTCTGTCAAACATCAACAAGAATCAGCCATAGGTACACCATGGTTGATCTCTCCCAAACCCCCCTCCCATTCCACTTCCCATCCCACCCTTCTAGATTGTCACAGAGCCCCTGTTTGAGTTCCCTGAGTCATACAGCAAATTCCCATTGGCTATCTATTTTACATATGGTATTGTAAGTTTCCATGTTACTCTTTCCATGTGTCTCACCCTCTCTCCCTTCTCTCCCCAGGTCCATAAGTCTGTTCTCTACGTCTGTTTCTCCATTGCTGCCCTGCAGATAAATTCATCAGTATCATCTTTCTAGATTCCATATATATGTGTCAGAATATGATATTTATTTTTCTCTTACTTCACTCTGTATAATAGGCTCTAGGTTTATACACCTCATTAGAATGACTCAAATGTGTTCCTTTTTATGGCTGAATAATACTCCATTGTATATATGTACCACAGCTTATTTATCCATTCATCTGTTGATGGATAGGTGAATGTACTTATTATATGCAGGGTACATCATGAGAAACGCTGGGCTGGATGAACCACAAGTCAGAATCAAGATTGCCAGGAGAAATATCAATAACCTCAGATACGCAGATGACACCATCCTTATGGCAGAAAGAGAAGAAGAACTAAAGAGCCTCTTGATGAAAGTGAAAAAGGAGAGTGAAAAAGTTGGCTTAATGCTCAACATTCAGAAAACTAAGATCATGGCATCCAGCCCCATCACTTCATAGCAAATAGATGGGAAAGCAGTGGAAACAGTGGCAGAGTTTATTTTGGGGGGCTCCAAAATTACTTCAGGTGGTGACTGCAGCCATGAAATCAAAAGACGCTTACTCCGTGGAAGGAAAGTTATAACCAACCTAGTATATTAAAAAGCAGAGACATTACATTGTCAACAAAGGTCCGTCTAGTCAAGGCTACGGTTTTTCCAGTAGTCATGTATAGATGTGAGAGTTGGACTATAAAGAAAGCTGAGCACAGAAGAATTGATGCTTTTGAACTGTGGTGTTGGAGAAGACTCTTGAGAGTCCCTTGAACCTGCAAAGAGATCCAACCAGTCCATCCTAAAGGAGACCAGTCCTGGGTGTTCATTGGAAGGACTGACGTTGAAGTTGAAACTCCAATATTTTGGCCACCTGATGCAAAGAGCTGACTCATTTGAAAATACCCTGATGCTGGGAAAGATGGAAGGTGGGAGAAGAAGGGGACAACAGAGGATGAGATGGTTGGATGGCATCACCAACTCAATGGACATAAGTTTGGGTAAACTCCGGAAATTGGTGATGGACAGGGAGGTCGGGTATGCTGCAGTCCATGGGGTCACAAAGAGTTGGACACAATGAGCGACTGAACTGAACTGCACTGAACTGAACTGCACTGACTGTTGATGGACATCTAGGTTGCTTCCATATTCTAGATGTTGTAAATAGTGCTGCAATGGACATTGTGGTACATGTATCTTTTTCAATTTTGGTTTCCTCAGGGTATATGCCTAGGAGTGGGAGTGCTGGGTTGTAAGGTGGTTTTAGTCCTAGTTTTTTAAGGAATCTCCATACCATATTCCATAGTGGCTGTATAAGTTTGATGAGTGGGTTATCTACCACTGAGCCATCGGGGAAGCCCACATAGCAGTGGCACTATAATAATATAAAAGAAATGAACTTGTAATGATCATACAAAGTCCATGAAAACAAACACCAAAAACAGGCACAAGATATTAAAAAACAAAAAACAAAAGAAATCATATATGGTTAGAGGATCAAAGATGACTTCCAAAGAAGACATTTGAGACAATCCTGTAAGGGGTAATAGAGTTTCAGCAAGTGAAATGAGGTTAAAGAGGGTCTAGCTGACTGCTGCTGTTTTTCTAACCCAACATCCTTCTCTCCATTTGAGATTCTTCTACAAATAAGAGTGCTTCAGGGCTTCCCTGATGGTCCAGTGGATATGAATCTGCCTGCCAACGCAAGAGACACAGGTTTGATCCCTGATCCAGGAAGATCATGTATGCCACAGAGCAACTAAGCCCATGCACCACAACTATTGAGCCTGTGCTCTAGAGCCCAGAAGTCACAACTACTGAAGCTGTCACACCTAGAGCTAGTGCTTCACAGCACAAGCTATCTAACCATCTCATCCTCTGCCACCCCCCTCTCTTTTCTTTCTCATTGCACAGAAGCCAGTGTAATAAGAAGCCTGCCCACCACAACTAGAGAATAGCCCCCACTTCCCACAACTAGAGTAAAGCCTGCACAGCGACGAAGATCCAGCACAGCCCATAAATAACTAATTTTTAAAAGATTAAAAAAGAATGCCTCTATTTTCCTTTGGAGAGCCATGTTCTTCCATTTAGTGCAAATAGCTTAAGTGGAGCTGGCTTTAGTACATGACTCCGTTCTAACCAATCAGAGGAATCCATAAGAGATTGGTTTAGGTGTGGGCACATGACCGATGCGTCTGTGAAACATATCATCCAAGTCCAGAGGTATTCATGGTCATTTTGGCCACACAGTGAAAGCCTGACTGAGACTGAAAACAATAAAAGTGAAAGACCTAAGACATGAAGACGAGAAATTCTTCACAAAGCCATCCGAGTTACTAGATCAGCCTACCCTGAATGTTAAGTTAGATGAGTTAAAAAAAAAAAAAAAATCACTCTTTTGGTCAAATCAGGTTGAACTGGGTTGAGAGGAAGGTAATTCAGGGAGCACTGCAAACAAAGATATAAAGGAAATGAATTAGGAAAGCCCAGATCTTTGTATTTCCAATTAGCTCATTTATATCCATTAACTCATTCCAGTATAAGCCACTAAGATAAGTAAACGAAGGTATCATTATTTCCATGTTAGAAATCAAGGCTCAGAGACAGTAAATGATTTTGTCCAGAGTTACTCCATTTTCTGCACAATGGTAAAAAGGAATATTAGGAACAGGAAACTATTCACAGTGTGATCCAAATATGCTTTCTAGTCAACTGGCTTGCAAGTCTAAATTAAAACTTTCAAAGTATATTCCAATATCCATATAAGTCATTATACATATTCAACCAAGTGACCAATGTTTTTCCTTTACTCCATGAGGAGGGCCAATCTTTGCTTTGAGGGACTAATACAGAGTGATGATTCAATGAAGAAAGAGAAGCCTGTAGTTGTTACCCATAATCACATTTTCAATATAAGTTTTATCCTGGACTGTTAATTTTATACCAAATTGCCCTTGGGCAAACCACTTCTCCATTGTAGCCTTAGTTTCCTTGTTAGTAAGAAAAAAATCTAAAATTTA
Organism: Ovis aries; assembly: GCF_016772045.2. Classification (NCBI taxonomy): domain Eukaryota; kingdom Metazoa; phylum Chordata; class Mammalia; order Artiodactyla; family Bovidae; genus Ovis; species Ovis aries. The sequence goes on from NC_056054.1 coordinate 198,819,439, forward strand.
GAATATATCCATCATTACTATTTGACCTAGTCTACAATGGACAAGGGGCTTCCCTGATAGCTCAGCTGGTAAAGAAACTGCCTGCAATGCAGGAGACCCTGGTTCGATTTCTGGGTTGGAAAGATTCCCCTGGAGAAAGGATAGACTAACCACTCCAGTATTCATGGACTCACCTGGTGGCTCAGATAGTAAGGGATCCACCTGCAATGCAGGAGACCTGGGTTTGATTACTGGGCTGGGAAGATCCCCTGAAGGAGGGCATGGCAACCCATTCCAGTATTCTTACCTGGACAGAGGAACCTGAAGGGCTACAGTCCACAGGGCTACAAAGAGCTGGATAAGACTGGAGTGACTTAGCACAACACAGAACAGCACAAAAGCAACAAAAAATAGGAAAGAAAGAAAAGCCATGCAAATAAAACTTGTGTGATTTACTTGTTCTGTTACCTTATCATAAATTCACTTTCCTTCATGAGCCTCAGCTTACTCTTTTGGAAAGAGGCATTGGAATCTATGGTTTGGGGCTAATTTTGTTGTTTAGTTGCTAAGTCATGTCTGACTCTTTGTGACCCCATGGACTGCAGTACACCAGGCTTCCCTGTCCTTCACTATCTCCCACAGTTTGCTCAAATTCATGTCCACTGAATTGTTGAGGCTATCTAACCTACTCATCCACTGACCCCTACCCATCTCCTTTTGTATTCAATTTTTCCCACCATCAGGGTCTTTTCCAATGAGTTGACTCTTCACATCAGGTGGCCAAAGTATTGGAACTTCAACAACTCAGAAGTTAAAAAAACAGTGACTTTATGATAAACAATATAAAGTTTGCTAGAGTGCATAGATATCTGTGGGTTTTCAATAAAGTAATAACTACCTAATTAGATAATGTCAAACCTCAATTTAAACTCACTTCCCTGACTAAAGAATCTAATAGATAAGTAAGGTTTTTCTTGTTTACCATTAATTTCAGGCTATAGTGACAAAGACAGAGGGAAGTTACCTCTTATTATTACTCCCAGCACCCTCTTTAAGACCTTAGAATGGATTTAAATATTACGTGTTACTGAATGAAACGAACTGTAGTCATATAGCCTGGAAATTCTAGAAAGGAGGACATCATTCCTCACGGAACACTCCACCAGTGCTTTGGTGACTGTATAAGAAAAACAGCAAGTGTTCTTTCTTAAGCTTCCAAAGAGAAAAGCAACATGGGAAGAATGAATTAATTCCAATAACAGGAGAATTTAATTTAATTGCTATGTTTAAAATCACAAAGTAACCAACGTCAGAAGTGATCTTAAGTGTACAGATTCCAGTCATTCATCTATTGTTTTATTTGCCTTGCCTCATACTTTCTAAGAACCTACATTCCTCTACATGGACATACCCACCTCACAGCAATCTAACCATGTCCCTGCCAACACTGAGTATAGTCGGGGAAAAAAGTATATTTCCTTGCCCAAAACTAATGGTTAGATTTTGGAAGAATCATTTAATCTCCCTGGATCTTAGTTTACATATCTTAAAATGGGAAAATAATAATGATGGTAAATACCAACTTCATCAGACTATTGTATGAATCCCAGTGAATTGCTCAAAAATATTTTAAAGCATACTATTTATAGATGTAAATATTATCTCAGGCAAGAGTTTAGATTCCTTAGTCCTACTCCTTTCGATTCCAGACTTTGAATGCCAGTTTCCTTAATATGCATCATAGACTTGAGAAAGTATTTTTTTTAATCTTGTGATATGCCCTATTTTAAAGCAATAAAAATTCCCTGGATGCCAAAGGATATATATTAAATTCTATTCAGAAACCATGATTTCAAAAGACATGGGTTGAGCATCAAAGTATCTCTTCCAAGGTATTTATCAATTATAAAGGAAAAATACTAAATTTACAAAGGAGCGATCTGGCATACACCATCTTAGTCAAATGATTAAGGTTAATATCTGTAACAAGGCATACAGGGACAGTGAACCTGCAATACGATGCAGTGAAAGGACACAGCATCACTTCTGCGGTATTTGTGCCCTTAAAAAAGTAAACTTCAATCTAATCATGAAAAAACATCAGCCAAACCCACCATGAAAACATTCTATCAAAAGTCCCGAGGTCATGGGGAAAAAAAGAAAAAAGAAAGACAGAGAAACTGCCATAGTTTGGAGGAGAATAAAGAAACAGAATAATTAAATATAACATGGACTCTTGGATTGAATCCTGGAGTACACAGAAGACATTAGGAAAAACAAAACAAAAAGCTGATGAAATTTGGATAAGGTCTGTATTTTAGTTAATAGTACTATGAAAGTGAAAGTGTAGTCACTCAGTCATGTCTGACTCTTTGTGACCGTGAACCAGGCTCCTCTGCCCATAGGATTCTCCAGGCAAGAAGACTAGAGTGGGTTGCCATTTCCTTCTCCAGGGGATGTCCTGATGCAGGGATAGAACCTGGGTCTCTTGCATTACAGGCAGACTCTTTACCATCTGAGCCATCAAGGAAGCCTTGCTACAGTATAGTATTGTACTGTTGTTTTATTTCTAGGTTTTGATACCTAGAAGTATTTTGTATTATAGTTATGTAAGTTTCTAGAAGAGTTTGAATGAAATTCTAATATTTAGGAAAGAATTCATGTTCTTAATTTTTCAAAGGGATATAGAAAATAATCAGTCTCGATACTTTTTGAAACTTGTTTCTTAGAACACTACATTCCCTTATAGTTTGGGTCACCATATCATACATTATTCAAATCAGAAGTCTTTTGAAAAGCAAGAAAATGCTATTATTAATAGTATTTAAAAAACACACATGACTGAAGTCTTAGGGAAAAGTTAGGGAAGAAAAGCTACAATCACATCAATCATAGCTGCTTTATTTTTATCAGTTTTATATATTTGGGTTCTGAGAAAGGTTTTCTTTGTAGAAAACTTTTCCTTTAAAAAAAAAAAAAACTCCACTGTATTAATCTTGCCTAAGAAACTCTCTGATAGTCTGTTCAATCCACAAGGAGTTATAATGCCCATGCTCTTATTCATCTTTCACAACCAAGCTCAAATCCTTTCTCTTCCACAATGCCTTCCCAAATAGTCAAGGCAAAAAATACTTTTTATTCTATCACATTTCATATATGCATCTCAAACATTTCATCCAGTTTTCTGAGAATCAGAGTCACAAGTATGGCTATTCATCTATACAACTAATCTAATATTTCTCTACCTTGGAATTATTGCTATTTGGGGCTAGGACATTATTTCCAGCAGGAGAGTATGTCCTCCAGATTTAAGAAAGCTAAGCAGTAGCACCTCACCCCCAGGGGTGACAATCAAAAGTGTTATCCACATATTGACAATGTCCCCTAGGGATAAAATCGTCTCCTGCTGAGAACCACTGAACTAAAGGAAGTATGCTGCTGCTGCTAAGTCGCTTCAGTTGTGTCCAACTCTGTGCGATCCCATAGACGGCAGCCCACCAGGCTCCACCGTTCCTGGGATTCTCCAGGCAAGAACACTGGAGTGGGTTGCCATTTCCTTCACCAATGCATGAAAGTGAAAAGTGAAAGGGAAGTCACTCAGTCGTGTCTGACTCTTTGCGACCCCATGGACCGCAGCCTACCAGGCTCCTCCGTCCATGGGATTTTCCAGGCAAGAGTACTGGAGTGGGGTGCCATTGCCTTCTCCGAAGTATAGAACATGATATATCATGAGTATTCAGATCAAACAGATCTGGTCTTACATTGTTAATGTGGTTCTCACTAGCTGTGTGATCTTGGGCAAGTCTAACCTTTCTGAATTTTATAGTTGGTCTTCTATAAAATAAGGATATTAATAGCATCAAGCACTTTCCAAGGAGTGGTGGCTGCACTGGCACAGGAGGGCTGAGAGGAGCTACTCCATGCTCAAGGTCAGGAGGGGCAGTGGTGAGGAGATAACCCCTTGTCCAAGGTAAGGAGCAGCAGCTGTGCTTTGCTGGAGCACCCGGTAAGAGATACCCCACGTCCAAGGTGAGAGAAACCCAAGTAAGATGATAGATGTTGCAAGAGGGCATCAGAAGGCAGACATACTGAAACTATAATCACAGGAGGCTAGTCAATCTAATCACATGGACCACAGCCTTGTCTAACTCAATGAAACTAAAGCCATGCCCTGTGGGGCCACCCAAGACAGGCAGGTCACGGTGGAGAGATCTGACAGAATGTGGTCCAGTGGGGAAGGGAATGGCAAACCACTTCAGTATTCTTGCCTTGAGAACCCCATGAACAGTATGAAAAGGCAAAATGATAGGATACTGAAAGAGGAACTCCCCAGGTCAGTAGGTGCCTAATATGCTACTGGAGATCAGTGGAGAAATAACTCCAGAAAGAATGAAGGGATGGAGCCAAAGCAAAAACAATATACAGTTGTGGATGTGACTGGTGACAGAAGCAAGGTCCAATGCTGTAAAGAGCAATATTGCATACGAATCTGGAATGTTAGGACCATGAATCAAGGCAAATTGGAAGCGGTCAAACAGGGGATGGCAAGAGTGAACATCGACATTCTAGGAATCAGCAAACTAAAATGGACTGGAAAGGGTGAATTTAACTCAGATGACCATTATATCTACTACTGTGGGCAGGAATCCCTTAGAAGAAATGGAGTAGCCATCATGGTCAACAAAGAGTTTGAAATGTAGTACTTGGATGCAATCTCAAAAAATACATAATGATCTCTGTTCGTTTCCAAGGCAAACCATTCAATATCACGGTAATCCAAGTCTATGCCCCAACCAGTAACACTGAAGAAGCTGAAGTTGAACGGTTCTATGAAGACCTATGGAGAAGACAATGGCACCCCACTCCAGTACTCTTGCCTGGAAACTCCCATGGACAGAGGAGCCTGGTAGGCTTCAGTCCATGGGGTCGCTGAGAGTTGGACATGACTCAGTGACTTCCCTTTCACTTTTCACTTTCATGCATTGGAGAAGGAAATGGCAACCCACTCCAGTGTTCTTGCCTGGAGACTCCCAGGAACGGTGGAGCCTGGTGTGCTGCCATCTATGGGGTCACGCAGAGTTGGACACGACTGAAGCGACTTAGCAGCAGCAAAATGAAGACCTACAAAACCTTTTAGAACTAACATACAAAAAAGATGTCCTTTTCATTATAGGGGACTGGAATGCAAAAGTAGGAAGTCAAGAAACACCTGGAGTAACAGGCAAATTTGGCCTTGGAGTACAGGATGAAGCAGGGCAAAGGCTAATAGAGTTTTGCCAAGAAAATGCACTGGTCATAGCAGACACCCTCTTCCAACAACACAAGAGAAGACTCCATACATGGACATCACCGGATGGTCAACACCGAAATCAGATTGACTATATTCTTTGCAGCCGAAGATGGAAAAGCTCTATACAGTCAACAAAAACAAGACCAGGAGCTAACTGTGGCTCAGATCTTGAACTCCTTATTACCAAATTCAGACTCAAATTGAAGAAAGTGGGGAAAACCACTAGATCATTCAGGTATGATCTAAATCAAATCCCTTATGATTATACAGTGGAAGTGAGAAATAGATTTAAGGGACTAGATCTGATAGTGTCTGATGAACTATGGACTGAGGTTCGTGACATTGTACAGGAGACAGTGATCAAGACCATCCCCATGGAAAAGAAATGCAAAGATGCAAAATAGCTGTCTAGGGAGGCCTTACGAATAGCTGTGAAAAGAAGAGAAGCGAAAAGCAAAGGAGAAAAGGAAAGATATAAACATCTGAATGCAGAGTTCCAAAGAATAGCAAGAAGAGATAAAAAAGCCTACCTCAGAGATCAATGCAAAGAAATAGAGGAAAACAACAGAATGGGAAAGACTAGAGATCCCTTCAAGAAAATTAGAGATAACAAGGGAACATTTCATGCAAAGATGGGCTCGATAAAGGACAGAAATGGTATGGACCTAACAGAAGCAGAAGATATTAAGAGGAGGTGGCAAGAATACACAGAAGAACTGTACAAAAAGATCTTCACAACCTGGATAATCATGATGGTGTCATCACTCATCTAGAGCCAGACATCCTGGAATGTGAAGTCAAGTGGGCCTTAGAAAGCATCACTACGAACAAAGCTAGTGGAGGTGATGGAATTCTAGTGGAGCTATTTCAAATCCTGAAAGATGATGCTGTGAAAGTGCTGCACCTAATATGCCAGCAAATTTGGAAAACTCAGCAGTGGCCATAGGACTGGAAAAGGTCAGTTTTCATTCCAATCTCAAAGAAAGACAATTCCAAAGAATGCTCAAATTACTTCACAATTGACTCATTTCACACACTAGTAAAGTAATGCTCAAAATTCTCCAAGCCAGGCTTCAGCAATACGTGAACCATGAACTTCCAGATGTTCAACCTGGCTTTAGAAAAGGCAGAGGAACCAAAGATCCAATTGCCAACATCCACTGGATCATGGGAAAAGCAACAGAGTTCCAGAAAAACATCTATTTCTGCTTCGTTGACTATGCCAAAGCCTTCGACTGTGTGTATCACAATAAACTGTGGAAAATTCTGAAAGAGATGGGAATACCAGACTACATGACCTGCCTCTTGAGAAACCTATATGCAGGTCAGGAAGTAACAGTTAGAACTGGACATGGAACAACAGACTGGTTTCAAATAGGAAAAAGAGTACTTCAAGGCTGTATATTGTCACCCTGTTTATTTAACTTCTATGCAGAGTACATCATGAGAAATGCTGGGCTGGAAGAAACACAAGCTGGAATCAAGATTGCCAGGAGAAATATCAATAACCTCAGATATGCAGATAACACCACCCTTACGGCAGAAACTGAAGAGGAACTAAACAGCCTCTTGATGAAAGTGAAAGTGCAGAGTTAAAAAGTTGGCTTAAAGCTCAACATTCAGAAAACAAAGATCATGGCATCTGGTCCCATCACTTCATGGGAAATAGATGGGGAAACAGTGGAAATAGTGTCACTTTATTTTGGGGGGCTCCAAAATCACTGCAGATGGTGATTGAAGCCATGAAATTAAAAGATGCTTATTCCTTGGAAGGAAAGTTATGACCAACCTAGATAGCATATTCAAAAGCAGAGACATTACTTTGCCAACAAAGATCTGTCTAGTCAAGGCTATGGTTTTTCCAGTGGTCATGTATGGATGTGAGAGTTGGACTGTGAAGAAAGCTGAGGGCCGAAGAATTGATACTTTTGAACTGTGGTGTTGGAGAAGACTCTGGAGAGTCCCTTGGACTGCAAGTAGATCCAACCAGTCCATTCTAAAGAAGATCAGTCCTGGGTGTTCATTGGAAGGAATGATGCTAAAGCTGAAACTCCAGTACTTTGGCCACCTCGTGCAAAGTGTTGACTCATTGGAAAAGACTCTAATGCTGGGAGGGATTGGGGGCAGGAGGAGAAGAGGATGACAGAGAATGAGATGGCTGGATGGCATCACTAACTCGATGGATGTGAGTCTGAGTGAACTCTGGGAGTTGGTGATGGACAGGGAGGCCTGGTGTGCTGCAATTCATAGGGTCGCAAAGAGTCGGACACGAAGCGACTGAACTGAACTGAATAGCATCAAATTCATAAGTCGTCTACAAAGATTAAACTTTAATAAATAAGGATTTGTAAAAGCTCTATGCAGTTGTGCTCACCTGCTAATGTCTTCCAGGAATGTTTGGGGAAGAATATAAGATTAATCTGAAACTTGGAGTCATATTGCAAAGACATTAAAGGAAGCCTATTGCCAATAATCAGTATTGTCAATAAATAATTAACTACATCATCATCTAACTATGATTTCTTAAAGTCCAAAGCTCAGTTCACCTCAGCTTTTCCATGGGTAACACCTTCTTGGTTGTCAGGATGCCTTTCCACAGATTTTATATATATATATATATATATATATATATATATATATATATATATATATATATGAAACTGGGTTACAGAATGCCTCCCCAGTCCTCATTGTAAGTTTTATTTCATGAGAATTCTCTGTGGCCTCAGAATCAAAATGCTGGAAGGAAAAAGTTGACACTACTTTACATTCAGTGAACTTGGCATTTCACTCAAATAAGATGCCCTTCATTTCTAGTCATTTCTGTGAGCTCTTTAAGAAGAAGATGGACCGTGAAGACAGAGGGACAAGATGGGCATGGAGGAGAGGCAGACAAAAGGCCAAGTCCCCAGGCTGGCTCTTGAGCATTTCAAACACCTGAACTTAATCTGTGTGACAGAAACGTGGTGTCATTTGATATGAATGCCACCAGCCACATACTTTTCTTTAAAAGCTTTTATACGCCCACCCCTGGCTCCCTCTTTTATTCCAGCCTCAAAAGCAGAGGGTCAAGTTTTAACATCTCCGATTACAGAAGGCCTGTGTGCTGGTTAGGGTAAAGGATAGGTGTGTGGTATGTGTGTGTGTGTGTGTGTGTGTGTGTGTGTGTGTGTGTAATATTCTTGACTTTACAGCGATTATTTACCAGCTGAGTGACTGGGCCCCTGGTTTGCTTCAGGTGCTGTCTGCCAGCAGTTCACTGCCCGGAGTCTCAGTTTTCCTTATTACAACCATCTCTTGCTTCCTGTTTACCCTGGGTAAAGAGACCAGGTTTCATGCCTGCAGGCCCACATTCCTTTGCTGAGCAGGTTTTCCAAGCCTCAGGCTATAGGTTTCACCCTCCCATTGTAGCAAGTGAAGCATGTTGAAATAAAAAGTAAGTCCATCCAACACCCAACAATGGAAACCACTTGGGAAGTCGCACAACTGAACACAATGTTTATATCATCCTTGCACGATTATTTGGAATTATCTTTATAGATACACTGTGACTGTGAGTATGTTCAGGAGTATAGAGCAAAAAAGGAGAATGAGGCAGAAGCTTTTTTTCCTACAAATTCTGATTTCTTTCCTCATCCTATTCCATTTCCCCAATCCTCCCCATGCATATATGCACATGCACGCGCACACACATACACCCACACACTTTAGCTTAAGTAAATGACTCTTTGTCCAAGAACATTTTATACACGTTTGTAATTTGCAGCTTCTAATCATGTATTTTTTTACTTAAAATGTCTTTCTGCATCTGCTTTTATGGCTAAATCACTCTTGAGTTTCACATCAAATGTTTCCACATTTGTTAACTTCTGGACTTATCTATTCTTTTTGCTGGGCTCTAATAGAATGCTTTGATTCTATCAACAGTATTTGCACATTAAATTATAATTTGTTAAGTACCATTTTTGCATTCTCCCTCTAGACTATAAATGTCTTGAGGGCAAAATCTGTTTTATTCTTCTTGCTATCCCAACAATGAGGGCTTCCCTGGTGGCTCAGCAGTAAAGAATCTGCCTGCCAATGCAGGAGACTCAAGTTTGATCCCTGGGTTCCAAAGAGCCCCTGGAGAAGGAAATGGTAACCTATTCTAACAGTCTTGCCTGGGAAATCCCATAGATAGAGGAGCCTGGCAGAATACAGTCCATGGGGTCACAAAAGAGTAGGACACAACTCAGCAACTAAACAAACAACAAAATCCCATTGATTATCCACTGCATTGCTCTGCATATATTAACAGTATGCCAGGTGGACACTTAACAAATATTTGTTAAGGAATGCCATGGCAATTCAATGGTTAGGACTCAGTGTTTTCATTGCCAAGACCAATGAAATTAGTCATTCAATCTAGGTTCAATCCTAAGTCAGGGAATGAAGACTCCAAAAGCCGAGCAGCCAAACAATTAAAATAACAAAAATTAACAACTAAATAAATATTTGTTCAGTCTATGTGGTGGGAGACCAGGGGGTTAAGAATATAAAGTTACATTTGATTACTAAAACATTGGTTCAGTTTCATAATTCCCTCAAAAATAAGAAGAAAGATGCCAGACAAAAGTAAAAAAGGGTTGTCTGTAGCTCACTTTGATTAGGCAATAGAGCATTCATGATCTATTCACTATTATTCTAAAGCTCTGGACTCAATCACTAGTTCCTCTCAACAAGACTCTCCACACAATCAAAGAATCCATTAAGACAATGTGAAATCAAGCACAGTTATCAGTTAGATCCTTGATCTATAATTTGCTTAATAAATACCACTCTGCAACCTGTCTTCACTGATTAAACTCACTTTAATTGTTCCTGCAAATCACAAGCCCACCAAGCTTCATATAGATTAGAGAATATAACACAAGATTCCTTTAATTGCCCCTTATCAATCATGCCTCTAATTATGGGTAGCCGTAGCGATGGTGACTTAAGTTGATTTTCAAAACATGGAGCTAATCTTGACGGTTCAAATTGGTCAAGATTCTGACCATTTAATTGGGCCTACGTAAGTGTCCAAAAAATGACTTCTTGATGTCAGAGGGCCAAAAACTCCACCCTCAGATCATGCTGATGCTGCCATTTTCTGAATATGCTTCCGAAGAAGAAGTAGTTAATTCAGATATGCCTGCATGGAACACGGATCACCTCAGCTTTTTCTTGCCTCCAATCACCTTTCTCCATGCCTCAGACCACCCTGCTTCTTTATCTCATAAATATCTTAAGCCTCTTGCATTTGGGGAGGGCAGATTGGAGATCTGTTCTCCTTTCTTCTTTTTTGGCTCTTGTGAAGAAATCCTTTCTCCACCGAAAACCTCAGCATCTAAGCATTTGGCTTGCTGTGCATTGGGCAAATGAAACTAATTCTGTAACAAATGGTTAAAAGAAGAAAGACACGGCTAGAAGTTGCAAATATAAAGTGGATGAAACAATTAAGAATAACTGACCTTGGTTGTAAAAATATGATACCGTATCCTACCCTATCATGTATCATAGCAGTGACTATGAATATGCACACACAGAGATGTCTTTCTGGTTTTTAGGCATTTCGTTGAGCATTAACAAATTATTTGAATGTGGAAATACAGTTATTACTATAATACCTCAGTCAATTCACTTAACCACTCTAAGAACCTTCACTTTTAAAGTGGAGATAGCATTCTGACCTCAAGAGTTTTTGTTAGTTGAATGCCATGAAAACATGCAGACTGTAATTAATAAATATCATGTAATTACAAAATTTATATGAAATTATGTCCTGTAATAATAAAAGCAATACCAAAAATGTTATTTTCTATTTTCACAACTGTTTTATATGAGTAATGCAAAGTATGTGAATGCGCAGATTGAGAAAGTAAGGCTTGGAGGTAAGCAAGAATCTGGAAAGAGGCCACCTGACTATCATACTTATCAGATGTAGTAATGATGTAGAGTTAGTGAGATAGGTAAAAGAAGTAACAAATTTTGACATAGTATTTCATAAATTGATGGGGATTTTTTAGATCAGTGCTAAAGGACTTAGAGACAGTATAAATTTGAGTTTGAGTGCAATTTACCCATTAATGCTCCTTCCTCAGGTACCTTTCAGCCCAATCCATCCCGTGACTCAGTTTTGCCCCATTGTTGAATGATCTGACACCTATATTACCAGTTCAACTTTCTCTCTTGAGCTTCAAACAGACCTAAATTTCTAACTTCCTGGCAACCAGCTCAACTCCACATGCCATGAACATTTCAAACTCAACATGTCCTAAACAGAATCCCCACTCCTACTCTTCTTTTAGTTCTCTCCATTTAAATTAATGGACTCACCATCTACCAAGACAGACTACCATCTCTGACTTCTTCTCATTCACCTACCATATTCTATCAGTTATCTTTTTCCACTGATATCCTGGATATCTCAAGATTTCTTCATCTCTCTCCATTCCTAGCACCCCTAATGTAGTGTAGGTACTTATGTGTACCATATGAGCCAATACAATTATGGTGAGAAATACACAAGATTCAACTCCAGCTAAGCTGTCTGTGTCTAATAAACTCCATGCACTTTCAACCGTCTCCACATCTTTGCATCTGATCCAAAATTCTTTTTCAGTTCTTTAATACTTATTTTAAAATCTTTGTATTTTTATCTGCTTCCTCTTATTAAACAATGTCTTCCACAAAGGCAAGAATCTTGTCTCATTTATATTTGTATTCTTAATCACAATCATAATACCCCCAACTTGTAGGTACTAGAAAACATTTGTCAAATAAAGAAATTCCAAGTGCTGTAGAGTAAAAGACTCTGAGTAAAAAATTTTTTAAAAATGAATTTTATAAATGTACTTTTAAAAATAAATTATTCCATTAGATAGCAAATAATTTGAAAATTTTGACTGTGGAAGGCTCAGTTCCACATAATTTCCTCTCTTCTGCCATTGTGGGTTTCCTAAATTGAATTAGGAAATTCAATTAGCTTTGAGCTTCCCTCAAAGCTCAGTTGGTAAAACATCCACCTACAATGCAGGAGGCCCTGGTTCGATCCCTGGATTGGGAAGATCCCCTAGAGAAAGGATAGGCTACCCATTCCAGTATTCTTGGGCTTCCCTTGTGGATCAGCTGGTAAAGAATCTGCCTGCGATGTGGGAGACCTGGGCTCGATCCCTGGGTTAGGAAGATCCCCTGGAGAAGGCTACCCACTCCAGTATTCTGGCCTGAAAAAAGAGTCAGACAAAGAGTCAGACATGACTGAGTGATCTTCATTTTCAAATTGAATTAAATTGTTTCAGGTATTTCATTTAGTTATGCACTTTCACCATATTCTTTTACTTTTTCCTATTTCATTCACAAGAGAAATTTTAAAAAAACTAGCTTAAATCACCCTTTAAAAATTGTATTATACCAAAATATTCATATAAAAGGAACTCTATATCCCCAGAATTACTATTCTTATTTATACTTTTGCATTAATATAACTGAGAATTAATCAAAGCCAATTTTGGAAAAAGTCCTAAACACAAATAACTTTTTGACAGAAAAACCAACAACAAAAGAGAAACCAAGACACAAAGAACTGGATCAGAGCAGTCATCATCTCATATCCCAGACTGAGATCACTTGTTTTCTTAGAGATCTGGGACTCAGGGTGGCCTTTGACTAAGAAATGGTTTGGCAAATGAAGGTTCCAGACTGTTTATAGGAAGAAAAGAAGACTTTGAAAGAATAGTTGAATGAGAAAATCCTTAAAGAAAATACACTTAATAGATTCACAAAGTAGTTTGATTGACTGAAAACCAACCAATCAATTAACCAACCACTCGCCCTGTTCATACTCATGTATGCATATGTGCATATGCACACACACACACACACACACACACACACACACACACACACACACCCGCTATTCTTACTGCTATCTAAGGAGAGCTATATGAACCTCAAGTTTCCCTTGGCTGATGGAAAGTCTTGGGCAAAATGTAATGTTCCAGTCTACTAGCTGCATTCATGTATATTTACTGTTACTGTTAAGTCACTTCAGTCGTGTCCAACTCTGTGCAACCCCATAGATGGCAGCCCACCAGGCTCCCCCATCCCTGGGATTCTCCAGGCAAGAACACTGGAGTGGGTTGCTATTTCCTTCTCCAGTGCATGAAAGCGAAACGTGAAAGTGAAGTCGCTCAGTCGTGTCCGACTCTCAGCGAGCCCATGGACTGCAGCCCACCAGGCCCCTCCGTCCATGGGATTTTCCAGGCAGGAGTACTGGAGTGGGGTGTGATTGCCTTCTCCACATGTATATCTAGGAGGTAGTTATTCTACCACAACCCCTTTTTAAAACTTTCTATTTTATATTGGAGTATAGCCAATTAACAAAGTTGTGATAGTTTCAAGTGAATAGTAACCAGACTTAGCCATATGTATACACGTATCCATTCTCCCCTAAGCTCCCCTCCCATCCAGGCTGCCGCTTAACATTGAGCAGAGTTCCCTGTGCTATACAGTAGGACCTTGTTCTCACTCCCTTTTGATATTTTATTTTTCATCTTCCTTTTAAAGTATTCAATTTTATTTCTATAGGGCAGAAAAAAATAAAGCACTATCAAGTATTACACCCATGCAGTGGTAATTCTCTGAAGGTAACAGAACTTGTTTTTTAGTCCTTTACCCTGAATTTCTTCCAGCAAAGAACACTCAGAGAATAAGTGCTTAAACATACCAGGTATGAGAAATAAGAGAAGACTTGGCCCAGGAAGTGATGGATGCCATAACCAAAGCAGGTGGTATTTATTTTTGACTTGTAATAAAAAAGAGTGACTACTACCTCAAAATATATATTATATTAATTATTAGAACCAGATTCCCTTTAAAGGCAGGAAATGGCTTTGGAAACATACATTATTAAGCTCTTTCAGTGGGATTAACATGTATTAAAAAAAGAAAAACATAAATGACTCTGCATTTTAATAAGGAAGAGGGAAAGAACAGGAGTTTGGGGAAGAACAAGAGCAGGAAAGAGAAGACAAGATTCTGAAACAATGCATCTGAGCATTATTGTTAATAATGTCTTTTAAAAATAAGAAGATCCAATATTCCATCTGAAGTTCTGGGCATTATTGTGATGCAAATTCCTGTTGTATCTCCCAGAAGTTCTCAGTGAGTCTTCTCTCATGTATATGTCTTTGTGACAGTGTTATGTTTTTCTATATGACTTTGGGTGGTTAAGAGTCAGACTAGGGGCTGATGTTGATGCTTGGGTTGAGGTATGGTGAATTAGGAGAGTGACATAATCCATACAATAAACTAATTTAGTGCCTTTAAGTGATTGACATCAGAAGCAAACCTTGAGACCATAAACCCCTGAAGACATCTACATAAATCTTAAAAAGACCCTTGCCTTTTGCTGAGAGCAGAATGGGATTCTAGCCAACTTCACTTACGTGTTAGAGGGAAAGAAGACCCCCTCTAGCCTCTAATCACATACATTTTGCCTCAGATCCTTTTTGTAAAATAATGGTTTTATCCATTAAAATTATTTGTTTATACACATACATACTTGCTTACATGAAGAAGTGTGTTTAAAATAAAACAAGAAATGGAATATATGCCATCCAACCATAGAAGGACTTAAATGTAGATTGCCACATTTTGAATTTATAGCAAATAAAAAATTATGATATTCTAAAATGATGGACAGCCTATAAAGATAAAATAGAAAGGACAGAGAAGGCAAGAATTTCGAAGCCCTTATGTATATTCTTATATATATCTGGTTTTGTTGAAAATATAAAGGCTGATTTTTCACTGCATTTATAGCTCTGTTTTACTTTCTGACTATTCAGAGTGTCCAAGGACAGCTTAAGTCTCCCTAGGAAAGTTGAAATAATAGTAGAAGGGAACCTCTCAGTCATCTGAGACAAATATAAAATCTACTTGGGAAGATGAGATTGAAAGATATAAAAATACTCTTAATTTCTTTATAATTTAACCTTACAATGGCCCAGTGAAGTTCAGAGGAAAGGCAATTATTCATTGTGTCCATTTTAGAGATAACACTACCAAGGCCTGGAGGAAAAAAGTGATTAAACATGATCACCGAGCTATATCTGACTTCCTACTTAACACTATTCTACATTCCTTCTTTGAATAAAATAATTATAAGTTAATTATACACAGAAAAATCTATATATACTATAAGCAATAAACATAGATGAACACAAGTATTGCAATTTTTCAACAATATTACACTATAATTTTTGCTAAGAAATTAGCAAGAGGAAATAGCATCATATGGTTAATATAAATACTATGCATTTTTTCTAATATAAAACAGCTCCACTATTTACTAAAAAAATTCTATAAACCTATTATAGCTTTTGTCTATATAAAACCCACGTTGAATCTTATCATTTTTTTTAACAGTACATGTTTTTAAAGCACATAGATTCTCCACAAAAACTAATTTAAGAGTTATGCCCAAGTTGCCTCCTACCTTGCAAATTTCGAGAAACTTCTCACTTGTGTATTTCATAGGGTGCTCAGTGAAGGTAGCAAAAGGCATCTCAGTGGACCACGGATTCCAGCGGACTAACAGTGACTGTTGCTCAGGACTCCCCCAGTAGATCCTGAGGCCTTCTCCTTGTCTCCTGCAAGGAAGAAGCTTTCCCTTAGATTAGTCATCTTCATTGCTACTGCTAAGTCGCTTCAGTCCTGTCCGACTCTGTGCGACCCCATAGATGGCAGCCCACCAGGCTCCCCCGTCCCTGGGATTCTCCAGGCAAGAACACTGGAGTGGGTTGGCATTTTATCTTCATTAGATTAAACCAAAAAGAAAAGGATGCAAAGGAAATGTACTACCCCAGTCAGCCTTTGTATTGATGCTGAGATAAGAGGCTGACCTACCAACTAGCTGAATTCTTCCAAGGAATTTAAGAGGGAAGAAAAGGATGGATTTGGTCTCAAACATGATGAGTGAGGGACAGAGAGGCCTGGTATGCTGCAGTCCATGGGGTCATAAGGACACGACTTCGCAACTGAACAACAGCAACATGATGCGTTCAAGGTGTTGCTGAGAATTCTGTAGGTTAACGCTTGATTGGAAACGTTACTCTGGTGCTCTGGACAGAAACCAAGGCTGGACATAAGCATACTGAAGCTATGCCAATATTCTGATGGTCAAAGTCAAAAGAGAAAGGAAGAAAGAAGAGTCAAGGCGGCAGGACAGGAACTGAAGCATGGAAGACACAGTCAACATGGGGGATGGTTTCAAGGAGAAGGACGATAATAACAACTAAGGAATCTACCACGCAGTAAAACCAGGCAAGAAACGACTGAGAAAAGACATTGGGACTTCGGTAGTAGAAGGGTATGTTTGATCTTTAAGAGAATTGAAGGCCAATTCAAAATGCCCTGTGACCTCAGCTTTTATGTCTCCTGGTTCTCTTTCTCTGCACACATTTCATCCACCAGAATTGCAGCAACAAACATGCCAGAGCTCTGCCTGGTCACAGTTCTGATCCACAGTATGTGGGAGGCACCACTATCTTTTAGAGGCCAAGCCCATTTAGTAAACCCAAGCGCAGAGTAAGAGAAAGTAGGTTTGGGAGCGATGATAGGAGGGGAGATGTGGGAGTGGAATGTGGTCTCATTGAATAACAAGTCTATAATCTCTGCGGCCTCTTCTTTTTGCCTGTACCCTTCAGAATTTTCTGTTGTGGTTTTAGACATTTCTGAATGCAAAGAGGTCTCTGGAGGTTAAGCCAATCTCAGGTGCTTTGCATTCGACAAGTTTTAAAAGTAAGTTACCTATAATTCTAAGCAGCCCCATGGAACATCACAGAGCTCTCATTTCTTCTAGAAATTAAATCCTCGGATCTAGAAGGAAAAACCAGAGCTCAACTGTGATGCCTTCACAAAGCTGTCACTTCCTGTATTAAGGATAGATTCCTTTGGGAATGTCATTGTGGTTTCCAAATGTTTATCCATGTAGAGATGTGTATAAACACAATCTCACACCTACATATAAAACACCCCGACTGGCCTCAGCTTCTTTTTACAAAAGGGAAGTAAGAAAAGAGCCTGAAACTTTCTGTTGCCCAATTCTCAGATTTTTGATGATTCTATCTGAAGGCTGATATCCAGCCTTTTTTTTTTTTTTTTTGTCCTTAATCCTTTGCCCGGGAAGGAGAAAAAAATAAAAAGAAAGAAAAAGAACAGAGAGAAAAATTAAAATAACATTGAATATCGCTAAAGTTCCCTTTTTGCTGGTTCATTTTCTTAGCTGCTATACTGGCTTCCTTGATGGCTCAGAGGGTGAAAAATTCGCCTGCAATGCAGGAGACATAGCAGATGGGGTTCGACCCCTGGATACAACAGATCCTCTGGAGGAGGAAATGGCTACCCACTCCAGTATACTTGCGTGAAACCTCTCATGGTCAGAGAAGCCTTGTGGGATTCAGTCTATGGGGCTGCAGAAGAGTCAGACACGACTGAGTATACACACTGATATTTATCTCCCCACCCCACACCCTCCCATGCTTTACTTCATTCCTTTTTTTCCCCGGCCTGATAATAAGCCTTAACCTCAATGAATATTCTATGCATGCTGGTTAATGAAGCATTCTGGCTTGAGTCCATTAAAACAACTTGCATGATACAATCATTTACTACTTCATATGTCAATTTATGTACTAGGTGCAATTTTCCTTTTATCCAAAGGGGATGAAAATTTGCCAAGATACCTTTCCCAGTAAATATAGTTTATATTCTTTCACTTTAGGGAAACCGCCAAAGGAAGTTTAAAAGCATGAAATTCAAAAGGGACTCTATTTCTAAGCAGACGATCAATTTGAGTGTGGCAATGCCTTTCAGACATGTAGCATACTACTTCTAAATAGGTAAGTTCAGCCAACCTTCTCTCCTGAGCTCCAGATGTGGTAGCTGGGAAGAGAAATCTACAACTGAGTAGTTTCTTTAAAGGTAAAACTAGATGGTATTTCTCAGCAAATCTTTTAGAACTACAGTTCCATAAAAATCTATCATATTCTGTCAAATATCATCAAGGCAACTGTGGAGAATATGACCAGGAATGCTTTATTAAACAGTTATATGTGGTACCATGGGAGTGGTCATCCAAGGGGAGAGAATAGAATAAAAAATGCTATGAACAGGAAGTCAGGGAGTGCTGTGGAAGAGTCTTGGTTTGACACTTAATACTATGTCACTATACCAGTTCAGTTCAGTTCAGTCACTCAGTCATGTCTGACTCTTTGCAACCCCATGAATCGCAGCACGCCAGGCCTCCCTGTCCATCACCAACTCCCGGAGTTCACTCAGACTCACGTCCATCGAGTCCGTGATGCCATCCAGCCATCTCATCCTCTGTTTTCCCCTTCTCCTCCTGCCTCCAATCCCTCCCAGTATCAAAGTCTTTTCCAATGAGTCAACTCGTCACATGAGGTGGCCAAAGTACTGGAGTTTCAGCTTCAGCATCATTCCTTCCAAAAAAATCCCAGGGCTGATCTCCTCCAGAATGGACTGGTTGGATCTCCTTGCAGTCCAAGGGACTCTCAAGAGTCTTCTCCAACACCACAGTTCAAAAGCATCAATTCTTCGGCACTCAGCCTTCTTCACAGTCCAACTCTCAAGCTCATTTCTCTTTCTGAATCTCAATTTCCCCATCTTTCCTTTAGGGTGTCTCCATGTGGTGATATTTTATGACCTCAATAACTCAGTGTAAATGGTGTAACAGCTATTGTCATGATGCTACTAGCATTACCCTGTCAAGGACATACAAGATCTACAAGAAACCTATGGATCATGGCTTCTTAGTTTAGGAGCATCACCTTAGCCCCACTGAGAACACATCTTCTGCTGCAAAACCCTCACCCAGTATTGTTCCCTCACTCCTCAGGAACTTTAGCACCTACCACAATGCTTTACAAACATGGAAAAGAACAAATCAGGCACCATGCAGTGGGACAATAGTTTAACGTTTATCAACTGTAGAATCTCAGAGCCAGAAGGGCTTTTGGAAGACAGAACTGAGTGCCTTCTTCCTGGAGATGAGAACACTGAGTCTCAGAAAGGACTAAAGCTTGCCTGAAGCATCAGTACACACAGTGGTGACCTGGTGAGAGCCCTGGTCTCTCAAGATTCCACTTAGGGGTCTTTTCACCATCCTGGGCTATAGTTACAAAATACATCCCAAGTTAAGCTCCTGCCATTACACAATGCAGCATCATTTCCAACAGACACAGAGGTAAAAGAATTGCCTGAAGGAGCCAGCCATAATCTGTGGGCACAAAGCCTGCCCAGAGATCCCAGCTAAAGGTCAGAAAGCCCTGCCTCAAAAGGAGCTGTAAACTTTTATATACCATTAACATTAGCAATTATGAGATTATAGGAAAATAAGTTAGCCCTAGAAGTATAGGGGGAATTTATAAAAATGTTATGTCATCAGGGTGAGAAGATTGGGTCTTTCTCACTGAGCTGCTCTGTTCAAATTAATCAACATGGGAGCATAGTCCCAGATAAATAATGCCCAAATCAAATTATTTAGCAAAGAAAATTTGATAGCCTTTTCAAAATCATACTCTAAGGGTAAACCTTGGCTTTCACTAGTTCTATGCCTTTGTACATTTCACACTACCTTTCTGATATTTCAGTTCAGTTCACTCGCTCAGTCGTGTCCGACTCTTTGCGACCCCATGAATCGCAGCACGCCAGGCCTCCCTGTCCATCACCAGCTCCCAGAGTTCACCCAAACCCATGTGCATCAAGTCGGTGGTCCATCACCAGCTCCCGGAGTTCACCCAAACCCATGTGCATCAAGTCGGTGATGACATCCAGCCATCTCATCCTCTGTCATCCCCTTCTCCTCCTGCCCCCAATCCCTCCCAGCATCAGAGTCTTTTCCAATGAGTCAGCTCTTCACATGAGTTGGCAAAGTATTGGAGTCTCACTCTCAGCATCACTCCTTCCAATGAACACCCAAGACTGGTGTCCTTTAGGATGGACAGGTTGGATCTACTTGCAGTCCAAGGGACTCTCAAGAGTCTTCTCCAACACCACAGTTCAAAAGCATCAATTCTTCGGTGCTCAGCTTTCTTCACAGTCCAATTCTCACATCCATACATGACCACTGGAAAACTATAGCCTTGACTAGATGGACCGTTGTTGGCAAAGTCATGTCTCTGCTTTTGAATATGCTATCTAGGTTGATCATAACTTTCCTTCCAAGGAATAAGCATCTTTTAATTTCATGGCTGCAATCACCATCTGCAGTGATTTTCGAGCACCAAAAAATAAAATCTGACACTGTTTCCACTGTTTCCCCATCTATTTCCCATGAAGTGATGGGACCAGATGCCATGATCTTTGTTTTCTGAATGTTGAGCTTTAAGCCAACTTTATCATTCTCCTCTTTCACTTTCATCAAGAGGCTTTTGAGTTCCTCTTCACTTTCTGCCATAGGGTGGTGTTATCTGCATATCTGAGGTGATTGATATTTCTCCTGGCAATCCTGATTCCAGCTTGTGCTTCTTCCAGCCCAGCGTTTCTCATGATGTATGCTGCACAGAAGTTAAATAAGCAGGGTGGCATTATATAGCCTTGAAGTACTCCTTTTCCTATTTGGAACCAGTCTGTTGTTTCATGTCCAGGTCTAACTGTTGCTTCCTGACCTGCATATAGGTTTCTCAAGAGTCAGGTCAGGTGGCCTGGTATTCCCATCTCTTTCAGAATTTTCCACAGTTTATTGTGATCCACACAGTCAAAGGCTTTGGCATAGTCAATAAAGCAGAAATAGATGTTTTTCTGGAACTCTGTTGCTTTTTCCACGATCCAGCAGATGTTGGCAATTTGATTTCTGGTTCCTTGCCTTTTCTAAAACCAGCTTGAGCATTTGGAAGTTCACGGTTCACATACTGCTGAAGCCTGGCTTGGAGAATTTTGAGCATTACTTTACTAGCGTGTGAGATGAGTGCAATTGTGCAGTAGTTTGAGCATTCTTTGGCATTGCCTTTCTTTAGGATTGGAAGGAAAACTGACCTTTTCCAGTCCTGTACCCACTGCTGAGTTTTCCAAATTTGCTGGCATATTTAGGCAACCACAATTTCATGAGGGACAAGAAGATAATAGATGAAAAAATATTTTGTATGCTGGAAGGTTCTGTCCAACTAGCAAATATTAAATTCCTATCATGTACCACAATGCTTACTGGGTACTGTTAGAGGCATTCTTTCTTTTTTTTCTTTTTTTGTTTATTGACCCTTATAAGCAATTTTTAAAAAATATTTTGATAGAAACAGGTGAAGTTCACTTCAAAGGAAATAAGATAAAAAATATGACCAGGTTTAATCAGAACATTATCTGAGTCTTCAGCACAGAGGAGGTGCTAAAGTCTTCGATGCGTTACTTCACCTATTAATCCCTTTTCCTCCATCTGATTCTGAGTCCCAGGGTATTTCTTATGTGTTCAGCTTCTGCTTCACATAAGTGTATTGATGTATAATTTCCTGTGCATGCTCAGTCACTTCAGTTGTGTCTGACTCTTTTTGACTTCATGGACTGTAGCCCACCAGGCTCTTCTGTCCATGGGATTTTCCAGGCAAGAATACTGCAGTGGGTAGCCATGCCCTCCTCCAGGGGATCTTCCCAACCCAGCAATGACGGAACCCATGTCTCTTATGTCTCCTGCATCGGCAGGCGGGTTCTTTACCATTAGCACTACCTGGGAAGCTCATATGATTTTCTACTTAGACTTAAAATCCATCAGAGAGACTCTCATTCACCTTATGACAACTTTTCAATTCTGTTCTTCAGACTGAATAAGCACAGTTCTGTAAAACTTTTCTAATAGACTAAAAATTATCTTTTAAATCACCTTAGAGATGGTTCTCTGCAACATTCCTAAGTTGTCTATCTTCAATTCCACGATTTAATCAGCAAGTTCTCTCTGTGGTATATTATCAGGAGTAGAGAAATGGATAGGGTTCAATCCCTGAACTCTAGTGAAAGTGAAAGTGTTAGTCACTCAGTCAAGTCCAACTCTTTGTGACCCCATGGACTGTAGCCCGCCAGGCTCCTCTGTCCATGGGATTCTCCAGACAAGAATACTGGAGTGGGTTGCGATTTCCTTCTCCAGGGGATCTTCCTGACCCAGATATCGAATCCAGATCTCGTGCATTGCAGGAGGATTCTTTATCACCTGAGCCACTAGGGAAAGTCTGAACTCTAGAAGCCCATGATCTTTTACTTTCGTCTGCTTCCCAGGCCTAAACAGGCACAGAAACCTGAATGTCCCATTACAGAAGCACAGAGGTTCACCTATCACAACTTATTGTGTTACCGCTTTCCGTCCTCAAAGAAACCAGCTGGATCTGGCCTCCATTACCCCAGAAGTGGAAACAAGAAGGTTAATATATATTTCACTTCTGGTAAATTTCAAAACCTCACAGAAAGGTACAGAAGTAGAAGAAAAAACCTATTAGGACTCAAAAGAACTTGGTGGAGGAAGAGGGTATGTAACAGCTAAGGACTGTTAGGATCCTAGTATGACTGAGTTGGAAGGCTCTTTAGAGGTGTGTTTCTAGTCCTTGCATTTTATAGACATAAAAACTGAGGGCCAGAATTTTCAAAGACCAGAGCTCTTCCTTTAGTCATGTTAATTACATGTTTGACTCAGTGACTCAGACGCAGAATTCTACTCAAATACAGTTGCAGGCAGGGTGGAAGGCCCAAGCAATTACTGCTTTAAATCATCACAGCAGCCCAACAGATTTTCCTCCTCCACCAAAAAAAGCAAAGGCATATTGAAGAGAGGAGGCTTATACAGGAGAAGCTATCCTACAAGGTCCAAATGACCAATCATAGAAAACAAACATGGTTTAACAACACAAAAAGGAGTTCAAGTTCAATGGAGGGAAACCTTGCTTCAATTACAAGCTTTTTGAGACATGACTTATTTTTGTCAGAAAGACTCCTCTCCTTGAAGTCATTTTTAGCTGAGCTAGAAAAACATGCCAACCAGTCTGGGTTAATTTGCTCATTCCACACATATTTTCTGTCCTCGGAGAAAACTGTGCATCCTTTTGCACAATGTGATACAGTTAACATCCTTTCCCCGGACGCCCCCACCCCTGCAGCTTCTATCCAGGTTTTCACAGATGCTGTGCTGAGGTATAAACTATCCGTTCAAAGCACCGAATGAGGAGGCCAGTCCTCAGGAGAGACATGGCGGCTTCCATGACTACCTCGTCAGCCGCCCCTCCTTCCTACTCATCTCGAATCTCAAAGCTCCACCACGGAATTAAAAACATAGCTCCAGGCGGCAAACCGAGATTTATGAGGAAGCGCAGACGTTAACTCTTGCTCTAAACGCAGGGCGTGTGCTTGTAAGTAGGGGTGAGCAAACAGAGGGAGGCCGCGCAGGAGGAGCGGGGAGGGCGGGCAGCCAGGGGATGCGGGTAGTTCAGAACAACACCGGGTGTTTCCTAAATGGCTCCTTTTCCCTACCTCCCCGTCTGTATTGTTACAAGGCAGGCTTCTAGGCCCCTGAAACGTTAGTCCCTTGCTTATTTAATCTGCACAAAAGCAGGCCGGGGTTGGCACCCTGGAGGGTATTCAGTGCTCCTCTGCTCAATGAATGACCTCAGACGAAATATTTTCCATGACAAGAACCCAAAAGACGCTGGCACAGAGTCAGACAATAAGATCTGCAGAACGTGTTTACATTCTCTCCGTGTCCCCAGGCTGTTCCAAACCCATAGGCAGGTGCTGCCTTTATCTGCTCTCTTTGCTCACCTGGCTCCCTCCCACAAGTTTCCAGAGCCTTGGGCTCAGGGAGATTAACCATTTATTGGCATGGGGAATCAAGAAAGTTTGTTTCAAGACAGAGAGGTCAATGATAAAGCAATAAACAGACTAACAGTGTCTATAAAGACAGAACTCAGGAGTAGGGTGGTGCTGGGATAGTAGTTCTGAGTACAGTTAGGAGGCCTGCATCCAAAAGATGGATCTATTTGCTGAATAACTTAAAACATTTTCTTTTGTCTGGGCTCCAAGGGTCCTCCATGAAACCAGATAGTTGAACTAGATCATTTCTGAGGTTCTTTTAAAGCCCAATAAATTATATCTGTGCAGAAAGACCAAAACAATATTTATTACAGTTAGGGCTTCCCTGATGGCTCAGCAGGTAAATAATACACCTGCAGTGCAGGAGACTCAGGCGATGCTGCTTGGATCCCCGGGTCAGGAAGATCCCCTGGAGGAGGAAATGGCAGCCCACTCCACTATTCTTGTTTAGAAAATTCCATGGACAGAGGTGCCTGGTGGGCTGTAGTCTACGTGGTCACAAAGAGTTGGACATGGCTGAGTACGGCACACACCATACCACACTTTCTGAATGCTTGTATCCCCGCAGAAAAGTGAAAGTCGCTCAGTTGTGTCCGGCTCTTTGTGACCTCATAGACTATACTGTCCAGGGAATTCTTCAGGCCAGAATACTGGAGTGGATAGCATTTCCTTTCTCTAGGGGATCTTCGCAACCCAGGTCCCCCGCATTGTGAGCAGATTCTTTACCAGCTGAGCCACAAGGGAAACCCCTCGCATCCTCCCAGAACGTCTGTGTTAAAATCCTAAGCCCAAGATGATGAAATTAGGGACTGAAGCCTTTGGGAGGTTAGGTCATGAGGGCAGAGGTCTCGGGGATAGGATTAGTGCTTTTATAAAAGAGGCTCCAGAGAGGACCTTCATCCTTCTGTTACGTGAGGACACAGAGAGAAGGCATCATGTATGAGTCAGAAAGCAAGCCCTCACTGGATGCTGAATCTGCTGGCACCTTGATCTTGGACTTCCCAGGTTCCAGAATTATGAAATAAATTTGGGTTGTTTACAAGCTACTTAGCCTCTGGTGTTTTGTTATAATAACCTCAAAAGACTGACACTCTTATTATAAAACAATAAAGGCATTGGATTAGATACCCTCTGGAAGACACTCCAACAATGCACATGTCTAGCATTTCTGACCAGAAAGAGACGAGGATTATCTCCTTGTAGGTTTCACTTAAATGACATACAGAAATATTTTACTTTCCAGAATTGATATGAATGGATTATTTAGATGGATATCATTTTAAAATGTACATTCTTATTTTCTTACACAGTTTATATTAAAAATACCTAATTATTTTATGGCTTAATAAAAATCATCATGAACCCTAGATTTTAAGACATAAAAGGGATTTAATATTTGTGTGTGTCCTATGTCCTTCACTGCTTAATTTTGCCAGAACAGAGACTGAAGTATAGAAGGGTACCTCGGTGAATATTCAGACCTCCATAATACTTTACTATCCTCTAATGTTTTCCTTTAAAAGGTCAATTGTTATATATGAATAATAAGGCTCTTACTCAAGCTCTAAAAGAGTGTGGACTGCTAAGTTTATTAGTTCTTATGTCAGCTGTCTCTTCTCTCACCAGCAGGCAGTCATTTCTTGCTGCTATCAATATTCCTGACTCCAGCAGTTCTTTCTAATTTGCTATTTCTATACTTCTATTGACAGGCTAACTAGGAATGCATTCCTACTGAAGTCACAGGTAAATAGTTAAACAAACAAAAACCCCTCTTTCTCAGGCCTTTTCCTAAAGGGAAATGTGTCCATCTTATAACAGAAGGTTTGGTTTCACAGATGCCACTTAAATGGAAAGTTAATCCCATAAAGTAGAGAGTAAATTAGTTTTAGATAAAGGAGAAGAAACTGGTTCTTTTAGGCTTGGGCACCTAAATGCTCATGTTCTAGAAGTTCCATTTGGTGCTCCATGCTTGTCAGGGTGAAACAAATTGTGATCCTAGGATTCAAAATGATAACCTGCTTGCCGCTGATGAAAATGACATGAAATTTGTCATCCTTAGAGACATACTCTGGTTGACTGGTGTTGTATTCTTTACTAGGAGCCTCATATGCTGATTCTTCCTTCAACCCTTTTAGGCTATAACTCCCACAATATTTAACAGTTGCTCTGAATGTCAACTTTATCAGCAAATCCCCATTAACATTCCTCTATAACATTCAGAGAAATTATTCTGGATAAATTTGTAAGTAAGACTGAGTTAGGAACAGTCCCTAAGAGTTGAATCAAAGAAGTTTTCGTTTGTTTAATATATGTTTACTGATCTTCAACCTTGTGCCAAGTACCATGCAAAGAATTTGAAGAACACGTAACAAGTCTTCAAGAAACTCTAGAACAGCTTTGTAAAGTAGGTGGTCTTTAAGCTGGGGTTTGATGGATGTGAGGACTTTGATAAGTCAAGAAGGTGATTGAAAAAGAATAGCATTAAGTACACTGAAGACAGAGGAAATCATAAGCGCTAAGATCCAGTGGGGCTGAGGGTAGAGGAGAGAATCAGAGAAACAGAAAATTTAATGTATGTGTCATGATTTGTAATTTTAGAATGTTCTTATTTCCAGATGTGCTACATATAAGTCATATGAGTAATGGAATATCACTAAACCATGAAAAATAATGAAATAATGTCATTTGCAGCAACATGGATGGACCTAGACATTACCACACTCAGTGAAGTAAGTCATAGACAGAAGGACAAATACCTTTGATATCACTTGTATGTGGAATCTAAAAGGAAATGATACAAACAAATTCATTTAAAACAGAAACAGACTCACAGACAGAGAAAATATACTTATGATTACTAGAGGGCAAAGGGTGGGGATAAATTAGGAGTTTAGGATTAACAGATACATACTACCATATATAAAATAGATAAACAGTAAAGACCCACTACATACTGTAGGAAACTATCAGTATCTCGTAATAACTGATAATGGAAAATAACCTGAAAAAGAATACATTTGTGTATATATATATATATATATATATATATATATATATAACTGAACCACTTTCCTGTACAGCAGAAACTAACACATTTTTATAATATTAAAATGTTATGCTATAGATAACAGCCATACCTCTATCAATTAAAAAAAAAGAGGCATTTATCCCAACCAGTATTAATTCTTCAGTGCTTTGATGCTTTTGAATTGTGGTGCTGGAGAAGACTCTTGAGAGTCTCTTGGACTTCAAGGAGATCAAACCAGTCAATCCTAAAGGAAATCAATCCTGAATATTCATTGGGAGGACTGATGCTGAAGCTCCAATACTTTGGCTACTTGATAGGAAAAGCCAACTCATTGGAAAGGACACTGACACTGGGCAAGACAGAAGGCAGGAGGAGAAGGGGGAGGCAGAGGATGAGATGGTTGGATGGCATCACCAACTGAATGGACATGAATTTGAGCAAACTTGGGGAGATAATGAAGGACAGAAGAGCCTCTCTCATGCTGCAGGCCATGGGATCACAATGAGTAGCACATGACTTAGTGACTGAAAAACAACAATCCCAACCAGCTGTTCATTCCCCCATAAGCCAATGTAAAGACAGCCATTTTGGAGCTCACATTTTCATCTGTACTCTCTCTTTATCTGAATTAAGTTACCCTCTGCTTTTCACCACAGTGCTCACACAACCAGCTCAGAAAGTTAAAGGGACTTCCAGATGCCTCTCAAATACAGAAATACTTTCCCAGCCTGACATTCAAGGCCTCAAACAGTACAATATTGGAAATGAAACAGCATTCATTTCCGGTATTTAAAGTCAGAACTCCTCAAGTCTCTAACCAAACAATTCAGCTTGCTGAGCCAATCTTACAGCATTTGTGGTAATTTCACCAGTATGAAGTGATTCTGTATCCTTGTCTTAAATTTATCATCAAATGAATTGGGATCTGTTCAAAAAATAAAGTTGTATGTCCAAACCATGGTGATTGCCTTCGCCATATCCATCTCATAATACATGGCCAACCAGTTGTGAAATGAATAGACCCATGGTCTTCACTGTTAAAAATACGAATCACAACACAATAGCAATATTCATGCCTCAGGCCAGATTGATCTGGCTGCTGCTTCTTTTTCCTTTCATTAGTTTAGATTTCTGAATTTCATAGTTCAAAAATAAGCTCTTAAATTGGTCTCTGTTTGTTTAAAGAAGATGGGGAAATCTACCCATTTTGAGATGTACATAAAATGAGATTTTTTTAGAGAAATGCCCAGGACAGAAGGACTTGTATTTTTGCTTACAGACTGTCTGTCTGTGATCCTGATCTGAAAGCACTGTACTGCAGACGCTGGCCTGCCAGCTCCTTATCGGGCCTCTTCTGTGCCAAGAAGCAGCCATGTGTACAGAGGAGGGGTAAGTCTTACAAAGTTACCAAGGAAAATGCCACACAATAAAGGAAACAATTTTGAGTCAACTCCTTCTCTTATCAATTGGGATATTTGGCAAATTGTGTTTCCCTCAGGTTTGTGTAAGTTTTTGTCTCCTTTCTAAAAAGGAAGTATACTTTTGAGTGCCCCAAATAATCAAGTTTCAACAAGCACAGAGCTAAGTTAAAAAAAAATAATAATAAGGTTTCTGAGAAAAACAGTTCCTGAATCTTATCTGTTTCCATTTGCTCTCAAGAGAGATTGAAAGTAGATGGTCTGGAATATATAAAAGAGCAATTAGAGAGACCAGTTGTTACAAACTTCCGGCCCAGCTGTCCATGTGCTATCTCTGTGCTCAGTCGTTGTTGTATCTGATTCTTTGCGACCCTTTGGATTGTAGCCCTCCAGGCTCCTCTGTCCATGAAATTTTTCAGGCAAGAATACTGGAGGAGGTTTTCATGTTCTCCTCCAGGGGATCTTCCCACCCCAGGGAGCAAACCTGTGTTTCCTCCATCTCTTGCATTGCAGGCATATTCTTTACAGCTGAGAAATTGGGGAGGCCAGCTTTCCATGGTCCTTTGGGAAACACCCACAACCAGGGCTTCCCAAGAAGTCAGTAGGCACATAAGACTCTGACAGAACACAGAAACCCAGATTCTCTCCTAACGCTGCTCCTTGGTTCATGGAGTGGCTGCAAACGCTTTGCCTTCTCCACTTTGGAGGAATTGAAATAGAATAGTTTCAAGACATCTTATTAATATGTCATAATTTATTTTTCCCTTTAAGTTGATGAAAACACTTTCTGGGAAAGTTTATTTATGGTGTTTAATACGGTATGTTTTGTGGACAAAGTAAAATGTCCATCTCTAATTTCCATACACAAATGTAGTCCACAATTAACATCACATTCCCTCTTGGTTACAGTGAGCTATTTAAACTGTTCAGCAAGAACTGGGTGGTCAATGACCCCTTCCATCCCTGCCCCAACGGCACATATTCTACCTATCACAAGTGAAACAGACAACAACAACAACAAACCCATGGTATTTAATGAAGCACTTTGACATAATAAAAGAAGTCACAAAGTTTAGAGAATGAAGTCCTGGGTTTAAACTTCAGCACCTTCATTTACTACATAGTTTAAGGAAGTCACTTGAATCCTCATGTCTGTTATCTGGTTTGCGGAATAGAGGCTAAGAATGCCTACTTGGCAGAACAATTATAGGGCTATATGTCGAGTGTCTGGTGCCTCTCTACACGGGTTTAAAGCACAAGCTCTGAAAATTAAATCAAAAGAAAATAAATTTCTGAATTCTCCTGTACTCCTGCTAGATTCTTTTGCAATTTTGTAAAATCTGCCAAATCATAATTTGATGGGGGAGGGTGTGTGACAAAGAAGGAACATGGTGTAAAATACTGAGCTATGTACAAAGTTGAGAAATTCTAGACATTTCCTGAAATATGACTGATTTCCCCACATTCCACAGTGTATATTTGCTCTGAGGTCAGTGAGGCAAGGTTTACTTGGGTTTCTGATTTATCTTCATGTTGCAATAACATTACTTCACATACATGTGAGCTTGGGGTTTATGATTTTACTTTTATTTAAGATTCACCTCAGCCACATAACTTAATATTTCCACCCAGGCCCCGAGCAATGGTACAGATAGAACCCTGAGATCCTCCTTCTTATTTCAGTCCTGGTGTTCTGTCCTCAACAGGGCAGCTTTGCATACATGAGAACAATTGGCCCATCTTCCCAAATTCCATCTACAGGTGTGCGCCCCAGATGGTCATCTCTTGGTCCCTGCTCAGGCACAAGCCCACATCCATTGGCAGCATTGCTCTTAGGAGGACAAACCCATTGAAGAGTCCACACAGGCCCTGAATGCAGATGCCAGGCTGTTTGGGCCAAGAATTCTGGCACCTCGGGTACACAGAGCGGAGTCTAAAACAATGCTTGACAAACTTTAATATTTATTTGAGTCATCTAGGGACCTTGTTAAAACAGGATTCTGATTCAGTGAGTGGAATGGGTTGTGAGGGTCTAGGCTGTATTACTAATAAGCTCTCAGGTGATCCTAACACCACTGGTCCTAGTAACAAGTTACTGGGAGGGAGGGACATGGGCTATGGGTAGACCTATCCCTTTGGCCCTGAAGGCTCCTCACCCTGTAGGGATGGGCCCAACTAGATAAGGATCAAAGAAGAGCTGACCATAGTGAGGACCGAGGACAGGAGTCTGGGTTGGCTAGTGGAAGACACAATGATTTGTACATAACTGCAAGGCAGGAATATAAGAGAAGAGGGTTCGTTCTGTTGGCAATCTATTTTTGTCTTTTTGCTTCTTTAGCCCCTAATCGTTTCCAGCTCTTGCGGCCCCACGGACTCTAGCCCGCAAGTCTCCTCTATCCATGGATTTTCCAAATGAGAATACTGAAGTGGGGTGCCATTTCCTCCTCCAGGAGACCTTTCCAACCTAGGGGGTTGAATCTGAGTCTCCTGCATTGCAAATGGATTCTTTTTACTGCTGAGCCACTGGGGACGCCCTTGGTAATCTACAGGTCAAAGGAAAATCCAAAGGCGACAATGCAGACAGTTTTCTTAATCATATAATGGAATTATTGAACAGAAGTCTGCAAGAAAGCTCATTTTTTCAACAATAGAGTTGAATTAGATTTACTTGCTTCTAATTTGAGGCTTCCCTGGTGGCTCAGATGGTAAAGAATCCACCTGCAATGTGGGAGACCTGGGTTCGATCCTTGGGTTGGGAAGATCCCCTGGAGGAGGTCATGGTAACCCACACCCATATTCTTGTCTCGAGAATACCCATGGACAGAGAAGCCTGGTGGGCTACAGTCCACAGGGTTGCAAAGAGTCAAACATGACTGAGTGATTAACCACAGCACAGATCTGCTTGAAGATTATTCAGATGTTTACAGTGATACAACCTCATATAACAGAATGTCCCTTAATGTGTGTCTGTGTGTGTGTGTGTTTTCTAAAACAACAGCAATGACAACAAATGCCTCATTCTTTCAACTGTTCCTCATTTGACAAGGTCAAAATTCCCTGACCACGCCAGCTGCCCTCCTTTGAATGCATTTCAGTTTTCCAATGCCCTTATTAAAGTATGAGACCAAGAAAGGAAAACAATACTCCAACAGTGATTTAATCACGGTGGTATACACTGTGACAGCCCTCTATATTTTTCTAGAGGCTGTATATCTGCTAATTTAGCCAACAACAACATTAGCTGTGCTGGTGACTTATCACATGGCTGACTTATTACCTGGAGTTCACCATCAAATAGAGTTTCTAATTTCTGAGTCTTTTTCACACCTGCTGCTGCTAAAATATTTTGTGCAGAGTTGATTTTTCAAACTGACTTTGGAGAAAGTAGACATGGAAAATACAGCTCATAGTTAAATTCCTCCTTTGGCACCTGATCTTTCATAAAGACGCTTTTGATCAGAAATTATAAGGCAGAACAAACAAACACTTCTGATGACTTATTTAGGCTAAAAGCTCAAGGCAAAAGCAAAAGGAATTCAATGTGCTACATTATGGTAAGAAAAATATTGAATTACCAGCTTATCATAAATGTACATCCATTTTAGAAATAATGCTTGAAATAGGGGAAATAGAGCCCCAAACAGGTGAGGGAAAGAGAAAGAGAGAGAGAGAGAGCAATCTCCTATCCTGACCAGAGTTTGAGAAATGGCTTAGGTATGAAAAAAGAGATAGTTTAAAAATGAAACCAAATAAATCATCTTCCCACAACATAATTAGGAGGTGGCAGAACATTTCAGTGCCTGACAAATTAATTCCATTTGCATTATGAGTCTTATTCAAAATGCTGTAAGAGCCACAAAGACAAAGTTGAAGCATGGTCTTTAATTAATCCTGCATCATGCCTAATACAGTAGTGTACACCCTTGGGAACTTCTAATCATTGAAATTAAAATCTGCACGTACATGCAATCTCTAAAATACGCTTCCAGTCTAACTACAGCTGCCTTCTACCGTATCTCCACATATTTCTACAGAGAGCAAAGAAGAAATGAGTCTCAAAAATCAAAGTAGCCTCTTCATAATAATTTAAAGGTCAGACAGACCAAGGCTCTTTTAGTAATCAGAGTGATGCCCAACAGACTTTATGTTAACTAAGTACTGAATACTAAACAAAAATGAATTTTCATTTAAAGCCACAGAGACAACGGAGTTTTAAAGATGTAAAGGGTTGAATTCTATCTTAGCAACAGTATTGTTCATTCAGTAAATGTGAGCTCAGTTCAGATCAGTTCACTCACTCAGTCGTGTCTGACTCTTTGCAACCTCATAGACTGCAGCACACCAGTCTTCCCTGTCTATCAGCAACTCCTGGAGCCGGCTCAAACTCATGTCCGTTGAGTTGGTGATGCCATCTAACCATCTCATTCTCTGTTGTCCCCTTCTCCTCCTGCCTTCAATCTTCCCCAGCATCAGGGTCTTTTCCAATGAGTCATTTCTTTCCATCAGGTGGCCAAAGTATGGGAGCTTAAGCGTCAGCATCAGTCCTTCTAATGAATATTCAGGACTGATCTCCTTTAGGATGGACTGGTTGGATCTCCTGCAGTCCAAGGGACTCTCAAGAGTCTTCTCCAACACCACAGTTCAAAAGCATCAATTCTTTGGCGCTCAGCTTTATTTATAGTCCAACTCTCACATCCATACATGACTACTGGAAAAACCATAGCTTTGACTAAATGGACCTTTGTCAGCAAAGTAATGTTTCTGCTTTTTAATATGCTGTTGGTCATAGCTTTTCTTCCAAGGAGCAGGTGTCTTTTAATTTCATGGCTGCAGTCACCATCTGCAGTGATTTTAAAGCCCAAGATAATAAAGTCTGTCACTGTTTCCACTGTTTCCCCATCTATTTTCCATGAAGTGATGGGACTGGATGCCATGATCTTAGTTTTTTGAATGTTGAGTTTTAAGCCAGCTCTGAGCTCAGTGGGACCAAATATTGTCCAGCAGCATTCACTGCATATAAGCCATGGAAATCCTCTGCATTAGGTTGTTCATAGTCTACTGGGAAAGATGTATGTGGTCTAAGAAAGAAAGGAAGAGAGCCACAAAAAGAAAAGCAGAGAGTGAGATTATACTTAAGTATCAGTGAATCCTGAAAGAATAATTGGAATATGAATGTATAATAAGAAGTGGGTACCCATAGATGAGAAAGTTTATTCCAAATAGAAGGGTATGATATAAGGGCATGAATGTGGGAAAGTATCGGACTTTTTCTACTTCTCACTCCAGGCCGGATGAATATTGAGAATTGTCCTTGCACTTAAGTCTTTAACCAGTTGCTCCCTGCTCTAAAATAAACAATAAACTCTCTCTCCCCGCTGCCTCCATTGTGTACCTGTGTATGGGTGTTGAATGATTGAGGGCAGCACAGAAAAGGGAAACATTCATGTTCTGCATGGAGGCACATAGTATGTACATGGCAAACTCTCTCTGGTTAAGTCATGGCCTGTTATAATCGGAAACATGGCTGCTATTTCTGCACCAGACAGTTTACACTCACTGCCTACACATCTTATGGCAGTCTTTCAAAGCAGATATCACTTTCTATATTTATGAGGAAATTGAAATGCAAATAATCCACAAAACCTAGTTGAAAGTTGTGAATTATCATCTTTGGTCTATTTGACCTCAAGGCCTATGTGCCTCCCACACAGCTCACTCTCCATCTCTACAAAAGTGGTAGAGGGAGGCTGGCAGTAGGTTTTACCCAGCCAAATTCCCCACAAAAATCATGTAACATGCAGAGGTTTTCAATAATGTTAGCTTGTCAGTATAATTCTGCCTTTGCTCAGTCTCTCCAACTCAAGAAGTTACAATGGATCCCAAGCACAAATTTTAGTACATTGTATGGTGATGTTGGGGCTTCCCTGATGGCTCAGACGAATAAAGAATCCGCATGCAAAGCGGAAACCCTGGGTTCTATCCCTGGGTCAGGAAGATCCCCTGGAGAAGGGAATGGCTACCCACTCCAATATTCTTGCCTGGAGAATTCCATGGATGGAGGAGCCAGGTGGGCTACAGTCCATAGGTCGCAAAGAGTTGGACACGACTGAGTGACTAACACTTTCACGGTGATGTGGCAGACTTCCCATGTGGCACTAATGGTAAAGACTCTGCCTGCCAGTGTTGGAGATGTAAGAGATTCATATTTGATCCTTGAGTCAGGAAGATCCCCTAGAGGAGGAAATGGCACACACTCCAGTATTCTTGCTTGGAGAAGCCTGGTGGGCCACAGTCCATGGGGTCACAAAAAGTCAGACACGACTGAACATCTGAGCATATATAGTAATGTTATGTCATCAATCTGGCTATCCCATAATTTAGAATTAATTCCAAGGAAGAGTTTGCTTTTTCTTTTTTTGTTTTTCTTGCTTCTTGTTTTTCCCATCTGTAGGATTTCACATATCACTGCAGAGGCAACACAATCTGAATACTGAATCCCAAATCTCCTCCACTCTTATTCTTCTCTAGAAACTTAAACTTCAGTTAAAATCACCAGTTATTCCTCCATGGACAGAACCAGCTGGTGGGAAGGTTAAACTGATAATGAGACATTCACACATGTATATCATTCATCTGATATAGTATAGTTTGGGCTGAGGCAGAAAGAGGAAAGATGACCTCAACAGAAGTAGGTTACCTTTATTCAAGCAAGGAGGGGTGACAGTCGGCCTAACAACCGGGCTGAGCGCGGAGAGGGATCAGGGAGGCTCCATTTTTATAGGGAGGTTTGTGGAAGCGATAAGACAAACATTAATCAGGTGGGATGTTTTGGGTATTCTTTAGTTGAGATGGCATTTGTAGTTGGGCAGGGGGTGATAAGTCTTCTGTTCAGGTGTGGGGGTGGAAGGTTTCTGGACAGGGGGTGATAAGTCCCGGATAGATGCAACCGGCCTGGAGCATCAGGGTGGGACCTAAAGTTCTGTTTTGTTTTCTCCGAAGATAGATGATCAGCAAGGGCCTTTGAAACTGTTGTTTTCTTTTCTAGGCCCAAAAGACTCCATATATATATATATATATATATATATATATATATATATATATATATATATATCCAGCTATCTCTTGTTTTTAGATCATTGCATCATATTCCCAAAAGAAATTATAAAACATTGCATGGAAAAAGTTGTATGTTCCAGTTTGACCTAAGCCTACTACATATGGCTGAAGAAATCAACTGAGAAGTTGAACTAGAATTAAGTAAAAGAAGGTATTGAAAACTACACAAATGAGTTTATCCTTATCCTGTAAGACATGATCTGATACACAACTAGACTGTGAGGAAAGCTTTTCATAAGGGTAGAGATATGAACTTGACCACGGTATTAAAGATTAAGTGGTCCAAACTTGAGAAGTAGGATGGATTTGAGAGACTAACAAGTAAGAGAGATCAGTTAGAAGTGTCTACATGAAGAAATCATGAAACCTGGATCAAGGCAGTAGCAAAAGAAAAAATTAAAAAATTGTTTGTTTGTTTTTTTTTTAAGTACACTTCAGAGTCAAAGGTAATAGATTTATGACCTCAAGTCAGAAATATCCTTGAAAAATCGTTTAGTTCACCCTTCTGTCAACTTTCTGATGGTCCTGAGGTTTTTATCTTCAGGGAGTAAGGAGATAGTGATGCCCTTAACCGTAACAGTCAGCGCAGGTCTGGGGAGAGACGCAGACTCTGTTAAGTTTGCAGAGTCCGTGGTGAAGCAGGCCTAACCTTGACATCCCTTTGTTTCTTTTCCTATTACATCTTTCCCCACGCCCTCAGCCAAACCCGCTCCAGGAGTGAAAAAGCTCTTCACCTATCTGTGCCCCCAATCTGAAGGCCCTCAATTTCCAATGCATAAGAGAAAAAGGAAAGTGGCTGGTTCCTGCACGCACAATGACACCAGGGCCCTTCCGTGTGTGGGAAAATAGAGGTGGGTGATGAAGGCTTTCCATCCACACAGTCCAGCTTCCAGCTCTGTGGAAACTGGGAGCCAGTCTAGCTAGGGACACTGCCAGAGGAGCCCCACATCATCTCATTTATAACCCGGGGAACAGCAAAACAGATATGGGTGGTACGGAATCTCTTCTCACAATCTGGCTTCAAGTCGCCAACTTTAAAGAAAAGAAATTCCTCATGAATGACATAAACCAATTACAGAGCTGCCTAAACCAAGCCCAAGTTTTGAAACGGAGGTCACAGGTTCCCATTAGGCAGGGGGATCTGAACAAGGGCCAAAACAAGCACCTTTGGTACCCTAGGATGCCCAAATTCTGGGCGCTCTCATAGGACAGTCCAGCACTCCACCCTGAGGTCGCGACTGCCATCATCTCCTCAAGCTGAAGGTGTCTGCGTGCAGTGCTTTGCAACCTCCCTTCTATAATAACCTGACGGGTTTCTTTGCTCATTGCCATGTTGCTGGACTGTCTTGTCTACTATCTTGCCCTTCACCAAAGGACACGTGAGAAAGGACTGACATTTGGATAATTAGTCACCTTAGAGCATTCTCTCAGTTTTTGTAAATGTGTATGTTTTATTTGACATAAATTCTTTTTTCCAGCCTAAAACCATTATAAGTTTGAAGAATAGGGAATAAGAAATTAAGGTGGTGGTTGATATATATTAACTGATCACCTATAATGTGCCATGATCTTTATGTTATTTCTTTTAATCCCTCACAACTTGGTGAGCCATGTATGATTATTCTGGTAGTTCATAGATAAGGAAATTGAGCATCAGGGAGGTGAAGGAAGTTTTCCAATGTCACCCAGGTAGCAAGTGGGAGGAGATACATACCAGCTCCAAAGTGTGGTGCTGCTGCCAACCTAATATAATTGCTATTTTTACATAAAATTTAATGGGGGAGTGAAAAATAAGTAGCAAGTACAGAGAAGCAAAAAAGCAAAGAATAAGGAAAATTACATCTAATCCCACCACCCAGAGATAATCACTCTTAATATTCTGTTGTAAATCCTGCAATTGCAGAAGTTTTAACTCCCATTTTGGAGCTCTTGCACTGATGCTGCAGAAAGCTTTCAAACAAATTACATCTTTTTGTTATATTCAGAATCATCAAGAAAAATACAAAAGAGATATCTTCAGAGTTTTTAAAAAGTGAATTTGAGAAGTAGTCAACAAGGCCTACAGTATCCTTGAATGCTGCTGGAATCTGGAGAATTAAAAGCATCGGTGTTCTTTGAGTATCTGTCTTCTAGAAACTCCCATGACAGGGAAGCCATGAGTATGTAGAGTTCACTGGGAGGTCTCTGAAACAGCGGCAGATGGGTCCAGTGTGTCTTGCAGAAGCTTGTTTTGTGACTATGGCCAAGAAACAATGCCCCAGGCTACAATTTGTCCATCTCCCAATTGGTGTTTTTCACTTACGCTGCTTAATGATCAGGGTTGTTTTCAGGAGTTCATGAGATAAATATTTATGAAAGCCCTTTGAAATAAACAAAGCACTATGCAAATGAAAGGTAATTGTCAAAATCGCTAATAATTAAGCACTTGACTTCTGAGATGAAGATTTTGCCAAGGGGTTAAGGGAGCCATGATACTAGCCCTTTAAAACCCTAAACCATAAATTAAGTGGCAAAACTGTAATCAAAATGCTACCATAATAAAATCATACCTTTTCGTAGGTACAGAGTATGGATAGTAATAATAATGATCCTGATAATAATGATGACTAATACCTATTCCCTTTGGCATCATATTTTCAAACACTTTGTAAATGATTTGCATGGCTCTCTCAATTAATCCTCAGAATAACCTTTGTCAATGTACATTGAAAATGAAAGTGTTAGTCGGTTGGTCGTGTGTGACTCTTTGTGACCCCATGGACTGTAGCCTGTTAGGCTCCTCTGTCCATGGAATTCTCCAGGCAAGAATATTGGAGTGGGTAGCCATTCCCTTCTCCAGGGGAATCTTTGCGACACAGGGATCAAATTCGGGTCTCCTGCATTTCAGGAAGTTTCTTTACCGAGCCACCAAAGAAGCAAAATCATCTCATGAAAGTGAGAGTTGCTCAGTCGTGTCCAACTTTTTGTGACCCCTTGGACTATACACTCCATGGACTTCTCTAGGCCAGAATACTGGATTGGGTAGCCTTTTCTTCTCCAGGGGATCTTCCCAACCCAGGGACTGAACCCAGGTCTTCCTCATTGCAGGCAGATTCTTTACCAGCTGAGCCACAAGGGAAGCCTAAGAATACTGGAGTAGGTATCCCTTCTCCAGCAGATCTTCCCGACAAGAATCGAACCAGGGTCTCCTGCATTGCAGGTGGATTCTTTACCAACTGAGTTATCAGGGAAGCCCAATTATCTCATAGTACTTCATATGTATTCAGTGCTGTATTAGACATTTAAATAGTCTCAATTAATCCTTACAATTCTATGAAATACAAAATAGCATCATCTTCATTTTACAGATTAAGAAACCAAAAGAAAGAGAATATCAAAGACATTCTGAAGACTGTATAGTTAATACATAACGAATGTGAACGTAAACCAACTCTCCCAGAAGGTTGGGAGTCCAGGCTCTTAATCAACATTGACGCACAATCAGGAAAGAGTCATAATCATTAAAATGAAAGGTGATAAAGACCCAAAAGAGGACTCAACAGTAGAAATGGAAAGGGTTAGATTTAAGAAATGCAGCAAAAATAAACTTGACAGAATTTTAACAACCTGATTAGATTGGCAGGAATAAGGAGAAAAAGTTAAGATGAGTGGTTTTTCAAGCCTGGATAATTGGGAAGATAATGAGGCCATCCTCGTAAATAAAGACCTGCAGAAGAGAAGCAGATTTGCTGGGGGAGCATAAGACTGGGGGAAGATGATGTGCTGAGTTTGAGATGCCCATGGGGTACACAGGTGGAGGCAGCCCAGGGGAAGAAATGCAGGTGCGAGTGCCTCCCATCACTGGGCCCCCACACTTGCTGAAGGTCCAATCAGCTATTTTCAGCCTAGGTTTTCAGTCTTAGTCTTACCGTGCACTTTGGTGAGTGACATGGGATAAAATTTTCCATAAATGCTTAGAGCTGGAAAAAGAAAAAAAAACTCACACAGACACAGGCACCCAGAAATTCAGTCACCTCATAATAAGCCAGAGACTTTTCCAAAACCGTCTTAAACTGCTTATTTTCCAAACTCGAAATATTAGGAACAAGAATCGGTGGCTTGATGCAGTGACATCTGAGTAATTCCTTCCTTCCCTGCAGCAAGCTGCTCTTGTAAAGATGAATTTGCTCCTGCATGGTAATGAAATCTGTTTAGGAATTCTGAATGTACAAGTTGGCTCAAAGTTATTTCCACTGCTCAGGGTTTAGCCTAAGAGGGCCCCTGACCTGTTTGAGGTAGAAAGAGAAAAGAAAGTCAAAAGAGGACGATGGAGAATAGTCCAAGGTGGGCAGAAAAAGAAGAGGTGAGATACAGAAGCCTCAGAGTCCTTTACACAGCTGGTTCTGTGTGTCAGTTACTAGGGATTTATGGTCATGGGGTAGACTGTGTTTACTCTTCCTAAAAATAAGGATAAGCCCAAAACTATATGGTAGAGAGTATGTAACTTTTCGTATTAGTTCTTTATACTATATTAACCTCTCCTTGCCCCCTACAATGTGTGTTGACCTTTGAAATTTTGTTGGTACTTCTAGCTGCCATCTCATTACAGATTCCAAAAAGAACTAAACAAAATCTCAGTTTTTCACAAACAGCGACATCTGCTTGTTACATACAATGTATTACTCACTTAAAAAAAAGTGTAGCAGTATACAGCTACACCACATTGTAAGCCAGTTATCCTCCAATTTTTAAAAAACATTATTGGTTCAAATTCAAAAAATTTGAAAACTAATTTTACTATTTAGCTGAACTTTGGACATGTACACAGACGTACACACACATTTTGCACAGCAATCTCTCTTTTTCTCTCTCTTCTCCATCTCTTTTTCTGATATAAACTTTTTGTTAAAAATCAAAATGCTCATTTCCTTGAGTATAGAGTTAGGCGTTAAAGTCTTATTTCGTCATTGTATGCTCAGGTCTCTAAATTAATTTCCCCATCCTCCCACTTAATTCTTTTTCTTTAAAAATCATACCTCAAGTTGGGGAAAATTTTATAGAGATGGACACATTGGAGTCCAGTTTTCAAGATCTGGCTTATCATTGAAAATGCTATATCTTAAACACTCATTAGAAACCCCTGGTGATTTTTTTGGGCAAGGTTAACTCAGTATCTTCAACCAAACTGACAGTGATACTGAGCGATAACTATGATACCCGTTTCACTTAGAACAACAGTGAAGCAATACCAGCAGCTCAGAACACTTCCCCTTCTGAAATCATCAGTACCCAGAGCAAACTGCTCAGATATTAGAAATGCTTTCTTGGAAAAATCACACTCATAATAATACACTTTGGACTTCTTGGGCGGGGGCAGCTGGAGGAGTGGGTCCTAAAATATTCCTTGTTTCGTTTCTCATGTTATCTTCTGCCTTCCACTTTCCTTCTCATTTGTGCCGATAGCCAAAGTCTATCATCACAGTATTAGCTGAAGACCACTTAAAACAAGCATTTTAATCACTTTCAGCAAAGTTTATAGTCATGTTCCTTTTATAGAATCTTAAGAATTTGGTGATATCTATTTGGAAGGAATGATGCTAAAGCTGAAACTCCAGTACTTTGGCCACCTCATGCGAAGAGTTGACTCATTGGAAAAGACTCTGATGCTGGGAGGGGTTAGGGGCAAGAGGAGAAGGGGAGGACCAAGGATGAGATGGCTGGATGGCATCACTGACTCGATGGACATGAGTCTGAGTGAACTCCGGGAGTTGGTGATGGACAGGGAGGCCTGGTGTGCTGCGATTCATGGGGTCTCAAAGAGTCAGACACGACAGAGCGACTGAACTGAAGTGAACTGATAGGCAAATTATTATTTATTTATTGCTAAAACCACATAAAGCATTACTTTCATTTGAATTCTAGAAAAAATATACAAATAAGTTAAATGGTACCAAAAATGAGTAAACAATTGACCTCCTGGCACAGAGAGTTCTAAGATCTGGTACTCAGTGACATGCATATTCACAAACAAATTCACTGAGCTCTGTCCATGAAGATAGCTCGTTGCTGCTGCTGCTGCTAAGTCGCTTCAGTCGTGTCCGACTCTGTGAAACCCCAGAGCCTGGGAGCCCACCAGGCTCCCCCGTCCCTGGGATTCTTTAGGCAAGAACAGTGGAGTGGGTTTCCATTTCCTTCTCCAATGCAGGAAAGTGAAAAGTGAAAGTGAAGTCACTCAGTCGTGTTAGATGTGTATGAAAGAAAGTTAAGGCTCAGCCCATCAGCAAGTGCTCACAATGGAGCTATAGAATAGTGAAGACATAAAGTTAGACAAGGAATACTGACGGAGTCAGAGAAGATAGAAGTTAATATGGTTGGAGCTGAACCTTCCCTCATGGAAAATAAGATTCTCAGACCAAATTAAAACCTATGATAACACTTGCATATGAATACATGTTCGTCCAGCAGTATAGGATGTGCTCTGAAGGCCACAGAAGAACCATTAGGTATGTGTCTTCTCTCAATGCCTTGCATTTAAATTAGATGTAGAAAACAATTGAGAACAATTAAGGTTCAACTCCGGAGAAGGCAATGGCAACCCACTCCAGTACTATTTCCTGGAAAATCCCATGGATGAAGGAGCCTGGTAGGCTGCAGTCCATGAGGTCGCTGAGTCAGACAAGACTGAGCGACTTCACTTTCACTTTTCACTTTCATGCATTGGAGAAAGAAATGGCAACCCACTCCAGTGTTCTTGCCTGGAGAATCCCAGGGACAGGGGAGCCTGGTGGGCTGCCATCTCTGGGGTCGCACAGAGTCAGACAAGACTGAAGCGACTTAGCAGCAGCAGCAGCAAGGTTCAACTCTGTGATACACAGCAGGTTCTTTGGGCTTCTGTTTGTGTCAGGGTCTGTTGATTAGTGAACCAAAAGTTGTTTGCAACCTTTTTCTTTAATATCTAAATCAAAAAGTTAAAATACTTGATTTTTCTGCTCAGGAATGGAACACACTTCTAGACAACGAGATTTAAGTTGAATTCCCCTAGGACGACTTTCTCTTCAAAATGAAAAGGCAAAGGTTCACCAGGAAAACATTCTTTGCCTCTTCTTCCTTCCCCTTTCTTCCTGTCTGATGTGCAGAAGTGAGACCAGGAGGTCGAGCACCATCTTGCCCATGAGGTGACAAGCAGGGATACTGTGGTCTTCAGGTAAAGGACAACAGAATGGGAAGATGAAAGGAGGTTGAATTCTTGATGGCTTCAGGGAGCCATCATAGGTGCAAGCCCTGAATGTTTAAGTGTTTAAGCCACTGTTAATCTTAATAACTACAAACAGTCCCTACAACTAAACCATTCAAGTTCATCTGAGGGAAAATAAAGAATATATTATAAGGATGCAGAGGTCTTTTCCCAAACCTAGTAGAGAAATGCAGCCTGGTTTCCTAAGAAATAGAGAATAGAAAATAGAAAGCTGCCCAGGAACCCAGACAACTAGTCCATCTCCCTCTGTCCCAGAATATATAGTGTTTTATGATTAAACTTCCCTCTTTGCAGTCTCCTCATTATTCTTTGTTTGGAAAAAGACCAGAAACTTTGCTCTACACCCATACACATGGCTGGCTTCCAGTTCTAAGGTTACATGTATTTTCTCATCCTATACCCAATGCAGTTCTCAATCCCTACCTAGTGTCTCTCAGTCCCAATTCTAAAGAGAGGGAGAATATGATTGGTTCTTTCTTGGAAGAAGTATCTGCTCCCATGGCCTGGGTGTGGGGAAACACAGAATAAAAATGTATTCACTTAGTTACAGTCAACTAAAGCTGGCACTGTTCTAGATGCTGGGGATACAGCCATGAATTAAAACAAGTCTTAGCTATTGAGGAGTTCACCTTCTGGCTCATGCAGATGGGA
Organism: Ovis aries; assembly: GCF_016772045.2. Taxonomy (NCBI): domain Eukaryota; kingdom Metazoa; phylum Chordata; class Mammalia; order Artiodactyla; family Bovidae; genus Ovis; species Ovis aries. The sequence continues at coordinate 198,863,037 of NC_056054.1, forward strand.
GAGAAGAAAACACATATATAATATGTGGTGGAAATATGTGGTTTAAAGCAATAGAAATCAGAGTAAAGCAAAAGATCAATAGGACAGGGGGAAACAAATTTTTTTTTTTTTTTTTTCCCTATAGGATGATCTGAGTACTGGGAAGGTGACATTTAGACCGAAAGTTGAAGAAAATGAGGGACTGGAGCATGTGCTATCTGGAGAATGGTGTTCCCAGCAGAGAAGAGCAAATGAGAAGAATCTGAAATCAGAGCATTTGTTTGATGTTTTTTAAGAAGCACCAAGGAAGCCAATGTATCTCCAGCAGAAAGAAGTAGGAGGAAAATTGCAGCAGATAAGTCAAGTGAGGGGTCAGACCATGACTTCTGGAATCCCGCCTTGGAGAGCAGGGCCCCCACACAAGCGAGACTGATATAGACTAGACCATAGCTCTACTGTTGAGTCATTTCAGGCATGTCCGACTCTGAACCACCCCATAGGCTGTAGCCCGCCAGGCTCCTCTGTCCATGGGATTCTCCAGGCAAGAATACTGGAGTGGGTTGCCATGCCCTCCTCCAGGGGCTCTTCCCAACCCGGGGATCAAACCCATGTCTCTTAAGTCTTATGTACTGGCAGGAAAGTCTTTACCACTAGTGCCAACTGGGAAACTCAGACAATAGCCTTCAGAAATGTACAAAATGGCATTAATGGAGTAGAGTACTTAAAAAAGGCAAATCATGTGTGGAAAGTCAGGGAAGCCTCTATGGAGAAAGTACAGGCAGAATTGAATAAGGGGCAGATCAGGGGCTGCATGTGCTTCCCAGGTGGTGCCCGCCTGCCAATGCAGGTGACTTAAGAGATGTGGGTTTGATCCCTGGGTTGGGAAGATGCCCTGGAGGAGGGCATGGCAACTCACTCTAGTATTCTTGCCTGGAGAATTCTATAGACAGAGGAGCCTAGCGGGCTGTAGTCCATAGGGCTGCAAAGAGTTGGACACGACTGAAGAGACTTAGCGCAGCACAAATGGGCTGCAGAGTCAGAAAGATCTGTTCAAATCCTGTCTGGACCACTAGAACTGTAGGACCTTGGGCAAGTGAATCATCCTCTTTGACCCTCAGGTAAAATACGTTAAAGGATTGATGTTTCAATGAAATAAGTTAAATTATGCATAGTGCCTGTGATATTTACATGCAGAGAGTCTATGAAGAAAGAGTTCAATGATCAGAGAACTTTGGAGAACACTTCTCTCTTTTAGACTTTCTCAGTGACTATTAGTCTAATAACATTCTAGATGGGTATCAAGAAAATATCTTCGACTTTATTCAGGCTGCTATGTCAATTTACTTGGAGCATCAAACTCATCTCTTATGTGTGTGATTCCACGGAACACATCGGGCTGATATTGTGGAAGGGCCCTTCCCTCTCTGACTCCTTCAGTGACTCACTAAGGAGCCCTGAAGCACCATGGACTCACCTTCCACAGGTCTGCTGGGTCCTGGCAGGTATTGGAGAAAAATGTTCACAAGTCAAGTCCGCCAACCTTTTCCAAACTACTTGTAACACCTTTCTTCTCCTAACAACTCGACAACCAGTATTACAGAAGAATAATAAAGACCATCCTTAACAAAAAGTGGGGAATTTGAAAGGGAAAAAAAAAATGAGAACAGAGGATAAGGAGAACATTTTCTTCCTAAAATTAACAGGACAACATTGATCCAAAACTTGGGAACACAAGTGGGACCATGTCGGATACCTGTCCTTGTAATATCTATGCATGCATCGTTTTTCTGTAAAATGCCCTTGATCTGCCCTGCTTTTAATACAGCTCTGGTCACAGGATAAGGAAGAAAGTCTCCAGGCATCTTGTCTGTTGCAAAACATAAAAAATGGCAAAGTGTCAAGCATCAATTCCTCTGTCCAGATATTTTATTTATTTTTAACAAAAGCCAGATTTAGATCCTGGGTCTGCTAGTTTCTAGCTCTGTGATTTAGATGAGTCACTTAATCTCCCCACACCTTACTTTTCCTGTTTTTAGTAAGAAGAAAATAATTTTTATCTTCCATAGCTAACATGAGGATTAAACAAAACGGTTAGTGGTGGGGTAGGAGCAGAGTGACAATTCCTGGCCATGTTCAGTTTTAACAGATGTTTATGGAACGAGTGACTGACTGGTCACTGCTAACCATTCTCCATCATGAAAATACCTTCCCTCTTGGTTTTCATGACTCCATCCAATATTGTTTTTAAGGATATTGTTGAGAACATCAATTTCACAGTCAGTGAACTCTAACTGCATCCCATTACTCTCTAGTAAAACTTTTAAAATAAATAAATAAAGCACTCTAATTTCATAGCATTAAAATTGCCACAAAAAAATAAAATTGCCAAGTCATGTTATAAGAAAATAATACTTTGTTTATTAATTTTCATTATTGATGTAAAAGAATGATTCATTGTCTTTTTGAGAGAAAAGACAGAATAAAACCTGAGTCACATAGGCGGCATTCCCAGTCTTAAACTCTGAAAGAAACTGAATACCTATTTAATGGATCTGAAATGATTAGCAGTCCATCAGATCTAAGATGTCCCATTACTCTAAAAATAAAAATAAAAATAGGAACAAACATGAGGCACAAATAATTGAGGTATGATACAAAAATGAAAATGAATGGTTGAGGAACTCCAAAGGTTTTAATAATTAATACATAAACCTGGCAATCTAAATTATGGGCAAGGTAACTTAGACCCAGTATATTAATTCAACTTGAGAGTGGGTTGACTTAAAGTTTCCTTTTTAGATATGCATGGTTTACTCAGTAATAATAATAAAAGACAACCACAAAATTCCACATACACAGCATCACTCCCTCTGAACCAGCCCTAGCATGCCAGGTTGCAGAGCTCTTAAACCCACACACCAAGAGTTTAACTTGAGCTTGGCTGGGGGACTTGGACGAGACTTTCACTATTCAGACACAGAAAATATTAATTATCATCAAATCTGTCATTATCTTCCCATCCCCCCCTCCACATCCTCATCTCACCTATCTGATACTTTTTCCCTCCAGCCAGCAAAATGAAAAGCAGTGATTTGCTGAGTGGATTGTGGTTTCACTCAAAAAGAAAAGGGGCCAGCTGTGTATACCTATTCAAAGTAATCAAAACAAGGAGATGGGAAAGATATCCTTGAAGAGCCCTAAGGCAATTTTTGTTGAAAATCCAGAAAGTATGATTTCTTTAGAGCAGCTACGAAAAAAAGATAGAAAGAGGGTAAAAAGAGAGTGTGTGTGTGGCGGCGGGGCGGGGGGGTGGGGGTGGGGTAGTGGCAACAGGGACTAAAACAGAGAAAGAGGGAGGGAGGAAAGGAGAGAGAGAGAGCAGAAGATAGAGAGGAGATGATGGGGGGTGGGGCAGAGAACAGACAAGGGAGAACTAAAGAAAAAGAGTAAGAGAGAGGAAAGAAATCGGAGAGAGGAAAGAAATCGGAGAAAGGAAGCAAAAGCAAAATGAGGTTCAAAACCACGTGTCTTATGCCCTCTCCCCTACTCTCTGTGACTTCTGAACTACGTGTCCAGGCAGATAGAAGTGTGCAGAAGCAGCAGTCAGAGTTGGCCTGGCATCCTGAAAGAATACACAAACGCCTACAAGATACGATTTCAGGAGCGCCTGGGTGACCCACTGCCCAAAATAACACCATTCATCCACTGGCTGATGCCTAAAATTCCACTGCTCATGCTTCATTTATTTTGGAAAGTGCTGTGATGCACACTGACATTGCCCTGGGTTAGGGAACTCTTTCAGCCTATTTGCAACCCCTTCTAATCTCCTTGTGAGTGACTTTCAGAACCTTTTCTGGGTGCTGGTTTGGACCTAGGGATAAGGAGAAAAAATATGAAGCTAATAGATACATGAACAGGAAAAAGAGTTAAACCAGAAAGCTGAAGTCATGGAGGACAAAAATTTGCCTACTCAAGTAGCATTCAACCCTTATGAAGCCTATACAGTAAATCATTTAGTTGTATGGCCATTCCCTTCTCCAGGGGACCCTCCTGACCCAGGTATGGAACCCAGGTCTCGTACACTGCAGGCAGATTCTCCACCATCTGAGCCACCAGGGAAGCCCATTTAGAAACTAAGGAAGATGAAGAAAATACCAAATAAATTTTGATTTTACATTTATAAAGTTATATATGGTCCTTACTGGCTTTTATTAGGTGAGAAGCAGTATTCCTTAGTGATTAGGAATAAAGACTTTGGGGCCAGACTCCTAAGTTTGAACCCAGATCTACAACTTATTAACTGGGCTGCCTTGGACCAGTTACTTAACCTCTCTGATGATCAGTTTCCTTATTCATAAACTTAGGTTAATTAACAGTATTTACCTCATAGGATATATGTATGTGAGGACTTTGTAACAGCATCTGGTTCATAGAAAGTCCTATTACTTGTTAGCTATTGTGTCTGAATTGGGTCATACACTGATTCCTAAAGACTTGACTGACAAGAGGAGCTTACTCATCATTCATCTCAAGGGCTGGAGATCACTTTCTCTAAATCACATGACTTCTCAGAAGAAAATGGATACTTAATAAAACTGGTTCTGACTAGAATGGGAGAAGTGGAAAGTGGTTGCTGGATGGGCAATAACAGTGGCTGCTGCATGTGTTATACCCATTCATCCTCTTATAACCCTATAATGCTGACCACATCATCCCCATATTACAGAGAAACTATGGCTCGGAGGGGTTAACTGACCAAAGGTAATGGAAAGAGCAATGATAGGCTCAGTACTTTAAACCAGGCTGTTTGCCAGTCCTATGTTCTCTCCATCATGACCATCAGCTCCTCTTTAATGGAAGATCCAAGGCTTTTCCTCTCCATTGGTGTAACTTTTCCTTAGCCCCAAGGAGGTACTTTTTATGTCCTTGTTTCTATGCTACAACTTAGGAGAGTGCAAAAAGAGAGAAAGTGGCTATGCAGGACATAAAATGGAGCCACAAGTTCTTCAGTTCTTATTACTAATATATTTATTCAATAAATTGAGCCTCATCTCACTAAAGCCATTGATATTCTTTTTTTCTAATAGCTTAAAAAGCATTATAGGTATCTTAAGTGGTTATGAACAAGGAAGAAATGCTATAAGTTTTGATGCACATTTGACAGCCCTTGACTCATTTTTCTAATACTTTCCATGAAAATAGGTGTTATTGAGTTTTCTTCTTCCTGAATTAGTTTTACATTTTACCAAGAAATCATTAGTTTCCTTTCAGATGTCAAATATTTTCCCATGGAGTTGTTTGTAGTGTTCCCTTACAATTATCTTAACCTTTTCTCCAGAAGTGGTTGTACTCTTTTCTCGCTTCTAATTTTATCTATTTCTGTCTAACATTAGTGATTTTAGTGCCTAATACTCTGCTTTCATATTAGTGATAGCTTTATCATCCTTGTTTGACTTAAAATGAGTCAGGTTTTAGACAATTTGTATGTTTATTTCACTAACTTCTAGTGTTATTTTTTCAATATCTGGTTTCTCAGTCCTTTTCATTTTACTTTAATGTTCTTTCTCTGTTTTATAAAAATGAGAATGAGGTGATTTTTAGATAGTTTCTCTTCTGTAATGAACATAAGCAAAGCTTTGCTGACTAGACCACATTTCCCTTTAGAATTTACCCTATCTCATAGGCTATGGTGTATTTTTTCCTAACTAATTTTTCATTTAAAGTATGACTCTCATACATACATATATATATATATATATATATATATATATATATTTTCTCTTATACTCTGCTAGTCTAGAGCAACACAAAACTAAGTAGAACCCAGTTCACAATCTAAAATATCTTCAAGTCCAGCATGGCAATACTCCTGTAAACAGCTGATAACAATATAGGATTTATATTAAAAGCAAAACCCCTAAGCAGCAAAAGAGATGATGTGCTAATATCCCTATTCATTCTTATCCTCTGCGATAGGAGTCCCACCCAACCATACAGATCGCAGAAAATGACTGCAGATTCAGGCCAGAGATTTTCCTAAGAAAACCCTGTGGTTTAATAGAATATTCGGAATAGTCTAACTCCCTGTTTCGAGACTTCCTCTTCTAATTGCTCAGCCTATGTGAAGGACTGGACCCAGTCTACCCTTTTATTCGCAAGTTGCCCCCTCTGTAACTTTTCTTAAACACTTGGCTAGAAAGGAATCACTTCCCTGCACTGTTCAAAGTCAGGTTGATAATGTCCCTAGACACAATATGAAGTAGCAGTCAGGTGATCCTGCCTCAGTGTGATGAATTAGCCTACGTGAGTTCTCCTCCAGACCAGACACTTTCCTTTGTTTCTGTAACTGATTCAGTGAGGTTACTCATGCTACCTTTCATTGAGGGTTGACTATATGTCAGATATTGTATTCAATACTCTATATACATCATCTAATTTAATCCTTACATCTACCCTTTAGACACATAAAAATATGCCTATTTTATAAATGAGGAAAATAAAACTCAAAGAGAATGAATAACTTACACAAGTTAGTAGAAATTCCTCTAAATAGAAAGTACCAGAGCTACAATTTAAATGTAGGTCCACCTAACACAAAGGCAGTGCTCTTAGCCACTAAACTATCATTCCTCTCTCTGCACCCTAGTCATGTTGCAAAATATATTAGAGAACATTCTGGATTTCCTGAAATCTGCAGATTAACCAGGTGTGCCCTCTGCCTTGAACTGAATCACCCAGAGGAATGCTGAACAGGACAGAACAGGGCCTTGTTAGAAGCTGCCAAGGACTATGGCTCCACTATACTAACTGTCTGCCTTCTAGGTCAGGGATTGACAAACTAGGGCCTGTGGCTGAATATGGCCCACTGCCTGTTATAATTTTATAAAAGCTTTATTGGAGCATGGTCATATCCATTCATTTATATATTGCCTATGGTTCCTTTTATTCCATAACAGCAAAGTTGAGTAGTGTAATAGACACTGTATGGTCCACAAAGTCTTATATATTTATTATCTATTCCTTTAAGTAAGAGGACAAGCTTGCTGACTTCTAGCCTAGAACATATTTGACCTCAGTTACATCCTGAAAGGTTTGACTTCTGGAATTCCATTATTTTATATTATGTACACACTTCCTAAGACCCTGAACAATGCTTGGCACTTTTCTCCTTTCACAATGCCGTATTCAACCTGATGGAATGACCACATGGACTATAATGAGATGGATGGAGACAGGCATTCCTGATAGCATCATTTACCACATTACTGAAATGGGACATCATGGGCTTGGATTAGCCATCTTCTCAGTCTGTAAGTCAGTCCACTTCCCAGCATCAGCTTCTGGACCCCATGCTGGACTGGAAGACCCAAGATGACTCCTGACCTCCAGGCCCCTGCTGCCCTCCTCCCCACCTGGAGGAGTGGTGACCACTACCCAAATGCTCACCTTGGAAACACTCTCTCTGATGACACAGATGATAAGTTGGTTGCCCTTTGCGGCTCTTGAGCCTCAGTGCCACAGCATCATTTTAACTCCATACAGATAACCATCACAGAAAGAAAAGACACCAAGCCTAAATCAAGCAAGTAGAGATATGAGGGAGGGCATAGCGATAGAGGTCTTTGATAGGAGGGTAAGTCCTGTGTCAAACAGCCTGAAGACACAAAACTTGAAAAATAATATGTTCACAAATCAGAAGCATGTTTATGAAGAACTAAAAGCTTCCATTTGGCTTACAGGGGCAAAAGAAGCAATGACAGGACAAATCTGGCAAAACAGAAGAAGGCTGTCAGAATTATAGCTGATTAAACAATGAGGGAAGCTGCCTGAAGATGTAATGAGTTCCCCATTTCTGAGCATGTCAGAGCAGATACCAATTTCCCTTTGCCAACTAGCAGCAATTCCCAAATGGACTATGGAACTGGACTAGGAAACCTGGAAACTACACTCTAATTCATGGGTCTGTGAGACCCATGCTTCCCGGTGCATTTGTTTTGATGTTGCCAATATATAGTTTTCCAACAGTTGGTCTCCCTGATTGATAACTGGCTTTCAGCACTGGAAGCTATGAATTTTCATGTAGTCTTCTATATTCTGCCCATTGGTCAAACATGTGCTAACTGCAGAGCCCTAGTAAGTGACACATTCTGATTTGGGGAAGCTTGAGTTACAAAAGGACTTCCCAGGTGGTGCAGTGGTAAAGAACCCACCACGAATGCAGGAGGAGCAAGAGACTTGGGTTCAAACCCACTCCAGTATTCTTGCCTGGGAAATCCCATAGACAGAGGAGCCTGGAGAGCTACAGTCCATGGGATCTCAAAGAGTTGGATAAGACTGAGCTACTGAACATAGCACAGAGTCACCAAAAAAAAAAAAAAAAAAAAAAAATTTAAGAAAAAAAAGCTTGCTTCTAACAGAATAGAGCTATAGTGTATTCCTATTTTTAACTTCATCCTACTCTCTGCATTTTTTCTTCCACCAAACTATCAGACAACCCAAATCAATTTGTCTCCTTACTTTGAATGAACTCTTTCTGAAACATGCATGTGGTTTTGAAATTCCCCAAAGATCTGAGTATGAGGTGCTGTGTGTGCAGAGATCTGTGTTGAAGGTGTCCCTTCATAGCCAGATAATGATACTGAGAAAGAACAAAAGCAATGTATGACCTGGCCCCCATCTCACATTCAGTGTCTTGAAAGCCCTAAGAGGGCTGGGAACTGTAAGAGAAACTGCCCTGGTTGGGCAGAAAGCCACAAGGTTACATGTTTCACACAGACCTCCTGTTCCATGTTATTTCCTCTCTACCTTTCTGTTGCCAAACCACCACAGTTCAGCTAATTCCTCCTTCAGCAGCGTCTCACCCAGCGCTGCAATTACAGTGGAGACAGAAATGGAGTTGGAAATGAAGTAATAAGGAGGCAAAGAGAGGAGGCCACCATGATTCATCTCTAAAGCATCTGGGGTCATTAAATATATGTATGCGGTCCAGGAATCACTAATTTTACCTACTAAGTAAAAAAAAAAAAGAGGTGGGGGGGGTTCGGAATGAAAATTAGGTGTTTGGAAAAAACCCTGCCTCTGTTGGTCTCCTCCCAAGGAAGCAGTTTGCTTAAGGGGGCAGGTATATGTTCCAAGAAGAACTCCAAACCTGTCATCATAAATAATCCCAAGGTATTATTTAGAACATCCATAAGCCAAGCCAAAGAATTGTTAACAATATCTGGTTTTTACACTTTACAGTGAATACACAAGATCTTTTTGCCCTAGACAACAACACTTTAGAATGTGCTTGAAGCCGTATTTGGCCACTTGTCCTTTGGCCTGAAATTTTCCAGGAGGGAAGGAGGAGGAACTATGACATCATAACCCCAGAATTTTGCTCATGGCCCAGTTTTACAGAGTTTGCTTATTTTGCTTTTCAGTAGTTACTCAACACTGAATTCCATGCACTTCCCCTGAAACCAGCTTCTCCTGACTGCTGTATTCCCTAACAAAAGTGGCATCATCTTCCTCACTGCTCAGACTTCCAATCATTGCTATTTTTAACCCCTTTTCTCATTCTCTTCCACTTCTGCAATTTCTACCCCAGCTCCCACTTCCAGCATCAAATCAAGGTCCACTGCGGTGGCTTCTTCATAGCTGTCACCCTCTCTTGATCCTCACAGCCATTCAAAGGTCCAGGCTCATCCTCTCTTACCTATTCTATTGCAGCAGCCTCCTAACTAGCAGCCCCCCGCCCCCATCCTTCTCTCCCCATTCCTCCCACTCAGATCTCTCTTCCCAGTGTTCCCTGGATTAACAATCATATAAACTTCTCCAGGGGTCTTACTCGAGCAGAATTTCTTTTTCCCACTTAAATGACTCCCATCCAATCCTTAAGGTTTATTGCCTTTAAGAAACTTTCCATAACCCCTTAGTTACGTGAACAAGATATGCCTCTCAGTACTGATACCTGCATTAAATTAATTGTATTTACTTCTCCTTCTTGCTGAAGATTTTGAGGTTTGAGATTGTCTATTTCTTTTCCTTTGAATTCTCAGTAGTTTATATACTGCCTGACCTACACAGGGCACTTCAGAAAAGTTTTGTTAAATGGATGCACTTCCTCATTTACAATTCAATAGTAGCTCCATTGCCACCAAGAAAGCACAAATACTTTATGCTGGTATCCCGATCCTCCCTCCTTTATCTGGCCTCATCTCTAGCCTTGTCATTCCCTATGCCTTCATTATACTTAATAAAACTGCATCCACTCACTCTTCTCTGTATTTCCTTGCTCTTTCCTGACCATGTGACTTTATTTTTGTTGTACCTTCCACCTGGACCACCCTCTTCCCCTAATCCTCTCTTTACATCCCAGTTCCCCACCAGTATCCTAGCTCCCTCCTTCAAAGTCATGTCATAAACCACTTCCTTCATGTTCCCCAGATAGAGCCACAACTCTGTGAATTCTCTCTGGTGTTAACTCTGCTCCAACAGCATAAGCTAACCACACCTTAAAGCACAGCTGTCCATGTGCTCAAATTGTGTGCCTCTGTGCTCAGTCGCTCAGATCTGTCAGACCCTTACGACCTCATGGACTATAGCCCGCCAGGTTCCACTGTCCATGCGGTTTTCCAGGCAGGAATACTGGAGGGGGTTGCCATTTCGTACTCCAGAGAATCTTCCCAACTCAGGGATCAAACCCCAGCCTCTCATTTCCTGCATTGGCAGGCGGATTCTTTACCACTGCACCAATTGGGAAGCCTTATACTCAAATTAACTATTGCAAAACACACCCTTTATAGCAGGACTGTGCTGCTTAGCTCTATGTCACTACACCAGACGTATTGATAGGCACATATTCATGTCCAATGCATGTTGATTCTATTTAAACAAATCACTTGAACCTGGCTTGAAATATTACTTTTGTGCATGCTGCTTGGTGTCTGAGCCAAGTTATCAAGTAGAAGCTTGATTTGGAGGAGTTCAGTCAAAAGAGAAAAGGCCTCGGGACTCCCTATAGTTGATGCATTTTCTATTCTCTTCTTAGAACAATCAAATGGCATAAATATGTACAGTGCCTTAACTTCAGTAAATTTTTGATAAATGAATGGTTTTGTGGGTTAAAATTATTACAGTCAATAATAAACTTCACTTTTGTACATATATAAAAATTTACTACATTTCCAAGATATGCTCTTAGGAAAACTTACTGGCTTGTATTTGTTTTAGAAGAAGTATAGATTAAAATTAAATGGAAGGTAGGAATTGATAGCTATTCATATGTTCTTAAATATGATTTAAAAAATTAGTCAACTCTCTCCAAATATATTTAAATTGATGAGAAACACTTACTGCCAAGGGGAGGGACGAGCCTTATTCCTTAAAAAAATAAAAAAGAGGATATAGCAAATCCTGGGGATTCTTTTGCAAAAATTTGGACCAATGGTGAAAGCTTTCTGAAATTGCGTTAGAAAATATATATTCTGTTAACATGGTTTTAGAGAATTCTCAATGCTACTACCTAAGTCCCACACCTTAATTACTACTCTCCCCACCACACATGTGAGAGGCATTCAAAATCCAAAATTCAGTGAGTCCACCATCTCTTTGTGTCCATGTTCTAAGTTCTGCATAATATGAAAAGCTCCAAGAAAGATTGGCATTGACCATGAAATTTACCCAGACACTCCAAAAATATGACAATTATATTTTTTTCCTATTTCAAAGAAAATAGTATTTTATGTAATGGGACTTAGAGACTGGATTCCATATTCAACGTTAAGACATTTCCCTCTAGTGATTATGTGATGTCTCATTCACCCAATATCTTCTCTTCACATTAGTTACCAAAAAATTATCAGAGCTTGGCAGAAACAGGTGAGAGTAATGGCTATCTCAGACTCCTGAGTTGGTCAACTAGCCCTTTCTCTAAACATCCCTCCAAAGATCAGAAAAAAAAATAGAGTGGAAAAATTTTAAAAATAAATGATTTGAGATATAAAGGCATTTGGGGTACAAAATAATCTGTCATCAGGCCCTCTTCAGCTTACATCTTTTTTTTCACTGGCTTTCAGACAAATGCAACATTATTTCCACATATGAGTAGGCAGACATGGCCTGAGTCATCTTTTTTTGTGCTGGTCAATGGAAAGATCCCAGGGGCAACTTCTAATATGCCTGGGCACGTTTAAAAATTCTGTGGGTGTCTCTAAGTGTGCTTTTGATTCAATGCTTTTTAATTTTTGAAAGATCTTTGGACCATTTTTAAGGTCTTTGTTGAATTTGTTACATTATTGCTTCTGTTTTATGTGTTAGATTTTTGGCCGCCAGGCATGTGAGATCTGAACTTCCCAAATGGAGATAAAATCTGAACCCCTTCATTGGAAGGCAAAGTCTTAACCACTGGACCATCAGGGAAGTCCCCAGTGCTTTTTAATTTAATGCTGAGAACAGTTCAGACCCAAGCTAAGGGTCACCCCAATGCAAACACAAGGTGTGGGAGAGGGGGGCTCAGGGAAACTTGAAAAGGCCCAGACATAGGGAGAATTCAGTTCAGTCCAGTTCAGTTGCTCAGTCGTGTCCAACTCTTTGTGACCCCATGAATCACAGAACACCAGGCCTCCCCAACCATCACCAACTCCTGGAGTTCACTCAAACTCTTGTCCATTGAGTCTGTGATGCCATCCAGCCATCTCATCCTTGGTCCTCCCCTTTTCCTCCTGCCCCCTATCCCTCCCAGCATCAGGGTCTTTTCCAATGAATCAACTCTTGGCATGAGGTGGCCAAAGTATTGGAGTTTCAGCTTCAGCATCAGTCCTTCCAATGAACACTCAGGACTGATCTCCTTTAGAATGGACTGGTTGGATCTCCTTGCAATCCAAGGGACTCTCAAGAGTCTTCTGCAACACCACAGTTCAAAAGCTGATTTTCTATTCTAGGCTGACTAGTGAGGAACAGAAATAAAGAGGAGGGAAGTACTGGGAGATTCAGCAGATGAGTGTATCAACTGCTTATTTTAAAATGTCCAGGACTAGAAACCTGAAATGGCGCTATTTGCAGCCTCTACTACTGGAAATGTAGCTCAGCTGGTAAAGAATCCACCTGCAGTGCAGGAGACCCTGGTAGGGTTCCTGGGTTGGTAAGATCCCCTGGAGAAGGGAATGGCTACCCACTCCAGTATTCTTGCCTGGAGAATTCCATGGACAGAAGAGCCTGGTGGGCTACAATCCATGGGGTCACAAAGAGTCAGACACAACTGAGCAACTTTCACTTTCACTACTGGAAATGGACTGACTGACATCAGTCCCAGTTCCATGTCTCACTGGGACAATGGTAGCAAAACTGGGTTTAGAACTCAAGTCTCCCAAGTCTTTCTGTGACTTCCAAAATTACACTGCCTATTACATCCTAGAAGTGCAGTTACCCTGCAGAGAATGGAGATGAAGGAGGATATAGGAAACACTTGATTTTCAAACTCTTTGGTATATCTTTCCTCATCTAAATAAGATGTGCTTCCCACGGGATCTAAACCTCTTGTTTTCACGTAGCAGCAACTGCTTCATCATACTGCAGCTGACACTGTACTTGTCTAGCTCTTTAGCCACACTATAAGCCCCTTGGAAGGGGGTGGGAGTGGAGATATATTTTGCCTATCCAGAGCTCAGCACAGTGTTTAACATATAATAGGAACTCAATAGCTGTTGAGTTAATGAACTGATTCTTCATTTTGTATAGCTACAGAGAGGTTCATTTTGTGTAGCTACAGAGAGCTATGACCAACAGGTGACAGCTTCAAGAGGAGTTTATTTCAGGAAAGATCAAGAAAGATCTTTTGATCTTTCCAATACAGGAAATGATCATTTGAACCAGAGCTTCTCAGAGTGGGAGAGGCAAAGTGAGACGTTGTGAATTCTCTTTTACCAGAAGCCTGCAAACAGAGACTGGATAACCACCTATCCAGTTTGCTGGAAAGAAGGTATCTGTTTTGGGTGGTCTCCAGTTTAGTGATTCTGTGATTCTATTCCATTCCAGATCCCAAGCCTCATCATTTTTCTAAGACAAGAATCTCTAGTGCCATCTTCCTGTAACCAGGGGTACTTGGTAAAGGTCCATCCTTGCCTAAGCTGACTAGTGAACTTGCTGATCTTATTTAGTATTGAGGCTCTGCAATTAATACTAAAACAACAACAAAAAGTAACTAAAACCCTACTCAATTTATCAATAGAGGTATAAGGTTGGGAGGCCACTAAATCTTGCACAATTAATTTGATTTGAGTTAGAAGAATGACACTTGCTCATACCCCATCAGAGGCACAATGCAGACATAATAAACAGAGGTCTCAATATATATCAGTGGAAGAAAATATAGACCAATCAAATCTGAAAACTTAACAGAACCTTACAGATCACCTGAACTAAAATCCTCATACATAGAAAAGGAGGCATTTATAATCACACAGCTAGTGCCTGGTAGAATTGGCACAGAATCCCGCTGATTACAAGGCCAGAGCTCTTTTCATTACCCAGTGCTGTGAAGCCCACTATAATATAACACTTAATTATACAGGTTCAGAAATACAAGTCAAAGCAGATCCCAGTGTAATAATAGATGCTAAAACTACATATGGGAAAAGCATGCTATAACATGGTTAACTTATGATGTAAATAAATTATAAAGGGATTGATTGCACTGTATTTTTCCCATCAAGGACTGAGCTGTGCTCCAGTGTCGTGTAGCTCATTTGTGCTATAAACTCCAAAACACATGATCTCATTAAGAATCCAAACCAAATGAAAGACATGGGGCATCAGGGTCGATAAGAAAGACAGAGTACACAAGCACCAGGCTTCGAATATACTAGCTTATTTAGACTGACCAACTACATTACGAAGTAGTTATAATTATTTCTATTTTCAAAGATGAGACTGGGACTGAGAGACATCAACAGCTTAACTTCTGGTCTTACTACCAGTCAATAACAGAGTCAGGATTCAAATTCACATTTATTTGGCTCTCAAGCCCAGGCTCCATCCCAAGGGATCAGGACACCCCAGTCACCCACAACTTTGTAAAGGAGTTTGACTTAAATACATAACTTCCCCACTTTTGGACTTAGATCATCTCTAAGGCTCATTCTAGTTCTAGAAGTTCTCTGATACAACCTCCAATATTCAAGATTCAAAAGAAGTTCTTATGTATATTCTACCCCAAAATAAATAATGTATCACATAAGTATGCACTATAACCAAGATATCTAGATTACTTTCTTTTCTATTTCCTGCAGGGACGCATTTAGCTAAGTTTATCTGAAAGTTGGCACCAATAGAGGGTCTTCAGTAAAGAAGCAACATGTTCACAGTTTCTTTACTTGCATGATGGGCAAGCTTAAGTGAAACATCTACCCTGTGCCGAACTTTGGAAGCTGCTGCAGCTTACATAGACATCATCATAAATGCAGGCTGGAGTCAGCTAGTGTCGAAAGACAGAGGCCATCAAATGGATGGAGAGCATCTCAATTCTATACATTAAGGCCCAAGACTGTTCCTCTACTTTTGGTCGAACTTATTTTGGGGGGCATGTGTTTATTTATTTCTCTGTGACTGTGCTAGGTCACATCTCTTTGATGTGCTCCGGCTTTCTCTAGTTGTGTTGAGCAGGGGCTACTCTTCAGTTGCAGTTCGCAGGCTTCTCATTGAGGTAGCTTCTCTTGTTGCAGAGAATGGGTTCTAGGGCAAGCAGGCTTCAGTAGTTATAGCCCAGGGTCTCTAGAGTGCAGACTCAGTGATTGTGGCACACTGGTTAGTTGCCCCCAAGCCCTGTGGAATCTTCATGGACCAAGAATCGAACCTGCATACCCTGAATTGGCAGGTGGGTGCTTAACCACTAGGCAACCAGGGAGGTCCTGGTTGAACTGATCTTAGAGGATAGCCCATGTAGAGAAAACAGCCCATCTCTTCAAGGCAGTGTATTTTAGTGAAAATATCCCAGCCTAGAGGTCAGGAGACCCAACTCTTCTGTTTACTGAGGACTTTACCAAGACAACTTCTCTTTCAAGTGAGCCTCAGTTTCTTCATTTAAAAAATTAAAAATTAATCAGCCCTACTGCATTTATTATGACATTCTGTGTGTGTGTGTGTACATGTGTGTGTGAATGCAAATACTGAGTATACAAAGGTCTTGCAGATTCCAGGACACTAAAATATCAGAAACAGACATTCTCTCTCTAGTCAAAATTTTCCCTGACTCATTGATTAATTCAACTCAAAAGCAGAGATGAGATTTCTTTTGTTGGCTTTATCTTTATTTCTTCAGCATCCCCATGATAAGAAAAGCCTAGGTTTTGGTGTCATAGGGATCCTGTGTTCCATCCCAGATAAAACACTGGCTGGCTTTGTGGCCTCAAGGATGGTTCAGATAATCTTTCCTTTCTTCAGTTTCCTCATCTGTAAAATGGGAATAATATCACCTTGCTAATGGTGATATTTGAATTCACAATGACATATCTAGAGAGCCTAAAGCAGTGCCTGGCCCACAGTGGCTGTTTAATAAACTGTAGCAGCCACCATAATTATTTAGCACCCTCTTCAAAGGACTGGTGACAAAAAATGAGAAAGGAAAATTCCTCCCTCCCGTACCAGTCCCAGCCCTGTGAGCCCTTCCAGCTGTGTCATGCACTGGTCATGAGGACTCGGGCTTACACTCAGCACTCAGCGAGCTTGAAGCCCTTCTGGATTCTTCCTCCATAGGCCACCACGCCAGCACTTCTGCTGCCACCCAGCAACTGCCCAGAGGAACTGCATGGATATCAGAAAACTAGATTTTAAAGAGATTGTTATCTGAAAATTTTATGATGCAATGAAAGGAAAACTTTGTTAAAGGGCTCTTCCCTAGCAATAACACTAGACAAACGTATGAGGGATTAAATGCTGGGATCATGTCAAATTTAAAACTCTTGATATCCAAGCACATTCCCTTCAATATGGTATGATTTCTGTAAAACCACCTGATCCTTTTCTGTTTTTGCTTCAGTCTATCATTATTATTACTTTTAAAGAATACTCAGTTAACAATCTCAAATTATAGAATTTTAGTTTTGAAAGACACCTGGAAGATTACAGACTGTTCTCTTTGCTCTCCAGATGTTTAAGGAATAGTCTAGAGAAGAGAAAATGTATTCAATACTAGTGTCAGGGAGCTCATTTATGAAAAGTCAAAACTCTAATTCTACATCTATCTTCACGGCCAATGTGTCCGTCATTCCCTAGATGCTTCTAAAAATCAGAGTCCCTGTTTTCTGATGACATACAGAGAAGAAAGCCTAAAATGCTAGAATTTACAGGCATACATCAGTGGAAAACCTCTTTGGTTATTTCTCCTTCTTTAGGTTCTGCTCTCAGCTTTGCCACTGGGGGTCTGGGATACAGTCTCCTAAGACCACAGTTTACATCTATAAAATGAGGAAGATTGAACCAGATATTCTAAATTACTTTCCAACTCCAAAAACCTATATTTCTTATCACTCATGTATTGAATTATGATAATGGCACATTGAAAGAATTTAAATACATCATAATTAGCAGGTTCTTCTGCATCAGAAGAAACAAATCTTGAACTTTGACCTGGCCGAGTGTCCCCAAGTCCCCATCTCAAGTCATTCCTCCAGACGGATTTTCACCAAAACAGACCCTACATAGCCTGGCGGATCAGCCCAATCTGCTGGACAAGGCTCTTCTCACCTGTATTTAAGCTGGTACACGTCGGTAACATTTCTTCTTTTTTATGGGATCTGTTTCAGTGGATATCCTAATGAAAAATGGCATCCAAAGTGGTAAAAACAAAACAAAAAAATA
This sequence comes from Ovis aries, assembly GCF_016772045.2. NCBI lineage: Eukaryota > Metazoa > Chordata > Mammalia > Artiodactyla > Bovidae > Ovis > Ovis aries. Next base: position 198,880,851 of record NC_056054.1, read on the forward strand.
ATACATTGCTGGTGATTAAGAGATGATTCAGAAAATCATGAGGAGAGTCGCAGCATGTGACCTGTGCCACATGCTGTTAAGAAGAATGTGTTTTTAAGATGGATCTTGATAGGAGGACCAAAAACAGTGAACCTTGACCTGGAACCTTAGAGTGATAGCCTTTTTATTTGTGTTTGTGCTTATACCTTGTTTTTCGCTGTGTGTTTTCCTTTGTGTTTTGTTTTGAGTGCTTAAAAAAACTAAGGATGTTAATGCAGAATTCCTAAAGACAGATGATTCCCCGAAAAAGTTATAAGATTTAATTGCTGAATCCTAATAGTCTCATTCAGTGAAAATGGAAAGAAAATACATAAAATAAAAGGATTCTCCCCATAGAGAGATCTTAGGAGAAGACCATAGGAAAAAAATTGGTGGGGCCTGAAAAACCAACATTCACACATTGATTATGAGTAGCAAGATCAAAGTCAAGAATGTCTTATGTCTGAAAGATCCAAATTCTCTAGCTTCCCAGACTCTGCAGTTAGATTCCAGAAAGAACCAAGCTCTTTTTCAGAGAACTGATTTTTTTCTTTAAAGCCAAATCCCTAACTCAGATTTTGTTTGTGCTTCAGATTTCTGCCACTATGACACTGAAGACCAGAAGCATTTCCCTCGAAGAAGTGCAGTGTCTATAACACTGATAGGTTTTCTTTTTCACCGAGCAACAGAATTTAGAGAACCTCAGGCTGGATGCCCCACACTAAGTGTGTAGTGAGTACAGTGTAGGTTTTGGGGTGGTTCTCCAACATTTCCCAGAAGGGATGGGATCCTGCCCTCTGCAGGAATTACTAGGCAATAACTTCCTAAGGAGTTATTTCTCATTTAAATATAACCTCCTGGCAACCAAATATTTACCTAGAAGAAATTGGGAGTGGCCTTGTCCAATCAGGCACCTGGGTTCAGTCCATTTCTCAAAAATAACAGTATTGCGGCATTTGGGGAACGCCTTCACCCAGAAGTTTGCCAAGAAATAGTTCAGCAAAACCCCACCATCCACCCATCCTTGTCAACACGCCTCCCAGGGCATTATGAGTGAGTGGACAGCACCGCACCCAAGATCAAATCCAGAGCATTCTTGGCATAGGTCCCCAAAGGCAAAGTCAAGAGCATGTGTGACAAAATCCTTGTCTGCTGCCCAGTTCATCATAGTATGCGATGTAACTTGATACTTGGTGAGGATAGTAGGTCCAGAAACCCCAAGCCATTCTGCTTTCAGACTTCATCTCCATTTAAGTGAATCTCAAGTGGCTTTGCTCCACTGGAGTCTGAGGCCACTAATCAGTGTTGCCTGCAGGGTATGCTACTCAGATTCTCACTTAAGACTTCTCCTTTCCACACCTAGGCCAAGCATGCAACCCCTCTCACCAGGACTGAGTCAAGGATCTGATCATATGTTTCCAGTGTTCCAATCCATCCCACACACCACTGCCTGGTCTGACCACGTACTCACCATTCACTGAGTACACAGTGATGTCCCTGACACACTAATGTTCCACAGGTTGTAGAGACACAGATATGCAGAAAACCTCTCCTGCAATGAGAGCTTTTTGACTCCCACTAGCCAAACAAAGGGCTTCCCTGGTGGCTCAGAGGGTAAACCGTCTGCCTGCAATGCAGGAGACCCAGGTTCAATCCCTGGGCCGGGAAGATTCCCTGGAGAAGGAAATGGCAACCCACTCCAGTACTCTTGTCTGGAAAATCCCACTTCTCCTTTCCCCTTCCTTTCTCCCACCTCTCTCCTTACCTTTCAGCCACCTAAGAGACTAGTCATGGTTTCTGAAACAATGTTTTAGACTTGCATCATCCTGCCTTTTGATAATACTCTCCCCCCTGTTTATCAGGCACTGTTCTCTAACCAAATTCATCTGTCTCTTGAGCAAAAATTCCAACCTTAAAGAAAAAAAAAAAAAAAGCCTTAGAATTGCTTCAATAATACATTGCTTCTGTCTTTCACTTAGGGTTTATTGTGTCAAGTGTCCTGTGAAAATTAGTTTTCTATATAATTACTCTCCCTTCCCTAAGGATTCATGATCACTTTTCAGATATGTATTTGCTGTCTCTATATCTTTAGTGGAATGTTTATATTTGCCGCCTACTCTATGAGTTTGGGCTCTTTTCTTCCTTTCCCAAAAGAACAATGAAACAGCCAAGTCATACTGGAATTTCACTCATTTTGTGACTTTTTAATTTATGGAGTATTTTAATAATGGAATAAGGTGTTCTATTTTTTTCAGTTGTTTTATGCTATGTGCACTGTAATGGACATGTATATCATTCACTTTTAATCTGTGTTACTAATGTACTCTCCATCACTTTCTAAAGTCCAAACATTTAATAAAACCACAAAACCTTGCTTTAAAAAAAAAAATTACTCTCCCTGTTCCTAGTTAGAGCTCAGGCCATCTGAGGGCAAGACCAATATATAATTCATCTTTCTTACCCTACAGAGACTACTAGGCACCGTCTTTCATTTGTTGAATCATTACATTAAAACTACTACAGTTAAAGCTTGTTTCCTGAATCTAGGTGTAGCAATATCCAAATTACATGAAAGAGGAGGGGAAAAAATGCAAGGGAAACACATAAAGTCTGTATGCGAGTGCTGCCTCACTTCAGCCATGTCAGACTTTTTGAGATTCTATGGACTATAGCCTGCCAGGCTCCTCTGTCCATGGGATTTTCCAGGCAAGAATACTGGAGAGGGTTGCCATGCTCTCCTCCAGGGGATCTCCTCCAAGGATCAAACCCGATCTCTCATGTCTCCTGCATTGGCAGGTAGGTTCTTTACCACCAGTGCCATCTAGAAAGCCCACAAAGTCTGTAACTACGTTCAATATCTGAAATGACTTTTTAACTAAAAAATGCAAGACTATTAATTACTTAATGTTCTTAATTATAATTCAGGTTTTATGTTAAAGCTGGTTTCCTCTGCCTGCTGCCCCATTACCAAATGGTATTATAAAAAATATAATACTAGGTGTTTCCGATGACCAGGAATTGCATTTAAGGTCACTTCCCTATGCAAACCTGTAGAGTCATCCCTTCTTATACATGCCTCCTGCTTGGTTTGAATGGGGGTCAGGTGGCCAGGGGTACTGTCTTGTTCCTAAGAGCATTTTAACATGTGCTTTCCCTGCTTCCAGAAATAAACCTGAATCACCTGTTAACAGGGCTTAGGTGTTTTGAAACCAACTCATCAAGTTCCTATTTCCATCAGAAAACAGGTTCCAGGTCTTCGTTAGTTTGCCATGTAGTAATGGGCCCTGAGTAAAGTGAATGAGCATCAGTTCTTTCCTGTGAAATTCACAGCATAGACCGGCAGCCCTAACTGCCCCACTCAGTAGCTCAGCGGCTTTCAGGGAGCGGCTATCTATTGTCCTTGTGCTCAGTTGCATGTGACTATCCGTGTCTCCATGGGCTGTAGCACACCAGGCTCCTCTGTCCATGGAATTTTCCAGACAAGAATACTGGAGTGAGTTTCCATTTCCTTCTCCAGGATTTCTTCCCAACCCAGGGATTGAACATGCATGTCTTGCATCTCCTGCATTGGCAGGCAGATTCTTTACCACTGCACTACCTGGGAAGCTCCTAGCTATCTATTAGCATTTTGCAGTGCTATAAAACATGTATAGAGAGTGTTATCTTTCTAATAGAAAAAAATTGGAAAGCAAAAGGAAACGAATATGTTTGGAGCATCTATAACAGTCACCATCTTGGCTCTTCTCAATGTTTTGATTTAATTCTCTATAGCGTGGATTTTATTAACTCCAAAATATGAACTACATGTCTGTGTCTAGGGAGTTTGGACTAAGAGAAGATCAGGGGGGTAAAAAGAGGAGAAAGAAGAAGAATATGTCAGTCAAAGCTAGAAAAATTATATCAAACACCAACTCTTGCCTATTTTCTCTCTGCAGTTTACATCTTTCCCTAGGGTCTGCAAAATGAATACACAAAAGTTCAAGTTCTGCCACCAATGTTAAAACTTTCCCAAAACAAAAACTGTCAACGGTCACAATCTTCCTTCACTGTCAACAAGTTCTTATTCTTCTCATTTCACAGCAGAAATGATGGAAAGATAGTTATAAAATTACTGGCCCACAAGATGGCAGAGACCTTGAAGATCATCTGATTTTACCCGTCTTGTTACATGGGGGTAAAATAAGACTCTGGAAGAGGAAACAACTCTCTTTCAAGGACACACAGAACATTGAAGACAAAATAGGGATAAGAATTTAGACTTTCTCATTCCCAGCCCAGTAAAATCTCCATGTTGCATTTCTAAATAGCCACATTCATTTAACAGATTGACAAATGGCAAGTGCCCTTTATTTTCAGAGTGAATGAGCTAAAAAGAGCACTCCCTATTCTCCCCCCTACCTCTCCATGCCTATATCCATTCCATCCACCTCTCAATACTCTGCCGCCTCCATTTCTTAACCTAAAACCCTCCTCAAGAACTCACATGAACTTCATAGGACTCTTAGTTTGGAGTCAAATGCCATAGCATCAAGAGTCACATCTGATCTTATCCCCCAAATCTGTTCCCATCATCACTAATAGATCCTTGTGTTTATATAACACCTTTCTCCAAAAAGCCTCGGGTGATTTATGAACATTATCACATTACACAATAAGTAATTATCCTAAGAGATAAGTGAACAATTTGGTTCATTTTATACACTTGAATCAGAACCATTTCCCAGCAGTACCAGAAACAGTCCCATAATTTAGAGCAAGGGCTTTCGAACTAGTTCTAACTCTGAACCTCTCTAGGGAATGCCTGCCAATGCAGGTGACAGATACCAGTTGAATTACTCTAACTTCCAAATGCCATAAGCTCATCAGCATCTAAATTTGAAACTCATCTCCACATTGGTATCCCTTGGGCCCTCTTGTTGACTTGTTTATAGTTCCACAGAGGTACCAGGCTCTCTCTGTCTCTCTCCTTTACATGAACTATTTTCTCCCTGGACCACGTTCCATAACCTCCTTCACCTTGTCGCTTTTAGTCCCAGCTTCAGAAGCCCTTCCTCAGAGAAGCCTTCCTTCATCTTTACCCTCCAATTTAGATCTAAATCCTCTAATAAAGGCCCTGATCACCTTCATGGGGAAGGCTGCCTGTTCAACAGCCTCCAGTGTCCACCTCTTGACCTGCTTGCCCTCAGGTGACAGCCACCACTTGAGTGTGAGCTGGACTTAGTGACTTGCCTCCATTGAATGCAACATGGTGACGAACCATCCCTTCCAAGATTAGGTTACCTAAACACGGTGGCGTCTATCTTGCTCACTCTCTCATGTTCCTTCTCACTCCTTCCCTTGTTCCCTGTAGGGAAGACCAGCAGCCATGTATGCTATCAGTAGTCTTCAAGAAAGGCTTACATGGTAGGAACCCATCTCTCTGGCCATCCGCCTGTGAGGACTTGAGCCTGCGGACAACCACTCGAGTGAGCTTGAGATGCCATGGCCCCAGTGATCTGAACCATAGGACCCAGCTAAGGCACACCCATACTCCTGACCCAGAAGCAGAGAAATAATAAGTGATTTTTATGTAATGCTACCAAGTTTTGAGGTGAGTTGTTACACATCAGTCTATAATTCACACAACCCATATATCTCGTCTTCAAAGCATTTTCACTGTTGTAATTTTCTATGTATCAGTATGATGATTTGACTGCCCCCTTGACTGTGAACTCCATGAAGGCAGAAACTCTCTCTTTAGCACAAGGGCATCACAGTGCCCAGCCTAGCAACAGGTAATGCCAAGTGCTCAGTAAATGTCAATGGTGCAAACAGTTTGTTCCAACCATCAACTTTTCCCTGCTTGAGTAGCCAAGCAGCCACCCTAGATAATAAACATGAAGAGTGTCTTCCAATTGCAGGCTCACAGCCCTTCCCTCTCTCCCCCTCCCATACCGAGAACACCCAATTCATCCATCACAGGCCAGAGATTCTACTGCAGCCAAGTCTTCACACCCATGCCCTCCTTTTCACATCCACTGGCCCAGTTCAGGCTATCATAATTTCCCAACTCTACCCTCAGAGAATCTAAGCATCTCTCCCTTAGCCGGCCCCTTTCCCCAGCTTCTGTCTCTTCCAAACCACCTCTTATATTGTTGCTCCCTCCTTAACTTCCCAAAGAAAAATGCCAATCATTTTATCTCTCTCCTAAAAGCTTCATCATCTCAGATCTTAAGATGACTAAAACCTAAACACCTCATATTAAAAATACCAGATAATATCACTAACATGTGGAATCCTTAAAAAAATGGTGGGTGGGGGGGGGCAGTACAAATGAGCTTATTTACAAAACAAAATTAGAGTCACAGATGTAGAAAACAAATTTATGATTACCAGGGGTAAGAGGGGGAGGAATAAACTGGGAGATTGGGATTGCCATATAATATACATATATATATGTGTGTGTGTGTGTGTGTGTGTGTGTGTGTGTGTGTGTATAATATATATATATAATATATATGTGTATATATAATATATATATATAATATATATATATATATACTGTGTGATGCTAAATCGCTTCGGTCATGTCTTACTCTTTGCAACCCTATGGACTGTAGCCCACCAGACTTCTCTGTCCATGGAATTCTTCAGGCAAGAATACTGGAGTGGGCTGTCATTTCCCTCTCCAGAGGATCTTCCTGACCTAGAGACTGAATCTTTGTCGTTTTCATCTCCTTGCATTGGCAGGCAGGTTCTTTACCTGGGAAGACCACTATATATGCATTACTATATATAAAATAGATAACTAATAACAACCTGCTGTATAGTAAAGGGGACTCCACTCAATGCTCTGTAATAACCTATAAGGGAAGAGAATTCAAAAAATGAATATATGCATGCTGCTGCTGCTGCTAAGTCTCTTCAGTCGTGTACGACTCTGTGCAACCCCATAGACAGCAGCCCACCAGGCTCCCCCGTCCCTGGGATTCTCCAGGCAAGAACACTGGAGTGGGTTGCCATTTCTTCTCCAATGCATGAAAGTGAAAAGTGAAAGTGAAGTCGCTCAGTTGTGCCTGACTTCGTGAACCCATGGACTGTAGCCTACCAGGCTCCTCCATCCATGGGATTTTCCAGGCAAGAGTACTGGAGTGGGTTGCCATTGCCTTCTCCGGAATCTATGCATATGTATAACTATTTTACTTTGCTGTACACATGAAACTAATACAACATTTTAAATCAACTATACTCCAACAAAAATTTTTTTTAATAAAAATAAACACCTCATATCATTATCCAAAACCATTCGAAAACTTCCACCATACCTTCTTAACAGCTGGGACCCTGCCCAACAGGAGACCTGGCAAGATCATGCTAGTTGGGCATTTGTGCTGATGCCTGGACAACTCCTCACTATCTTTCTGCCCAAATTCTGCTCATCTTATAAAGACCTGCTCAGATTCCACCTTCCCTCTAAGACCTTCCCATATCTCCCAGGAGAAATTCTCTCCCCTTCTCCTGTGCCCACGGCACTATTGGCTTTTCACTGGAGCACTAATCAAAGCCTGGTTAAATGTCTGCCGTCCCAGGAGATCATAAACATCCTGGGGACAGAATCCAGGTTTTGTCACCTTGTCATCACGCCTGCCACGTGGCTGGAGCTCAGGAAGGACTTGCTGAATGTAATCGAATTACTACTTGGAAAGAACATACATTTAGGGAGCCACTTTTTATTTTCAAACTGCTACTGAGAGGGCAGATGATTAAATCAGTGACTTTTTCTTTCTTTTTTTTAAGCAAAGAGACCACAAACCACCTTTGAAGCCAAGAAAAAGATGTGATTGGAGGGAAATGAATCGCTATGTTTAATCTTCCACTGAGTTTGGATAAACAACAAAGTGCCAGCTTCCACCAGATCATTTCTTTTTAATTAAAAGTTAACCAGATTCTTTTGGAGCACTCAGTTTTCTGGTCAAGTCAACAAAAAGCTACCAGTGCCATCCACTCCCTCCCTTCCCCTGTCCTCCACCCCCACTCCTAGAGTTAGGCAACCCTTGGGGGCAGCAAACACTTCAGCTGTTTGCTCTGCGCTCATAATTAGATTGTCTAGACAGGAGATGTTGCTGGAGCAATAGGAAACTATTTCACAAGGTGTTCGGCAGAACCACACTTATAACAGTGATTAGGACGCACTGACAGACGCGAAGCCAGCAGAATCGGCCTGGGCCATGAGCCGGCTTCCCCCAGAGCAGAGGAGAGGCCCTTTGAAGCCCTTGTCTGAGAAAGAGATGCCAAATTAGGACCCTGGGGGCATGGAGCGGCTCACTGGTCTCTGGATCCAAAGGAGCAAGATTGAGGTGATGGGGTAACGTCTGGAATGCCCTCCTCTCTCGTGCCTTCTCCTGCTATACTAGGTCAACAGTGGGCAGCTCCCAGCCCTTGTTTTCACAGCATCTCTACAGACAGTATGAGGAGTGACCGCATCCAGCAATTCCCAGCACAATGCAAATTTTAAGCAGCACGGAGAGATAAATGTGCAATGCCTACTCTTGCAAGGAGGCATTTCTTGGCTGACCGTCCCCCTCAGGTTTTGTTGGCATGTCAATGTGACAGCAATAATATTTTCTAGCAGAAAATCTTTTGGAGACATTTTTCATAGGAGTAATTGATTAGGTAAAACCATTCAGCCCTCTACGATGAATGACTTTGGGAAAATTGCTTCATCGATAGAATACCACAAAAGCACAGGATTTCAAGACCAAAAGGAAAAAAAGAGTCAAAATTTTTTAGAGATTTAGGAACAAATTGAGAGTTTGGGATTAACATATACACACTATGTGGTGATTTAGTTGCTAAGTCGTGTCCGACTCTTGCGACCCCATGGACTGGGGCCTCCCAGGCTCCTCTGTCCATGGGATTCTCCAGGCAAGAATCCTGGAATGGGTTGCCATTTCCTTCTCCAGGGGATCTTCCTGACCCAAGGATCAAACTCAGGTCTACTGCATTGCAGGCAGATTCTCTACTGACTGAGCTATGAGGGAAGCCCTCATACATACTGCCAAGTCACTTCAGTCGTGTCCGACTCTGTGCGACCCCATAGACGGCAGCCCACCAGGATCCCCCGTCCCTGGGATCATACTCCTATATATAAAATAGATAAGCAATAAGGACCTACTCTATAGTACAGGTCACTATAGTCAGTATTTTGTAAAAACCTATAAGGGAAAATCATCTGAAAAAGAATATATATGTGTGTGTGTGTGTGTGTGTGTGTGTGAATATATGTATGTATGTGTATATATATATATATATATATATATATATATATATGAATCACTTTGATACATACCTGAAACTAACAGAACATTGAAAATCAGCTACACCTCATTAAAAAAAAATCTGAAACATTTGTAAGTGAGGAAACTGAAATTTAGCAAGGGGAGGAGACTTTTTTGATCAAGAAAAGAGATCAGGACCCAGATCCCTGAATCCTAAACCAGTGTCTTTCTCCCAAACTTATTACAGAAGCTCACATCCTTCAAGTGCTTATTACACACCACATATTTTTCTAAACGTTTTATATGTATTATCTCATTCAATCCTTAACATAGACTGAGATAGATACTATTACCCTCACCAGTTTCCAAGTGAAGAGACTGAGGCACAGATTGTAGTGTGACTTGCTCTAGGCCACCCAGAGCAGATTTGGCTCCCAGGTAGCCTGACTCCAGAACCTGCTCTCTAAGCTCTCAGTTCAGTTCAGTCGCTCAGTTGTGTCCGACTCTTTGTGACCCCATGATTTGCAGCACGCCAGGCCTCCCTGTCCATCATCAACTCCCGGAGTTCACTCAAACTCAAGTCCATTGAGTCGGTGATGCCATCCAGCCTTCTCATCCTCTGTCGTCCCCTTCTCCTCCTGCCCTCAATCCCTCCCAGCGTCAGAGTCTTTTCCAATGAGTCAACTCTTCACATGAGATGGCCAAAGTACTGGAGTTTCAGCTTCAGCATCAGTCCTTCCAAAGAACACCCAGGACTGATCTCCCTTACAATGGACTGGTTGGATCTCCTTGCAGTCCAAGGGACTCTAAGCCCTTGGCTATCTAAACTCTTAACTCCTCATTACAGATTTCAGATAGGAATAAAGATCATGACATGGAGGCCATTTATTCACAAAAATTACAGTGCATTTGATAGCTAGTAGGAATTACCTGCATGACAAAGGATTTGAGATTAGAGGATCGCATGTTTCAGACCTCACCATAGACTTCTCAGGCAGTGCTAGTGGTGAAGAACCTGCCTGCCCATGCAGTAGATGTAAGAGATGTGGGTTCAATCCCTGGGTCAGGAATATCCCCTCTAGAAGAGCATGGCAACTCACTCCAATATTCCGTCGTGGAGAATCCCATGGACAGGGGATTATGGAGGGCTACCATCCACACACACACACACACACACATATCATGTACCTACATGTTAACAAACAAGTCACTTGACCACTCAGTTTCCTCATCATTATCTCTTGTGGGCATATTTTTTTAAATAGGAGTGTTATCAAGTAAATGTGGATTTTTAGAACTCTTTTAGTAACGATTATTTTAATACTCTACAATTTACAAAACACTCTCACATCCACCATTTAAATCTATAGTGACCTATGAGTTAGGACTGACATGGAGTTTTATCATTGATATCTTATAGATCAGAAACTGAGAGCCCAGGAATTAAAGTGAGTTGTCTAAATTAAGACAGTGAGAAAATTGGTGCAGTTAAGATTGGTCATGGTTTAGCCTTATGGTTAATTTCATAGAAATGGAGTCTTCCTCTCCCTCCTTCAGTTTTCTAACAGGTTACAGATACAAGATTATGAAAATTAAATTTTAATTAAAATCTGGGAATGAATCCAATTATGATAGAAATAAGATTTAATGTTTTCATCTCAGATAAGAGACAATAAGCTCTGTACTAGTACAAGAAGCTATGTACTAGCAACTGGTTAAGGCAGTTTTACCCTGTAAGATAAGCCAGGCCTTTTGCCATTTCCTGGTTTTCTGTCTGATGAATGCTCTAATCTAAAGAATATCTTCCTTCATCTCACACATAAATGATCTTTAGCCTCTAGTTGTCTCTTCCCATCACCCTCTCACTTCACCTTAAGCCAAAGGCAAAACAGTGACTAAAACAAAACAACTCTGTTTTGTAAGCACCAGTATAAGGGATATGCTGGCACTTGTTCTGCTAAGTTCCAAAAGACCTCTCTGTGGCTTAAGAGAAGAAGCTATATGAACAAGCATGGCTGTCTTCACCCAGAGGAATAGACAGGAGGAAAGGAAAGGAGAGAAGACAAAAAATACAGAGGCAAGATCAAAGGGAGAGAAACAGGGGTGGAAAGAGAAGGCAGGGGATAGAAGGGGAGGGACGAAGAGGGAGGGGAGGAGAGGGAATAAAAGGGATCAAACATTATTTATTAAAAGAAAGGAACACGGAACGGGAAGTTGGAAGAATTGATTTTGAAACCCAACTCTAATATTAAATAGTTGCTTGTGCTTGAATCTCTGCTTACCTCTCCTGGTCTCACGTCTCTCATCTCTAAAATGTATTCAGTTTGTACTATTTATTCTTGGTGTTGAAGGTCAAATGGCACAGGGGAGGTAAGAAGTGAAGTGAAGTGAAGTCGCTGAGTCGTGTCCTGTCCGACTCTTTGCAACCCCGTGGACTGTAGCTCTCCAGGCTCCTCCGTCCATGGAATTCTCCAGGCAAGAATACTGGAGTGGGTTGCCATTTCCTTCTCCAGGGGATCTTCCTGACCCAGGGATCAAACCCAGGTCTCCCGCATTGCAGGCAGATGCTTTAACCTCTGAGCCATCAGGGAAGCAGCTCTTGGTAAATAAGCATTGTCAGTATTACCATCTACATCCTTCTCCAGGGGATCTTCCCAACCCAGTGATCAAATCTGGGTCTTTTGCATTGCAGGCAAATTCTTTACTATCTGAGTCACCAGGGAAGCCCACTAATGTTAAGTCATTTGCATTTTCTTATAACAAAACAATTTGCTCACTCTGTTCAGAGTGAGCCAGTTTAAGATTATTTAGCAGCTGATTTTCTCTTGCCTCTTCCTCCTTTTTCTGCCAGCTACTGGCTGATCTCTGACTTAAATTAGTGACAATGTCCAATCAAGAAGGGCCAACTTACTTGGAAATAAAGGTAACAATCAAATTAATCTACTTAGTTCCATTCTAATAAAAACTTGTATCTAGGGAAAAAAATCAGAACTTGTTAACACCTGATATCTCTAAGGCATATTGTAAAGTACTTCTAAACCATTGCATCAGAACTCTGCAATAAAGCTATTAATGAAGCAAAATGACAATATGAATGACTTTTTGATAGATGAGGAAACAAAGTTAACCGTTGTAAAATTAGAACTGAAATCCAGCACTCTACCCCTAATCCAGAACTCTACCACGGATGTTTGCTAAAAAACAGCAGAACTTTAAAAACCATCCCTTCATCACACTGTTTCTACCCCAGGGTCCCAGAGAAAGACCTTTAACTTTTAACAACATGCCAGCTGCTGGCACAAGCTTTCTTACTCTAACCCCAGAATGAAAATCTGAATAAAACTGCACAAATTAATTAAGAAGGCTGGAATTACACCAACTTTCTATAGTAATAATTGGATGCCTCATAGGAAATCGAAACATGCCATAAAAAATGAAATTCATCTGAGAAGACTAATGAAAGAAGGGAGGTAAAGGATGAGAGACTGTGAGAAGAGTATGAATATGTAGATGTCTTACGTTTCACATGGAGATTTAGTATACACTGATGAAGATGGCATATCAAGTAGAAGCATACTTTTTACATAAACATAATATAACTAATAATGGTAATTTTAAGCAACTTTAAAAATGAATGATAGATATTGAAATCATACAGAGTCTGTTCTTTTGTCACTGTGGAATTATGTTAGAGATCAATATAAAAAGATACCTTAAAATGACCATCAAATTCTTGCACCTGGTCTTATGAACTGGGTATGTTTCAGTGTCTCCTAGTTTATAGTCTATGGGAAATTGAATAGAATTTTTATCCTACTGAGGTGTGAAAATTGTATCAATCTTAACTATACTGAATTGGTTCATAGTGTTTTTCAGGTCTACTATATCCTTTGACTTTTCTGTATATTCATTCTATTAATTTTTGAGAGTTTGATATTGAAACTTCAACTAAAAATTTAATTTTTCTAGTTAAAAAAGTAATTGTAATATATAGTGGAACTACATGTGCCTTGTTCTGTATTTTCCAGGTCTCTTGTAAATGTGTTAGCATATTTTCATAATTTAAAAAGCATTTATAAAAAAATTATAGGGATGAGTTTATTATTGAGAAGCAAACAGATAATAATAAAAAAAGATAGAATTAAGAATGCTATAAGTTATAGTCACTAGTAGAAAAAAGCTATAAACTCTCTTGCTTAAAGAAAAATACACTCAATGGAAAGCCAAGGAAATACAGAAAATATGGTAATATATTTAGAAAAATACAATAATCTAAAAATCAAGATGGCAGAACTAAGACTGTAATGGTCATATTAATATGTATAAATGGGTTAATCTTACCAATTAAAAGACCCTCAGGTTGGATAACAAAGCAAAATTCAATTATATGTTGCATACAAGAACACATCAAAAAATAAACCCCAAAAATTTAAAGTAAAAATCAGGCAGAAATATATGAAGAAACCTCAAACAAAATGGTCATAAGCTTTACCATACTCAGCAGACAAGATCAAAAACAAGGAAAAAATTAAAGGAAATTTTTATAATGAAAAGATTGAAATAAGGATTCAACATCTATAAATGGTCCTACATCAAACAAGACAACACAAACATTCATAATATAAAAACACAAAGTAAAAAAAACAAAAAAGAAGAATTGTATTCAAGGAAAATTTAATTCTTCTCTCAGTCTATGACAGATCAAGTGGCCAAAAAATTTGACTAATAAATAATAGGCAAAGACAGACAAAACACAAATAGTATAATGATAATGGATATATAAGAGAAATTTATCAAATTCTACACAAAAAAAGCAGAGACTGCACACTCAAGTATTTATGAAATGTTAATATAAATTAAGTATTGAAATGTAAAAATATTTAGTAAATCCCAAAGAGTAGGAATAATAAAGAAGACGTTTCCTAAACAGTGTAAGAAAACTGGGAATTTATAGCATAACTCAAGGGAGTAGGCACATGATAGTCAAATTTCTGGAAGTTAAAGATCAAGGAAACATTTGAAAGCATTTAGAGAATATATAGAACAAGAGCAGTTCAAATGATTGTGGACTTCTCTTCAGAAATTATGGAGTCCAGAAAACAGTGGAACATCTTAAGAATGTTGAAAGAAAAAAATGTCAAGTTGGAATCCTCTAACTAAAGAAAATACTCCTTAAGAATAAAGGCTAAACAAAAAATTCTCCCAGCCCTCAAAAAATAAGAATTTTTTTCATAGTAAATTACATTACAAAGAAATGCTAAAAAGTAATTTTTCCTGTATAAGTAAAATGACATCAAAGAGAAACTGAATCTTCTGGAACAAATAAAAAGCATAAGAACTGAAAACATGCATAAATATAAAAGATAATTTTGTTTTCTAATTTCTTTGAAATACATATGATTTTCTGAAAGCAAAATTTATACTATTATCCTTTGGGGTTTGAAATTCAATAAAAGAAATATGCATGAGAACTGCAACATAAAAGGCAATGAGGAGGGGATGAAGAAATAAAAAATAGAAGGGGGAGACTGAAAACGAGTTAAAATAGCCTTGACTTCAATCATATCAAAATTCCATAAAATGTGAAAGGACTAAACACTCCAGTTAAAAGGCAGAGACTATCAGAACAGATTAAAAGTATGACCCAATTTTGTGATCTCAAAAAGAAAAGCATTCTAAATATGAAAAGAGGAAGAAAATAAATGAAAAAATATATACTAAGCAAAAGTAAGTATAAAATGATAGTGTCAATAATAATAAGAGATATAAAGTAGAGTACTAGAAAGAATATTGTCAGAGATAGAAAATAACATTTCATAATTAAAACAGGCTCAATTCATCAAAAAGACATACCAATCATGAATGTGCATTAATATAACACGGACTCTTAAAATACATGAAGCAAAAAAAAAATTAAATTAAATAAAAGATACAAGAGAAAATCCCACAATAAGAGCAGATTTTAACACTCTCCTTTCAGTTCAATTCAGTTGCTCAGCCGTGTCCAACCCAGTGCAACTCCATGGACCATAGCATTCCAGGCCTCCCTATCCATCACCATCCCCTGGAGTTTACCCAAACTCATGTTCATTGAGTTGGTTATGCTATCCAACCATCTCATCCTCTGTCATCCCCTTCTCCACCTGCCTTCAATCTTTCCCAACATCAGGATCTTCTCAAATGAGTCAACTCTTCACATCAGGTAGCCAAAGAATTGGAGTTTCAGTTTCAACATCAATCTTTCCAATGAACACTCAGGACTGATCTCCTTTAGGATGGACTGGTTGGATCTCCTTGTGTCCAAGGGTCTCTCAAGAGTCTTCTCCAACACCACAGTTCAAAAGGATCAGTTCTTCGGTGCTCAGCTTTCTTTATAGTCCAACTCTCACATCCATACATGACTAACAGGAAAACCATAGCCTTGACTAGACAGACCTTTGTTGGCAAAATAATATCTCAGCTTTCTAATATGCTGTTCTAGGTGGGTCATAGCTTTTCTTCCAAGGAGTAAGCGTCTTTTAATTTCATGGCTGCAGTCACCATCTGCAGTGATTTTGGAGACCCAAAAAATAAAGTCTGACACTGTTTTTACTGTTTCCCCACCTATATGCCATGAAGTGATGGGGCCAGATGCCATGATCTTCGTTTTCTGAATGTTGAGCTCTAAGCCAACTTTTTCACTCTCCTCTTTCATTTTAATCAAGAGGCTCTTTAGTTCTTTGCTTTCTACTATAAGGGTGGTGTTATCTGCATATCTGAGGTTATTGATATTTCTCCTGGCAATCTTGATTCCAGCTTGTGCTTCATCCAGCCCAGCATTTCTCATAATGTACTCTGCATATAAGTTAAATAAGCAGGGTGACAATATGCAGCCTTGACATACTCCTTTTCCTCTTTGGAACCAGTCTATGGTTCCATGTCCATTTCTAACTGTTGCTTCCTGACCTGCATATAGGTTTCTCAAGAGGCAGGTCAGGTGGTCTGGTATTCCCATCTCTTTCAGAATTTTCCACAGTTTATTGTGATCCACACAGTCAAAGGCTTTGGCATATTCAATAAAGCAGAAACAGATGTTTTTCTGGAACTCTCTTGCTTTTCCATGATCCAGTGGATGTTGGCAATTTAATCTCTGGTTCCTCTGCCTTTTCTAAAACCAGCTTGGACATCTGGAAGTTCACGGTTCATGTATAGTTGAAGCTTGGCTTGGAGAATTTTGAGCATTACTTTGCTAGCATGTGACATGAGTGCAATTGAGCAGTAGTTTGGCATTGCCTTTCTTTGGGATTGGAATGAAAACTGACCTTTTCCAGCCCTGTGGCTACTGCTGAGTTTTCCAAATTTGCTGGCATATCGAGTGCAGCACTTTCACAGCATCATCTTTCAGGATTTAAATAGCTCAACCGGAATTCCATCATTTCCACTAGCTTTGTTTGTAATGATGCTTCCTAAGGTCCACTTGACTTCACACTCCAGGATGTCTGGATGTAGGTTAGTGGTCACGCCATCATGATTATCTGGGTCATGAAGATCTTTTTGTACAGTTCTTCCGTGTATTCTTGCCACCTCTTCTTAACATCTTCTGCTTCTGTTAGGTCCATACCATTTCTGTCCTTTATCGAGCCCATCTTTGCATGAAATGTTCCCATGGTATCTCTAATTTTCTTGAAGAAATCTCTAGTCTTTCCCATTCTCTTGTTTTCCTCTATTTCTTTGCGTTCATCACTGAGATAGGCTTTCTTATCTTTCCTTGTTATTCTTTGGAACTCTGCATTCAAATGGGTATATTTTTCCTTTTCTCCTTTGCTTTTCGCTTCTCTTATTTTCACAGCTATTTCTAAGGCCTCCTCAGACAACCATTTTGCTTTATTGCGTTTCTTTTTCTTGGGGATTGTCTTGATCCCTGTCTCCTGCACAATGTCACAACCCCCTGTCTATAGTTCATCACACACTCTGTCTATCAGATCTAGTCTCTTAAATCTATTTCTTGCATCCACTGTATAATCATAAGGAACTTGATTTAGGTCATACTTGAATGGTCTAGTCATTTTCCCTACTTTCTTCAATTTAAGTCTGAATTTGGCAACAATACACTACAGTGTATTTAAAAGAATTAAAGTCAAAGACACTATGTTCTCTAAATTAAAATTCAATAACATTAAAATATTAAGAAAAATTCAAAATATTTGGAAATTTGTCAATATGACTCCTAAAGTACCTGTGTGTCAAAGGAGAAATCACAAGAAAAATATTTCTAAGTGAATGATAGTATAAGCACAACATAGCCAAATCTGTGAGATGTAGTAAAAGCAGCTATTAGAAGGAAATTTATAAATTTAAGTGATGCTTTTGAACTGTGGTGTTGGAGAAGACTCTTGAGAGTCCCTTGGACTGCAAGGAGATCCAACCAGTCTGAGCTCCTAAAGGAATCAGTCCTGGGTGTTCATTGGAAGGACTGCTGTTGAGGCTGAAACTCCAATACTTTGGCCACCTAATGCAAAGAGCTGACTCACTTGAAAAGACCCTGATGCTGGGAAAGATTGAGGGCAGGAGGAGAAGGGGACAACAGAGGATGAGATGAGATGGTTGGATGGCATCACCGACTCAATGGACATGGGTCTGGGTAGACTCCGGGAGTTGGTGATAGACAGGGAGGCCTGGCATGCTGCGGTTCATGGGGTTGCAAAGAGTCGGACACAACTGAGCAATTAAACTGAACTTAACTGAACTGAAATGCTCACATTATAAAAGAAGGAAAGCCTAAAATCAATGTTTTGGGTTTCAAATTAAAAACTTAAAAAATAAAGTAAGCTGAAAGTAAGTAGAGGAAAAAATAAAATAGTAAAAATCAATTAGAAATCAAGCAATCATGATAATTGGCAAAGTAAAAAGCATATTCTTATTAAAAGCAACAAAATCAATAGATTCATTCCCAGAAAGAAAACAGAGTCTGCAGATCACTGATATCAAGAAAGAAGACATTAAAGGGATAATAATGGAATAGTAACATCTTTTAGCCTTTAAATGAAGCACCTTAAACAACAAATTCCTGGAAAAATACAATTTACCAAAATTACCATGGAAGGAAAAATAGGAGTAACTCAGTATTTATAAAACAAAGTAATTTAGTATCTAAAACTGTCCCACGAAGAAATCTCAGGCCCAGAAAACTTCCCTTGTAAATTTCAACAAACCTTCAGGGAAGAGATAACACCACTTATGTGTAAAGTCTTTTAGAAAATAGAAGAGAAGGGAACACTTTCCAACTTCTTTTATGGGACCAGCATAATCTAAATACTTGGCAAAGACATCTAAAAGAATGAAAATAATAGACTAATATCCTCATGAACATAGAGGCAAAACTCCTTAATAAAATATTAGCAAACTGAATTCAACAGCATATAGAAAGGATAGTACACTATAACTAACTGTGTTTATCTTGAGACTGAATGGCTGATTTAATATTTGAAAATCCTATTAACAACAGAATTTTTAAAAATTAAGTAAACTCATGGAGAAATAAATATGTGTGAATAAACAAATTCTTTAAAAAGGAAAATTAATAAGATGGGAATAACTCCAGCAGATATTAAAATGGTAATAAAGTACTTTAATAATTAAAAAGCATTTTGCACTCTAATAAAGAAATAAGTGAAATGGGTAATTCAGAATAAACACAAATACACATGATAAAATACAATATTTATTGATAAAGGGGAGAATTGAATAAATAATGTTGAGAAATCTAGTCTGCCATCTGAATAAAGAAATAAAGTTGATGGCTTATCTTTTTCCTTACTTAAGATAAATTCCAGATGAAACATGAATATAAGTATTTTTAAAGATAAAAGTTCTTGGTGGTTCAGTAGCTAAGACTTCATGTTCTCAATCCAGGGAGCCCCGGTCTGAACCCTGGTCATGGAAGTAAATCCTATATGCCACAATTAAAGATCTCACATGCCACAGTGAAGATCGAAGATCCCGCATGCTTCAACTAAAGGCCCAGCACAGTCAAATAAATAAATAGATATTTTCAAAAAAATTTATAAAAACAGCAGAAGAAAACTTGGAAATATATTTTGTAATTTCAGTGGTGGAGAAAACCTTTCTCAAAAAGACATAAACTTAGAAACTTGGAAGAATGATACGTTTAACAACCGAAAACTCAAAGAGAGTAAATATAGCATTAGAAAGTTAAAAGAAATAAGATAAATGGGAAAAAAATATTTGCAATAATATATGGCAGAAAGAGGACCAAGTTCCTTCATATATTAAGATCTCTTATAAATCAATTTAAAAAGATCAATGTTTCAACAGAAAAAAAAATGTGGTATGGCCAAAAATAGGCAGTTCATAGAAATATAGATAAAACTACTTTCTAACATAAAAGAATCCTCAACTTCCTTCAAATTCTAGTGATGGAAATTAAAATAAAAATATTTTTCTTCATCTCACTGGCTAAGAAAGAGTTTCATAAAACACGATCTTGTTGAGGCTACATGAGAAAGGATTCATACTTAATGGGAGCATAACCAGCTGTTGCCTGTTTAGAAGGCAATTCAGCAGCATCTATCATTAAAATTCACAAGACTTCTGTCCTAATATTTCCACTTGTGGAAATTCACATTACAAATATATTTGCATATTTATGCAAAGTCCTGTTGTTGCCGTTATCAGACTCTTTGAGATCACACAGACTATAACCCACCAGGCTCCTTTGTCCATGGGATTTTCCGGGCAAGAATACTGGAGTGGGTTGCCATTTTCTTCTTCAGGAGATCTTCCCAACCCAGGGATTGAACCCTAGTTTCCTGCATTGGCAGGCAGGTTCTTTACCACTGAGCCACGAGGGAAGCCCATAGCTTTGCTTGTAGTGGAAAAGATTAAATGCCCATTAATATAGGGCTAGATAAATAGATTAGACTTGAAATGGAATATTTTGTAATATTAAAAAGACTGAAGTTAATCTTTCCATGATTATATAATAGTGTCTCCAAGGTATATCTTTGGGTAAAATAGCTTGAAAGAAAGTATTTTATGATATGTGTACCCACTGCAAAATAATTTGTGATAAATATTTGCATTGATAAATATTATAAATATATAAAATATACATATATGCATTAAAGACAATTTTATCCTTATATATTTATAGACTATTTCTCAAAGGGGGAAAAAAAACCATGAAAGTGTTGATTATCTCCTATGGAGATAATTCCAGAAAACTTGAGGTTTGGGATAGGAGAGAGATACTGACAGTAACTAATTTTTATGCTGTTTAAATATATGTTTACAATGTGCATATGATATTGAAAAATCTACCAGTTCAAAAAGTTAGTGAACTGAATCAATTGTTTCTAACATCCATGAAAAGAAGAAATAAAAAATAGGTCTTTGATAGGATATGCTTTATGAAAAGAAAACCAATCACTTGATCAACCTATGCTTTTTTTCAGTATTTTACATTTTTCAGTTCTTACTACATACTAGGCCCAATACCAGGTACTTAAAGAACAACAATGACAATAATGAAAGATACCTGCCCTCAAAGAGTTTACAGTTCAGAGGAAGATGGCTAGCCTCTGGCTCAGACTTAAAATGTCAAAGAAATTCAGTTCCTTCTGAGCCCGTCTCAAGAACTGACTCAGTTCAGCAATCCTCTGCCATAAACCTCGTCAGGTCTCCTGGTAATTGTCAATACCTCCAAGAGAGCTGGTGTCCCCTCCACTAAATCTCTTGAAAGAGACTTCTTTCAAGAAGTGCTATTAGCTCTCATGAGTTCTGTCCATTACGCTTTAGAGAATAATTTAATTTCCTAGAGGCATTTCACCTTTTCCCACCTTCATTTCTTTGACTTCTCTCTTCCTTCTGTTTGGCATATTCTTAAGCTTTTGTTTTTTTGTGACTGACTCCTACCCCAAGTCAAATATTGCAAGTGCTTCTCCAGGAAAGTTTCTCTGATCTCTGTTATATGAACTAGGTGAGCAACATGTCTTCCATGTCCCTCCAGCTCTTTCCACTTTACATTCAACCACTCACTTGTCAGGTACTCATATTAAAGTACTATGTAAATTGTGAAATGTTAAAATCGTATCCATGAACATCTGACATAGAGTAGGAACTCAGGATTGTTTGATAAATTCAACTACAGCTTCCCTGTTCTCCCCTGGCTTCTCCCAGGTTACAGTGAGAAGTGAATTTTGTGATTGTTTTCCCTGCATGCCCCACCCCCACTGCACCACTTTCCCAAGTCTAAGACATCACACTCACTTGTCCAGTGACATCGCAGGGAAGGAAAACTTGCCCAGGCAGATGCAATAGATAGCACTCAGGGGGATCCATTGCAACTGCACACAGCAGAGCATGATGAAGTCATATTTGCAAATTAAGAGAGTCTTCTCTGTGATCAGCAAAATCCTCTCCTTCTCATTGTTCCAGTGGTCTATCCTGTAAAAATCACCACAAAGAAGAAAAGTTGATGGCATAATCTTTCCAAATTAATCGTCTTCACTGAAACATTTCTGCTAACACAAAAAATGATGAGGTTTATCACCTTGGAAGAAAGAGGAGTTGAAGAAAGCCATCCTCTCTCTCTCTCTCATTCTGGCCCCATGACCAAGGAAGGAGGGAGGCAGAGGATCCCAGGAAAATGTTTTATGCCCGCAGAGCTCAGAGATGATTATCCTTGACAGGTTCCATCAGGGGAATAGCAAGATTGCATCACATTGGCAGTCAACTGATTCATGCTCCTCCACATCTTCCCAGCTCTCTAGAAAACCTTCATGGAGCCCATCCTTCTCAAAGGACACGAAAAATATCCCTTAATTTCAGCTCAGTCTGGACAACTAAGCATTGGTTTATGCTAATCTTCAAAGGTCAAATTGCTGAATGAAGATAAAATGGAGACTTGAATTGAGGTTCACTGACCCCCACCCAAGCTATTCTATCATATTGAGCTCATCTTATCATTTTCCTGTGGTGGAAATACAGTGAAATGAGTGAAATATGATTCTTACCAGCCAAAGACAAAGCAGACACTAGGTAAGTGTTTACTGAGTTGACTTGCTTCAGTTTTCAGAGTCTTTCAGGGTATGCAATGAAATATTCTGAAAGTTAAGAATCTATTCAACAGAGAGAACAGAGAGAGCGAAAGCAGTGGCTTATTTTTAAAAAGTGAGCATGGTCTGAAATTCCTCTCACCCGCAGCATTTGCTATCTGTCTGCGAGAGCCTTTGTATACAGCACTGCGTGACTTATATTATAACTTTTTCAGTGCATATTTGTCTTCCTAAGAAACTGGAAAGGATGACTGGGCTTCCTTGGTGGCTCACATGTTAAAGAATCTGCCTGAATTGCGAGAGATCCAGGTTCAATCCTTACGTCGGGAAGGTCCCCTGGAGAATGGAATGGCTACTCACTCCAGTATTTTTGCTTGGAGAATTCCACAGACAGAGAAGCCTGGCAGGCTACAGGTCATGGGGTCACAAAGAGTCAGACACAACTGAGCGACTGACACTTTCATTTTACTTTCAAGAGACTGAAAAGAATGATTTGTGATTGATACATATCTGAATTCCCACTACAAATCATCAATCTAATGTAAAGATTAAGACTGGTCACCCTGTTCCCATCCATTCTCACACAAAACCTCAGTGCTATTCTTAAAATACAAAAGGAGTGATGTTACCTCCCTGTTGACTTTGTTAAATGGCACCCTTTCGATTTCAGGATCAAATCCAATGGTCTGGCATCTGCCCAGCACCATCTTATAGTAGGCTAAGAAAACTCGATGTCCAAGTCATGTCTTGAATGCCTCATTCAAAGATTTCTTAAACTCTGATGTAAACTTGTATCCCCATTGCATTATTTCAAAGCATTCTGATCCATTGTCATTTCCAGCTCTTACCAGCATTTGTAAGAAGGAATGATATATAAGAGGTTTAGTAACTGATACCACGTGAATCTTGACAAGTTAGAATGGACACCAAAGTACAGAGGCTAGGGCAATTCCAGCGATTATGGTCTGAGAATTATCCCTACATACACGTGCACACGCACACACACTCCATGAGGGCAGAGACTGTACAGGGCTATTTACTCTGTTCCTGTCAAATAGCCTGCAATAAATAAATATCTGTCGTGATAACTGATTGCCAATTGTAAGTCTTTTGGAGGCCTTTGGGTCGGCTGAGTGTGGGGGTGAAAACATCCAGCTCTACTAATGACAAACTTTGTAAGACTGGACATCGAGTCTGTCTGTAGCTCACATTTCTTGTCTGTGAAATGGAGACAGTACCATACTCATCTCATAAATTTGGGGAGAGGATTCATGGGCAAACTTCTCAATCAGTGGTTCATAAAGGAGCTGTTACTATTTTTGGCAGGGAAATGGCAACCCACTGCAGTATTCTTGCCTGGGGAATTTCATGGACAGAGGAACCTGGCAGGCTACAGTCCATGCGGTCACAAAGAGTCGGACACGCCTGAGCAACTTAGACATGTAAGTGACTAGGTGACCTTGGGTAACCCAATATATGCCCTTCCTCAATATGGTTCAAAGACAGGGAAGACAAAGTTAGGAGTTAAATCAATGGGAGGAAGAAGAGAAGGATAGATAAAGAAGAGAAAAGGGGAGGTGAAGGAGGGAGAAATATTGAGAAACAGACATAGAAAGAAAGAACCATGAGGCTGTGGCCTTATTATCTTCTGGCTATTATGCATGTACAAGGGTTATCTTTGCATCTCCCCACCACCCTTGGAAGAAGGTCACACCTAAAGTCATTCAGCTGGAATATGGAGGTAGAGTTAGTGATGTAGAGTCAAGATATCCAGTTTAAATCTTGGTCCTATGGCTTCCATCCACTCCAACAATGTTGCAAGACTCTACTCCACCAAGAGAAGAGAGAATTCTCGATAATCTGTTTAACACTCTGGCTTAGACAGAAAAAGATGAGGATTCTGAAATGTTTTATCAGCTATCTACATAAATTTCTCTAAATAGATTGTATCTACTTAGCAGCAAGTTATAAGCTGTGCCTAATAAACCAGGCTTGTTTTTAGTCTAAAATATCCTCAGATTTTGGTTGAAGGTTTTACTGAAAATGTCAGCACTCCATAATGAGATTTATTTTAAAAGGTAAAGGATGGATTCAGGGGGAAAAAAAGAGAGTTCTTTTTAGGAACACAGAGTGCTCTGCTGTGACACAGACTCTGCATAATTTTCATGTTGGGAAAGTTGGAATCCAAGTAAACACACAGGCTTATAAATAGTTTGGGGCCACCATCTCTAGCTTCTGGGTGGTATATTTATTTATTTAGACTTCAATCACACCTTTTCTTCCCAAAGAACTCTTGGAGAAAACACTGAATTTTATATTCCTAGTATTAATGCAATTTAAGTTTGGTGGTAATGTTCAAAACAAATATAGGAATAAGAATATCAATAATGATTCTGTGCAATTCATGGAGGATCACAAAGCCCTTGAATACCAATGCTTTTGTTTAATCTTCCCAACAATCCTTTGGACTAGATGCTATTAGCTTCATTTTAAAGAAAAAAACCTAAGGTCCAAAGACCATTACAATAAATGACTTGCCCAATGCTTTACACAGAGCAAACAGTAGTTCAAGGACCTGAAATAAGTTTGGAGGCAGCAAATGCAGGCATAGTGTTAGCTTTCTCCCTGGGACCACGAACAGTCAAATAAAGAACTTTTCAGCGTGGGGTACAAGTGTGGTAAAAGCCACCTCTGGAAGGAGCTGCTGTGATGGTCTATACCCATCCTGGAATCATCACCTCTGTGAAACAGCATCCATGACCATCCCCTCCAAACCTTGACCTCTTCCAGCATTCTCTATCTTAGGTAGAAATCCTCCTTAAAGACTCCAAGACTTAAGAGTCTTTTTTCTCTCATTTCTTCACCCCACATGCTAAGTCCTAAACATTCTACTCCTCAAATGCCTCTCAAAACCACTCACTTCTCTCCATCCTGACTTTCAACATTCTAATCCAGTCTTCCCACATCTCCTGCCTGGACCACTGCAGTTCCCTTCTCACTGGGCTTGGGCTATTAGCCCCCTGGACGTGGTTCATCTACATGTTTTAGTTCCTTCCCAGACTCATCATGATACTGCAATGAGGCACACTATTTTAAGAACAAATTTGGTCTTTGCCTCCCAACTCTGGCTTCAAATACTTCAATATCTCTCCATGGTTCTTAGGAGACATGACCAAAAAAACAAAAATCACCTAGTCTGAGGTTCTGCAGAGTTGGACCTTACCTATTTCTTCAAGGTCATTTCAGGCCAAGTCTCTGCACTCCTTTCTCCGGGATCTTTTTTCAGTTTCCAGTTTTTTTCAGTTTCGCCATGCCTAGTCCTACCGAAGGGACTTTGCCTGTGTTATTCCCTCTGCCAGCCATGTTGCTCCTAACCTTCTTTACCTACTTAACTCCTGCAGTGCTGAGCTCAATTACTCTTTACTCTGGCAAGCTTTCCCACCTCCATGACTACTTCTCCTGTTTCTAATATGTACTTTCATAAACTTCACATCTCTCCTTCACAGCACTTATCCCAGATGCAGTTTTATAGTTATTTCTGTGATTATCTAATTAATGTCAGTCTCCTCTCCTATACTGTAAACGTCATAGAGTCAGGTCTTATCATTCTATCTCCAAAGTAGTAGGTTTCCCCAAAATAGTTCTGGAATGAATTAGTGAAGAAGTAGTAATTCCTTGAGAGAGTAGCATTGAAACACATACATTACTCTGTGTAAAACAGATAGCCCCTGGGAATTTGCTGTATGACACAGGGAGCCCAACCGAGTGCCCTGTGACAACCTAGAGGGGTAGGAGGGGTGGGAGGTGGGAGGGAGGTTCAACAGGGAGCAGACATGTGTATACCTATGTCTTATTCTTATTGATGTATAGCAGAACATACTATTGTAAAGCAATTGTCCTCCAATAAAAAAATCAAAAAAATTTTGGAAAGATTTAACAGTTCTTGTGTTAAATTCAGTTAAATTGTGTTAAACAGTTTAACTGAACAAGAACAATTCAGTTCTTGTGTTAAACAGTTCTTGTGTAGTACAATCTATATGCTTTGCCTCATGCTGCTTCAAGAATCTCATCCTTTGGTTCACACATCAAAATGCTCCCCCCTAAAATAGTACATTTCTAAAAAATAGATAAACAAACCAGTAACATTGGGAAAATGTTCATACCAAAAGGATGAGGAAAAGCAGAATACAAAGTAGCACCTTCAGTGTACTTCCAGTTTTGTAACAATGATGACAAAAAAATACGTAGATCAAAACGTGAACACTAATCATTTCTGAATGGTAGGATTTCAAGTGACTTTCGTTTCTTCTCATGCTTTCTTTGATGATGAAAATCACTTAATCAAGTCCGACTCTTTGTGACCCCATGGACTGTAGCTCACCAGGCTCCTTTGTCCATGGAATTCTCCAGGCAAGAATACTGGAGTGGGTTGCCACTCCCTTCTCCAGAGGATCTTCCCAACCCAGGGATTGAACCTGGGTCCCCTGCCTTGCAGGTGGACTTTTTACTGTCTCAGCCACCAGGGAGGCCCCATGCTTTCATTAATCAAAGTTTAATTTTTATGATAAATGCTCTACTCATATGATAAAAGAGATATATGTTGTTAGTTTTCACTGAAATATAGTTGATTTACAATTGTGTTAGTTTCAAGTATACAGCAAAGTGATTCAGCCACACACACACACACACACACACACATATTTTTACATTCTCCTCCATCATAAGTTACCACAAGATGTTGAGGGTAGTTCCCTGAGCTGCACAGCAGGTCTCTATTGACTGTTCATTTTGTGTACAGTACTATGTGTATTTTAATCCCAAACTCTTGATTTATCCCCTTACCACTATCCTCTTTTGTAACCATAAGTTTGTTTTTTATGTCTGTGACCCTATTTCTGTTTTGTAAGTTCATTTGTATCATTTTTTTAGATTTCACATATAAGCAATATCATATGATATTGTCGTTTCTCTGACTTCACTTAGTGACATCTCTAGGTCTTATGACAATTTCTAGGTCCATCCATGTTGCTAGAAATGGCATTATTCCATTTGTGTGTATGTGTGGCTGAGTAATAGTAAGATATTTTAAAAAATAAGTAAAAAATCACCTATCCTTCAAGTTTTCATATTAAATTCTGTCTGTTTAATGGTGCCTTCGCCTCAGTTCCCTCACCCCTAGTAGATTGCATCTCTCGTGGTGCTAGTGATAAAGAACACACTTTTCAATGCAGGAGACATAAGAAATGAGGGTTCAGTCCCTGGGTTGGGAAGATCCCCTGGAGAAGGAAAGGGCAACCCACACCAGTATTCTTGCCTGGAGAATCCCATGGACAAAGGATCCTGGTGGGCTACAGTCCATAGGGTCACAAAAAGTCGAACACACGCTCTTTAAATACACACAAGCATTTAGCAGTGCCTCAGTTGCGGCCTCAGTCACAGCTTTCTGTTCTTGTCTTTCCATTTTCCCCAAACTTGTTGGGAGACCCTCTGGTGTAGAGACAGTGACTGAGCCCTGTGTGGGTTCCCTCGCTGTGCCCAGCACAGAGCCAAAGAGAGACAAAGTCTTAGCAAATGAACAGAATGTGGAATAAAAAGCTAGAATCATTAGATTTATCCCCTCAGCGATGAGAGCTTGTCTCTGCTGGCAGTGGACTGGCCACACCCTCCCGTTACCGCTGTTCCTCGGCACTAACTGCATTTTCCTTCTGCTGGAGAAGGGGCCCAGACTTCATGAAAACCAAGATCCTAGTGGCTCAGGGAGATTTGCAGTTTCCTGGGACTACAACAGTTTGGCCAGCAGAGGGCAACAGCGAACAAGCAATGACAGGCAGGACCTATCTGCATAAGCTTCTAGGGCCCCCCACCCTGTTACTCAAACCATCCCAGATGCCTTGCCAGTGGCCCAGCCCTATGCCTAACAATACTCTCAGCAGCTCTTCTAGGGCTGTCAGGTCAATTTTTATTTGGAAAAGAGCTTTCTCCCTAAAATATTCTGTTATTCCCTCAAACACATACAGTATGCACACACACACTTATACACACACATACACACACATACCCCACTCATCAGAGACATCTTCCCAGATATTGAGTACAGTGATTGTACCTGATTTATAAATCAATCTTCTTTCCTGTGTCCTTCCAGCCTCTTAGCATAACCAGCCCTTGAAAGAGGAAGACAGCATCTTGGCTAGTCAGAAATCAGCAACTCAGAAGGAAAACACTAAATCGTTCATTCCACACATATTCCCTAGCACCCACTGGGGTTCCAGGCCCTGAAGAGAATCCAATTTGGGTTTGCTATTCAAACACAAACAGATGAAAAATGCATGGCATTGAAGCAAAGCAATTTCCCTCCCCCTGAGTTAAGTGAAGTCTTATAAAACCTTTAGCTAAATAACCCACATGCAATTCTTTCAATCATTTGGTTACTCTCTCCCCAGGCCTCTCCAATTTGTTTAAAATAAGGGACCCTTCAAGTAAACACAGTATTCTAATAAAAACCCGATGTCCACAAACCTTCTCTGTTCCCTTCCCCTGACTTGACTTCCTGTGGTTCATTTTTTCCCACTATCCCATGCAGCCAGTCATGAACCAGGCCCTGTGCTAAGCTACTTGGAATACTGAGAAAAGCATTCAGCTCTTAAAGAATGCACAGTTCTCCACAATGTGGGGGGAATTGCCCAAGGAAGAGTTCATACGCTGTGAGGAGACTGGATGATGAGAAGACAAGTCCACAGACTCAGGTGTCTGGATTCTCAGCCCATTGTCCACAGAGATGAGGAGAAGGAACCCCAGGCATCTATTTGATGCCCTTAAAGAAGACTCTCTTATCAACTTTTCATTCCCTGCTGTTTAGTGACGTTCTCAGTGTTAGAAAACCACAAGTTGCAAGGTACGTATGATTCTCTGAAGGTGCACAAAAAAGGATCTCAGGAATATTTAGTCATTTCTCCAAAATCTCTTTAACATGTATCCACAATTTTTTTCCCCCTGAGTAAGAGAAATCCTACCATGAAATGTCATATTGCTCCAACTGATTGCTTCCCTGGTGGCTCAGTGGTAAAGACTGCCTGCCAACGCAGGAGCCTCATGTTCAATCTCTGGTTCAGGAAGATGCCCTGGAGGAGGAAATGGCAGCCCACTCCAGTATTCTTGCTTGGGAAATCCATGGACAGAGAAGCCTGGCGGGCTATAGTCCATGGGGTCGCAAAAGAGTCGGACACGACTGATTGACGAACTCTTTCACATTTAAATGGTTATTATCACCACTTTCCAGGTGGAGGAACCAAGCCCCAGTAAAGTGATGTGCCTCTAGCACCAATGATAGTGCCATCTGACCCCCAGCCCGGGCCATGTACATTTCATCTAGCTGCTTCTGCCACTTACTTTCCCTATCCCACAGGCAAATGTGCCCTCCCTAGCACAGGACAGTCAGGAAGAAGATATTTTAAAAGCCACACAAAAGAGAAGACTGGGCACACCCCATCCTTCTCTCTTTTCCACACAAGGACCGGATAGCTGTTGAACAGCTCTGTCCTCCAGGGCACACCAGGCGCTAACAAGAGGCCCACCCCCTGGGGGGCTTCTCTCCTCCCCTCCTCCCCCGAATTTACTTCAGGGATTCACTTGATCCGAAGCCAAAGAAGCTGGCAGGAGAGGAGGCGGCAGAAAGAACAGAGGGACAAGATGCAACAGATGCTCACATCTTGCCACCTCCATTGTTTTATTCTTTTAAACGGGAGAGACATTTGCTTACTGTATGTATTATTATAGCTACATCTCCTTGGGTGCAGGAGACACAGCCCACATCAGGCAAGTCCAGGAAGAAGAGATGTGTTATAAAAATACTCTGAGGAATCCCACAGAAATTCAAGAACAGGAACCAAAGCACAGTTGGGCTTTAGGAAACCTGGAAAGTCACGAGGAATGAAATTTACTCTCTGGGGAGCTGCCTCACGATGTCTGTGCATCCTTCCACACATCTCATCTGTTTCCGACTGACTGGTGTGCTCCTTCTGCTCACTGTCAAGGCTTCTCTCCTTTTTAGTTCTACCTTGCCTGTGACCTTTAATTCTATCCTAAGTCCTGACTATACATGAATTTTCAGATCTTCTCTCATAACTAACTGGCTTCTGTAGCCCTAGTTCTCCCAGTTCAGAATCTCAAGGTAGGGGGATCTTTAATGTAGGTTATTCCTTTGGGTCCCACATCAGCTAACCAGTTTAGCTTCTATTTCTCCAATCAGCTCTGGCCAGGGGCTGAAGTTATGTAGGAGAAAGTAGGAATTGCCAATGAGAAACATTTTATTCTTCTTTTCTAGAATTGTTTTAACTATTCTAATTCCTTTGTCTTTCCATAAAAACTTTAGAATACTTTCATTTATATTTACAAAAATCTTGCTAAGATTGAAAGGAATTATGCTGAACTTGTATGTCACATTTGTGGAGAACTGACATCTTTACAATGCTGATCCTTAAATCTATAGATTTGGTATTTATATCTTTGTTTCTTTTATCAGCATGTAGTAGCTTTCAGCATGTAAGTCCTATATATATTTTATTAGATTTATACTTAAATATTTTCCCTTTTTTTGAGTCATTATTAATGTTATTGTATTTTTATTTGTTTTTATTCTAGTATATAGAAATAAAATTGAGTTTTAATTGTTATTGAAATGGTTTTTATATGTTGACTGTATATCTTACTAAAGTCATCTATTAGTTCTGGAAAATTTTTGGTAATTCTTTGGAATTTTCTTCATAGATTATTATTCCTTCTGCAGTTAGGGACAGTTTTTATTCCTTGCTGTTGGATCTGTATTCCTTTTATTTCCTGTCTTGCTTTATTATGCTGGCTAGAACTTCCAGAACTATGTTAAATGTTGGTAGTGAGAGTGGACATACCTGTTTTGTTCCCAGTCTTAGGGAGGAAACGTTATCTCTTTCCAAAAAGAGTGATGTTAATTATAGGTTTTATGCAGACTTTCTTTATTAAATTGAAAAGATTTCCCTCTGTTATTTTTTTTTTTTACTATTTTTGTCATGAATGAATGTGCTGAATTTTGTCAAATGCTTTTTCTGCATCAGTTGATCTGATCATATGATTTTTCTTCTTTAGCCTTTTAATATCATGGAGCACACTGATTAATTTTCTAATACTGAACCAACCTTGCATCCCTGGAATAACCCCACTTGATCATGGTATATACTTACATTTTTTTATATTGCTGATTTCTGTTTGCTAATGTTTTGTTAAGAATTTTTACATCTATATTCATGAGGGGTATTGGTCTGCAGTTTTATTTTTGTACTGTCTTTGTCTGAATTTAGTATCAGGTTAAAACTGGCATCATAGAATGATCTGGAAAATGTTTCTTTCTCTTCTATTTTCTGGGAAAGAAAAAAAAG
The DNA here is from genome assembly GCF_016772045.2 of Ovis aries. NCBI lineage: Eukaryota > Metazoa > Chordata > Mammalia > Artiodactyla > Bovidae > Ovis > Ovis aries. The sequence goes on from NC_056054.1 coordinate 198,912,591, forward strand.
TGAAAGTCACTCAGTCCTGTCTGACTCTTTACAACCCCATAAACTATACAGTCCATGGGATTCTTCAGGCCAAAATACTGGAGTGAGTAGCCTTTCCCTTCTCCAGGGGATCTTTCCAACCCAGGGATCAAACCCAGGTCTCCCAAATTGCAGGCGGATTCTTCACCAGCTAAGCCACCAGGGAAGCCCAAGTATACTGCAATGGGTAGCCTATCCCTTCTCCAGTGGATCTTCCCGATCCAGGAATTGAACTGGGGTCTCCTGCATTGCAGGTGGATTCTTTACCAACTGAGCTATGAGGGAAGCCCATTTTCTGGAAAAGATTATATAAATTGGTGTTCAGTTCAGTTCAGTCGCTCAGTCATGTCCGACTCTTTGTAACCCCATGAATCGCAACACGCCAGGCCTCCCTGTCCATCACCAACTCCTGGAGTTCACTCAAACTCACGTCCATCAAGTCAGTGATGCCATCCAGCCATCTCATCCTCTGTCGTCCCCTTCTCCTCCTGCCCCCAATCCCTCCCAGCATCAGAGTCTTTTCCAATGAGTCAACTCGTCGCATGAGGTGGCCAAAGTACTGGAGTTTCAGCTTTAGCATCATTCCTTTCAAAGAAATCCAAGGGACTCTCAAGAGTCTTCTCCAACACCACACTTCAAAAGCATCAATTCTTCGGCACTCAGCTTTCTTCACAGACCAACTTTCACATCCATACATGACTACTGAAAAAACCATAGCCTTAACTAGATGGACCTTAGTCGGCAAAGTAATGTCTCTGCTTTTGAATATGCTATCTAGGTTGGTCATAACTTTTCTTCCAAGGAGTAAGTGTCTGTTAATTCCATGGCTGCAGTCACCATCTGCAGTGATTTTGGAGCCCCCAAAAAATAAAGTCTGACACTGTTTCCACTGTTTCCCCATCTATATTGGCAGTCCCCTAAATAATCGAGACTAACTTTAAAAAGAGCCTCTTGATGAGGGTGAAAGAGGAGCATGAAAAAGCCGGCTTAAAACTCAATCTTCCAAAAAACAAAGATCGTGGCATCTGGTCCCATCACTTCATGGCAAATAGATGGAAAAAAAGTGGGAAAAGTGGCAGATTTTATTTTCTTAAGCTCCCAAATCACTGTGGAGGCTGACTGTAGCCACAAAATTAAAAGACATTTGTTCCTTGAAAGAAAAGCTATGCAAAACCTAGACAGCATATTAAAAAGCAGCAACATCACTTTGCCAACAAATGTCTGTATAGTCAAAGCTATGGGTTTTTTTCTGTAGTTGTATAGAGATGTGAGAGTTGGACCATAAAGAAGGCTGAGCACCAAAGAACTGATGCTTTTGAATTCCAGTGGTGAAGACTCATGACAGTCCCTTGGATAGCAAGATCAAACCAGTCAATCCTAAAGGAAATCAACCCTGAATATCCACTGGAAGGACTGTTGCTGAAACTAAAGCTCCACCTGATGCGAAGAGGTAACTCATTGAAAAGGACCCTGAGGCTGGGAAAGATTGAGGGCAGGAACAGAAGGGGATGACAGAGGATGAGATGGTTGGATGGCATAACTGACTAAATGAACACGAATTTGACCAAATTCTTGGAGACAGTGAAGTACAGGGAAGCCTGGTGTGCTGCAGTCCATGGAGTTGCAAAGAGTTGGACTCAACTTAGTGACTGAACAGCAACAACAAGTTTAAGTTACTGGGCAATTGTTTCCAGAATCTATTGCCTTTCTAAAAATGTGAACATCTTCTGTGATATCTTTCAGTAAGACAGAAATGCTTATAAGCATTTGGTAAGCGTATTCTTAAATATGGTAAGCATATTCTAAAACAATAATATTAATAATGATGATGCCCTGATGTTATTTCCTTGGTATAAATTCTTCTGTCATGACTGATTTCAAGATAGCAAGGTGAGGTCACAGGAGCTGGGATTGGAAGAGACGCATACAGCTGGCCATCTTGAGTGGGAGAGCTGAGCACAAAGACTGCATCGGGGGATGAAGAGGAGCCAGTGGAAGGCAATGGGAAGCGACAAGGTGCTGGCAAACTGGGAGCCTATGCTCTAACTGAACACATTGAAATTCAGATTTAAAAAAAACTGAGCAGGGCGGAAATGGCTTATGGCTCTCTAATTTGTGACTCCAAAATGAAATACATGATCCAGACTCCGTAGTCTAGCCTTTGAAGTTCTTTTTTGTCTGGTTCCTTTCAAGCCTTTCTAGCTTGTTTTTTGTCCTCTGACTTGTTCACTGTAATCTGGCCATATTGAGCTGCTTATGGTTCCCTGAGCCTGCCTCAGTTATCACACAGATGCCCCTCTTTCCTGGGATATTCTTTCCCATCCTATCTTTTTGGAAATTTTTCTTCCTCCCTTAATCCTGGTTATCCTCCTGACCTATGTCAACAATACAGACACAGTGAGTTCTGAGCTCCCACAAAATTATTTGCCAGATTGTGGGCCAGCAAGTACCATACTGTGCTGCGTTTCATTTACACATTCTCCTTCCCCACAAGACTGAGAGTTTCTTGAAGATGGAAGTTTTGTCATACTTATTTTTTTTTAATTTTCATCATTTAGGGCAGAGTTTGGCTTATGTAAGGAGCTCAGTAAACACACAAATGTATATATACATGAGTCACTATTAATAAGTATTATTATTATTATAAAAGCAAACTCTTGGGTGGAACATGCTGCTGCTGCTGCTGCTGCTAAGTCGCTTCAGTCATGTTCAACTCTGTGCGACCACATAGACAGCAACCCACCAGGCTCCCCTGTCCCTGGGATTCTCTAGGCAAGAACACTGGAGTGGGTTGCCATTTCCTTCTCCAATGCACGAAAGTGGAACATACTATATGGCAAAAAATTAGTGTAAGCATTGTATATATATTAAATGATTGAATTCTTAAATTAATATCCTTCTTTACATACCCACATTATAAGTGGTAAAATTGAGGCTCAGAGGATGTAAAAGACTTACATACCAAGGTCACATCACTAATAAGTGTTGGAGCTGGGCATTTAGCTGTATCAGACTTTATCCCACCTCTTGGCCTTTCTTGACTCCTCCTAAATTCTTTAGCAGTCTTGGAAAAACAAAAACACTTGCAAGTATGTTTGTGACCGCAGTGACTAAATGCCCTCACTGTCCTGTAATTCAGGTTACTCAGGACCATTAGCTATCTGAATGATGCTGCTGCCAGGGAGGAATTTAGAGAGAAAAACAACATGTTTAATTAGGTGGTTGTTGATAACACTGACCCAGGATAAGTGGATTCTGGCAACAGAGGTGCTTTTGTTGCTGCCAGAGTCTTGCCACTGGTCATTAACATCTTGATAGATTTGAGGCCCTTTTCAGCCTGAGTGCTTTCACCCAAGGATGGAGGAAGTGTCACTGGGCTTTGAGCTGCTTGGAGGCCCAGGGTAATGGAGGCAGGACTCGATGGATGGACCCCACTAGTGTCAGTGAAGTTTCAAGCAGTAGATGTCTCTACCCAAATTAGATGCAAGTCAAGTCCACATTGGATTCTGAGCCCTACCACATGTCAGACATTGTACTAAGTACTAACAGGTGGGCAGAGATGGGTTTGGACAAAGGTGAGCCCTGACTTAAGCAGTGCTTTCCTCAAAATGAACTATATTAAGTTGTAGAAAGTGAGCACAGAGAAGGAAGAGAAAGTTATTCTCACTGAATCACTGTGGAAAGGTTTTATGGGCATAGTATCTCTGAAGGACAGGAAAGGTCTGAATGAACAGAAGGGAGAGAGAGCATACCAGACAGAGTAAAGTGGATGAGTACAATCATGAGGCCAGGGCATTGTGTCAGGAACTTTAGGGGATCAGCAGGCAGTTCCATTTGACTGATAGAATTTATTAAGGGGCATAATAATAAATAAAGCTGGAAGGGGAAATTCAGTCTGTGACATGTCCTAAGTGAGAGAGGAGAGCACACAGCACGGTACCAGGGGATGAAGAGGAGCTAGAGTAAGGTTCGTAGCCAGGGTAAGATCTTAAAGAGGCAACAGAAGGGCATGTAGGCAGCGAGAATCCACTGATGTCCTCAGAGCATGACAATGAATGTGACCTAGACTGATGCTTCCCAGAGGTGAATTACAGGAACCAACTGGGAACCCTGCGAAAATGCAGACTCAGGTTCCGAATGACTGGGGTGGCCCTGCATCTCAGCACTGCTAACAAGCTCCTAAGTACTGCTGCTGCTGTTGGGGTGATTTTAAGACCACACTTTGAGTAGCAAAGTCTAGAAGAGACGGACGTATGCAAAAATGAGTGGGGTTGGGTAGGAGATACATTCCAGGTTGTTTATTTGCATTTTGCATTTATTATTCATGAATGAAATGTTCAGCAATCCCTAGTTTCACAGTTTGTTTGTTGTTTGTTTGGTTTGGTTTGGCTTTTATTTTTTAAATTATTAGCAGCAGTGCTTTTCATGACAAAACTAGCTCAGTGCTCTAATTAGACTATGACAAGGTGAAGCACCATTAACCTTAGCCCAACAGCAGTAGCCGCCATTCCCTACAGGTATCTGACTTTTTAGCTGATTCTGGGGGAAAGACTAAATAAGATCAAATGGACAGCACAAGGCCAGAAAGGTATGGAGAGGAAGAGGAAAAGGTCTCGATCCTGCCTAGCGAATCTCAGTCCTCCTGGCTGCTAACAACAGACAGTCAACAAAGAAACAAGACACAGGCCCAAAGATCATTTAACCAGTTTAAACCGTGGTGATGACTGTGTCGGGAGATGAAAAATCACAAAAGGCAGCAAGAGCAGAGTGATGAGAAGACAGCCTGGCCAGGAGAGAGGTCCCGTGAAGCCAGGTCCTCCTGTGACCCTTAATAAGTGGTTGCCTTTAGATAGGTCATTTAATCTTTGGGTTTCTTCATCCATAAAATGAAGCCAATAGCTCCTCCTTGCTTTCTCCTGCAGGTCTGTTTGAGGATCAGATATGAACTCAGGTGTGAAAGCAAACACAGGCACTGCTTTGGAGATCAGTGAACTCAGTGGCACCCTAAACCTAAGAAATGATTCCTGATCTCCTGGGCCTCAACATTGCTTTGCTCCCAGGACGCCCCCCTCCTCTTTTATATGAACACACACCATGATTATTTCTTCTGGGAAATCATTCTAAATTAAGCAGAAATGCCCTGCACACTTCCACTCACCCCACCAAGCCCAGGAAATAGAGTTGAGTTTATCCATTGAGTTACAATCTGATAAGGGCCACACATGGAATCTGAGCACAAAGGCAAAACAAAGAATATTTTTGCAAAAGGGAGAACAGCATAATGCATTGGAGCCCTTTCTCTGCTACTTTAGAGCTGTGCTAGTCTTTTTAAAATGTTTTTATTAAATATAGTTGATATATAATGCTATGTTAGTTTCAGGTATACAGTAATTCAGTTATATATACACAGTATGTTTAATAACCTATACTGGATAAGAGTATAAAAATTATATATATATATATATATATATATATATTCCATTATAAGTTATTACAACATATTGCATATAGTCCCTGTGCTATTCTGAATATTTTATATATATTACTCTTTGATTTCTTCATCTGCAAACTGGAGGTGGTGTTTCTACCTAAGACAATTGCTATGAAGATTGAATTAAATGAAGAGTAATTTTTAATCTATAAGTTATTATATAAATATTACTTATTATTTTTTGTCAAAAACAAATGGAGAATGTCATATATATTTTCATTTCTCTTTCCAACTGTGAAATATTATTCTGGCCTACTGCTAAATATCCCTTACTCGGCACTTCAATTTTAAAAGAATAATATAAACCATCACACTTGTGTAGCCATTCACAGTTTAAAAGTAACTGTCTAATACTTTACAAAAACTACATGATAACTGAGAAAAATATGAGGAAAACCTAAGAAAAATTCCATTTAGAGATCATCAAAATTATATAAATTATAGCAATATAATGGCAAGCACATAGAAAGCACTTATCACAAAGTGCAATTTAAGCGCTCAATAAATGTTATCTATTAACATTATAGCAATCATTGACAAAAATGCATGGAGAAGAGCTGGAATGACATATACCAAAAATTAACAGTGGCTGTGCTTCTTTCAAGAGCAGAGGATTTCTAACTGATTAAAAGACTGTACTAAAACAAATTCACTAATTTAAAAAAAAATGGGAAGCCCATTCAAGTTCACCCAGCTACACTGATCATAAGCAGCAGAGTCAGGAATCAAGCCCAGGTTTTCTGATTCCAAATTCAGGACTCTTTTTATGACACTAGGCTGCTTCCTTGACTTTATCTCATTTTACTGTCTATCTGTCCAACATGGAGAGCTGGATTTGGCTAAAGCCATGGATAAAAAGCTATGTGAGTTTCAGGAGAGATAGGCTATGAAACACGCTGAAAGTATTTTCCACGAAGATGAGAGCAAGAGTTACTTGATCCCAGCCACTAGAGGCAAGTCTTCTCATTCAGGAATAAGAGGAATAAGAACAACAACCCCCACCACCACTTCACACTAACGTGTGTGGAGTGAAGATCCCATCTCTTCCCACCTCCCTAAGCACTGCAGTCAAAGACATCTTGAGTACTTTTGACTCAAGAGCCACTTCATTGCCATTGTATCACACTTTTTGAGACTCCATAGAGTGTCAAGTTGTTCTCTTGGGGCTGGCTTAATGGATCACTTCTAAAAGGGTACACACTATTTATTTTTAAAGTTCTTTCCCAAAGGACCAAGAAAGACAGTGCAAGGAGGAGATAAAGTTGAGATAAACATCATCCTGTCTTTATAGCTATACAGGCTTATAAAGTTCCTAAACCGGCTGGGCTAAAAACTTGAGTCTCACTTGGAGTCTCTTTGCTTCATGCTATGCTAAGTCACTTCAGTTGTGTTCAGCTCTTTGTGACCCTATGCGCTGTAGCCCGCCAGGCTTGTCTGTCCATGGATTCTCCAGGCAAGGATACTGGAGTGGGTTGCCATGCCCTCCTACAGGGTAGGAGGTATCTTCCCCACCCAGGGGTCGAACCTATGTCTCTTATGTCTCCTGCACTGGCAGGAGGGCCACCTGGAAAGCCCTTCTTAGGGCATTCTTAATGGTTTCAGCTAACTGGGATCCCGCTGGAGTTGACTGCATCTCATTTTGCTTTTGGTCTCCTTTTGGTCTCTCATCCTCCTTGTATTCTCCACCCAAATGCCTTCTAACCTTTGTTTTTCCAATTCTGCTGAATGATATATTTATATAAATTTAGAACATCACAAAGAAGCTCACTTGAACTAGTAGAAAATGCCTTGACTGGCTTAATATTATTTCATGCCCTTATTTCATACGTAGATAGACCTTCTGCAACCTTGCAGCCTCTGTCTGGCATTCATCTTTCCTCATCACCTGTCCAGACTTCATCCATTTATCAGTGAAAAGATGACTCTTTTGCTGAATTGGATAACAGTTTTTGAATACTGGAAGAATATAATATTTTCTGAGCCTTTTTTGTGTTGTGACAATATCATAGCCACATACACACTTCTAAACTTAAACATCATTAGCATATCCTCAACTACTTTCTTAGGTTTGGACAATTAACAAAACAATAAAATCAAACTCTGATCTCTAGAGCTTGCTTATTTCCATGGTATAATTGTTGCCACCAATTCCAAGCTACCAGCATGACATCACTGAACGTGCAGTTGGTGAAAGATGAGCACACTATCACATATTATTTCCACCACACAAATAGAATAGGTAAAAATAGCCCCAGGTTTCCCAGGTGCCGCTTGTACTAAAGAATCCACCTGCCAATGCAGGAGATGTTAGGGATGTGGGTTTGATCCCTGGGTTGGGAAGATCCCCTGGAGGAGGGCATGGCAAACCACTTCAGGATTCTTGCCTGGGAAATCCCATGGACAGAGGAGCCTGCTGGGCTACAGTCCATGGGGTCACACAGAGTCAGACTCAACTTAGCAACTAAAACCACCACCACCTATACTAACTACCTGGACAGCAAGAAGATCAAACCAGTCAATCCTAAAGGAAATCAACCCTGAATATTCTTTGGAACCACTGATGCTGAAGCTGAAGCTCCAATACTTTGGCCACCTGATGGAAAGGACCAACTCATTGGAAAAGACCCTAATGTTAAGACTGAGGGCAGGAGGAGAAGGGGGAGGCAGAGGATAAGATGTTTGAATGGCATCACCAACTCAGTGGACATGAAACTGAGCAAACTTAGGGATATAGTGAAGGACGGGGAAGCTTGGTGTGCTGCAGTCCATCAGGTCGCAAAGAATTGGATGTGACTTAGCTATTGAACAATGACAACCTCAGTTCAGTTCAGTTCAGTCACTCAGTCATGTCCGACTCTTTGTGACTCCATGAATTGCAGCACACCAGGCCTCCCTGTTCATCACCATCTCCCAGAGTTAACTCAGACTCACGACCATCTAGTCCATGATGCCATCCAGCCATCTCATCCTCTGTTGTCCCCTTCTCCTCCTTCCCCCAATCCCTCCCAGCATCAGAGTCTTTTCCAATGAGTCAACTCTTCGCATGAGGTGGCCAAAGTACTGGAGTTTCAGCTTTACCATCATTCCTTCCAAAGAAATCCCAGGGTTGATCTCCTTTAGAATGGACGGGTTGTATCTCCTTGCAGTCCAAGGGACTCTCAAGAGTCTTCTCCAACACCACAGTTCAAAAGCATCAATTCTTTGGCGCTCAGCCTTCTTCACAGTCCAACTCTCACATCCATACATGACTACTGGAAAACCATAGCCTTGACTAGACGGACCTTAGTCGGCAAAGTAATGTCTCTGCTTTTGAATATACTATCTAGGTTGGTCGTAACTTTTCTTCCAAGGAGTAAGCGTCCTTTAATTTCATGGCTGCAGTCACCATCTGCAGTGATTTGGGAGCCCAAAAAAAGAAAGTCTGACACTGTTTCTGTTTCCCCATCTATTTCCCATAAAGTGATGGGACCGGATGCCATGATCTTTGTTTTCTGAATGTTGAGCTTTAAGCCAACTTTTTCATTCTCCTCTTTCACTTTCATCAAGAGGCTTTTGAGTTCCTCTTCACTTTCAGCCATAAGGGTGGTGTCATCTGCATATCTGAGGTTATTGATATTTCTCCCAGCAATCTCGATTCCAGCTTGTGTTTCTTCCAGTCCAGCGTTTCTCATGATGTACTCTGCATAGAAGTTAAATAAGCAGGGTGATAATATACAGCCTTGACATACTCCTTTTCCTATTTGGAACCAGTCTGTTGTTCCATGTCCAGTTCGAACTGTTGCTTCCTGACCTGCATACAGATTTCTCAAGAGGCAGGTTAGGTGGTCTGGTATTCCCATCTCTTTCAGAATTTTCCACAGTTTATTGTGATCCACACAGTCAAAGGCTTTGAAATAATCAATAAAGCAGAAATAGATGTTTTTCTGGAACTCTCTTGCTTTTTCCATGATCCAGCGGATATTGCCAATTTGATCTCTGGTTCCTCTGCCTTTTCTAAAACCAGCTTAAACATCAGAGAGTTCATGGTTCACGTATTGCTGAAGCCTGACTTGGAGAATTTTGAGCATTACTCCAAAAAAGATGTCCTTTTCATTATAGGGGACTGGAATGCAAAAGTAGGAAGTCAAGAAACACCTGGAGTAACAAGCAAATTTGGCCTTGGAATGCGGAATGAAGCAGGGCAAAGACTAATAGAGTTTTGCCAAGAAAATGTACTGGTCATAGCAAATACCCTCTTCCAACAACACAAGAGAAGTCTCTACACATGGACATCACCAGATGGTCAACACCGAAATCAGATTGATTATATTCTATGCAGCCAAAGATGGAAAAGCTCTATACAGTCAACAAAAAACAAGACCAGGAGCTGACTGTGGCTCAGATCATGAACTCCTTATTACCAAATTCAGACTTAAATTGAAGAAAGTAGGGAAAACTGCTAGACCATTCGGGTATGACCTAAATCAAATCCCTTATGATTATATAGTGGAAGTGAGAAATAGATTTAAGGGCCTAGATCTGATAGATAGAGTGTCTGATGAACTATGGACTGAGGTTCGTGACATTGTACAGGAGACAGTGATCAAGACCATCCCCATGGAAAAGAAATGCAAAAAAGCAAAATGGCTGTCTGGGGAGGGCTTACAAATAGCTGTGAAAAGAAGAGAGGTGAAAAGCAAAGGAGAAAAGGAAAGATATAAGCATCTGAATGCAGAGTTCCAAAGAATAGCAAGAAGAAATAAGAAAGCCTTCTTCAGCAATCAATGCAAAGAAATAGAAGAAAACAACAGAATGGGAAAGACTAGAGATCTCTTCAAGAAAATTAGAGATACCAAGGGAACATTTCATGCAAAAATGGGCTCAATAAAGGACAGAAATGGTCTGGACCTAACAGAAGCAGAAGATATTAAGACGAGGTGGCAAGAATACACGGAAGAATTGTACAAAAAAGATCTTCACGACCCAGATAATCGTGATGATGTGATCACTAATCTAAAGCCAGACATCTTGGAAAGTGAAATCAAGTAGGCCTTAGAAAGCATCACTACTAACAAAGCTAATGGAGGTGATGGAATTCCAGTTGAGCTGTTTCAAATCCTGAAAGACGATGCTGTGAAAGTGCTGCACTCAAGATGCCAACAAATTTGGAAAACTCAGCAGTGGCCACAGGACTGGAAAAGGTCAGTTTTCATTCCTATTCCAAGGAAAAGAAATGCCAAAGAATGCTCAAACTATCGCACAATTGCACTCATCTCACATGCTAGTAAAGTAATGCTCAAAATGACAACCTACACTACATTAAAAGCATTTTTACTATTCATGATTCTGAAGATGGAATGCTGATTTGAAAGCAGACATTCTTTAAACCACTGATGAGCAACCCAGGATTTCTCATCTCCCCAGAAGAAATTGAAAGTTGATATACACAAAGCTCAGTCATTTTTGTCACATATGAATAAGTGTTATGCTTGAAAAGAGTCTTGTGTGATTGGTAAGGTTGGGGAAATTAGTATATATTGCAGCCCCTGAAACTTATAAGAATGGATGGTCTTATTCCATTAGAAAAACAAGTAAAGGGGACAAGAGTAGCCCCAGGCTCTCACCTTTCTGGGCCTGTGTATTTATACATTTGTTTTGTTTAGTCTTGCTGTTGTTATTTTGGAGGTTTGGTTTTAGTTTGATTATTTTTGCTGGGTTTTCCTTTTTTTTTTTTTTGCTGCGCTACAAATGAACAGAAGAGTTAAGTGTGATAAGTCATTCAAAACCTGTATGCATGTCTTTCTTTTGACAAACAACTTCTTATCTTCTTCTTGAACAGTCAGTGTCTGGGACCTCATTCATTTAGACCAGATGCCTGAACATCTCTACAACGGACACCTCTTTCCATTACAAGTAGGCAGTCTGATCAAGCTATAAGGATTAACAGGCAAAGGAAAGTAACTGGCAATGTCTTACTCTGGTAGAAATGTCTGAAATCAGATCTTCTCTTGAAACTTGCTTTTGATGGAGGGTCATGGGAGAAGTAAAAGAATTTTAACCGAGAGGATAACCAAAAAAGAACACAAAATCACTACCATTTAAAAAGGAGAAATGGGTTTCAATGCACACAGGAAGAAAGCCTGACAGCAAATAAGCAAATGTGACTGTGTGAAATTCTACATGCATGGGATATACACAGTATTGTTGTCCTTAATATAAATGGATACCACAAAATGAAAGCAAAACAGAAAACCAGTTGCTGGAAAGTGCTTTCCAACTCTTTGAGCTTCCTATTAGGTTCAGAGCTAGGTACAAAACTTGAGCCTTGGGGGTAAAACTTCATATTTATCTGAACACTGCTTGGTTCAGCATTCTAGTTAATATTAAAGCAAGCACACAGTTACGGAGATAAGCCTCAACACAGATCACACAATCAGATTTATCTTTGGATAGCCGACATCTACTGGCTATTGTAATCACTAAGCAAAAGTATTCAAACAACTAAAAAAACAGGTCAAATAAAATCAAACAAAATAGGCGCTATTAAAGAAATGAGAGAAATGAGAAAGTCACTCAGTCATGTCTATCTCTTTGTGATCCCATGGAATTCTCTAAGCCAGAATACTGGAGTGGATAGCCTTTCCCTTCTCCAGGGGATCTTCCCAACCCAGGGATTGAACCCAGGTCTCCCACATTGCAGGCAGATTCCTTACCAGCTAAGCCACAAGGGAAACCCATTAAAGAAATAACTGATACTATTACTAATATGCGAGAGTTCACACAAACATCCACCACTGAATCTGAAAGACCACGTTTGTGCATCCTTGCTTATAAATGCGATACATTGTAGAAATGAATTAGTTAAGTGTTTACCTCTGATGTGACCTTCAGAGTTTAAGTAGACATCTATCCTAACCAAGGCAGGCTTTTCATTTGAACAAGTCATACTCTACCCTGCGAATGAGAGGTGGAGAGTGGAAAATAATGATGCTAGAGATGGAGATGGATAGATAGAAATAAAAGCAGAGGCTACAAACAACAACAAAAACTAACTATTGGCTTACCAATACTACTGTGAACAGAGAAAGGACACTGATATGCATTGAAACGTCATATGTGCTGGGGATTTTGCTAAGAATTTTATGTTATCTCATTTAGTCATCCTAACACCTCATCAAGTATATATCATTATCTCTAATTTATATATTAAGACACTGCTGCTGCTGCTGCTGCTGCTGCATCACTTCAGTCGTGTCCGACTCTGTGCAACCCCATAAACGGCAGCCCACCAGGCTCCCCTGTCCCTGGAATTCTCCAGGCAAGAACACTGGAGTGGGTTGCCATTTCCTTCTCCAATGCATGAAAGTGAAAAGTGAAAGTGAAGTCGCTCAGTTGAGTCCGACTCTTCACCATCCCATGGACTGCAGCTCACCAGGCTCCTCCATCCATGGGATTTTCCAGGCAAGAGTACTGGAGTGGGGTGCCATTGCCTTCTCTGATATTAAGACACAAATGCTCAGAAATTGTCAGGTTGGTTTTCAAAATTCATTTTAATTCAAATATTGGAACCCATTTGAAACAATGATATCATGTGATGGTCAGACAGATGGAAACAAGCTATTTGGTTCTGCATTTCATTGATTATGGGATTTATTCTGCTTGCCTGGATGATTAAACATTCCAGAGTTGCCCTCCTAAAACTTAATCAAAGAAGATGTCCCACCCAGAGGTGAAAGACTAAATGATTCTTTACTCAAGGTATAGAAGTTACTGAACTTTTCTGTTGAAACCTCTGGAGATCATATTACCAAGAAAACTTACTAAACTCTGAAGTGGAATTCTAACTGCATTCTCCTCTTAATATTATGGATTCTGCAGAAGAAAAGACATGCCTCTTGCCCTTATTATGAGTATATTTTACCTATTATTGTAAAGACCATGACATTCTTAATATTTGCCTGGTGGGTTAAGTAAAGGTCACATAGACACTAGAGTTTTGGGGGAGGACAGAAAGGTAACCATCTCCATGGTGTCTTTTGCAATGAAAACCCCTGTAGCTAACATTAAAACTTGAGAGTGAATAGAGCAGTCAATAAACTGACAAGGATGTAAGTGTCAGATTTGGTTTTTATCCTAACTCTGAACAGGGGGCCTGTCTTTTTTTGGCAGTGGTGGGGAAGGGGTTATATTTATTTATTTTTAAATTTTTATTTTATGTTGGCATATAGCTGATTAACAATGTTGTGCTGGTATCAGATGTACAGTACAGTGGCTCAGGTATACATATACATGTATCTTCTTTTTCAGCTTCTTTTTTTCTCATTTAGGTTATTACAGAGTATTGAGCGGAATTCCCTATGCTATACAGTAGGTCCTTGTTGGTTATCTATTTTAATATAGTAGTGTGTACATGCCAATCCCAATCTCCCAGTCTATCCCTTTCTACCAGGTGGCCTGTCTTTATCTTACATGATTTTTCCTAGTTTTTTGCTCAAAATTCACATTGTATATGTTGACCTCACCCATCCTCTTTCCCAACCCTCCTTTCTACTGTATCCAGAGTAGGCTGGTTAGTAGCGTGGCATGATTGGTGAGAGAGTGCTTACAAGAGACAGAGATTGGAACCAGCCAGCTCAGTTAAGAGGCTAATGCAATGGTCCTTGTGAGAAATGGCCATGCCCTGAGTTAAGGTAATTGCAATGATAGTTGAGAGAAGCAACTCGCCTGGAAAACAGCTGTAGAAGTCAAACTTGGTCATAACATCAGCCATGGGGCACCACAAGACTTTACTCTCTAATAGGAGAGTAATTGATGATCTCTCTGTAACCAGAAGCAATTCTTCCAGAAATTCTGGCCATCTATTCTATTATGGTATTGTCAAACCAAAGGCTAGATTTCCATTGCCCTTCACTTAGTCATAATTACTCACTCTGTCAAGAGCCAGAAGCCTTGAATTGTCTCTCCAGAAGTCTTGGTAATATGGCCTTTCAAGTCTTCTATGGCGGTCTCAATGGCCCCTGGCTGAGTAGGAAGAAGAAAATACCTAGTTTAGAGAAGACTGAGTCCCCTTCATTGCTTATGACCAGTTACTACATCCCAGCAACTCCTCCAGAAAGTTGACCTGGAAAGATAGTTCTTGGAGTAGCCTGTTGGTTGTTGGCACTGCCTGCCAGAGAGCTTAGTCTTGAATTCTGGTATTTACTAAGCTGCTCTCCTTGCACGAGACAAAAGGGATCCAGGTCCTATAAGCCTTTCATAATCTTACCCTCACTTGTTCAGAGAAATTAGGATTGCTGTTTTCAGAGGGCCAGTTTTTCTGATAAACAAATATGTTTATAATGAAATTCAATGCATTTAGCAATATCTACTTTTTTCTTAATCAAACTTTTCTCTCTTCAAACAGTACATGGCAGTAAAACATTAAAAAAAAAAAAAAAAAAACCCAACCTCCCAATGTTCTGACTGTAATTCTGGTTCTGGGAAATGAACTTTTTTGTCTCCTTACCTCTCTTTCTTCACCATTCTCCAAGCAGGTATTCCTACTATGAGCCTTCCTCTAGTTTAAAAATCGATTGACGTTCCTTAACAAGAAATTCACTTTCCTAGTGGCTGAGCAGTAAAGAAGCCTCTTTCTAATGCAAGAGACATAGATTCAATCCCTGGTCCAGAAGATCCCCTGGAGAAGGAAATGGCAACCCACTCGAGTATTCTTGCCTGGGAAATCCCATGGACAGAGGAGCCTGGTTGGGGAGGGTGTGGGGGCGGAGACGGCACTGTAGTCCATGGAGTCATAAAGAGCTGGATGCAACTTAGTGGCTAAAGAAGAAATTCATAGACCCTCAAGCTTAGTGATTCTTAAACTTCAGTGCACAGGAGAATCACCTAAAATGTGTTTTTAAAACACAGATTTCTGGGCACTGTCCCCAGAGATTCTGATTCAGTAGTTCTGAGGTGGGTCTGAGAATTTTCATTTCTATCAGTTTCCTGGGTGATGATATTGGTGTGGGACTCTACCGTAAGAGCCATTGTTATCTAGGCAGTCACTCCCAGCCTTTGTTACTCATCAGAATCGCCAGGGGAGCTTTGGGAAATTCTAATGCCGAGGCTGTACACCAGGCCAATTATATCAGATACTCAGTGGGTGGGATCCGCATAACAGCACCTCAGGATTTTCAAAAGCATCTCGGGTAACTCCAGCGTATAGAACCACTACAGCTCAGGGCTCATCAATTATAAGCCATTTCATTTTATAGGTGGAGAAACAGGGGTCTGCATATGGAAGTAACTTGTGAAGTTCCCCCAGCTAAGAGGTGACAGACACAAGACAGGAAACCTAGACATTCCACCTCCAGGCGTACAACACAGTGCTGACCTCATGCCCAAGCCTGGAACAAGCATGCTACACGCTCTCGTGTAGTGTCTGTGTAATAGGGATTTACACTAAACACCTAATCATCCACAAATATTAGCACTCCTAATCCTCCTAGTTTGAGACCGTTCCTAAAAGGAAACAGGGACACTAGCCTGGCCAAGACCCATTCAAATATATTTTTCTCCCAGAGGTGAGTGAGTTGTAGGATTTGGGGTTGCTTGTTTTCTCAGTCTTTGATAAAAGGCTTTGAAAAATGTTGACCATAGAGTCCATTGGTTAAGAAAAATCTTACATGAGTCCACATGTAAAATATAGGAAAAGAAGTGAAGAATCCGCCCGCAATGTGGGAGACCTGAGTTCGATCCCTGGGTTGAGAAGATCCCCTGGAGAAGGGAAAGGCTACGCATTCCAGTATTTTGGCCTGGGAAATTCCATGGACTGTATAATCCATGAGGTTGCAAAGAGTCAGACACGACTGAGCAACTTTCACTTTCATACTTTCACTTTTCCCCCTCCCTTCCAATTCTTTCCACATGGTCCAAGTCATCCTGGAATTTGCAGGACAAGTACTCAGAGTTGAGTGACCTGGGTTGATATTTCAGATCTGTCATGAATAAGTTCTTTGACCTCTAGACAATGATTTACTGTCCTTGGCCTCCATTTCTTTATCTATAAGACAAATGAGTAGGCTGAACCAAAGCTTTCCAAGCCAAGCTGATGATCCAAATCTCCTGGAAATCTTTAAGAAAATATAATCACAGCCTTTACACCAAGAGAGTCTGATTCCTCAATTTTAACAAGTTTCCTGTTGAATTGGACAGTCAGCCAGTAGACTAAATGATTTCTGACTCTTTCGTCATCCTCTGCTGCTGGTTGAAGGGCTGTCAGAAAGCTAATACAGCACCCCAGGCCTGCTGAACCTGATGTGTCATGAAATCAATAAGTTCTGGGACATTCATTAAATATGCTTTGCGCTCCCATTGACACAGGAGGTTGTATCAGCATCACTGATCCAGTCCCAGGTGGCTCAGATGGTAAATAATATGCCTGCAGTGAGGGAGACCTGGGTTCAATCCCTGGGTTGGGAAGATCCCCTGGAGGAGGGTATGGCAACTCACTCCAGTCTTCTCGCCTAGAGGATCCCCACGGACAGAGGAGCCTGGCAGGCTACAGTCTATGGGGCTGCAAAGAATCAGACATGACAGGGTGACTAAGCATAGCACAGCTGGTAGGACTGGTCTATGCTTCATGGAAATTTCCTGGGATTCTGTGGCAATTCTCTCATCGCTCATTCTCAGCTCTCCATAATGCAGCTTGACTCTACCAGGCTCGATGGTCAAAGTTCTCTGAAAAATGATACTTTCTTTGATGATTCATCATGGCTATTTTTCCTGTCTCTCTTCCTATATCCGTGTAATTTCTTCTTCAAGCTAATATAACTTGGTAGTGAAACTAGTACTTTTCAGAAGAAAAAAAATTAGAAGTAGAATTGAAGAATGATGAAATAATCCTGAAATAAGCATTTTGTTGAATGCTTTTATACCAGGCACTTTGCCAAAAATAGGTAAAGACAAATAAAAGAATGTAGAATTTTTCAAAACTTTTTCTTGTCTTTTCTATGAAAGGCAATCAGCAAAATCCATCAAAATGATCTATCCTTTGATCCACACATTCCATTTCTGTGAAGTTATACTACTGAGACTCTTGCATATGTACAAAATGACACGTGCAAAGTTTCCTCTGCAGCCTGGTTTGTGGATAGCAAAAATTCGGAAACCGTGCAAAAGTCTAGGAATAGGAGACTCATTAGGTATATCATGAGACACATACATGCAATGAAATATGATAAATATGTAAAAAATGAAGAAACATACTATGAAGCAAGGGTAAATATGTCATCATTTGTGTAAAAAAGGGGAGAATGGATAAGAATAAGTATTTTTGTTTGTACACACCTAAAGCAACTCCAGTACTTTGGCCACCTCATGTAAAGAGTTGACTCATTGGAAAAGACTTTGATGCTGGGAGGGATTGGGGGCAGGAGAAGAAGGGGACAACAGAGGATGAGATGGCTGGATGGCATCACGGACTTGATGGACGCGAGTCTGAGTGAACTCTGGGAGTTGGTGATGGACAGGGAGTCCTGGCGTGCTGCAATTCATGGGGTTGCAAAGAGTCGGACACGACTGAGCGACTGAACTGAAAGCCACTCTAGAAGGATACACAGAAAAGGTTAACAGGCATCCCCTACAGGTAGGGAAGGAAGTGATGGTGGACAGTGTATAGAGGTGTTGTTTTACTATGCATCCTTGTGTGGATGCTCAACTCTTTCCTACCCTATAGACTGTAGTCCACCAGGCTCCCCTGTCCATAAGATTTCCCAGGCAAGAATACTGAATGGGTTTCCATTTTCTACTCCAAGGGATCTTCCCAACCCAGGGATCGAATCCACATCCTCCTGTACTGAGCTTCCTGCATTCCGGGTGGATTTTTTACTGCTGAGCCACCAGAGAAGCCCATTGTTTTACTATAAACCTTTTCAAAAGTTAAAGGTTAAAAGTAAAGTGGAACAGTTTGGAAATCTCTGAAATCCTGTCCGGGTACTCACTGCCTTAGTTCTCACCTTCAGGAGAAACATCGATCATGCCTTTATGAAACAGTTATGCATCCTGTCCTGATAAAGTATTTTACTCTTCTCCATTTGTTACTCTTGGTTACTATGATACATTAACTTCAGCCATTTAGTGTCAAAAATACAATAAAGTGTGTGAACCTTTTGACTTGTGTCCAGGCCAAGGTTTTAAATCTCAGCCTTTCTGGTTGAGACCCTCGTCAAGTCACCTTGTCAAGTCACCTTGTCATTCCACAAATCAGTCTACATGCATTTGCTAGATAGATGAGATACCGTTAACTGTAACAGCTGTTTGGAAATGCCTAAAACATTGATAACATTGAAGAATAAAAGACTCTATTACCATTCTTCTTGTTAATACTAAATAGAAGGGAAACCTTTGTACCAGGATCAGGTGATCAGATGATTACTGCAGTGGAACAATTAGCTCTGAGACTCCTTGCAGCCTGAGACTCAAAGGAAAGTATATTGGAATGATATGTACTCATCATCCAATCAAATAAAGCTTAGCAAGAGAGTACACATACATTTCTAATTCTAAATTTTAAGAAAAAAATCACTAGGGGGATCCTTATTTTTATAATGAACAATGAACAATAACTTCTCTGATGTCTAGCCCTAAATAGTTTCAGTCAAAACAAATGTGCTGAGGAAAGTTCAAGGACATAAGTATTTGTTGTTGTTGAGCTTATTTTATATTGGAGTATAGCTGATTAACAATGTTGCAATAGTTCCAGGCACACAACAGAGTGACTTAGCCATACATATAAAGACATATGTATTTGTTTCCTTGCATTTCCTTGAGCTAGACTAGCCTGGGAGTCAATTGCTACACAGACAATATTCATGTCTGCTATTAATATTTTCCCTTGTAATGGACACTTTAGCCAGACAGTGAGAAAAAAGGACAGAGTAGAAAAGAGTGCTCCTAGGGACTTAGACACAGTCAGCTCTCTCTTGCAGGTGTCATCATCCTCAGAAAGGGTTTGCTTTGTGGTACATTCATAAGGTAAGAAACCAGTTCTGAATTGGACCTGATTGGTAAAGCCTAGGCAAATTTGTCTCTCTCTGAAAATGAAAGAAATGCTTCTTATCTCGTAATCGTTAAGGATCCATGCTCAGATAGAAACATCAACTTTTATTACCATCTTCAAAGCATTTCAGTGTAAGGAGGGGAATCCAGAAACCTTCTGCCCAGTGAGATATATAATTTCTAAGCCAGAGGGAAGCTCACACAGACAATAACAATACAACTAATATATTTAGTTGTTCCCAGTACAAGAGCAAGACACAGGGAAGCCTATAGTAAGAGAAGAGGGAAAAGGAGAGAGTATGAAAGCCAAATTAGTGTCATGAAGGCAATGACATCTTGCCACACAATGGGAAGTCCCAAACCTGCTTATTAAAGTCTCGTTCCTCACAATAGAACACAGGCTATAAAAAGGCCACGGGGAACCATTAATTAAATATTAAAAGATCAAATAGTTTTAGTCCCATTAGTTTGTATGTAATTTACATTCTCAAGTATAAATTTAGAGATAATTCCCCATCTCTAATCGCTTTCAACTTTCTGATAAGGTATCTGCAAATATAGAGTCCTACAGGGAGTTTAAATATATCTTTCCCCATGCAGATCAAGTATTGTTCCTTTCATAAGTTGCTTTTGAATATCACTCTCCACAACTAAAGCGATTATCATAATATACCTCAAGTTATTAGCCTTGAGGGGTACTTTTGTGGAGAGAAGGCAGTAGGCCATTTTTAGACATGTCTAAGCAATAATAGCAAATGAACAAAAGTAGGAGGAAAAGGTTATCCAAGCAGACTGATAGCAACTGGTGGAGGCCCTCATTATGTGACTCCTCATTCACTGTCCAAGGTCAGAGGCAGTGGATAGGTGGCACAAAGTGCCAGGAATCCTGGGTTCCAGGCCTGCCATGGCCCCTAAGTTGCCAAAGAAGAGAAGTCACATCAGTTCTGTGTGCCCTAGGGGTAGGATTAGATATTCTCTGAGGCCCTTCCTGGCTCGAAGCAAGAATGTCGCTAAGCTGTATCGGAAGGGCAAAGTCGCAGTAAATAAACGTTTGTCTGGAAGACAGAGGAAAGAACGCAACAACACAGAGTGACCCATAAAATAATGTAAGAGGTTTAAGGGACCAGATTAACTTGTTTTATGACCAGATATTCAGAGATGTGATCTAATTCACAATGTTATGATGCTAAGAATGCCTCTGGTTTGCCCTAAATTGTCATATATTTCCATATCCAACCTGAAACTCATATAATTGATCCTCCCTCTTATTATAGCATTAGGTGTCCACACCTGGCAGCTAAGAAATTGAGTCCATCTGCCTCAGTGAGCCAAGGAATAACTTTCCCTTCCAAGTTAAAAGATATGAACAAAAAGCAGCCTAAATATACAGCAAAACTTAAGTAAATTGTATTACATTTCCATGATACTTCTCTGGTGGCTCAAATGGCAAAGGATTTGCCTGCAATGCAGGCTATCTGGGTTCAATCCCTGGGTTGGGAAGATTCCCTCAAGAAGGAAGTGACTACCCATGCCAGTATTCTTGCCTAGAGAATCCCTAGGACAAAGGAGCCTGGTAGGCTACACTCCATGGGGCTGCAAAGAGTCAGACATAACTGAGCACCTGGACACACACAACAGATGTAACCCTATGTTTTACACAATAAAATGTACATGTAAGAAAAAAGTAAGAAAGGATATTCACCAAAATGTATAAAAGCATATTTATATATTTTCGTTAGCTTTGAGCTATGGAATTATGAACCATCTTCAGTGAAATTATTTTAAAACCTTATAATAAAATGCAAGGCCAAGAAATTTTTCTACTCAGTCTTATTGCTCTTCTGCATTTGCTACATAGCCTTAAAATTCTTACACTGTAATAAATTGATTTCTTTTAAATCACTGCATGGGATCAAGAACTATGAATGGGAATTGGGAAACATCAACTCTAAACCCAGCTTTGTTCTTATTAGCTTCTTGGGCAAGTCAGTGGGCACTAAGTGTTAGGACTTCAGGTCAGCCACTGCCCCTCTCTGGGTCTTAGTTGCCACTAAAAATGAGAGTGTTGACTAGCAACTTGGTGTTCAAAGTGTGATCTGTGGACAGAAAGCATGAGTATTTCCATAGAGTGCATATAAATGCAGAATCTAAGGCCTCATCCCAGACCGACTGAATCAGACCAATATTCTAACACGCTTTCCAGGTAATCTGTTTGCATGATAAAGCTGAGAAGCACTGCACCAGATCATCACTGGACTAGAGCTCCCTTCAGCTCCAAGAAGTGATAACTTGTGATGTGATGAATGTTTCATAGGTCTGAGTCATTCAGTCCTGGGCTGATTTAATTATCCCTTGAGAAAATGAGTTAGCTTCCTTCATGTAAATCTCTTTGCTGAAATAAATAAATAAATAAATAAAAATGAATCTCTCTGCTGCTACATACCCTATATGTCTACATTTATACCTTACTTTAGAGGTCATGGTGAGGTCATGGGCATCTTAACGCCATTCTTTATTACCATTTACAGAAATGTGAATGCCAAATTAACCAAAAATAAAAAATAAAAAAAGAGGAAGAAAGTATTTAGAATAGCAAGAGGTGCTGTTTATGAAATGTTAATATATGTGTCTTACACTGTATTAAGAACACTTTAAAAAGTAGTCTATTTAAACTCTCAGATAAAACTGACGTTTTATCCATACTTTGAAGAGAAGAAATTTATGTATACCTATATACCACACACACACATCTCCTCCCATTTCCTCAGCTACCACCACATCAACAGATCTGTGGTTTACAAGGTAGTAAAACCATATCATTCCTTTATTTATTCAAACTAATATTTATCATTGTCTCAGTTGAACCCACAGTCTCATTTTCATTATCCTAGAATGCATTAAAGCACATTCATTATACTCATGTGCTAAAAAACAAGAAAGAAAGAAACCAAGAAAAGAAACCTCTTCGTATTCTGTCTCTTAGTCTGACAGAAAGTGAATGCTGACTGCCTTGGGAATGTAGCCCTCAGTTACCTCCCAAAGAGCCCTCGTGTCTACTTCAGACTCGCTGACAAAATTAGAAGAAGGTTTTCCTTCCCAAGCTCTTGAGAACTTAAAGTTGTTTTCTATACACCTGGTGGAAAAGATGTTCGTCACATGAATCAGAGTCAGCAATAGAAAACCTTTGCTAAAACATCCTAAGTTCAATTGTATGTTATGGTAGAAAGACCACTGGACTTAGAAGATACAGAGTCTAGCTACAGCTCTTACACTAATATCACATGACTTAGTCACTTAACTCCTCTGAAGCTTCTATGCATTTACTCCTAAAACAAGACTGATAAGCCTTTCTCTGCCTACCTCACAGTGCTGCTCCAGGGGACTGTCTCTTATAAGCTACACAGAGCCACACAAATAAAAGCATCATGTAAATAAATAAAGAAAAGTTCTATTGTAACTTTACAAGAATTTACAGAATCCTTGTAAACCAGATCTGTGTCAATTTAGCTAAGCTGTAACTACATTTTCTAGAATTCACTTTCTTGTCTGCTTCCAAATTAGTGTTGGCCACAACAGACATTTGTGTCAGACTTGAAAGGCAGAAGTGAAACATCAGTCATTTTCTTGCTGAAGATCAGGGCAGCCAATCATACCCCATTGTTCAGAGCTGCTGAACAATGCCATCTCTTGTTTGCTTGATGGCATGAAAGGGGGTGGGGGAAGCCCCTGGACCTATAGCTTCTTTTGTTATAGTCAGACTTCCTCCCTCAGAGCCTCCTTCCCTGAACTGAGTAAGTGTGCAGCTTACTCGGTGGAGAACACTGGCTTTTCCTGAAAATGACTCACATCTTCAAGTCCAAACTTGGTGGGAGAGCAACACAGGTTCCATTTTTCTGTGATGAGTGCTGCTGGATTGAAAGGAATTCTAATTCATCCATGTAGGTTCCCCTGTTCCCTAGTTCTACTACACAAGGGCCAGCTGGTTGATGTATACTACCTCCAAACCCATCAACAGATGCAAAGACAACAGCTTTGCATAGATTTCTCAGGCAACTATCTTAATTGTACCAGCTTCCAATGATACATCTCTTATTCCATATCATTCATCACTGTTCTTCTCTCATCTAACCCTGATAGATACATTATCACCATTAAAAAGATGGACATTCTAAGGGATGCTTTGATTTTTATCCCAGATATATCTTACAACTAAACTTTGCATATTCAAAAAAGTTAATATGCTTTGGAAAACAAGCCATTTGCTTTACATAGGCAAAAACACACAAACACACACATAATAAGGAACATGCCAGTAATTTGTACATATGAGTCACTGGATATAACTAAGACTCACTGAATATAGGTAATGTGGATATATGTTTTCAAACACACACACACTGAGTCTCTTTAGTTACAACTTTATCTTAACCAAAGTTTAACTTTAAAAGCTAGAAAATCCAAGTTTATTAATTAAAACATTATAAATAGCCTCAAACTCTTAGCCACCACTTATTTAGGGGTTGAGTTGAAAAAAAAAAATGTCAGTAAAGAGATGCTCCAGGTACCCGTGAAAATTCAGGTGGTCTCTGCTGCCACAGTGTACAATCCGCAGTTTATCCTCCTATTGTTTATAGCCTAGCCTATGAGCTCACTGCTAGTGTGTTGACAAGAAAGTTAAAGCATTGTTAAAGTAGATCTATAAACAGGAAGGAGAATTCAAGACAGAGAAAGGTACTGGAAACCAAGGATGTTTCTACTTGATCCAAATGTGAGAAGTCTGAAATATTTTTAAC